>NC_083761.1:30724320-31397236 GCF_963514075.1 Conger conger | reverse complement strand
TAGTATTAATACAACATGCATTGGCTGTGTGTTATCTAAATTCAAATTTTTCAAGTAGGCAGGTGTTAAGAAATAATATAAATTATTTACCTGATCATGCTTGTGTTCGATGGGTCACAAATAATAACAGCCCTCAGTTGTATGTCCATGGAAATGTGGATAATTGTGAATCAAAGTGTAGGGGCAGGAGCCCAGAGAATGATTTATATATCTTGTGTACTTAGAAATCAAAACTGTCACCTGAGGCCTAGGGCCTCCAAACAAAGAAGGGGATTCACAGGAGTCCCCACACTAAAGTTACAAATCCAAGACTAAACTCCAAAGAGAGGTGTCCCGTGTAACAATAGTTGCATGGCCTCCTTCACCAAACCAGCAAACTGTATACATAAATCCACACATCCAACAGAGATGTAACTTGATCCGTTGGACGTTTTGGAAAAATCCTGCTGGTTAATAAATAACCTTTCTCAAAATGAAAAGAGAAATCTTGTAGTGTGTGTCCCTAAGAAAAGTAATAATAATAATAATCCCCTGTCCACCGGGCCTAATCGAAACAGTGTAAATTTATGAATGAATTAAGTTCCCAGGAAGTATAGATAATCAAAGGCGCATGGAAAAACGTATAATATATTCCGGTAGAGGTAGGATGAAGAAATAATAAAAAATAAAGAAAAATTGTATCTGATCTCTTGCAGAATATAACCGGGAAATGGATTGTGGAAAAAGAACAAGTGGAAGCCAGTGAATCACAATTCCCAGTGACAGCCCTAAAAGAGGGGTTCGCAAACGAAACAGATACGCCCAGTTATCCCATAGAATTAGGAGGGTATCGTAATCATATAGTGAATACTTTGTTTGCCTTGAGAGATAAGAAGAGGTTATTTAACACCTGTAACCTTGAATACCCCCCACTAGATTCCTGTCTAAACTGTGAGATAACTGTGAAGTCTAGGAAGGGGGCCAGGGGCCTGTACGGTTGTCTCTGCACCCCGTGCTTTGTCTTGAACAAGACTGAATGCATCAATATTATCAACCTAGAAAATCACAGAGAAAAATTTGAAATCTTAGAGAATACAATAACTGTATATTCAGATATTCCAAATTACCCATTGTCAGAAGGACTAGTCACACCCCTACCATGTATCGGCACAGTTAGGTTCTATCCTTATAATAAAAAAAGAGAAGATATTGTGACAATGCACAGGAATGTATTTCCTTACATCTACGAAGACTTTGAAGGGAAACAACAGACTAGATATATAATCAAGAGAAACAAAATACCCGCTCGGCAGCTGTAAAAACACTCGAACGGGGAGAACTATGTAGGGGAGGGGTTTGTATTATCTGTGTGTTATTTTATCTTTAAAGAAGGTTTGGGGTATACCCCTGAAGGAGAAGTACCGAACGAGGACAGGAGGTGGCGATACGAAGAGAAAGGCTCTCCTTGATGGAAGGGATAGCTTCCTGGTCTCGAGATGCAGTTACGAGGTTGAAAGGGGTGAAGTTCCGAGGAGTGAGGGACATTGCCCATTTCACGCTGCGAGGAGGCATGCGGGGATGCCTGGAATGCGTCTGCTTCAACATGAAGACAACGCTCAGGAATGGACAGGACTTTGGATACGAGGCTCCTGTAGAGGAGTGGCTTTTGGGACTATTGGTAGCATCATTGTTTTGTTATTTGTCTAAAATGAGGTGGCTAACGATGGAGTGAGCACGAAACAGGCACATTACTGTTGGATAAGCTTGCTATGTGTGTGGCTGAGAAGCCACAAAAGAGGGAAATTATATAGAATATTCTCCATAGTAATTCCTAGTTATTCTATGTTTATCTCATGAATCAGTATGATTATTTTATGTTATTCTATGTATCAGGATGAGCAAAGTAGACAAATTATTTTTCTCTTTGAACATGTTATCATTTATATGATAAAAGGAGGGATTATGGAAGAAAAGTATAATATAACCTAGGATTTATATATCCAGATATGTATTCTCATGCATATAGTCAGAGGACTGCTTAAAAGAATAAATTGTTCTTGTGACAAATAACCAGAAAGAATGTAAGGGAGGGGTGAGTGCTCTCCTCAGCTTACGTCATATAGGCATATGTGCAGGAGATAGGGCAGAACACTCTCCCATTGGTAGGTGTGCTCATGGGCTTGGTTGATGATAAAAAACAATGAGGAGGATGACAGATGGGAGCCCAGTTTGTACTTGGTACTCCCTACCGTTTGATACCTGGATATTAAAGCTGTATGGGTTCATTGAGAGGCACTTACGGGCTAAGATTGGCTTAGTGCGAGGGGTTGAAGGGGGTGTCGAGGACCCGGCCCTAGGCCCCCCTGATGAGAGATTGACGGGGGATGGGTTAGGAAGGAATGCATTGTTAACCCCTCGCACACGCCATCGAGGTGGTAGTAAGCACGCCCGTAAGAGGAAAAATATGTGGTTCAGAGATAATGAGCAGCCCTACTTGTCAGAAGAGGAGTCTGAAGTCGGGGGACTTAGATTTAGAGTACTAAGGAGCAAGGTTAAAGTTCTGACTGAGGCCATGCATAGAATGAGTTCCAGCATAACCTTGGAGGAGATTCAACATGCTGAGCGAGCAGTCAGGGAATACCCCAACCCTACAGGGGAGGGGCACAATGCCTGGCTAAAGCAAAAAGATAAGGAAAACGGAAGGGATGTCAATACCGAAAGAATATTAAGAGGCTTTAAGGGCCTTCCTGATTATAATCTGATAATTTATTGGCTAGATTCAAAGGACTGACTGTAGAAGAGTTGGGGGATGATTTACACTCAGCTATTGGCTGGATGTCCTTTGTAGATCCCTTAAGGCGCCGCGGAGAGGGGCACCTGAAGAGTGTGTTGAGATGGTGGAGGGCACTAACTTCTGGCTTGTATGAAGTCAAAGTTTGGAGAGAGTCCAAGGAGAGACAAATACCAGTGATGAATAGGTTCATTGAAAAATTACATAAGAGCTAGTGTTTTTCCACTCGTATATTGAGATGGTGGAAACTCCCAACCGGAGGGGCACATGAGATAAAGTATTGGGAAAATTTCTTTTGAGGTATGAGAAAATGACAGTGGGACAAACAGAAGTGATGAATATGGTCATTAAAAAGTTGCATAAGAGATAAATGTCTTCCCACTCGATATATTGGGGGCCTTTCTTATCAAAAAAAAGGTACACTCTTATACGGAAAAAGGATATATAAGGAGTGAGCTTTTAGACGTTAAAAAAGCAGGAAAGAAGAAGAAGAAAGAAGGAGAGAAGAAAAAACCCTCTTAGAATTTCGCTGTTGAAGATATCTATGGGCTGTTGAAGAGAGAGCAACGCAAGACAGCTGTAGTCAAGCTGGAGTGGCGCGCTCCCTCTGCACGCCACTCCAGGATCTGGATATGGAGAACAGAGTGATGTACGCGGTGCGGACTTAGCCCAAGAGTTGTGGCAACAGGACTGATGTCGAAAGAGCAATGCAGAACAACTATAATCAAGCTTGAGTGGTAATTATAATCTATATTACTTGTAGAAGTTGGAAAAGTAGCACATAGAAGTTCAATGTTATAAGTTTCCTTTTATTTTTATGTCTTTTATTTCTCATTAAGGTTCTATATAAGGTAGAAAAATGTAGAGAAGTTTTTATAGTTTAGATAAATATAATATTCTAGGAATAGTTTCTTTTAAACGTCCAGAAGGGGGGGCTATAGGATAAGGCTAAGGCCAAAGAGCATGGGTATTTGAGGGGTGTACCTTGACTTTTAAATGGTGGAAAGGTAAATTAGAAAGAGCTAAAGGGGTATATGTAACTTGCATGTGATCAGCAAACTGAAAGATGATATATATCCTGTAATCTGTATAACTATTCTTTTGATTGATTATAATAAAGTATATCTTACTATAATCATATGTGATAAAGATTATTTTAGAGGAATACATTGAATACAGGACATCGTATACCAGATTTGCATCACACCCTTCACTTCGAGACTGGGCTGGAAGTTCAGTAGAACTTACCAGGGCTCCAGAACGTTCGGAGTACTTGAGTTCGTCCCCGAGACACCTCATGGTGAGGTACTGCTCGTGGGAACGTGAGGTCTGAGCTCGGCAAGGGGTCCGTGGCTCACGACAGCAGGACAACAACCCCAAACATACAGCCAATGTCATTAAGAACTATCTTCAGCGTAAAGAACAATTCTATGTCTATGTCTGTCTATTCTGCTTTTGGATTTTTCTGGTTTTAATACCTGCCTGGTTCTTGGACTCTGTTTTTGATTTTTGTTCTAGTACTTCCTGGTTTTTGAACTCTGCCTGTTTTCTGTCTTCGCTCTGCCTGCCCTTCATGTACCTGTCCACTTGGATTTTGACCCATTGCCTGTTTTTGGACTATGTTTTGGATCTGCCCCTCTGTCATTAAAGCCTGCCTGATTACGTTATCCCTGAGTCTGCGTTTGGTTCCTCTGTCCTGATTCCTGACAATGACCTAATGGTGAATTAGGAATTAGTCACCTGACAATATACAAAATTGACAGTAAACAATGACTTTTCAAAAACATACCGATGCCTAAATGAATTCACAGTAGCATAGTAATTGTCACACCAGTGTTTATAATTCTATTCATGATGTCTCTCCAGTTGTTTACTTGGGTTTATGATTTGGAGGCACAACAACATTTCTTGAGGATTTAAAAAAATGCCACCATTTTGTTTTGAGTAATGATGTATAGTTTCAGGAAAAGTGTCTTAACTATCAACATAAACGACAACACGTGATAAGTATTAAAGTGCTTTTATTTAGAATTACACATTTGTCATGTGCACAAATGTTTCACCGAAATTCTGCTGGTACACACGCATTTTGGCTCAATCTCTCAGCAGTCCCACTTTGTTGACATAATTCTGTGGTTGCTGGATGCCAGTCTTTCCATCCAGTGGTTTAGCTAGATCTAAATATAACTAATTTCTTTTCAAAGGAGCATTTTGGTTCTTTGTTGTTTGTTTTGACATTTTTAAAGGTGTTTGAAATGTAGCCATTTGAAGTGGTCCTGTACAGCTAGTTTCCATTCTGATAATAGCCCAAATGTTTTTATTTGTGTTAAATGAGTCTCTGGGATGGTCTAATAAATCTTTTATTTCAGGAAAGTTTAGGCCTGTGTTGAAGTGTTTTCAGCAGGCTGATTCCTTGTTTATAAGCATACTGAATAATATTACAGTATTTTGAGAATGTATTTAGATGTTCACCATTATAAAATGGGGTCATGTCACGGAAAATTCCCTCTATTTTTCACGTTTTCTAGGCTTTTGTCTCATTAATTTCTAGGAATTAACTTTTTTTGCGCTGCTAGAGAGTGCACTTGTAACGCAGTTGGGAGCCTGGGTAGGCGTCTCCCTTGCGCTATCGGCATACTTACATTCTACCTGCCTTACGACCATAATAATCAGTTGGACGTGAGGTTGAGTTTCCCTGCCGTTTGTTATTGCTCCGCTCGATTCTGATTTAACTTCTTGACCATTTTATTGGTTGTCTAATTTCCGGGGAGTAACTTATTCCCTTTCTTGTTTAACCCTTCCTCCTCTGGGGTGTATCCCTTCTCTCTAGGGATGCCCCCATAAAATATTAGTGCTTATCTCATGTCATGTGGGTAACTTTTAGAACCCAATGCGGTCGCGTTTGGTCCTCCGACCCAACTTTGGTCCTCCGACCCTTATACTGTTGTGGCATAAAAAAGAACAGTTTTTGCCCCAGTGCAACTATATCACTCACAGCTGATTACTTTGTCTCCTTTTTTTTTTTAAAGAAGGCAGGTGACATCCGCAATCTTTTTAAGGAGCGTATATGAACAACAATCCAGGGGGTAATTCAAGAGTAATATTTAGTTTTGGTTCTGAATGGTGCAACTGCATTATGTAGACAGTCGTACAGAATGTAAATGATTCACAAAATCTTCTGTCAAATAAGACTGGGTAATAAGGGGGATGTATGGAAAGTACAGTAGTGTTTGCTTCTATAAACAGGGTTGGTAAGGTCTGTAAATGGCTTCACCAACGGTTAAAGGTACAATAGGTAATTTCGGACTCCTAATGGTCAAGAGAGGAATTGCAACAACAGACAACCTCAGACCACAACACTGTTTATGCTTCCCACAGTCTATGAATATAACGCGTCATATAAATCGTTATTATACAGTTCAGTGTTCTCGTGTACTTTTTTGGAAAGCTGACCGTGACAAACACAACAGAGCCTGTCGTCTTTTCGTAGTGCTGTAGTCAGAAAATGTTCGCCGAACAGGTGACTTTATGAGATCTTGACTTTGCTGTGCTACACAACACTATTTATTGTTTTCACTTCAGCAAACTAACTACATTGTGAGCAAGCAAGTTATTTGGTTAGGTAACTAGCTAGCTATATAGCTAAGATATGATAGTCTACCCCAAACGATGCAACTGCAACTTACAGTTTGAGAGAAATAAAGGTTTAGGGATGATTGAACACATAAAGAGACAAATGGAATGTGTAGCTGCCCAGATTACATTCCAGACAAGCGATCACTGAAACTCTGTATACTATTGCTTATCTAATTAGAAAACAATACCAAGGGGTGTCTCGGTGGCGCAGCCTGTAGAGCGCTGACCGCATGCTTGCGAGCCGCGACGTCGGCGGTTTGAATCCGACCATCTGACATTAGTTGCATGTCTTTCCTTCTCTCTCGCTCCCATTCTTCCTGTCTCTCTATACTATACTGTCCAATAAAAAGCTGAAAAAGGCCTAAAAAAAAGCTTCCAGAATGTACAAATATCCACCTGAAGCACAACGCTTGTGCAATCGCTACGATGTTCATATTGCCTATATTTTATCATAAGTGGATATTCTTCAAACAAACTATAGCCAGGGTTACCACATTTGATTCGTGAAAAACCGGGACATTTTACGCATGACGTGGGGCCTTAAACCATATTTGCAAATATACTATGTTAACAGTTGTAGGACTCCATATTGCCTCTCTTACCTCTATTTGTCCTGACGTACATGCATTCTGGGGCAACCAGAGGGAAAATCAGGGAGATGTGCATATAATTTAGAGTGAGACACAAGACCGTTGCAGTTTGAAGGACTCAAGGATGCGTTTATTCACAAAAAGACTCGAACAAAAATGAAAAAACATAGGTTCTTCCCCTCCTCTGAGGGTATTAAGGCACCTATGCGCAGTCACCAGCCCCACAGGGTTGCTTGTCTGACCCTGACGCAGTTGCACTCACTCTGGACTCTGTCTGCTGCTGTCCCTTTCTACATTAAATACAGATTTAAAAATAATGGGGTCGTTGAAGTGAATGCACGTGCCAGACTGACAGCCCGTGAAGCAGTTGCTAGGTGAAAATTTTTGTATTTCTGCTACCAATTAAAAAGAAGTATAGGGAATTGGCCAATCTTCACTGTGTTTTACTCAGACATGGGATTGGATGTCTAAACGTAAAGAGGAAAAACTCTGGAACTCTGACATTTAGAAGTACAAAAAACCAGGACAATTCATGTCCCGGGAAAGAATAGTAATTTTCCGGGGCCGTTGCTCAAAAAAGAGAACAATCCTGGGAAAACCAGAATGTGTGGCAACCCTAACTATAGATCATTTGCTTGTTGCTACCGATAACAAACTGGTATTGTTTTATAACTAGGTTTGTAGTCTTTGCTTGGATAATAAGCAATAGTACACAGAGTTTCAGTGATTGCTTGTCTGGAGTGCAATTTGGGCAGCTACATGAACAATCAAAATAAGCCCCATGCCATTGGCTGTGCCAGTTAGAACCAATTTTCAACAATGAGCTTTAATTGTTATACAGCTATACAATGTTTTGATACATTTGACAGCCTGGAAACCCGAATTTAAGTCTATAAACACAGGCAGATGTCAGTGAGCCTTTTTCAATGAAGATTTACAAAAATCTTACCTATTGTACATTTAAATAATATCTTTCTCTGTCCTCTTTCTCAGCAGTCCCATACTTTTAAGCACTCCTTTGCACTCTCAGTCACTCTCCTGCTGCCTTGCCTGATGCTGTTCCCTGTGTCTATCCCTGTGCCTGTTGCCTGTCAGTCTCTATATGTGACCCTAGCAAAGTAGATTGCTCCCAGAATACTACAGCAAGAAGGCAATGAAGTTCTCACTGCACCTCTGAAGCCTGATTTATACTTCTGCATCGAATATATGCAGAGCCTTCGGTGTATGAAATGTAACTACACGTCGTAGTGACGCAAACTGTAACAACTGTGATTGGTCTGCTTGGTAACATCGCATTGTGCATTTCTGGCTGCTTCGCCATTGATTAGTTTCAGTCAGCAATTTAGCTGGCTAGCTCACGGAGGCTTAAAACATTACATATGTTATTTGGTAAATGGTAAATGGTTGGCATTTATATAGCACCTTCATCCAAAGAGCTGTACAATTGATCCTTTCATTCACCCATTCATACATACACTCACACACCAACGGCGATTGGCTGCCATGCAAGGCGCCGACCAGCTCTTCAGGAGCATTTAGGGGTCTTGCTCAGGGACACTTCGGCACAGCCCGGGCGGGGGAGCGAACCGGCAACCCTCCGGCAACCCTCCGACTGCCAGACAACTGCTCTTACTGCCTGAGCCATGCCGCCCCTGTTATTTCAGTGTGTTAAGCAATTCAAATTTAGTTTATAAAGTATAACAAAAAATTTTTTGAGTTCGTTGTGTACTTGCACTTGTGGACAAGCTCTTTTACAGTTCTTTGTGAACTCCACCACTGTTTTCAGCTGTATGATTCTTACTTCAGGGAATAAACAAACACCCTGGAAATGTTCCCAGCGCAACTACTGCCTGATCCTGGACAGGAACTGCTTTCAAGCATGGCACAGATAGAGCACAGAGCCTGCACCCCAGGATACAGAGGCCATGTCATCCCCACCCATTAATTTTTTAGGTCAATTTTTCTAGCCTTTTTGGGACCCTGTTATTTTATTTAGTTTTAAGGAAGTATTCAGACCCAAAATATGTGACTGATAAACAGGTTTGTGTGGTGAGATTTTGTAGATCCTGCAGCTTACCTTTAAGTAGACGGCACTGAATCCACTCTGCGACATCTCATGTTTGAATTTCCTGCCAAGCACATTCTGAGTACCTAACAGAAAATATGGAATGTTGAATAAGTCTTAAGTAGCATTAACTTTTTAAGAAGAATGCAGGATGACATTTAAAAATATTTAGTCAAATATTAAATATTTAGTCAAAATTCTATGCAATTTTCTAGGACCTTCTGCTGCCTATTACCTTTTAAGGTGGGGGAAAAAAAGAAAAAAAAGAAAATTATAATAAAAACAGAACAAACAGAATAGGGTTCCAGGACTTTCCCCTCTGCAATCACATTAACTATCGGATAACATTAGTGTGACTTGCTAGGTAATCCACAAGCTTCACCCTTTTTTACCAGATTGTTAAAGATTTTGATCAATCTAGATGCATTATTTATAATAAGGGACTCATTCAAAAGTACTTGTAGTCCCATCTCAGGTGCATATCTGGAGTTTTTGAAAACAAGTTCAACATTTAGAAGTATTGTTTCCAGAGCATTAAAAGCATACTACAGCTTTTTCACAGCCAATGTGATGGACTGGGAGAAGCAATAGAGAACTGTGTAATCTGCATAAAAATGAAAATTGCAGTAATTAAAAAATATAACAATTTCACGAATGTAAATGCTGACAGCTGAACTCCTCCACATTTTCTATCTAGCCTACTGTCAGACATTTTACATAAGTGTGCCCCTCTGCCCAAAAGGAAACAGACTGGGTTTACCATGTTGATACACGGTCAGCAAGGTTTGATGAAGAGACAGTGCTTGCCAATACAGGACTATTGCTCCACTCATTGCACTGCCTCTGTGTAATTTTCACGCACAACAGTCTATAGAGTTGACTGAGAATGGTGATTTGCAGGTCTGTGGACTGAAACGCCTTGTTGACGAGAGGTCAACAGAGAATGACCAGACTGGTTTGAACTGACAGCAAGGCTACGGTAACTGAGATAACCACTCTTTACAATTGTGGGAGAAGGGAAACATCTTGGAATGCACAACATGTCGAACCTTGAGGTAGATGGGCTAGAACAACAGAAGACCACATTGGGTTCCACTTCTGTCAGCCATGAACAGAACATTGAGGCTGAAGTGGGCTAAGGCTGACCAAAACTGGACAGTTGAAGACTGGAAAAACATAGCCTGGTCTGATGAATCTCGATTTCTGCTGAGGCATTCAGATGGTAGGGCCAGAATTTGGCACAAACAGCATGAATCCATGGACCCAACCTGCCTTGTGTCAACAGTCCAGGCTGTTGGCGGTGGTGTAATGGTGTGGAGAATGTTTTCTTGGCACAATTTGGGCCCATTAATATCAATCAATTGTTGCTTGAATGGCACAGCCTATTTCAGTGCTGTTGCTGACCATGTGCATCCCTTCATGGCCACAATGTACACATCTTCTAATGACTAATTCCAACATGATAATGCACCATGTCAGAAAGCAAAAGTCATCAAACTGGTTTCATGAACATGAAAATGAGTTCAGCGTTCTTCAGTGGCCTTCCCAGTCACCAGATCTGAATTCAATAGAACACCTTTGGGATGTGGTAGAACAGGAGATTCGCAGCATGAATGTGCAGCTGACAAATGTTGTCAACATGGAACAGAATCTCAAAGGAATCCACAAGATGACATTTGTGGATTCCTTTGAGATTCCTTTGAGATTAACATTTAGGGTTAATTTAAATGTTAGGGTTAGGTTTGAGTTAGTAGTTACACTACTTACTGGGACACAGTCATAAAATAAATGTAATGTAGTGTAATGTAATGTAAACAATTGATCACAATTGTTTGGTAGCCAACTAGCCACCTAAAAACTGCCTATTTCTCTTAGTTTGTGATCGAATAAATCTAGCCATCTCAACCTCAATTCACCCCATTTCTAGATCTGACCACTCCCCCATTAGCCTACAGCTGCTTCTTGGCCACAGGGGGAGCCTTGCTAGGTGGTGATTAAACCCTTACTGAAGCATAAAGCATAAAGACGTCTTCCATTTAATTGAGAGAGAATGGAAAACATTTATTGAACTAAATGCAACTCTGACTATTTCTCCTTCCACTGTTACACTTCCAGGCTGTTATTAGAGGCAAAATGTAATACACATCAATATAGCTGCAAGCAGCAAACAGCAATTTGATTGAGCAAATCCACACAGGCACCTGGAGAACATGCTAACTCAACAAAGAAATGGCCCTGGTTGGATATGAACCAAGAACCTCTTTGCTCAGAGGTAACCTTGCTAACCACTGGATAACCATGGCAGATATTTTTCAATGGAAAAGAAAAAGTGAAAAATTTGCCATTCAAAATGGCAGCCAATTTATGAATTAGGTAATGCATAGGGATGCATTCAAGATATTCCCACCTAACCAACTGGATAATATCTGTGACATCACAATGCCCTCTTGCAGCTGAACTGCTGCCTCTCCAGCCAATGATGTCATGATGTCACAAGGCTCTCTAACAGTTCCATATACGTATATGGCATCAATTGCCTTGCATTATACAAATAGTTATCAATAGCTAGCTTGCAACACCCTAGTAACAACCATACCATTGTAATCACCTGGCACACCCTAGTAATGCCCTAGTAAGACCCTAGCAACCACCTAGTAAGACTCTCACAACTATATACAGTGGGCTCTAGAATTTTTGGCATCCTTGAAAAATATGCACAAAAATATGAACTAAAAACGACTGCAGTTATTATACAAAAAGCTTTCTTTTCCAACATGCATAAAGTAGTGCACTTTATTAACCTCTTCCTACCAAAATGCACCTTAGCAGTAATTTAGTCAAATGTAATAAACTGATCACATAAATATTTTCATTAAATATCCTTATGAGACATCCATTCTGTCTGATAAAGTTCTAACTTTGTTTATGGAAGTGGGAATGAAGGTGCTTTTTTTTGGCCAGGGGGACTTTATAGCAGCGACCTGATGGTAGTAACGGGAAAGCGGGATCCTCTAAAATGAGATTGGCTTTCCTTTTGACTGCTTGGATGCGGAACACTGATAGTTGAGTTTTGGTTGTGCCGGTTATTTTAGAAACTGCAAATATTATTTTGTGAATTTAGTAACCATCTATAGAGGGCAATGATCTTTTACATAGATCATACATACACTCATGCATAAACATTTAAATTCAAAATGTTGAGTGTGAGACAGTAGTTCATTAAAATAATAAAGGGTAATTTATGGTCATCAATTGTCTTTGGATCGAATATCATCTCCTATTTTCTTCACATTTACAATAACCCACTGTTCGATTGTTCAATTTCAGAGTGGTAAAGTGATGTGTCTTAATCTCTTTGTAATAAGCCAAAAATGACTGTGTTGTTGGAAAATTTCACTGTGTCATTTTGGGGAGTTTTGCTCACACATTCATTTGTATATAATGTGAAGAGAACTGAGAAGCTCACAAACTTACCTGTGCTAATAGTTTTAGGGTCAGATATCGGCCTATTCACTTTTACACATTGAACTGTATTAGTTAAATTATGTTTTGTTTAGTTTTTTTTCTTAATCTGTTTCAGTTTGTCCTGTATAAATGAGTCTGAAGAGAATTAAAAGCTGAACTAAAATTAATAAAAAGTAAATGTACATATGCCTTGGTGTTCACCAGGTGTCTAAGGACTAAGTGGGTGATACTACTAATTGCATCATCAGTGGTCCTTCCTTGCTTATAAGCAAACTGCCACTTCATTTTTGAAACCGAACGTAAGCCCACTTTCTAGATAACTAGCCAGCTACTGACCGTTATGACTAGACTAGCACAGCAGCTCAGCTAACGTTATGCTATGAATATGAACTACTAAGTGGCAGTAGATGACGCCATAATGGTAACGCTAACCAAACTCTCGACACCGAGGAACTGCAACTCAAAACCCATGATTAGTTTATTTGTCTTCAATGGTTCATTAGTCAAGATAAAAATACAAACAAATAATCATAAATTATGTAGTTATGTAATAGAAAAAGTGGACAGAGAACAGAGCTGGCACTGGAGAGTGGACAGAAGTTTTCTTTTTTTATCATTAAAAATATCCCAGTCTGTGCACAGAAAGCTAGACCACATTTTAGAGATCATGGCAAAACATGATGCCTTTTATGTCTCTTGTGTGCACTGAACACAATTGGATGGAGGTTGACAACAATAAAATAAAGGCATTGAGGTAATTGCATAATTGTAACTGCACTTAAATTAGATTTTACACTTGACAGTGGTTCCAAACACAAACAATTAAACAAGAGAGAGGGAGACAATTGAGAATACAAATGTAACGCTCAAAGGAGAAAATGTGTGACTTTTCTTTCTGCTGTGATCTGCAATTGTATTAACCCTGAGTGTCCAAAGGATAGACTAGCCTATACAGTAATGCTCTGATAAAATACAAGCTTATTTTAAACCATTAACATGGCGACAAACATTAAAAACATTAAAAATGGAATATCAATCTGTTGACCAATAGAGGACAATGTACACATTAACTTCTTACAATGGCAATTATTTTTTAAAGTTTTCAGATTAAATTTCTTTTCTGAATGAATCTGCTAGCGAGTACTCATTTACTCAACTAAATGCCATCACCTCTAATTTTAATTAAAGGCTAGCAAGGTCCACACTACAGTGGGGCACAGGACAAAAATTGGTACTGACATTAATTATAATATAAAAAAGCCCTGTGTGTTTAGTCTTTTGAGCCAAGTTTTTCAAGTTGTATGTTGCACATGACATCTTCCAGACATTGCAGACATCTTAGAAGTCCTTGCCATCTATTTTAATTTGTTGATGGCAATTATTGCTACCAAAAATTGGTTTAGGCTATCAAGCTGTCAATAGCCCAGAGGTCTACTATGTGAACTGTGTAATGTATTGCAAATGAAGTGGCATACACAAGACATTTAAGTTATAACCATTGTATCCCATATGTAGACACTTAAAATGGAAATACCTTCAATATTGTAGATCTGTTCTTGTAGACTAGCGAAGATGTTTCCCAGCCCATTGTAGTTCTGAATTGGGAAGGTATTACTGTCTTTGGGATTTGATGACAGGGTTTTGAGTGTCTCCATGGAGACACCCCCCACCTGCAAAATAACAGACTACTGTATTAATTCACAACTCAGGTGAACAGTTTTAAATATGGATTCATCATGCAGTACAAAAGTACTGAGACAGTTGTTCAAATTGTTGCATTCCTCTGTGCTATTCACATTTGTATTTCAAATCAAACAAGTAAATATTAAACATATTGTCCCCCAACCCCACGTACTTTTCCCATTTCATTTGGTGAGGGAGAATTACTTGACACCTGACTTTAGTAGTATGAATACAGTAAAGATAAGCGTTTACTATACAAACAGTACACTAAATTGAAGTTTTTAGCTGAAATTGCAAAACATTTTTCCAGCTAAAGTGGATGAGCGGCATTTGCTCTTGATGAATGTCACATATAGTGGTTTTGCGTTCATTTGCCACTCGCCCTTCTTGTTATCCGCACAACCACCACCAGGAACACTCTAATCCATACCGGTCTGAAATACGTGCAGGCTCCAACAGTAGGGGGACAGCAGTGCTTTTTTTAATAATGAGCAGCTTGGATTATCATTATAGAGCTGAAATGTCTGAAAGTAAATTGGGTCCCCCAGTAGCTACACATGGGGTTCCAGCACCCCTGCAGACCAACATCACTGTACCTGCATACCCAACTAGTTCTGTTCTTCCAAGCGGTGCTGCTACCACCCAGCCACTACCTACCCAGCAGGTTCCCATTACACTGCCCCCCAGGCCACCAGCATGGATGAGTGCTTCCGCCATGGCAGATGTGCAGGGTTGTCTGCCCGTGCCACCTATGTCCACCAATGCACCTGACGAGACCCGTGCTACAGTTTCTCGAAGGACCACTCGTGTGACAGTCCTCTTTCAGGCCCTGGTGCTAATAGTTTTGGGTTTTTTTACTCGTGTTTTGTTTTTTGTTTCAACTAGGTTCGCTAGTTATTAACAGTAAGCACCATATGAATTAAAAATGTGTTTTATGAGAAGCAGCTAAAACTGTTGCACAGCGAATCATTGTTTGTGTTCTGAATGCAGGTACACGTAACCTACAGCGGCCGCACTGTTTGTTCACATACATAGCTCCATGCAAAGGTAAAAGCAGATATGTAATTATTTGATGCTCAATTTACTTTTGACTGTGTTTTAAGGTAACTGCCAATCCCATGCAAAGGTAAAAGCTGATATGCAAGCATTCAATGCTCTAGTTTCAGTGTGTTTTAGGGCAACCATCAATCCGTGTGGAAGTGTTAACTATATATTTTATTGCACAGTGTAGGGGTGTGAAATCCATAACAGAATGAAGGACTGCATTGTGTGGTTGTGGAGGTGAACAAGCATAAAGGTAAAACTCTAGTCTGAGCTTGTCCATGTATTGTTTATCTTTGTATGACACTTTTATTGTTTGCGCTCTGCACGCAGTAACGTTGGGCTTAACTATCGCAGGGCTACACCACTGCTGCTTTGCCTGTGTTTATTTCTTCTTTTATTTAGTTTTTTCAAGTATTTGTCTGCCTTCTTCAGTTGTATTCATTTGGCTCAGTAGTCTACCTGGCTCTCGTTTGGTTGGTTATTTTTGCTTGCTTTGTATGGCCCCCTGTTGTACTCTGTTGCTTACTTTTATGTGTTTGTTTCTCATTATCGAGGGGCTGTGTTAAAAATCTGAGAAAAAATGGTACAAAACTCCCAAATTTAGAGTTTACATAAATAGCCATGTTTTTTCTGCATGTTGTTGATGGTCGGGTACATATACAGACCCCAATACTTTTGTGGAGAAACAAATTGAATTTGGCTTTTCTTTACTCAAGTTAAATGGACTGTGACAATAATGACATCACTACTTGTATTCATTTGCGTAGACTACAGCTATTCTACCAACATAGGAGACCTTGGAGTACCAACAAGAAAAGCAACCAGGCAGATACATTTTTGCAGTTTTTTCATATTTGCAAATTAATTTTTTATCTGAATGATAGGTAAGTATTTCAAGACTCCAGATCTGTGTTGAAGGTTTCTGTACTGAAAACTTTTTATTTCAGTGATCTTCCCAATGGGCTGGTGTGACATTCAAACAGTGCATGTTGTACAATATCTGTTATTTTGGCGCTGTACCAAAGTACATTAAAACAACAGACTGTCACATTTAATTTGAGGGTATTTACATATTGTATGAATTACATAAATTTGTATTCATAGTCCCTAAATTTTAGGGGACGAAAAGTAATTGGACAGTTGGCTTCTCTGTTACCGATTTGTCAGATGTATTTGATCATAGTGCATAGTGCAGGTATAAGAAAGCTTTCATTATCTTGTCTTGATTCTAGGTTTTTGATTGCCTTTGGAGTCATTGGTGTATGTCAACATGAAGACCAGAATTGTGCCAATGACCGTCAAGGAGCCATTATGAGGATGAGTATTTAAAAAAGCAGTCCGAGACATACGCCAAATATGTTTTCCAAAATAAATAGTTTGGAACATTATTAAGAAGGGGCGGTACAGATGGTGCAGTGGGTAGCACTACCGCCTCACAGCCATAGTCCTGGGTTCGAATCCCGGTTGGCCGGGGCCTCTCTGTGTGTGCGTGAATGGTATGTGTGTCCTGCAATGGACTGCCGATCTGTCCAGGGTGTATTCCTGCCTTTCACCCAATGTATGCTGGGATAGACTCCAGCCCTCCTGCGACCCTGTTCAGGATAAGCGGGTTAAGATAATGGATGGATGGATCATTAAGAAGAAAGAGCAATGGTGATCTCAGTAATCACAAAGGACCTGACAGGCCATGGAAGGCCTTGACAGTTGATGAACAAATAGTTCTGGCCATAATGAAGCAATACCCCCAAACACCAGTCCAACTGATCAGAAACACCCTTCAGTGGGCGGATGTGGGTGTGTCGGTGACCACTGTCTGCAGAAGACTTCACAAACCAAAGGCTATCCTGCAAGATGCAAACCACTTGTTAGATGCAAAAACAGGATGGCAAGGTTACAGCGTGGTTAGAATTACGTAAAAGAGCCAAAAAAGGTATTGGAGAGACCAAGATTGATTTGTATCAGAGTGATGGCAAGAGCAAAATGTGGAGGTTGAAAGGAACTGGTCAAGAAGTGCCCCCCCTTTGAAACATAAGGTGTGTTAATGTTTGGGCAGGTATCGCTGCCACAGGTGCTCACTCATTTGCCTTCATTGATGATGTAACTGTTGATAGCAGCAGCAGATTGAATTCTGAAGTATTCAGAAGCTGCTTCCAAAATCATTGGATGGTGCTTCATCCCACAATAAGGCAATTATCCCAAACACACAGTTTATTTGCTGAGCCTATTGTTTGCCCTATGTCCCTGACTGTTTTTTTATTTTTACTTCTCAGCCTTGTAATTGCATCCTTGACTTTCATTGGCACAACTCTGATCCTCATGTTGACAAAAGCTAATAACAAAACTAGATACTGAAAGACTTCTTATACCTTTACAAGGAAGCGATTGAATACTGAATTGAATACAGAAACAGGTGAGTAGCCAACTGTCCAATTACTTTTAGTCCCATAAACATGTGGAAAAAAGGGAAAAAGTCCCAGAGCCTTAGAAACAGCTTTGTAATTCTTTCCAGCCTGATATATTTGAACAACTTATTTTCTTATTGGGCATCCTTTGGCATACCAAACCTATGAATTTGATGCGAAAGACTAATATCAAATTATAGGAAGTGTTCGATTTCAGTTAATCCTGCTAAAGGTAAAATCAGTTTTTAAGATTAATGGGGCAATGACTTTTTCACAGAGGTGATTTGGGTGTTTGATAACTTTTTTCATGAAATAAATGAAATAGTCATTTTAAAAATGTGTTTTGTGTTTACTCCGGTTCCCTTTTGTGTCGTTTTGTCTCAAGATCTGAAAACATTCTGTATGAAAAATACAAAAAGGAGGAAATCAGGAATGGGGCAAATACCTTTTCATGGCACCGAATGCACATTTTAAAATTGTAGTCATTTTTTTGGCAGGGACAAGCATGTTTCGCCTCTCCCTCAGAAAACATGTTCTGATGAATATCACTCTAGGATATGGTAAATTCACAAAATAGAAAAACAATTATCACACATATCTTACCCCAATTACATAGCGAATGATGTGCCTGTCATTCATTTTCTTTACAACATTGGTCTTATCCTTGAAAGATGGATTTCCATCTGTGATGATGACTAGAACCTTTATGGCATCTGGAATGGCACCAGCAGTTGTGTTGTTGATAATACTGTTTCTGTAACATAACAACATTTATACGATGCATTTTACTTATTTCACACACTGCAGAAGATCCTAAATCAAATGTGCTAGTGAGAAATGTAATGCTTGGAATCATCTTCACTTACTTTCTCATAAGTGTTCAGCAATAATCAGACTAGGTTCTGTAAGTCAGGGTAGGCTGGGGATGCCAAAACTCTCTACATACCCACTACAAGTTGACATCAGTTTGGCTGTAGTGGTTATTAGCTGTGTATTGCAGGCCATGTATAGCTGTGTATAGCCATAGTCAGCATAGGATAAAAATATAAAAAATGTTTGTTTTCTTTACACAACAAATAATAATAATTTATGTATAATTTATTATATTATACATAAATAATAGCTAGCCTATATGCTACCTATATGCTAAAAACGGAGAGGGATATGAAATATCCATCACTTAACGGTTAGCCAGCTAACCACGCACTTGCTACTTGTAATAAGTTGTAGCCCTGATTGCTTAATGTAACAAGCAATGACTGCTTTTAAACAGAAATATATTCCTTTTCAAAATAACTGCTTCAGAGAATGGAAATCCCAATTGAAATACATTCACTGAACACTTTACAAGGAACACTATACTAATAACTGGGTAGGGCATCCCTTTGCTCTCAAAACAGCCTCAATTATTTGTGGCATGAATTACATAAGATGTTGAAAACATTCCTTTGAGACTCTGTTCTATATTGCATCACAGAATTGAAGCCAAAGTGAGCCAAGAAAACATTCCCCACACCATTACACCACCGGCAACAGTCTGGACTGTTGACACAAGGCAAGCTTGGTCCATGGATTCATACTGTTGGCGGCAAATTCTGATCCTGATCTGTATGCCTCAGCAGAAATTGAAATTCATCAGACCAGGATACGCTTTTCCAGACTTCACTGGCCAGTTTTGGTAAGAACTACAGCCTCAGCTTTCTGTTCCTGGCTGACAGAAGTGTAACCCGACTGGTCTTCGGCTATTGTAGCCCATCCATCTCGACGTGTTGTGCATTCTGAGATGCTTTTCTGCTCACCACAATTGTACAAAGTTACTGTAGCCTTTCTGTCAGCTCGAACCAGTCTGGCCATTCTCCGTTGACCTCTCTCATCAACAAGATGTTTTTGTCCGCAGAACTGCTGCTCACTGGATGTTTTTGTTTTTCGCACCATTCTGAGTAAACTCCAGAGACTGTTCCCAGGCGATCAGCAGTTACAGAAATACTTGGTGTGCAACTGCAACCACAAGCCCGCTGCATCTCAGCCTGTTGTGCCACCATGGCAGGCTAAGGTGGGGGAGCCGTGGAAAATCTTGTACTTAATAATATGTTGAGTAATTCTGACCGCAAAGGGATACCTTTCAGAAGAGACCAGGATTATGCCTGTAGAATAGTAGCCATTTATGTTGGGTATGTCATTTTCACTTTTTACTTAAGGAGTTAAACATGGACACTTGACTAAATCTACTTACATTTTCATCGACTCTACTTTCATTTTCGTGAACTAAACTTACGACGAAAACTATTAAAATGCGAAAGACAAAAAAATTTATGAAACTAAAATTCTATTTTCTTTTTACTATTTTACTATGACTAAAATTAATTAAAAATTTGTTGTCAAAATGAACACTGATTGCAACTACTATCGACAGGAAGCTAGATCAGCATAGCATGTTGATGAGCGTACTGCAATTGGGTTCAGTTCAGACCACAGGTTTTTGGATGGGATTTACAGTCAGGTCCATAAATATTGGGACATTGACACAATTCTCATCTTTTTGGCTCTATACACCACCACAATGGATTTGAAATGAAACGAACAGGATATGCTTTAACTGCAGACTTTCAGCTTTAATTTGAGGGTATTTACATCCAAATCAGGTGAATGGTGTCGGAATTACAATAGTTTCTATATGTGCCTCCCACTTTTTAAGGGACCAAAAGTAATGGGACAATTGGCTGCTCAGCTGTTCCATGGCTAGGTGTGTGTTATTCCCTCATTATCTCATTTACAAGGAGCAGATAAAAGGTCTAGAGTTCATTTAAAGTGTGCTATTTGCATTTGGAATCTGTTGCTGTCAACTCTCAATATGAGATCCAAAGAGCTGTCATTATCAGTGAAGCAAGCCATCATTAGGCTGAAAAATCAAAACAAACCCATCAGAGAGATAGCATTAGGTGTGGCCAAATCAACTGTTTGGAACATTCTTAAAAAGAAAGAACGCACCGGTGAGCTCAGCAACACCAAAAGACCTGGAGGACCACGGAAAACAACTGTGGTGGATGACAGAAGAATTCTTTCCCTTCACAACAGTTGGCCAGATCAAGAACACTCTCCAGGAGGTAGGTGTATGTGTGTCAAAGTCAACAATCAAGAGAAGACTTCACCAGAGTGAATACAGAGGGTTCACCACAAGATGTAAACCATTGGTGAGCCTCAAAAACAGGAAGACCAGATTAGAGCTTGCCAAACAACATCTAAAAAAGCCTTTACAGTTCTGGAACAACATCCTATTGACAGATGAGACAAAGATCAACTTGTACCAGAATGATGGGAAGAGAAGAGCATGGAGAAGGAAAGGAACTGCTCATGATCCAAAACATACCACCTCATCAGTGAAGCATGGTGGTGGTAGTGTCATGGCGTGGGCATGTATGGCTGCCAATGGAACTGGTTCGCCTGGAATTTATTGATGATGTGACTGCTGACAAAAGCAGCAGGATGAATTCTGAAGTGTTTCGGGCAATAATATCGGCTCATATTCAGCCGAATGCTTCAGAACTCATTGGACGGAGCTTCACAGTGCAGATGGACAATGACCTGAAGCATACTGCGAAAGCAATCTAAGAGTTTTTTAAGGCAAAGAAGTGGAATGTTATGCAATGGCCAAGTCAATCACCTGACCTGAATCCGATTGAACATGCATTTCACTTGCTGGAGACAAAACTGAAGGGAAAATGCCCCAAGAACAAGCAGGAACTGAAGACAGTTGCAGTAGAGGCCTGGCAGAGCATCACCAGGGATGAAACCCAGCGTCTGGTGATGTCTATGCGTTCCAGACTTCAGGCTGTAATTGACTGCAAAGGATTTGCAACCAAGTATTAAAAAGTGAAAGTTTGATTTATGATTGTTAGTTTGTCCCATTACTTTTGGTCCCTTAAAAAGTTGGAGGCACATATACAAACTGTTGTAATTCCAACACCGTTCACCTGATTTGGATGTAAATACCCTCAAATTAAAGCTGAAAGTCTGCAGTTAAAGCATATCTTGTTGTTTAATTTCAAATCCATTGTGGTGGTGTATAGAGCCAAAAAGATGAGAATTGTGTTGATGTCCCAATATTTATGGACCTGACTGTCAGTCTGGAGACTGAGATGTAGATTTGAATGAATTGTCCAGCAGGGCAATTTACCTATGCATTCCTCTTTTGGCGCCAAACATATTGATGGGGTGTATGGCCAAAATCTCTTCCAGTCATAATTCCAATGAGGTTTGGCAAACTCTTGATGCTTGGTTTTGTTTATTGTGGTCAGTAAGGGCTGTCTTCATGCCACCCCTCCAAAGAGTTTGCTGGTATGGAGGTGAAATTATATGGTCCTTTTTCAGACTCTGTGACTCCAAGATTAAAATGATCTCTGCAATTCTTAAACTATGATCCTCTTCATGTCCTCCCTTACTGTCCTCACGGTCTGTGGGGATAACTTGCATTTGCGTCCTCTTCCAGGAAAGTTTGCAACTATTTCATATCTTTTACATGTTTTTGTTATGGCACTTACAGTGCTAAGTGGTATGTTTAACTGTTTATGTATTTTTTTGTACCCATTACCAGACTTGTGACAGTCAACTACCATCTGTCTCTTCTGAATTGACACTTCTTTGGTTTTTCCAATGCTGACTGGTGACAAAGGAATTAAGCATGCTTGTTACCTAATTTTTATACTCTATTGAAACAGGAAGTGATGGAATGACCCAACATAGTTCCTTTAGACTGAGATGAACTAAGTTAATGTCTTGCCAATTTAAGAAAAAAATGACTTAATACAAAAAATGTAATACAAAGACATGCACATTTGGCCACTTGGGGGGTATTAACAGAGCATTGCTGCAAAAGAGCATGCACACTCAGTCAACCCTCCCTGTATATATAAAGGTAAATAAATACATTGAAACATGAGTAAATGTATTGAAATAAAAGTATATCATTTTCCTACATGTTTGAACATAACATATGCAGTGGCTTCAGAAAGTATTCAGACCCCGTCACGTATTGCAGTTTATTGTCTTGTAAATTTCATTTGAAATGGATAAAATTGCTATTTTCACCCATAATGACTAAGTGAAAACGTGTTTTTTATGGGAAAAAAAGTGTGCAAAAAGTGAAGGGCTCTGGATTATTATTGTATTATTTTCTGATTGACGTTGCTCTGCTTTCTGCTTTCTGTGGTCTGACTTCTCCATTCTCCCTGACAATTCATTGGAATGACAAGCTGATTTATAGCACATCAATATCCACAATGGGCTTTCCATGAACTGATTATGGTTAAAGAGAAAATTGGATGCAAGTGACCGTGTGGTTTTATATGAGGATATATTTTGTTTTACCTTGCACATTTTTTGCCTCAACAAGGCTTTATAAAAGAGGCCCCAGGACTATTGTGATCACAATATCTATTCAGCATAAACAATGCAGATACACATTTGCAATCAAAGAAAAGGAAATGTACTCACAGAACATTTTCAATTGCAGTGTATGTGCTGGTGATGTCCTTCATGTGTTGTTCCTTTTCTAAGAGATATGATGCCTTATTTGCCCGGTAGTCTTTAAAGGTGAAAACAGTGCGGGAAAACTTCGAAAACTGCATTGCTGCAAACTGAGAAAAGAAGTGTTATGTTCCTGTAAATCCTGTAAAATAATAAATAGTCATTCTTGTAATTTATTATTTTTCAAATCCAATCTGGTCCTCTGTTTATTTATCCATTGCAGTTCATTGCACTCATCATCCCATTATGCCTGTGTCTGTATCTTTCCAAGCCCTAGTCATTCCCCTGTCTGTGTGCTGCACTATTCGTGTGGTTCCAGAAATTTCTTGGTTTCAATGATTCCTTCTTAGCCTTGCATTTTCTTACTTCCTGCTTTCTCGCTAGTTCATGTTGTATAGCACTAAACTTATTAATAACGACTAACATAGATATTGTACAGTACTAATTATATGAACACACTAACTGTACAACTAATTTACTAACAGTCAGTAGTTTTTGGTAATTTAGATTTAAGTACGTAACTAACTTAGTAACGTCATCTCCAGTTTCTATTCTGCTCTGAAACTCCGCCTCTCTATTCTATCACTGATTACTGGCTTTTGATTCAAAGTGTTCACACCTGCCTCCCGCTATCACTATGTCTCCTAACTCTATGCAAATGTCCACTCTCTGTATTACATGTTTTTGCGAACCCAGTTCGCTTTTTCATTTACCCCTTATTGTTATATTACCCTATCATGTTCCTCACCTGTTGTTTATTTGTTTAGCCCTCCTCACTCCCGTGTCCCACCTAGTATGTCACTTCCCTTTATGTATTGAAACCCCAGTCTCTGTTAGGTTCTTTGACAGAACTTTGATCATCTTTCCAGTGCCGATTCAGTGTAAGCCTGTATTGATTGAGATTCCTGAGACACACCTTTGCCCGATTTACCCTTTTATTTTGTTTCCTTTCTGAGTTTTGGTTTTGACCTTCGCTTTGTGTTTTTCGATCTCCCGCTTGCCTTTCCCCTTTGTACTTTTGCATTTCTGCCTGTTATATTTTTTGACCTTGGATTGTTTACTTACCATTCTTTTGCTACTCGATTTGGAACTGTGAGTATTGGAATACCTGGCTTTGACTACTGGACTGAATAAACTACGATTCTGATTATCCCATGGTCTGCGCTTAGGTCTCTGAGTGGACGTCACAAGAAGTTTCTTGTGTCTATATGGCTAGTGCAACTGCAGTGCATTCCCTCCATGCACCTCCTCAACTGCTCCATATTGTACAGCTTGACTTTACATTACATTACATTAATGGCATTTGGCAGACGCTCTTATCCAGAGCGACATACAACAAAGTGCATACCCATAACCAGGGATAAGTGCGCTGAAAGACCCTAGAGGGAAGTACAATTTCAACTGCTACCTGTACAACAACGATAAGGACCAGGGCCTATTTTCTTTTCTTTTCTTTTTCTTTTTTTAAACAAACAAATAAACAAACAAACAACAAAGCAAAAGTGACCAAACTTTACTAGCCAAACACTGCTTACCTAGCCAAAAATACCGATACACAAAAAAGTAAATCACAGAAAGACAAGGGAGGGAGCAGCTTGAAGAGGTGCATCTTCAGTTTCAAGGTGGGAAGAGATTCTACAGTTCTGACCTCAATGAGGAGTTAATTCCACCACCGTGGAGCCAGAACAGACAGTAGTCGTGAGCGTGACGTGGAAGTTCGGAGAGGGGGAGGTGCCAAGCGGCCTGTGGAGGCTGAACGAAGAGGTCTGGGGTGTAGGGTCTGATGATTTTTTGTAGGTAAGCTGGGGAAGACCCCTTAACTGCTTGGAAGGCTAGCACCAATGTTTTGAATTTGATGCGAGCCATGACAGGCAGCCAGTGGAGGGAAGTAAGCAAGGGGGTGACATGTGAGTATTTGGGAAGGTTGAAGACCAGACAAGCTGCTGCATTCTGGATAAGTTGGAGGGGTCTGATCCCGGATGCTGGGAGGCCAGCCAAGAGGGAATTGCAGTCATCCAGGCGGGACAAAACCATCGCTTGGACCAGGAGCTGGGTCAAGTAGGGGGTGAGAAAGGGGCGGATTCTCCGTATGTTGTATAGGAAGAACCTGCATGACTGGGTCACCGCCGCAATGTTCTCGGAGAGGGACAGTCTGCTGTCCATCACCACTCTGAGGTTCCTTGCACTGGGTCCAGGGCTGTGCCACAGATGCCCGTTGCTGACAGGGCGGACAGGAGGATGGAGTGATCCACAGTGTCGAAGGCAGAAGAGAGATCTAGAAGAATGAGGACAGAGGAGAGGGAGGCTGCTCGTGCGGCATGGAGTGATTCACTGACGGAGAGGAGCGCGGTCTCTGTCGAGTGGCCAGATCTGAAGCCAGACTGATGGGGGTCTAGCAGGTTGTTGTTAGAAAAGACAGAAGAAAGTTGACTAGAAGCGGCTCGTTCTATGGTTTTAGAAAGAAAAGGAAGAAGAGATAGTAGATAGTAGAGATAGGCGGTAGTTCTGGATGATGGAGGGATCCAGAGTAGGCTTATTTTAGTAGCGGAGTGATGTGGGCCCTCTCCGAGGATGCTGGAAAACAGCCAGAAGACAGGGAGGAGTTGATAAGGGAGGTGACAAGGGAAAATGTGAGGTGTGATAGTCTGGAGAAGAGAAGAGGGGATAGGGTCAAGGGCACAGGTTGTAGGGCGGTGGGAGAGCAGGAGTTGAGAAACAACTCCAAGAGTCTGTAAGGGGGGACAACAAGAGTCTGTAAGGGGGGAGAAAATGGAAAAGGAAGGGATGGGGGTGGGGGAGGCGGTGCATTGAGGAGAGAGGAGAAAATAGAGAACAGTTTCCGGGGGTTAGAAGTGGAGTTCTGAATTTGTGTTTCATAGTATTTTGCTTTGGCGGCAGTGACAGCGGAAGAGAATGCTGCCAGGAGAGACTGGTAAGTTGTGAGGTCTGAAGGGTCTCTGGATTTTCCCCACTTCCGCTCCGCTGCGCGGAGGCTGGCCCTGGAAGTACGGAGGGTGTCAGATATCCAAGGACTGGGAGGGGATGTGCAAGGTGGCTTTGAGACAGAGGGACAGAGAGAGTCAAAGGCGGAGGAGAGAGATGAAAGGAGGGTAGCAGATGCAGAGTCAGTGAGGAGTTTGGAGAAGGATTCGAGAGGGGGGAGTGAGTCGGTGACAGTGGTGGCAAAGGAAGAGGGTGAGAGGGAGGGGAGGTTACGGCGGGCTGAGGAAGTGTGGGTGGGAGGAGGGGAAGGAGGATGGGGAGGAAGAGGGAGAGAGAATGAGATGAAGTGGTGATCAGATGTATGCAGAGGGGTAACCGTGAAATCGGAGCATGAGCAGTTCCTCACAAAGACTCGGTCTAGGACATTGTCTGCCTTGTGGGTTGGAGGAGAGTGTTGCAGGGAGAGGCCGAAGGAGTGGAGTAGCGGTAGGAAGGCAGCGGCCTGGGAGGCTTCAAGGTGGATGTTGAAGTCTCCAAGGAGAATCAGTGGGGTGCCATCCTCAGGGAAGGAGCTGAGAAGGGTGTTTAGCTCATCAAGGAAGC
Organism: Conger conger; assembly: GCF_963514075.1. Classification (NCBI taxonomy): domain Eukaryota; kingdom Metazoa; phylum Chordata; class Actinopteri; order Anguilliformes; family Congridae; genus Conger; species Conger conger. The sequence continues at coordinate 31,370,512 of NC_083761.1, read as the reverse complement.
TTCCCAGGGGCCCTGGAGGACGATAGAAAACTGCAATAAAAAGGTTAGTAGGGTAGTATACTGCAACAGAATGGAATTCAAAAGTGGATATGGACAGGTCAGAGAGGGGGAGAACAGAGAATTTCCATGAGGGGGAAATGAAAAGACCAGTACCACCGCCATGGCCGGAAGTGTGAGAGAAGGAGTAGGAGGATGAGAGGGCAGCGGGAGTGGCGGCGTTGTCGGGTGTGATCCAGGCGTGACTTGTCTGCTATTTCAAGCTGTACCTCAATCCACCAATTCCAATAGGTTTACACTCAGTGAGCATTTTATTAGGACTTCTTTTTTAGACGTATTAAGTCTTCTGCTGCTGTAGCCTATCCACTTGACCCGTTGTGTGTTCAAAGATGCTATTCTGCATACCACTGTTGTAATGCGTGGTTATTTTCATTACTGTCACCTTTCTGTCACCTTCAAATAGTCTGGCCCTTCTCCTCTGACCTCTCTTATTAACAACACATTTCTGCCAACAGAACTGCTGCTCACTGGATGTTTTTTGTTTTCCGCACCATTCTCTGCAAGCTCTAGAGACTGTTGTGCATGAAAATCCCAGATCAGCAGTTTCTGAGATGCATAAACGAACAATCATTCCACACTCAAAGTCACTTAGATCACATTTCTTCCCCATTCTGACATTTGGTTTGAGTAACAGCTGAAGACATCTGCAAGCTTTTATGCATTTTGTTGCAGCCACATGATTGGCTGATTTAAACATTTGCATTTCGAAGCCGGTTTACAGGTCTACCTAATAAAGTGGTCACTGAGTGTATTTATATATTAAAACTTGGCTATCAGTATTACATTCCAGTGCTTGCGTGACCGTGTGATCTTTTTGACTGCAAGATTTGAATGTTGGTGGCATCTATATGAAATATTTTTATTCCAGATCTCATTTGAAGAGAAGCACAATGGTATAAAGGCCTTTTCCCTTTTATAATCAATATTGCCTCCTGTGATTCATTGTCAGTCATGTGTGTCAAACATCTCAGACTTTTTTACAGCTTAATGTTGCAAAAACATTGCCTATAAATACTCTTATTAGAGTAATCTTGGATATAGGCCTTCGGGGCCTGTTGCCATATTTGTCATTTTCCAAGGATTTTACAGTTCCATATGGAAAAAACCTACTGTTAATAAACAATATGGGATTTGAGCTATATGCTATTTGTTTTAGGCTAGTTATGGATCGAATTTGTGTTTAAAAGCAAAGAATTTTAAGTTGTTTAGATAACGTTATGGGACATTCTTTCTGGGTTTGATTGTGCAGAATCATTTATAAGCTCCACTATTCCCGCTTCGTGCATTTGTTTGATGTCCTGTCATACGTACGGGGGGTTCTAGTTTTTAATGAAGAATGCATGCTTCACAGGCTTCGTAGGAATTATAGGTACGTGTTAATATGAAAAGCGGTCTCATAGCTAGGTTAAAGAATCTATTGGAGATCTCTATTATTCATGTATAGGCTACTGTAATTTTTAGTTTGCTATATTTCGTTTGTATGAGGATAAATCACTTTTCGACCTTCCACAGAGACCCAAAATGTTTTTTTATCACAAATTACAGCAACATTACAATAATAATAATGTTGCATAATTATAATGTTGATGAAGCTACACATTCCTTAAAGCTTGCTGTAGTATGTGGTGTGCATATATTATGGTACTAGTGAGTAGACCTGTATAGAGGTATTCGAATATGTCTTCATGATGTCATTAATGAAGACTTTGGTCTTCTTAAAATCAACTGCTTTCAGGCTTTCTGACCCATCGAAGAGGAAGACAAGGTCCACTTTTCTCTTTGTGCACTCTGTGTAAAAAAGACAGGTTACAGAGTTTGATTGATTGATTTTTTTGTTGTTGTTTCTCTCTGAACATAAAATAATAACATTAATGTAATCTAAAAGCAATCACAAATAGAATTCCACAGATACAGTGCAGTCTGTAAGTATTGTACCAACAGTGGTACAATTTCTGTTCTTTTGGCTCTGTACTCTGTACAGGGTGGGCAGTAGCGTAGTGGTTAAGGTAAATGACTGGGACACGCAAGGTCAGTAGTTCTAATCCCGGTGAAGCCACAATAAGATCCGCACAGCCGTTGGGCCCTTGAGCAAGGCCCTTAACCCTGCACTGCTCCAGGGGAGGATTGTCTCCTGCTTAGTCTAATCAACTGTATGTCGCTCTGGATAAGAGCGTCTGCCAAATGCCAATAATGTAATGTAATGTAACATTGGATTTGAAATGAAAAAATATGAGGTTAAAGTGTAGACTGTCACCTTTAACTTGAGGGTAAGTATATCCATATTGGGTGATAAGGGTAGGAATTCATACATAGTCCGTCCATTTTAGAGGACCAAAAGTAATTGGACAGTTGGCTTCTCCACTGTTTCGCATTGGTCATGTGTAGTCAGACAAACTAGTGTATGTTTAGGATAATTGCCTTGCTGTGGACAATATCATTGTTCAATGAATTTGGAGGCTGTTGATTGAACTTGAGCAGATAAGTTGATTATGTACACTGAAGAATTAATTCTGCTGCAAGTCAGTCTTGGTCTCATCTGTGCACAATATATTCTTTTCCAGAACTCTGCAGGCTCTTTTCGGCACTACTTAACTAACCCGGCCATCCTGTTTTTATAGCTAACTAGTGGTCTGCATCTTGTAGTGTAGCCTCTGTAGATCTGTTTGTGAAGTCTTCAGGGAATAGTAATTGACACATACACACCTGCCACCTGGTATTTGGTGTTTTTCCTCCATTATGGCAAGAATTCCTAGGTCATTACCTGTTAGCCTACCAGCTCCTTTGCAATTACTGAGCTCACTAGTGCTCTCTTTATTCTTAATGATTTTCCAAACAGTTTGTTTTGGTAAGCCTATTGTTTGGCCTTTATCTTGGACCGTTTTTTTTTAAATATCTCAGCCTCATTATAGCTTCCTTAGCTGACATTGGAACAACTCTAGTCCACATGGTGACACATGCCAATAACAGACTCCAATGGCAATCAAAAGGCTAGAACCAAGACTAGATGCTGAAAGCTTTTATAAACCTGCACTAAGGAAGCAATTGAATACATCTCAACAGCTGAGAAGCCAACTGTCCGATTACATTTGGTCCACTAAAATCGGGGGGCTATGAATAAAAATGGATGTAACTCCTACATGGATCACCTGATATGGATGTAAACACACTCAAATTAAAAGTGTCTGCCAAAAGAACAGAAATTGCACCACTGTCAAAATACATATGGACTGCACTGTAAGTATAACACTGAAAAAAGGTGAAAGGTGAAATAAGAATATACATGAACATTTGATACAAAGTTGTACTTCAATAAAATACAAATGAAGTACTGTAAGAAAAAACAATACTATAATTGTAATCTTGAGTTGTAAGGCTGCTTTGAATGGAGTGGTAAGCTGTCAGGTTAAGAAGGGTAAAAAATGAATTAATAAATATTCATTATGCTACAATGTTCTTAATTTTTTTCTAAGTTAGTCCACAACACAGAAATCATTAAATAGTCTGAGTTTATGCAAATATAGTTTGTCCTTTCCATAAGCTACAGAGAGCAATTTGACAATTTGAATTTTTCAAAAGATTTCAATTCAGCCTTAAAACCGAAGATTACAATTAGAGTATATTGTTCTTTCTTTTTTCTTTACTCTCATAGAATAAAGAAAGAGCCAGCTGACCTTCATGCATATCTTTGGCAGTTTTTATAACAAGCTAGCCAATCACTCACCAGGCCCACATGTAATTCTTAAACTTTTACATGCATATTTATTCATCCACAGTGCTTAGCATGAACAATATTTAGCTTTTCCCTTAGTTTGGAATGAATGGATTCTCTTTGAGAGGTAAACTCTTATAATGGTACCTTGAAATGCTGGTCTGATGTTATCCACATACTTGAATTCACTGAAGTGATAACAGATGCCATTTAGGTATGAGTTACTGTCACATTCATGAATCACACTTGGGCTGCAAGTCTAGAAATAGAAAAACAGGATGCAATTAAAGACAACTCAAATGTAGCTGCAAGCAGTAGGCCTAATAATTGTGGCTACCCAGTCAGAACTGGTGACATATGTTGAATGAACAAATTAAATATGTGCTAAACATTGAATGATAAATGGTTGGCATTTATATAGCCCCTTTATCCAAAGCGCTGTAAAATCGATGCTTCTCATTCACCCATTCACACACCAATGGCGATTGAATGCCATACAAGGCACCAACCAGCTCTTCAGGAGCATTTGGAGATTAGGTGACTCGCTCGACACACACAGGGCGGGATCGAACCAGCAACCCTCCAACTGCCAGACGACTGCTCTTAACGCCTGAGCCAATGACGCCCCGGACAAACAATTGCGACCGGCTCTATCAGAATCAATTTTATATTATTACAAAAACACACGTGATAAGTGACACGGGAAATGCAGAAAACAGCGTGAGATAGATAAACATTCCTACAGAATTTGATAATTAATTTAATAATATGCACATACATTTTATATGTTTAAACTTTGTATAGCTCACTCAAATTACCTAATAAAATTATTTCTATAGTACTTTGTAGTCAGGGTGTACCTCACAATTAGTCAACAGTATGTATTTCATATTACTGCCTTTCATGTTTGTCTATGTTGTGCCAGAGGGGAAGGGTCTGTGGTCTCCTTTCCCCTCACCCCATGTATTGCGCTCTGATTGGCTGTAGGTCCTCGCTGCTCTCACTGCTGGTCACAATACTTTTCAGACTACAAGATTTGGACTCCCCAAAAAGTCCATATATTTAGCCTGACTGATATCTCTAGGGCATCTGCGACACATCGGCCAGTCTTAGATGGCCTCTTTGAACAGTTAAGACAGTTTAGCAATTAAGCGCTGATTTTCAAGCACTGAGCAATACGAATTTGCCTCTGGTGTGGGGTTTTGGCCATTATATCAGAAAACATTATATCAGAAAACATTATATCATAAAACATTTTCACTAACAAAAAGAAATATGTTCCAAAATCAAAGTGTCAGTTCAGTTGTATCATCCTACATTACAAGAATAGGTTGTATGGAGTAACCACATCATATAGCCCTGTCAATAGGACATGCCATTGCATATATAGAAACATCAGCAGAGTACCCAACAGAAATGTGCTCAGAGAACTGAAAGTGTCAAACAGTTTTTGTTTTTCCACACAGCAACCAATTAAACAAGCACAGCAATAATGTACTATGTACAGCAATAATGCATTACAAAATAAAAATAAGTGGACATTATACTTAACTATAATATAAATACAAAAATAAATAGCTATTTATAAATGTATAAATAAAATAACAAATTATTATTGTGTTTTGCCATTAACAGAATGATTACAAGCTGAAAGTAGGTGAAAAACGTCCTACAAAAGTAGATAACCATTGTTTTGGAGGCAATACAATAGGCTATATTCCAATAGTTATAATGGTAATTGGACTTGCGCTGATTTTCTTATCTTTCTTTTTCTTTTTTTACAAAAAAAAGTACAGTACTTTACTAAAAATTCTGTAAAATAAGAATGCTTTCAAAAATAGAAATGTTCATAGTTCATTTTTATCAATTAACAAAATGCATGAAAAGAAGAAGTGAATGAACAGAAGAAAAATCTTAATCAAATCAATACTTGGTGTGACCACCCTTTGCTTTCAAAACAGCAACAATTCTTCTAGGTATACTTTGCACACAGTTTTTGAAGGAACTCGGCAGGTAGGTTTTTCCAAACATCTTGGAGAACTATCCACAGTTCTTCTGTGGATTTAGGCAGCCTCAAATGCTTCTGTCTCTTCATGTAATCCCAGACAGATTTGATGATGTTGAGATCAGGGCTCTGTGGATCTCAACATCACTTCCATCACTTCCAGGACTCCTTGTTCTTCTTTACACTGAAGATAGTTCTTAATGACATTGGTTGTATGTTTGGGGTCGTTGACCTGCTGCAGAATAAATTTGGGGCCAATCAGATGCCTCCCTGATGGTATTGCCTGATGGAGAAGTATCTGCCTGTACTTCTCAACATTGAGGAGTCCACTCCTAGTAATTCTGACCAAATCCAATCTCCAGCCTTTCGGCGAACAAACTGCCTTCTGCTACAGCCAATTTTGTCTCGACCATTTTTGTGCACCCCAGTTCCTGTGTTCTCGTGCATAGTTGAGTCGCTTGGCCTTGTTTCCACGTCAGAGGCAGACCACTTCTGACCAGACTTCTCCGCACAGTAGATGGGTATACCTGGGTCCCACTAGTTCTGCCTGGGAGAGACCTTGCTTCTTCCACTTCTTGACTTCTGACATTAAACTGTCTCCAGCAACCTCACCTTGGAAGCAGAGTTTGGCTGTTCCTCACCCAGTTTTAACCCTCCTACACAGCTGTTTCTGTTTCAGTTAATGATTGTGTTTCAACCTATATATTAAATTGATGATCATTAGCTCCTGTTTGGTATAATTGGTTAATCACATACCTGACTATATGCCTACAAAATCCCTGACTTTGTGCTAGTGTACCTAGAAGAATTGATGCTGGTTTGTCACACTGGTGGTCACACTAAATATTGATTTGATTTACATTTTTTTCTGTTCACTCACTTTGCATTTTGTTAATTGATAAAAAATACACTATTAACATTTTTATTTTTTAAAGCATTCTTACTTTACAGCATTTTTTCACACCTAAAACTTTTGCACAGTACTGTATCACGTACTAATTGGTGTTTATTGCTCAATACTCACAACTCAAAACAAAAACAATAACATAACTGTTAACTATGCCTTTGAATCTGCTTGTAGCTAGCCTATCAGAGTCTAGAAGGAGCTAGCTAACGTTAATTACTGAGACCGACCACCTTTATGTTAACTAGCTAACATAAAACGACATCAATCTTACAGAAGTTCTCTTGTAGCTAATTATGAAATGAGGGTCCTGAACTTTTAGTTTAGTCTAAGCTATATCACTGCACATACAAAAAGTGTAACACAAAGTGGGAAACAAAATGCTTCAACATAGGTAGAATTTAAGCTTGTAGCTCTGTATATATCTTCCACCGCAGCGCTCAACGTTGTTAGCACTGGCATCTCATTTTGCGCTGTCCAGTACCTCCCTTTACATGAAGTTAACAAACCTTATAATATACTGCTTGTAACATTACATCCCTGTCTGGCTTTAGAAGCAAATATCAACAGCTAACATCAGCTAGCTAAAATTTTTTTTTACTGAATGTTAAGTTAATGTTTAAATTGTAGTCTGGGCCAGCTCCATATTGCACCACACGTTCACAATGTAATGTATAACTAAAAAAGGTTTAAACCAACTTTCAGAAAGATAGGGTCGGCTAACTCATAGTCAGTACCAGCTTGTAGTGGCAAAGTCTGTCCTTGAATTATACTCTATTGCAGTAAGCGCTGGGTAGACGGGCCTGCCAGTAGCTTTGCTGGTTCTGTGCTTCCTGCCTTGTGTGTAATTTGTAAGAAAACAGTACATAACTGTGGCAGGCAAACGGTAGAAGGACCATCTGTCACAGGCAGAAACGTTGTCAGCAGGTAGGTACAAAAAAATGTATTATGTATGTATTACGCATATTTGCTGGGTACCGTGGCTAACTTTCAATTACAATTATATAATTTAATATTTATTGGACTGTCAGATAAGCATGGTTTTGCATACAGCTATAAGTACAGACAGGTGCATCTCAAAAATTAGAATATCTTGGAAAAGTTCAAGTTCATTCTGAAAAGTATATTCATATATGCATTCAATACTCGCTCAGGCAATCATGGGGAAGACTACTGACTTCACGGAGTCTGAAGGAAGAGTGGACAGGCACAGAATCCAAGTTGCTTGAAGTCCAGTGTGAAGTTCCCACAGTCAGTGATGATTTGGGGTGCCATGTCATCTGCTGGTGTTGGTCCAGAGTCAACACAGCCGTCTACCCGGAGATTTTAGAGCGCTTCATGCTTCCGTCTGCTGACAAGCTTTATGGAGATTTCCTTTTCCAACACTTGTAAGCGAGCAACATCTTGGTTCCAAACAAAAAGGATTGAGGTAATGGAGTGGCCAGCTCAATCCCTCAACCTCAACCCCATTGAAAACTTGTGGGGTGACATTAAAAATGCAGTTTCCGAAGCAAAACCCAAAAATTCACAGGAACTGTGGAATGTAGTTTGTTCATTCTGGGCTGAAATACCTGTTTCTAGGTGCCAGAAGTTGGTTGACTCGATGCAACGCAGATGCACAGCAGTTATCAAAAACTAAGGTTATGCAACTAAATATTACTTCAGTAATTTAAGTTAAATCTTGAAAAATGTATTCAGTTTATACAGTTTGAAGACAGTTTGAAGAGAAAAATGTTGACACTGCCATTTTCTCAACCGATTAATATTCCTTTTCTTTGCTTCCGCAGACTTGATAACATTTGCTAATGCTTTGATTTGGAAATGAATGTGTAATGTTTCCACTACATTTGAAATATTGAATTAAAGGCTATTAAAAATATTTTCACTTTTTTAACGCACTGCTATTTTTTTTAACACAACTGTAACTAGGTATAGTGGTGTAATTAAAGCTAGTCACCATTTCCTTTCAAAGCACAAACTGATAGAATTTTAGTGCAAACTATATGTGAGTGGCGCAGTGGCCTTAAGAATCGAAAAAGGAAAAGGAAAGAAACTGTAATGTGTGTTATGTTAAGCACAGTAATGTTGTGACAGAATCAAGAATCAGAATATGGTAAACTGATACAGGTGCTAAATATAGAATTGACCGAATGTTGCAGTAAACAATGTCATGACATTTTTTAATGTAAAGACAATTAAATGGTGACATTTAAGCAGCCCCCTCCTACATTCCCAAAATAGCTGTCTTAGCACAGCAAGATGCCCCAACCACCCCATCAAGGAAGTCTGTAAATGCCCCATGACCACCTCTGCTATAAAGACGATTCCCTCCAGCCGGGGGAGGGGAGACAGGCGACGGTTGCAGTGTTAAAACACACCCCTCTAAACCCCTCTGATTAGCTACCTGACTTGCAGAGACAGGACCCAAATTTTGAAATTTGGAGTAAGATTGGGCAGTACATGTCAGTGGGCGGTTTGCATGCCTTTGATATATATATAACAACAGCCAAATGTACCAAAACAGTTTAGACAACAGTAATTCAGCATGGGCTACAACAAGGTTTGAGTCCACTCAAGCAATAGGTGATGTTGTAGAGGCATTCAAAAGAGCTGTGATGCAGGCTCTAGGTCCGGGATCTTATCAGTTGGCTGTGTTTTCCACAAGGAAACAAGGCGAGAATGAGCTGTTAGAAAGATATGTGGAAGAGAAATTTAAACTATTTGTTTTATGGTAATCCAGGGAATAAAGAGTCGAGACAATAGTGATTTTCTAACTGCGATAATCGATGGCAGCATTCCCATTTTTCAAAACAAAGCTGGTTTAATCCAAGGTATTGTAGTGACTAGGGGTGAGCTAGTACTGCATTATCTGTATCTGTTCAACCAATTATATTATCTGTCCATATCCATAATCAGAAGTGGTTTAACACTGAAGTGGCCAGTCGGCAAGTGGCTGGCCTTACGAAATGGTTGCACTAAAGTCAAAAGTCAATAACAAATCCTCCTACATTCAAGACCATATCATGGACAAGGGCCTAGACTTCATGTACCTTACAGAAACATGGCACCAGCCAGAGGTTTACTCTAATGAAGCCTGTCCTCCTGGTTACAGCTATCTGGAGAAAGCCCGCAGCACTGGTCGTGGTGGTGGCCTAGCTGTTATACACCGACAGAAACTGGAGCTGTCCCCCATCCCTCTGCTTACACAGTCTTCATTTGAATGTCTTGCAGTTAAATGTAAGCCCCCCTTCCCTATGACCATACTTCTCATCTACCGGCCTCTCAAACCCAACTCAGCTTTCATCCCAGAGATGCACGACCTTCTCACTACACTCTGTACAACCTCTGCTAATATCATAATTCTTGGAGATATAAATATTCATGTCGACACCCCCTCCTGTCACTCTGCAGCCAAGTTCCTTCAACTACTGGATTGTCTCAACCTCCAACAGCATGTCGACGTCCCCACACACTCCAGGGGACACACCCTCGACCTGGTCATCACAAACTCCGCCCCCATTAGCAATCTACAGGTCTACGATCTGGGTGTGTCTGACCACAAGACCATCTCAATGGAGCTGCTGTTTCCCTCCCCTTACACCAAGCCCAAGCGGCAAATCCATTTCAGGAGCCTGAAAAACATCAACCCAGACGCCCTGACCCTGGACATCCAATATCTCTCCTCTGGCTCTGCTGACCTCCCCTCAGTCACTGAGTCAGTGGACTTCTATAACCAATCTCTGAGCAGTCTCCTGGATCTCCACGCCCCTCTCAAATCCCGAACAGTCTCCTTCTCGCGCTCAGCCCCCTGGTACACCTGCGAGCTGCGGAAGATGAAGACGGCTGGGCGTGTCCTTGAGCGGCGTCTCAAGGCTTCAGGACTGACTGTTCATAAAAAAGCCTACAGAGAACATCAAAAGGCCTACGCTAAGTCCCTCAGGGATGCACGGTCAAAATTCTATTCCAACATCATAAAAAATAGCCCTGGCAACTCCAAGCAACTTTTTTCTACCATAAATCACCTTCTCAAACCACCAACTCTCTCGCACTCAGAGGCAACAGAGGAGAGGTGCAACAACTACATCACTTTTTTCACAAAAAAAGTAGATGACATCCGCTCCCTCCTCTCCAGCTCTGCCGTCCTACCTGTCCCGACTGCTGACCCACAACCTGGAAGTGCCCAACCTCTCAGCTGTTTTTTTAACCTCACTCAGCGAGAGGTTGAGGACAATATTAGGACGATGAAGCCGTCCACCTGCGCCCTGGACCCCTTCCCCACAGCCCTGGTAAAGTCCAACCTCTTCGCCATAAGCCCCCTCATCACCAAGGTCATCAACCACTCCCTCCAAGCCGGTCATGTTCCACCTGCGTTGAAAACTGCTGTCATCAAACCACTCCTCAAAAAACCCACCTTAGATCCTGAAGTTCTCAGCAACTACAGGCCCATCTCCAACCTTCCATTTATATCCAAGGTACTGGAAAAAGCAGTTGCCGCTCAACTTCAAGTTCATCTAAAAAAAAACAATCTATTTGAGACATTTCAGTCTGGTTTCCGCCCTGGCCACAGCACGGAAACGGCTCTGGTCAGGGTCACCAACGACCTCCTGATGACAGCAGACACTGGCTCCCCATCCCTCCTCATCCTCCTGGATCTAACAGCAGCATTCGACACTGTGGACCACAACGTCCTCCTCCACTGTCTGCACTCCACCATTGGCCTTTCTGGCACTGTCCACAACTGGTTCACTTCATACCTCACTGGCGGAACTGAGCACGTAGCCCTGGGAAAGGCAAAATCCCACACCCACAATGTCACCTGTGGTGTCCCCCAGGGTTCAGTGCTGGGCCCCACTCTGTTCACGCTTTACATGCTCCCCCTTGGCCGTGTCATCAGCAGACATGGAATGTCTTTCCATTGCTATGCTGATGACACAGACCCCATCCCATCTGCACTCCTGCCATTATCTACATTAACCGCCTGCCTGGAGGAGATAGAGGCGTGGATGAAGCTCAACTTCCTACAGCTGAACAGCTCCAAGACTGAAGCCATCCTAGTCGGCACACCACACCAGGTCCGCTCATCCACCATCACCAGCATCACCTTCTCTGGCCAGAACATCCCCCTCTCCACATCAGTCACTAACCTGGGTGTTAGAATGGACTCTCACCTCACCTTCGAGACTCACATCAAACATCTGTGTAAAACATCTTTCTACCACCTTAGGAACATTGCCAAACTCCGTCCCACACTCACCCTGACAGATGCAGAGAAGCTCGTCCACGCCTTTGTCTCCTCCAGGCTTGACTACTGTAATGCACTCCTCATCGGGATTCCTAGTAACGGCCTCCAGAAACTACAGTATGTCCAAAACAGCGCTGCTAGGATCCTGATGATGGTGCGCAAATATGATCACATCACCCCCATCCTCAAATCGCTTCACTGGCTCCCCATCTCACTTAGGATTGAGTTCAAGGTCTCCCTCCTCACCCACCAGTGCATACACGGAAATGCCCCCCGCTACCTCAAGGAACTCCTTACCCCTCAGACCTCCTCACGTAACCTCCACTCTGCAACCACCAACCTCCTCAAACCCCCCAGGACCAAGCTCCGCACAATGGGGGATCGGGCATTCTGCTCGGCCGCTCCCAGTTTGTGGAATGCTCTCCCTGACCACCTAAGGGCACCACAGACTGTGGATACTTTTAAACGAGGTCTAAAAACCTACCTTTTTTCTAGAGCCTTCTGCTAGATTTTAAAAAATTTTTCTCATGTTTTGTATTTCTTTTTTAGCACTTCTGCTTTTTCATCTGTAGCACTTTGAGATTTTTAAAAAAAATATAAAGCGCAATACAAATAAAATTTATTATTATTATTATTATAAAAGTCATCAGAATTGTTGTGTTTTTACAGTAGTCTGTAAAAAGATTTTTACACACCTCCCCATACGGGGATCATGAAGGGTCATGCATATTTGCATGGCCAAAGATATCGCATGCATTCACATCCACTCTGACATTAGGTGAAATACAGCATGCAAACATAAAAAGGAACAGTCATGTTTTAATCCAATCAAAGAGTCCTTTGTCACACAAATGTTAATAAACAATAAAACAATAAAATAGTTTCAGTGATGCATTTAGATTGATTGTCTGTTAGAGCCAAAGTTTGTTAACGTTGACTGGCTAGCTGACATGGTAGCTTGCTTAATTAGCTAGCCAGTCAACCAGCTGGCCAACAAAGGATTGCATGTCCACAATTGTGGACAATTAGTGAGCAGGCTGGTTCCTCCAAAACTCTCGAGGATGTGTGCTAAAAGTGTATCAATATATCCATATTAAAGTATGATATGTACCCTGTATAGTTTCAAACTGATTAACTGCTAAATTGTGCTAGAATTACACAGTGAGCCAGCCAGTTGGGGGGAGGCGTCTCGAACTGTCAAGGACACGGGCAGAGCGAGATATGACTTTACAGCTGATTTCTCCGGGACTCTCAATGTTTTATGTCAGGAGTGTATCTATTTGACCTAGAACATTAATTATAGCTGAGCTTATGAAAATGCAAGAAACCACAGTGAAAACTGTTGAAATGAGAGCAAAGAATGCAACATACATTTGCTCCCTTAGAAGAGAATAATTAATCAAATATTTAGTATTTATTTAGTCTGTATATTAGAAAAGCATATTAGAAGTGAATATTAAATCAAATGTTTAGTATGTCTGTATATTTTCAAAGATTACTGCTGCTTAGTTCGTCTTATAAAAGCGAAAGATACAGAGTGACGTGTATGGATGACGTGTGTGTTAGAGTGGGGGCATCCAGAACTGGTAGTTTGCCAAGAGCAGGTGCAGGGTCAAGTGAGGACAGGGGGAGTCCTGAACTTTGTTTGTAGTTGGCAGAATGCCCTGAACTTTGTACAGAGTTGGCAGAGCATAAGGACTGTTGGCAATTTGCCACAATGACGTTGTGGGAGGAGCGTTGGGAGGAGTTACGATAAGAACAGTGTGGGTGATTTGCCAGAATGAGGTTTGAGGAGGAGTTGTAGGTGGAGTAACTGTGTATAAAATGGGTGTAAAAAAGACAGTCGGGGTTCAGTTCTGGAGAACTGATCCGGCTTCATGCACGTGTGCTAATAAAGTCTGATTTTCCTGAAGAACTTGCTGCCGTGGTGTCGTCTTTTCCCTCGTGAAGATGTTTTTCGACAAATTGAAGATTTGGACTCTGTCGTTTCCTAGACATGACAAAACTTATAAACAATACGAATAAAAAATATCTTACAGTGATTTCTGCAGGAGAAGTCGAGCTGATATCCAGAGCTAGTCCTGCTGACTTGATGGAGCTAATTTCTGCAAAATAAATCTGTGTATTAGAATTAAATGAGATAATATTACCATCCTTCTTCTTCTTCTTTTTTTTTTTTTTACTATGTTTGCTTTTACTTTCAGTTTTATATATATAGTGTAGGTATTTGGACTGTCACAATTTTTGCTGTTTTGACTCTGTACTCACACATTGGATATGGAATGAAACAATTAATATGAACAATTATTCAGTGCAGATTGTCTACATTAATTTGAGGGTATTCACATTGATATTGGGAGATCTGTGTAGGAATTGCATCCCTTTTTACGATCAACATCAAACATTAACTTAATAAAAAAAGATTTCAACAGAATCATAATTATTGGCACCCAAGGTTTAGGTGCATCCACCTCTGGCAAGGAAAACAGCACGTAGTCTTTTCCTGTAACGCTAAGTTAAGGAACACATTTGGAAGGATTTTGGACCAGTCATCTATGCAGATCCTTGGGTTTGCAGTTGCCCTCTTCAGTTAAGCCCACAAGTTTACAATTGGACTGCTGTGGTGGAGTACCTTCAGTATCGATCCCTTAATGTATGCAATGCTATCACATGATTGTGTACGTTGAAACAGTAAACAGTCTGCGCCCGCATACTCATAATTTCAGTTATGTTAGTCAACCTAGTAGCCACCTGCTAACAAACTATAGCGAGGGAGTGGTTGTGGGTTATGATAGCAATGTTCTTGCAGTCACGTTAGTTAGCTAATGTAATAGCTACCTGTGAGTAAAGCAGCTATAGCAAAGTCTACCAAAGTGGTGAGCAATGTTGTGAATTGCAGTAAGCAGCTAAGCTAAGGTCAACTGCATGTGTTAACTTTGGTCGGTTTGTAAGTGTATCCACCTAGCTAGATTGTAAGTGTATCCATGTAGCTAGCTAATGTTAGCTGCCTACTGTAATTCACAACTGTTGCACTTTGGTAGCTTTCACTACAACTACCTAACTAGCAAGTATCTATTACATTAGCTAACTAACATAATGGCAAGAATGCCAGCTAAAGTTAGATGCCTACTGTAATTCACAACTGCTTGCTCACTAGCTAGGTAGTTAACTAATGTAACTGAAACTATATGTATGCAGGCGCAGAATTAAGTTTAAGAGTACACAATCATGTAGAGTTCAATAAGGGGTTGTACATCAAGTGACCGAAATCTCAGCCGGTGCAGAAAAAGGTACCTGAGATGGCAGGTGAGATGCAGAACTTAGATTTTGAGGCTGTTAGACCCCTGACCCTGCATTGCTCCAGGGAGGAATGTCCCCTGCCTAACCAACTATAAGCCACTTTGGATAAATTGATTATTATGTATTATTTGGCTACCAGATTGTCAGCCAAAGTTGCCTGATACTTTGAAGGACAAGCATGCTGATGCTGTATATCACCGAAATGTTCAATGTGGTCTCATCTACCATTGCACCTTCATTCAATCAAAATTTAAATGACCAAATAAGACAATGTTTTGGTCAGATACACCATTAGCATGTTTGACATTGAAACAGATGCATGAAATAAGAGGCACCTCGTACCCATGGTCAAATATGGTGGTGGGTCATTGATGTTTTGGGGTTATTAGTTATTTAATATGCATGTAAATGCCTCAAATCAAAACTGACAGTTCATATTCAAATCAAATGTATAGAGCCAAAACAACAAAAAATGTGCTTGGTGAGTGTATATTGTACCATTCCATCACTTCCTGTTTCACTAGAGGATAAAAATCCATCCATCCATCCATCCATCCATCCATTATCTGAACCCGCTTATCCTGATCAGGGTCGCAGGGGGGCTGGAGCCTATCCCAGCATACATTGGGCGAAAGGCAGGAATACACCCTGGACAGGTCGCCAGTCCATCGCAGGGCACACACACCATTCACTCACACACTCATACACTCATACACTCATACCTACGGGCAATTTAGACTCTCCAATCAGCCTAACCTGCATGTCTTTGGACTGTGGGAGGAAACCGGAGTACCCGGAGGAAACCCACGCAGACACGGGGAGAACATGCAAACTCCGCACAGAGAGGCCCCAGCCGACGGGGATTCGAACCCAGGACCTCCTTGCTGTGAGGCAGCAGTGCTACCCACTGCACCATCCGTGCTGCCTGCTAGAGGATAAAAATAGAATGCTAAATTCCTTTGTTATCCATCAGCTTGGGAAAAGGCAAAGAAAAGACAGATGGTAATGGACTTTGATTAGTCAAGTAAAGGTTACAAGAAATACATAAACTGTTAAACCAAATTTTTTTTTTTAATACAAAAAATGTATACATAGGAAACGGTTGCAAACTTGCCAGGAAGAGTACGCAAGTGCACATTGTCCCCGTGGATGGCCGAGGAACAACCCAAGGTTTGCTTTCTTCAAGGTGTGTTTGTAGCTTTGCTGTTTTTAAATTCAGATTAGTAGTCATGGTAGTGTGATGTTTTTATTACAGCAACTGTTGTGTATTAGTGATACAGTGTGTTTATTTCCCTCAGGTATGGTAGGCAATTCAGTTAAATCAGCTGCCTGGCCAGATATGTAGTAGATATGGATGGATCACTTCAAGGGTTGTTTCTCCTGAATAATTGTTCTACTGAACCCAATGGAAAAATAATCCATATCTGACAACAGCATGGTGGTTTGAGGCTCATTTGATACCTTGGACCCTTTACGACTTAAAGCCATTTAGCCAACTTTTTAGGCAAATGTGTTCTATGTTGTATCAGCATAATTTACAGCTGAATCTAGTCCCATCCCCCAGTTCCCATAGAGATCCAGTAAAATGCGGTGAGTTTTAGTATTGCTTGTAGGACAACCTAAAAATAAGATATCCAGACTCTGATGATGTTTATAGGTCACGGACATCAAGAAGTCATGGCATGCAAAGGATATGTAACCGAGTATAAAAAATGACAATTTAATCTATGATTGTTAATTTGACCAATTATTTTTGAGCCCCTAAAATTGGGGGGACTTTCTATAAAAAGGGCTGTAATTCCTACTCCATTCACCCGATTTAGAAGTAAATACCCTCAGATTAAAGTTGAAAGTCTGCACTCATATTCATAAAGTAAATGGAATGATTCTTTATTAATTATTTACCTTTTTTTTCCCCTATCGTTTTAGCTGAAGTTACAACCAACTGCTACTAGATGCACTAGTTATATTGAGTCATCTAACTCTTACTATCCCAGCTACCAGTGTTCTTACATTATATATTTTAATTTCACGCAGTAAACAAGCATTTGGTAACTTTACTCTGAGCTGCTATTCATTGCAGGAATCCAAGTAAGTTATGCAGTTGGAAGAATGAATGTATTTGCTGTAAGATTACCGAGTTAGCTAACGTTAGCCTTCTTTGACTTATCATAACAGAATGGGGCTCTGACTGTAACTTTGCAGACTATTCTATTGAAATGATATATCTTCTTCCAAATATAACATTATATTGATAGCATAGCTGTATAATATAATGCTACCACGGTTAGAACCATGTAGTTTGATGTTTATTACAGTTAGCAAATGGCTAGCTAGCTAGGTTCTGTATTCAAACTCCTCTCTCAGAGGCTCCGAGTTCAGACACTTCTTATTGAATGGAAGCGTTCTCTTGCAAGTATATAGAAGTATAATGCAGTTCTAAAAATCATGTAGATGTTCGTTATAGCAAAGTGTCTTTGTACAGTAGGCTATATGCATTGCTAGCTAGTGTCAGGTTCTGTATTTTCACTGTTTAGTCTTTTGTCTACGTTCGTTGTGTTGTGTTTAGTACCCTCTGCGCACACCGTAGTCACCCTGTCAGTTTGTTAATTCATTGTTAATCCTTTCACCTACGCTTTCACTTCCTGATTGTTTCCCACAACTGATTGCCATTCCCTCTTGTTGTCTGTGTTATATAAACCCCTCCGTTTGTTCTGTATGTCACCAGATTGTTATATGTCAACCCCATACTTTCCAGCGTTTAAATCTGATTGATACCTGGTACGACCCTTTTTGTTTTTGACTTCCGTGTTTTGTTTATCCTTTCCATCTTGTTCTGAACCGCTGTTTATCAACCTGTTTCTGTTTTTCGACTTTGTCTTCCGGATACCGATTCTGTCTGATTTGCCTGTTTGTTTTCAACCTTTTGCCTGTGACCACCACTATGTTTTGGATTATCCGTACTGTACCTGTTTGCTGGAGAGTTGACCCATTGTCTGCACTTTTAAATATGAACTGCCTTATCCCTGCTGATTCTGTTTGCTGGCTATTGACCTCCACCTGTTTGACCTGCCTTTATTAAAAAAAGATTAAAGATTACACCTGCCTGCTGGCTTTATGCGACTGGGTCCTTTTTTAAAATAAATATCTGATAGCTAGCTGCATTCAAACCTTCGCACTAGTAGATTTCAAATTTTTCTACGGCATGTTTGTTCTAAAATGTTTGAACCGCCATTTTATGGGTGTATTTCGGTCAAGACCTAACTTTTTGTGTAAAGGATTTTCGTTAATTAGTTCATTGTTTGATTTTCAGTTAATAAATGGCAATTAGCCAACCCTTATTTTGAGTTTGTGTGTCTGTCCACCATGCGATTCTGAGGCCCTCCCCAGCCTGGCATCACACCAGACACTTTGAAGTATTCAAAAGTATATTTGTAAGTATTTCAGTGAATTTAAATAAATAGAAAGTATACTACACAGAAACTTTGAAGTATTCTAAAGTATACTTAATAATGAAAGTGAACTACCCAGATACTTTTGGTATTCAAAAGTATACTTAGTTAGTTTTAAGTGTACTTTAAAGTATACTAAATATAATTTAGTCTACTTACTACAAAAACAAGTACATAACTAAGTAAACTAGTAGTATTTGCGTTTAAATTCAGATTCAGTTTAAATATACTTATAAATATTTAAATTTAGTTTAAATATACTTCAGTATTCCTTTAAGAACATGAGTAATGAAACATTCGCTAACAACGTAGTCCAAGCAATGATCTTGAATTATTTCCAAATGAATGCAACTGTAGTGGCACGGCTGTAACAAGCATTAAAACAATAACCTGGAACCATATTGTTTTTGTTCTGAGTTTTTTTTTTTTCAATACCTGTTTGACTGGTGAAAACACTTGAAAAGTGGTAGACCTGTAATGGGTGATGCCTACTATACGCTATAGCATTCAGATTGTTTCAATATTTAAACAATTCGAGAAGTAAATGGTTTAAAAAGAATCAGAGTATAGGATACAGATCTTAGAATGAATTTACTATTTTTTCTGATCTGCCCTATCAGAGGAAATTGAATATTTTGAGGGAGAAAATTGGTTTTGCAAGAGGTCGTCGCAGCTTTATTAGCGATCCCCAAGTGACACAATTTTTGTGAAATGCATTTTGATAACATATTGTGATCAGCAAGCGAAAATCCTCGCAAATCGCTTTTGTGAAACAAGCCCCTGACTACTTAGGCCTACTGCTTTGTTTTCTATAACTTCCTTGGAGGATGGACTATTAAGCCGAAGAAAAGTGATTAAACTTGGTGGCAGACGTACAAAAAAGGTTATTTTTAAAAAGGTAACTTGGAAAACTGGGCTCTGTTTGCGGTAAGGAAGCAGGACAATCTGAGGGCCACACCTTTTGGTTAAGTAGACACACCTAGATGGCATTTCCAATAAATCCAGGAATTTAAAAGTGTGCTTCTTTCCACAGTAGGGGGCTGAGGCCGGGAAAACAAATAGGCCTTTCACACCGGCAAGGCTCTGTGCCGGTTCCTGTTCCCAAACCTAATTTTGAACTGGTCAGCGCGTTCAGACCGAAAAGAAATTGGTTCGGAATCTGAAAATTAGGTTCTCAGTTGGAACCAAAAAATAGTAGCTTTTTCCTTGCGAACCGTGCCATCATTCTAGGCCTGCCTTCTGCATTGAATGACAACAATAAGGGGGTCATTGATCCAGTCTTCATAGTCATATAGGCAGAAAACAAACCTGTCTGCCATTGTTCTGAAAAGGGAGCTATCATAGATAATCGCTGTTTTAGTATTTTAATGAATAATAATGTCAGCAAATTGCATTCAATTATTTTATTTAGGGACCAGTATAGGAGTTTTGGAAAAAAAATAACAGGACTCGGGTACTGTCGGTTACATACATGGTGGATTGATGATTTAACTGTATAGCCTGAGGGTATCACTCCCTATCTATCTTATTAAATCCCAATAAAAGTGCAAATCCAGGTTTTAAACCTGTTTTCTGTGTGGTAAGGCACAGAGTAGCTTCCTGCTATTTCAAAAATAGCTATTTTAAATAACATTTTGTACTCATTTAAAGACTGCTTCATTAATTTCCTATGGAAACCATGCCAAACTTTCCCCTCTCTGGGGGTGAGCCTGGAGAGATTATGATGTATTTGTGGGAGTGTCCACTCTTGCCGACTGGATCTATTTTGGAGTATTTTTTTGTGTTTTCACATAAAATAACAAGTTCCATTCATATTTCCATACATAAATATAATGCTAGTAATCCTTTTTGGAGAGCTTTTTCCACACCTAGGGCATGCTTTACGAAACATACTCTCATATATGTGAATAAAACACGTGAAAGTTAATATTCTTTACATTTTATAAGTAAGCTTTCCTGATCATTCATGTGTCTGGACAGTAAGATCTGCATGTTTTTTATTTGGAGAGATTTAGGGACACTTGAGGACATCTGGGTGCAATTGTGTGTACACAATTTATCTTTAATAAATTGTGTACACACATTGAGATCAAGTTTGTGCACAAATATAAAGTCATTCTGGGTTGGTCCTTGACTTCAGTGCTTGACTATAAAAACATAAGGTGTTTTTGTATTTCGTTTTCATATTTTTATGTTTCTTTTGTGTACACTGTATGTGTACATGCTCTGACATACATTTGTTCTGTCTCAAACATATGTGTTTAGTAAATAGTCAGATATTTACACTTTTATAGGACTAGTACAAAATAGGCTGAAATTGCCTTCTTGGGGAAAAAGTGGAAAGGGTTAAAAAAATGTGTCTGCTTCCTTGTGAAAATGAATGATACTGTCAACATGTCATTAGGGGAAGTTATGTAATTAGCTTACTTGTGGTTATGACCTAATCTGCTTATTACTGGCCATGAGTGCTTGGCCCTCCATATTGCAACTTGCAGGTATGTTTTCGAATTATCCTTCTATCCTAGCATCAAAATGAAACCTCAAAAAATGCTAACTGAAAAAAGTACTAACTGTTAGAAACTAATAGTATGGCTGAAAATCACCATCACATGTTTAATTAAATTTGCCAGCATTCTCAACTGCAGATTTCATGGGCAACTACACCTTCATTCTCCAATACTCTTCAGTATCGCTGGATATAAAATATGTGATCCAACTCCCTTTTCTTTAAGATATTGGATGATACTGCACCTGTGTTGAAGTTTTGTTTAAGATCCATTTTCACTCATTCAGAAGTAAACACATGTCATTTCATATCATTCATTCTCTGGACCAGGTATGAGACAACCCCTACTGAGTTTCTCTGTCCTTAAAATCTGCAATGCTCTCTTCTGTTCCACCCCTATGTCACTATAGTTAGATCACCGTTTATATACAATAGCAGAATTCTATGATGAGTTAAAAAGCTTGTTCTCTAGCAAATGTGTTTTTAGATGTAGAATAGTAAACAAAGTTAAGTAATGGATACCTTCCATCTGGAAATGTTCACAGTGTGTTTTCTTTGGAGAACACTTGTAGATTGTTCCACTCCCATTTCCAAACATTGGTGCACTGGCAATAACCCTAAAAGAGAAAAAAAGGTGTATGAATCAGATATATTCTTAACCAATAAAAATCTTAGTCGTCATCTGTTGAATTTGATTATATATTTTAATGTAAGGAGGCATTTGTAGGTTTAGTGTTGAACGGATCTGCTTCAGCGTGCACTCCCCTAACAAACAGGGTGCTGGTCTCTGGTACTACTGTAAACAGGAAGAATACCAAGGTACCAAGTACCAAGAAGCAGCCTACGCAGGTTTAAGCAAAACATTGTCAGTGCAACAGCATGTTTGGACATTTTACAAATAAAAAGTATAAATATTGCTAACATTTAGTTGTTTTTTTTCTCAGAATCTTTTCCCTTTTTTTTCCTCCCAATTTGGTAGGCAATTGTACCCCATCTAATTAAATTAGAGCTAGTGTTAGATACACCACCCACACCCTGTCCCTCGGCGGCCCTACGAGAGCAACCCGCCTTCTTCAAGCCGTCTCGTCACATGCTGGTAACCGTGATTCCGAGGCGCCCGAGGTGCTTTTTGTGCGGTGATCTACTAACCCTGCCAAGTCCCTCCCCCTGGAGCAGCAAGACAATTATGCTGCTCCACGTGAGCCAGCCAAACTTGGCTTTTTGGCAGGACCGAGAATCGAACCCCGGTCCCCGGTGTGCAACTGCAGCGAACTGCAACCGCAAGTCTGCTGTATCTTAGCCTGTTGCGCCACCACAGCCCTTACCAACATTTTGTTTTTATTCATTCTATATGGACTAAAATTATCATTTTTATTATTTTATCATGTTTTAATAATTTCTTGTAATCGATCTGAACAATTACTCTCCAAGCACTTTTCGTTTTCCATGTTGAAGAATCATGGAGTATCTTATTAATAACCAGGCTTGTGGGGCCACATTGACTTGACCTTGTGTTTGTGTTGTGATATTGGGCTCTATCTTGATTGTCTTAGTGCATAGTCTGAAGTGCAACACGCAATTTCATTTAGGGCGTGGTAAGATGCACTTCTGCTATACAAAACAAAGTAGCCAAAATTAACAAAACAAACATAAAACACCTCTCAATGCCATTTCGCAGGTCTCCTACAATGGCAACAGGCTCGCCAACTAGTCATTTTTGGTGACGTTATAGCTACATTGCACCATTTCTGTGTTATGGATAGCGCTAAAAACATTGTATAAATATGAAGACTTTAGTTGCGCAAAAATAACTCAATCAAATCAAATCCAAGAGATCCTGACGCACAAGACCAATCTTTCTGTCAGTAATTTGATTCATTTCCCATAGACTTAGTATGTGGAGAAACGATGCTAACATAGATCAGGCAAATCTATCAGGCTAAGTTCTAACCGAACATGAGACCTTTATGTTCAGCAACATTATTATGTGCAGGTAGTACTAGATGACATTACATAGCACACTGACAGGCTAGCAGCAGCTAGTCTTGGCCGAGACTAAAGACTAACGCGCAAGCAAGGTATATCACAAACTACTTTTAAAAGCATAACAGCTAGGTAGCTGACTGGCTGACACGGGATATTTCTCATTACACACGAGAGAACATGCAATTTCACCAGAAATATGTAACTTAATATGCAAATACTGTGTTGATGGCAGACAGTTGGAGTCTCCTTAAGATTTGCCTGAATGCATATTTATAATGTCCAATCATACAGAGGTGGTTAGTAACATGTTACATTTACTCAGTTACATTTACTTAAGTACGATTTAGAATTTTGCATCACTCGTATCCGTTTCCGTATTCGTTAAACCAATTAAATTATCTGTTACTCTTACTCGGAAGTGGGCGTGATGTAACCCGGAAACAGTCCCCCATACTACATTGTGATTTGCAGTACATTGAAACCAAGACTTTCACCTGAAGCACAACTACTACTTTGCACTCTGTTATGCAGGTAAATCTATTAAATATTTATCTGGTTAATCTTAAAGGAACAAAAGGTAATTTTGGACTTCTAAAGGTCAAAAGAGGAATAGCAGCAACATACACCTTCAAACCACAACACCGTTTATCCCTGTCCCTTCTCTGTAAACGCACTGATGTTGAAACGCCATTGGCTGTGGCAATTTTCAATCAATGAGCTTAAATTATTATACAGTGATACAATGTTTGAATTTTAGAGTGTATATTTTGAAACCCGAATTTAAGGACTATGAACACGGGCAGAGGGTGGGTCAACATGTCAGTCAGCCCTTTTCAATGATAGGAAGGGGTTTACAATGGTTGTTCTCCACACGTACACACATCATTTCATATGTAGGGTCCTCGCGCATGTCCCTTGAACAAAGGAAAGGTAAAAGTGCGCGTTGTTAGTCTTACTGTTAGCTGTGAGAAGAGACTACTTGCGTAGTTTACTCTATATATATATATATATATGCACGAAAGACGGCAAATCAATTAATGTATATGTATATAGCTAACAAAATACATTCAAACAATAAGACAGCAAATATAGATACACAGATTCACAATCAGCTAAGTCTAAACTAAACACTGGCTATGCCTGAATGTTCGTTGTCCATACGCATTGCTGGATCCAAAAGACGTGCTGTCCTTGTAGGAGCGACGATGGTAATGTGAACTGTTGTCATAGGCAGATGCGCAGAGCTGGGATGTTCCCGTGGGCTGCGCGTTGTCATCTGTTATGTTCGGTTCTGGAAAAAATGTCCGCTGGTTCTTTTTCCATGTATAAAAGTTTGTTGCTGTTGTTCGTTGGTGAGCTTTGCAGGGGTAAACTGATGTAGCACTCGCTATCGACCACTAAGTTACTGCGAGGTAACTAGGTGTGTCCGTAGGCCTGGTGGTGCGCTGTGCAGTATTCAATCTCGGAGCAGATGAGCTGAAGTGAATAGCCAAAAAGGGTGCGTCCAAAAGAAGTGGGAAGAAGAAGGAGCTTTCCTGCGAACATACCTTGCTATTATACAGGGAAAGTTTATTGCTCCCGCCATTACAGGATTGGCTGAACCGAGCTTGACGTCATGCGGGGTGGACGTCGTGGAATTGTCCTGTGGGATCATTTTTTAATTCAGTTTGTATGTAAATCTAAAGTGAACAGGTTTGGATAATGCAAATGTATCTGTTGAGGAAATTAAGTTTGGGGATGTACGATAGTGTTTCTTGTGGCTTATGTTGGATAAAGACGTAATTTATAGCTGTGTATCATTGTATTATCATGGTATTTCATTTAGGCCCTCTTTTAATTTGCACATGGCTATTTTATATTTTCTCACTATTACTATTTTATTGGAAGTTAATTCTTTTTTTTAAGTTTTATTTTCGGTTTTTTCCCTTTTTTCTCCCAATTTGGTAGCCAATTGTACCCAGTCTGATTCAATTAGAGCTAATATTAGATACACCGCCCGCACCTCATCCCTCAGTGGCCCGAAGGAGAGCTACATGCCTTCTTCAAGCCGTCTCATCTCATGCTTGTTTTCTGTGATTCCAAGGCGCCCGAGGTGCTTTTATTGTGCAGCAATCTACTAGCCCTGCCAAGTCCTTCCCTCTGGAGCAGCGAGCCAACTATGCTGCTCCACATGAGCCGGCTAAACTTGGCTTTTGGAATCGTACCCCGGTCCCCAGTGTGCAACTGCAGTGAACTGCAACCGCAAGTCCGCTGCATCTCAGCCTGTTGCGCCACCGCGGCCCCATGGAAGTGAATTTTTACATTTACATATACAGTAATGTGCAAAAGTTTTAGGCAGTTGTGAAAAAAGTGTGTGCTGTAAAGTAAGAATGCTTTCAAAAATAGAAATGTTAATAGTTTATTTTTATCAATTAACAAAATGCAAAGTGAGTGAACAGAAGAAAAATCTAAATCAAATCAATATTTGGTTGCCTTCAAACCAGCATCAATTCTTCTAGGTGCACAAAGTCAGGGATTTTGTAGGCATATAGTGAGATCAGTGATTAACCAATTATACCAAACAGGAGCTAATGATCATCAATTTGATATGTAGGTTGAAACATAATCATTAACTGAAACAGAAACAGCTGTGTTGGAGGGTTAAAACTGGGTGAGGAACAGCCAAACTCTGCTTCCAAGGTAAGGTTGCCGAAGACAGTTTAATGTCAGAAGTCATACACCATGGCAAGACTGAGCACAGCAACAAGAGACAAGGTATTTATACTGCATCAGCAAGGTCTCTCCCAGGCAGGAATTACAAGGCAGACAGGGGTTTCCAGATGAGCTGTCCAAGCTCTGTTGAAGAAGCACAAAGAAACAGGCAACGTTGAGGACCGTAGACGCAGTGGTGCATCATGCTCACTTCCCTTCGCAATCGGAAGATGCCAGCAGTGCCATCAGCTCAGAATTGGCAGAAACCAGTGGGACCCAGGGATACCCATCTACTGTGCAGAGAAGTCTGGTCAGAAGTGGTCTACATGGAAGAATTGCGGCAAAAAAGTCATACCTCAGATGTTGAAACAAGGCCAAGCGACTCAAGTATGCACGAAAACACAGGAACTGGGGTGCAGAAAAATGGCAGCAGGTTCTCTGGACTGATGAGTCAAAATGTGAAATATTTGGCTGGAGAGCAGTACAAGAATGAGTGTCTGCAGGCAACAGTGAAGCATGCTGTAGGTTCCTTGCAAGTTTGGGGCTGCATTTCTGCAAATGGAGTTGGGGATTTGGTCAGAATTAATGGTCTCCTCAATGCTCAGGGAGGCATCTGCCAATGTCATTAAGAACTATCTTCAGTGTAAAGAAGAACAAGGAGTCCTGGAAGTGATGGCATGGCCCCCACAGAGCCCTGATCTCAACATCATCAAGTCTGTCTGGGATTACATGAAGAGACAGAAGCATTTGAGGCTGCCTAAATCCACAGAAGAACTGAGGCTAGTTCTCCAAGATGTTTGGAAAAACCTATCTGCCGAATTCCTTCAAAAACTGTGTGCAAGTATACCTAGAAGAATTGTTGCTGTTTTGAAGGCAAAGGGTGGTCACACCAAATATTGATTTGATTGATTTTTCTTCTGTTCATTCACTTCTTTTGTTCATGCATTTTGTTAATTGATCAAAATAAACTATGAACATTTCAATTTTTGAAAGCATTCTTATTTTACATAATTTTTTCACACCTACCAAAAACTTTTGCACAGTACTGTACGCGTACATACTATCTACTTCTACACTTTTATCCAGAACAACATACAGTAGGCCTATATGAATTAAATCATAGCAATCCACACTCTACACTCACCGAGCACTTTATTTGGAACATTTTTACTTTATTACACCGCCATATTCATGTGATAATCTAATCAGCCAATTGTGTGGCAGTAGTGCAATGCATACAATCATGTAGAATCAGGAGCTTCAGTTAATGCTCACATCAATCAAAGTGGGGAAAAAATATGATCTAAATGACTTGATTGTTGGTGGCAGACAGGGTGGTTTTGAGTATCTCAGAAACTGCTGATCCCCTGGGACTTTCACGCACACTAGTCTCTAGAATTCACAAAGAATGGTGCAAAAACAAAAATAAATCCAGTGAGAAGCACTTCTGCAGACAGAAACGCCTTGTTCATGAGACGTCAGAGGAGAATGGCCAGTCTGGTCAAAGCTGACAGGAAGGTGACAGTAACGCAAATAACCACAAATAATAACAGTGGTATGCGGAAGAGCATCTCTGAACACACAACACATCATAACTCTAAGTGGATAGGCTACAGCATTAGAAGTCTAAATAAGTAATAAATACTTAAAGTGCTCACTGAGTGTACAATTGAATGCCGATATCAGAATATGAGGCAGAAGAACCAATAGCAACCTGGAAGTATACAGAATAAAGGTTTCTTTATTCCAACAGAAACAGTCCAAACAGAAATGGGTCAATCGCCAGCAGACAGTTGTGATAAAGATAATCCAAGATGGTGTCAAAATCACAAGCAAAAGTTTGTTTATCAGCAGGCAGTCCAACCAGGCAGAGGTACAAAAGCAGATCCAGGAATCGTAAAAACAGAATGCAGTCTAAAATCGAAATATCCAAACAGAGACCAAATCAATAATCAGAAAACACAGGCAGAGTCATAGTCGAGGGCGATGCGGAAGTCGAAACCATGAAACAATCAGCGAGGCGAAGGTACAAAAATGGTAGGCGAAGACGTGGTCAAAAAACAAACGATGGTCAATGAAACAGAAATCAATCAACAATGGTCAGTAAAACAGGCTTGGATCTTAACGTGAATCAATCAGTAATAATGCTCAAGAGTTGCGTTGAAAACAAGAGGCAGACAATTTCGCAGAGAACAGTAGCGCGACTGGGATATAAATGCAGGTGTAGACAATTAGTTTAGAGAGCAGCAAGGAAATGAAAAACAGGTGCGATAGATGACAAGTTTAACAAGGTAATTAGTAATCGTTAGTAATAAACCTATCCTGCCCTAGCATTAGTAAATTAGTAAATGACATGCACGAGAAACGTAAGGTAACATGAACACATAATTAGTTTGTTAGTTCTACCCAATCCTGATCTAGCGTTAGTAGTTTTAGTAAATAGACAAATGGAAACAATTAGGGTGTGAATGACAGAAAGAGAGAGAGAGAAAAGGCGGAACACAAGGTTTGCGGAAAGACATGTAAAAGTGTATGTTTAAACAGTAACCAGTCCGCGTAACAATAAACATAAATCAAAATATAACACTAAACGAACTAAGACGATAACCACTCAACATAAGAAGGTAAAAATAATCGTAACGAAACATAACTAGACATGACAAGAAAATAAATCGTAATAAGAAACAAACTAAGCAACATGACGAACCTAGACTAACATAATACATGATAAGACAATACGAGACTAAGACAAAATCCATCCATCCATCCATCCATCCATTATCTTAACCTGCTTATCCTGAACAGGGTCGCAGGGGGGCTGGAGCCTATCCCAGCATACATTGGGCGAAAGGCAGGAATACACCCTGGACAGGTCGCCAGTCCATCGCAGGGCACACACACCATTCACTCACACACTCACACACTCATACACTCATACACTCATACACTCATACCTACGGGCAATTTAGACTCTCCAATCAGCCTAACCTGCATATCTTTGGACTGTGGGACGAAACCGGAGTACCCAGAGGAAACCCACGCAAACACGGGGAGAACATGCAAACTCCGCACAGAGAGGCCCCGGCCAACGGGGATTCGAACCCAGGACCTCCTTGCTGTGAGGCGGCAGTGCTACCCACTGCACCATCCGTGCCACCCTAAGACAAAATGAATAAACATAAAACATGGCAAAACAGACCTGAAACGTGACAAAGAGGAATAACACAGATTAGTCTGACAGCAGGAATTATCAATTATATACTCTAGTTTAAAAACTGTTACGGACTGACATACTTTATGGACAAGCTATATTGAAAGAGTGATACAAGATATCTGGTCCCAAATGAGAAACATGGGCATGTTGGAAATAAAGCATGCTTTAGAAAAGTGCAAAATAAGTATATTGCCTCTAACTTGTAAAATTGTCTATTCAGTTTTCAGTGCACTACTCTAACATTATGAATTCTTTGAGAGCTTTGAATTTAGAGGTAGAACAGGCAAGATTTTTGTGTTCAAACATTGTTACAAGACCATTGTGCAGCAGACTAGTCGGGGTTTGCAAGAGATTTCTTAAATAGTTAGCAATAACTAACTGGCCATAGTCTAGGGGTAGCAATTCTCCCACAGCAAAACCCATGGCTAGGCTACAGGGTGGACCAGGCAGTTTCTTAGCTATATGGCTTGGGTTTGGGCGTTCCAGAGACCGCACTAGGAAACGCTTCACCTGGGGTCACGGTCACATCCACTTAACAATAACCACCATCAGCATACCTCTCCTCAAGCCAAGCCATCATTACAATTAATACTTGTAATATTCACTATCATGTGGGATTCTCATATCTAAGTAACAGAAGAAGAAAAAATGGGCCTAAAAGGGGCGTAACCATTAGGGAATGACCATAACAATTGTAAATCCCTTCCTATCATTGAAAAAGGCTCACTGACATGTTGACTCACCCTCTGCCTGTGTCTATTGTCCTTAAATTTGGGTTTCAAAATATACATTTGACAGACCAACACCAAAACATTGCAAAGCTGTACAATAATTAAAGCTCATTGGTTGAAAATTGGTTCTAATTGCCACAGCAGTGGCATTTCAATGTCAGCACGTTCACAGAGAAAGGGGAGGGATAAACAGTGTTATGGTTTGAGGGTGTTTGTTGCTGCATTTCCTCTCCTTGCCAATCTGCCCAGTGGTCAGCACATGTTGTAAAGTAGAGATTATACAGGGCTGTAGCAGTTCTAGAGATCTGTGCTGATCCACCTTGATGGAGAGCAGGCTGATGTTAGTGTTAAGGCTGATCAATTTAATGTCCTGTCTTTTGAGGCTTTCAGCAAATGCAAATACTTTCCATCACTTAAAACATAGTTTTTTGTGATTACTTATGTATTATTCGTATTTGATTGCAGTTATTGCTGCCAAAGGTAGTGCAACCAGTTATTGACTATAAGGGCTGTATTTTCTGGAACTTTGCATTGTGCATTGGCACAGTGACTGATGAGGTGCGTGGCGCACTGGGCATGGCTATTGAATGTTGCCATTTTTATAAGGTAAAGTGAGGAGCACACACATCAAGGTGAGGTGTAAAAAGTTATTTTGTGGCAGGTACAGACTTGCGCTGACTTCAATGATATGGCTTATTAAACTGAACTGAGAGGGGGCTTCCGGTGACGTCATGATAGTGGCAGACGTGTAGTCAATTCGCTCGTGGAGAATCCCTCTTTAAACCAGCCATATATGATATAAATTTCAAGGCAAACGTTATTATTCAAGCTCTAAAAACTAACTGAACAGAATGAATAAGCGACAGAAAGGAATTGAGGGTGGAGTGAAGGGAAAGAACGACGAACAACAAGCTAGTCACGTCTCCACCCAAGATGGTGCGGACAAGAGAGAATCGTTAATTCTCTCTGAGCTTCGTGAATTGAGAAAGGAACACAAAGAGGGGGTAGAAGATATCAAACAGAGGCTAGTGGGAGTGGAGGATAATCTGAAAAACCTAACTGCTCGCACTGAAAAGCTAGAGAGGAGATCAAACGAAATGGAGGGCAGAGTAAGCTCAACTGAAGATGGAGGCTTGCGCTATGAGAGGGCGATAAAGTTCCTGCTACACAGAGAGGCTAAGCTAGCGGAGAAATGTGTGGATTTGGAGAACAGGGCGAGGCGGAAGAATATGCGGATATATGGAGTTCCAGAAGGAAAAGAAAAGGATGACATGATTCGGTTTGTGACTGAACTCTTAAACGACTCCCTGAAACTGCTGGGTGACGTAACGATCCGTATTGAGAGAGCACACAGGTCCCTCACAGACAGACCGAGAGAAAAGCAAGCCCGCCTCGCTCGATCATAGTCAGATTTCTAGATTACTACACAAAGGATGTGGTTCTGCAACAGGCCTGGAAACAGCGCGAGGTGACACACAAGGGAGCCAGAGTGTTCTTTGACCATGAATATTCTCCGGAGATCCAGCGACAGAGGGTGGAGCTACTCCAAGTCATTAAACAGCTGCGGGCGAAACAGATCAGAGCCAGGTCCCCATTTCCAGCCCAGATCAAGATCTTCCTGGAGTCCGGAGTCAAAGCTTTCAAGACCCTAGCTGAGAGGTTGAGGAGAGAGTTGCTACAGGATCAGTGGTCGAATGTGGATGGAGGAGCCGGTGAAAGGGGACGGAGCGGACTGTCGACACTGTCAGAGAAAGATCTCTGTGCTTTCCTCGGCAACAAAGGAGAGGGACTATAGAAAGGTCTGAATCTGAAACTAAAAGTGAGCTTGATTGAATATGACGACATAACGTTATGGTCAACATTGATCAGATATGGAAATATCATAGATATAACCTATATTTTTCAGTTAGTCACCTCAAGAAAGTTAGTTATGCCATGTGATGCAATGTATAATGGGGCTGGCGCAGTTATCCTTATTATTTTAATTATAATTTAGATAGAAGAAGGACAGGAGGGTTCTCTTTAGAGCGGGGGTTACACCTGCCTTTAGATTAAAGGTTAGTTTTCCCTGTGGGGGATTTTGAGCAACTTTAACTAGTTGCAACCACACAAGTGGGCTCATCCAGGAGAGATTTAGTCACATCTCTTCTCCTTTTCACAAGGAGCTGGCACACCTTTGGGTTCGGGGTGTCCAGCGGGGTTCTTTAGATAGGGAGTATCCTTTTATGTTATTTTATTTTACTCTTTCATGTTGGGAAGTTATAGTGTTAGCATATTTGTTCATTATGCAAAAGTTCTTGTACATATGGAGCAGTATTACAGCATTGCAGTTCTACGATTATTTTTTTTAAGGTATGGCAGACATATACAGACTAACCAATATAGGAAACAAAAATGGCACATAAAGCTAATCCCAGAGTTCATAATGTTTGATAATGAATAATTTGAAGATTGTAAGCTATAATGTCCATGGGCTAAACCGTCCAATTAAGAAGAGGAAAATTCTTAGCCAACTTAAAAAACTTGGATGTGGAATAGCAATGATACAAGAAACCCATTTGTTGGAAATTGAACATAAAAAACTCATGAGAGAGTGGGTGGGTCAGGTGTTCAGTGCCTCGTATGGAAAGCGGAGAGGGGTGGCCATTTTAGTCAATAGGGATGTAGTCTTCTCTGCAGAAAAAGTGCTCCAGGACACAATGGGGAGATATGTATGGGTAACCGGCACAATAAGTGGAGAAGAGGTGTCATTATTGAATGTCTATGCCCCACCGGATGATAACCCCTCTTTTTTTAGAGATATTGCAAACTTAATTGCGAATAATGCCAAAGGCATGATACTAGTAGGTGGAGATTTTAACGCTGTACTGGATGGGAGGCTAGACAGATTACCGATAGAACACAACCGAACAAAAAGATCCAAAATATTGAATAACATACTAGGGGAGCTGGGGTTAGTAGACCCATGGAGATACAGAAATCCAAGGGGGAGGGACTTCAGTTTCTTTTCAAATGCTCATGGGAGTTATTCACGCATAGATATGTTTTGCGTCCCTAAACAATACATGTATCGGGTAGTAGATTGTAATATAGACTCAATAACGATTAGTGACCATGCACCCATAATCCTCACCCTCGATTTGGGAACAGAACGATGTTTTAAATACTGGAGAGCAAATATTTCTTTATTGACCGATCCTTTACTAACGCAAGAAATCAAGAAGTGTATGGAGGAGTACTTTGAGATTAATGATAATGGGGAAGTGACACCATCCATTTTATGGGATGGCGCCAAGGCAGTGTTAAGGGGAAAGTGGATTGAAATATCAAGTAGAATAAAAAAGAATAGGTTGAAGAAACAATTAGAGTTAGAGAGTGGAATTAAGGCATTAGAATTAGAGCATAAAATTAATAACAAAGACAAAGAACTTCTGAAAAAATTGAAACAAAAAAGACAAGAATTAGAGGAGCTTTTGACCTACAAAGCTGAAGGGGCCCTACGATTTTCAAAACAAAAATACTACGAGAAGGGAAATAGAGCGAGTCGCCTCTTGGCGTTTCAGCTACGTAAGGAACAGGCTAGTCGAGTGGTCTCCAAAGTCCTCCACTCGACCTCAAGGAAGGTAGTTTCACGTCCAAGTGAAATAGCTGATGCATTTGCCACCTTCTATGAAGAGTTATACAATTCACCTGAAATCATAGATAGGGAGGGGAAGTTAAGTTCATTTTTTGCTAGATTAAACCTATCCTCTCTCTCCCAAGAAGAAGCGACAAATATGACAACACCTATAGAAGCACGAGAAGTAGAGGAAGTTATTAGAAAGTTAAAGAATAACAAGTCCCCAGGGACTGATGGGTTACCGGGTGAGTTCTACAAGTGTTATAGGGTGGAGCTCTCCCCGATTCTAGCTAAGGTCTATAATTATGCCCTGTTAGAAGGAAATCCCCCTAAGTCATGGGCAGAGGCTATAATCTCCGTCATCCATAAGGATGGGAAAGACCCCACCAAATGTGAAGGGTATAGACCGATAAGTCTTTTATGTAATGACCAAAAGATACTTAGTGCTATTCTAACTAAGAGAATTCAACAGGTTATAACAAAACTGATACATCCTGATCAATCAGGGTTCATACCGGGTAGGCAGGGAGCCAATAACATCAGGCGTGTCCTTAATGTCATGTCATGTGCTAAGAAGAAACATCATACTTCTATGTTACTTAGTTTAGATGCACAGAAAGCTTTTGATAGAGTGGACTGGGTCTATCTATA
This sequence comes from Conger conger, assembly GCF_963514075.1. Classification (NCBI taxonomy): domain Eukaryota; kingdom Metazoa; phylum Chordata; class Actinopteri; order Anguilliformes; family Congridae; genus Conger; species Conger conger. The sequence continues at coordinate 31,336,445 of NC_083761.1, read as the reverse complement.
CCATACATTAGCCAAAATGGGGTTTCATCCGAAATTTATAGACTGGGTGAAGGTGTTCTATCTAAATCCAAAGTCAAGAGTGAGGGTCAATGGATGTTGCTCTCAGTTCTTCAACTTAAAACGGGGAGTGAGACAGGGTGACAGTTTGAGTCCCTTGCTTTTTGATATATTCTTAGAGCCACTTGCAGAAACCATCAGGCAGAATGACTATATTAAGGGCATAAGATATGAAAGAGGGGAGGAGCATAAGATTTCGATTTTTGCTGATGATGTCATGTTATATGTTAGTGATCCTATGGCATCAATTCCTCGAATCTTGCAAGTTTTAAATGAGTACGGAGTAATATCTGGCTATAAGGTCAATGACACGAAATCAGAAGCAATGATGTTGTCCGGTAAATGGCCCCCACAATTAGATGATCAGGTAAGGTTTCATTGGTCCAGGGAAGGCTTCAGATACCTAGGTGTTATTATTACCCCCTCCACCTCGAAACTGTATGAGGCTAATTATGAGAAGTTAAAGACGGAGATAAAGGCGGATTTGACTAGATGGGAGATTCTCCCTTTGTCACTACTGGGTAGGATAGAAACTGTCCGAATGAATGTTTTACCAAGATTGCTCTTTTTATTTCAATCTCTGCCGGTTAGAGTTCCTATGGCAGCATTTAAGGCTCTCGATAAATTGATATCAAGATTTATATGGCAAAACAAGAGGCCCAGGGTTAGACTCAAGATCCTGTTATTATCTAAGCAAAGAGGAGGCCTTAATTTGCCCAACATTAAATATTACTACTGGGCAGCACAGCTGAGGACTTTAGTAGCATGGATAACAAATGATGTTGAAACGAGATGGGTTAATATAGAGCGAAATTCGTGCCCCAGTGCCCCAAAGTCAAGCGAATTGGAAAAAACTAAAAATAGATAATGAATGGATTGAATTTACAATGAAAACCTGGATAGTTATTAGAAAACAATCAAACATTTCGAATTCTATATCTAGAGCGTTGAAAATAGCAGCTATTCCAGATTTTATGCCTAGTAAGATAGATACCGGCTTTAGTAAATGGAAAGATAAAGGGCTAATCATTGTGGATCAGCTTTTTGAGGGGGGGATAATGAGGTCATACGGATATCTTCAGAACAAATTTGGTCTGTCAGGGATGGATTTCTTTAGATTTCTTCAATTGCGGCATTACTTACAGACACATGTGGACTGGGAGCAGATCTGTAGTCCACCATCAGGTATGGATAAGATTTTCATGCTGTCTATGGAGGGAGTGATAAAAAAGAATCTGGTGTCCCACTTTTATGGGTGGTTTCAGGAAAACGAAACGGGTAATACTATGGATATAAAACAGAAATGGGAATTGGAAATGAATATTTGTATCACCGATGAAATGTGGGAAAAGACATGTCTAGATGGTCATAAGCTAACTAATAGTCCTATTTGGAGGGAGTTTGAATGGAAAACTAGAATGAGAGTATTTAGAACTCCTCTGCTGGTGGCAAGATACAGCAACACCTCAGAACTATGCTGGAGAGAATGTGGGATGATAGGAGATCATGCCCATATTTTTTGGGACTGCCCCAAATTGTCTCAATATTGGAGAGACATTCAGGCACAAATTAGGCAAATCATGGGGGTGGAACTCCCTCTAGAGCCAGCAGTCTTTATATTGGGGGAGACGCCCGAGAATATAGTTACAAAAAAACAAATATTTACTTGGGGTGTTGTTGCTGATTGCAAAGAAGATGATTACAGTGTCATGGAGAAGTGTAAAGCCACCAACTGTCCAACAATGGAGGGGGAGGTTAAAAAGTGTATATATGATGGAAGGCATAACAGCCAGACTTCAGTTGAGGACTGTGGTTTTCGATGCTCAGTGGACACAGGTGGTAATGCAGATGCCGAGATGGACTGTAGAAATGATATCTCTGTAATACCTTTGTAAGAGAATGACTGTTTAAATGCAGTGTTTGTATTTTTATTTTGTATTTTTATGCTCCATATGTTTGTGTTTATTTTATTGTTGTGTTATAAATAAAAAGTTTAAAAAAAAAAAACTGAACTGAGCAATTTTGTGTGTGGAAAACAGGCATTTGAAGTCCACATTTGGGGTACGGGCATTTGGTGTATATCTGATATTGACCAGAACCGGATGATGTTACATTAGCAAGGAAGATAGATAACTAATACACTTAATTAGGACTGCAACAATGACGTCGACCATGTAATTTTGTCAATTTTTTTTAACATGGCAGCGGCAAACCCAGCTGTGAGTGCAGGAGAGACTTCATCCAAAAAACCTGAGCATCCAGTGTGGGAATTATTATGGTGCTTTGAAACGGGGCATCACAGCAGCAGGACAGCCATGCACGAACATCTTAAAGGGAAGCATGCAGGAGCTGTGATGCTTGGTTATCTATTGTTATGTATATGTAGCTCTGTAATGTTATCAACATTGCTATTCTCAGACATGTCATTGAATGAGCTGTATTAAATTATAGCGTGTTGATTGCACAATATTTTTTTGTGCGGGAAATTAACCTAAAACCCCACGCATGTCTGAAATCTAGCTAGAGCTCTCATATTAATGTAAATACAGCCATGATAATTGTTGGAGTTGGACTGGACTGTTGGAATTGTTATAACACAACAGTTACACTAACGTTACAAAGCCCTATTTCCACTGCTGAGTTATGACGGCTCCAGCCACTTCATAGTATGCATACCGGTATCAATATTAGGCTATTGTGTAACTTTGACCACAGTTTTATGTTCCATTAATGGCATCAGCAATCAAGCGTTTTGTAAGACAAAAAAAAGGCTACATCAGCAGCTGAACATTAAATGAACCAGTAAGGTTAGTTTTCTCTGATTCTCTGATTTTTACTTACGTGCTGTCTTTGCAGGGGAAATGGCAGACGTTCCAAGTCATAACGTATAATCTAACTAGTGAACGATGAATGAGTCGCATTCAAAATATTAAAAATTCTAAATATAAATATAAATAACATTTACCATCACCCTAATAAAAATGTAATAATAAACAAGTAGCCATGTTCACACTGCATAGTGCATCTGTAATCATAGTGCAGCTCCTCCATCGAATAATCTTGTTCATTTATTTCAGCATGTAGCTACAGGAATAGTTAAACTGTATATAATTACAAACAACGTCATAGTAACTTGTGGGTGTTATATAATTTCAAGATAATAAAGTAGCTATAATGAAACGGTAATTATGTCTTCGTATTTGTTTTATTTTGATATTACATTTATTAGCTAAGAGAGAAATTGGTGTCAAAGTTTACAAATGCAGTCTATCCCGGATTTGGTTACAGTCTTGTGATTTAGTGATTGGTGGGCGACATTGGCTCAGGCGGTGAGAGCAGTCATCTGGCAGTCAGAGGATTGCTGGTTCAATCCTGCCCTGGGTGTATTGAAGTGTCCCTGAGCAAGACACCTAACCCCCAAATGCTCCTGACGAGCTGGTTGGTGCCTTGCATAGCAGCCATTGGTGTGTGAGTGTGTGTATAAATGGGTGAATGAGTGAATGAGAAGCATCAATTGTACAGCGCTTTGGATAAAGGCGCTATATAAATGCCAATCATTTACCATTTTAAATACTGCCACATAAATGATTGTTCAATTTGCATTTTGCCATTCTTCTCATTACAGATGGGTGTAAGAAAAAGAACAAAATACAGTAGCCTACCCCTGATATCACAGAAGAACAGCCACAAACAATTAAAAACAGAAATAAGCTATATAAAGGAATTCAAATTATAAAGAAGAAAACAACAGTGTGGAATAAATGCATTGCAGGCAACTGCATGATCCATGAAAACTGTTAATTGGCTTTTGAGTTGGCTGATCATTGCATATGAAAGCCCCGGAATTGACAATATGTCATAGATTGGGCTTGCACCTTGGATTTGGGCAGCTCAACCCAAGCACCTGGGTTTTTTTTTTTTATGTGCTTGGTGTTTACTCAGGTACTCAAGGTTCATCTAATATAATATTTTTTCTAAAGATCTGAAACCATTGATTGTGACAAAAATGCTTTTTCAAGGCCCTGTACCTGCTACAGCTTTCAAAAGACTTTTGCATGGACACTTCTCCTTTCTAAGAATACTAGGGTATCACTTCCTCTTGTGAACAGACAGGGGTCTCTTACATCACCTCAGTGAAGGAAGGGTAGCAGTTCTTTTGGGATTTCAAACCAATGCAAACCATTCTAGATTAATCTGATGAAGGTCAGCTGAAGTCAGAAGCGTACAGTGAAGTGGGAGTTTTTGCTATTGGAAATGCCAGTCGACTATTCTTTTAATCTGCGTGCCAGTGGCTGCTTGACTGGCATGAATGAGCTATTGCTGTATTTTTAACGAGACATGATTGTGTTCTGCTCATTTACGTATTTTTTGCGATACTACTACTAAAGACCAATATCTGTGATTGGAGAGACGTTGCATTTTCTATTCTAAATTCATACAGTCCAGTCCGTAAGTATTTGGACAGTGGTACAATTTGAAATTAATTTTGATGGAAAATTTAAACTGCAGGTTAAAATGCAGACTATCACCTTTAATTAATTGGAGGTATTTATATCCATATCAGGTGATCCGTGTAGGAAATACATCCCTTTTTATACATAGTCAGCCATTTGCTAACCAAGAAGCAACACAAGTTCTTGAACCAGTGCATTCGTAATGAGTTATAAACAATAGAAAAAATGTATGAACTACACAAAATGTCCTATCAGCTTTGTTTGGAAAGGAAATAAAGTATTCATATACAAGTGATTTTGGAATGTATTTCATATACAGCATACTGTCACATGCCCATGAATTTGCAACAGAGTGTTGCAACTGTCATTTTCACAGTTGAGAGCTGAGCTCACCTCAACTAGCTTCCTCAGGAAATGAAGCAATCTTCTTTACAGTCCCCTCCAAAAGTAATGGAAGAGCAAGGTAAATTCCTTTGTTTTTGTTATACTGAAGTTATATATGAAGTTAACTTTAAAATTTAAATTCTGAACTGTTGTCTCATGTTTATTTTTTTTTATCTCACACCAAATGTATAGCAAACAAAAAGTAATTGGCATTGCTTGACCACAGGAAATTAGGAAATGTACATTATAGTCATGTTTTTATCATTTGCAGTTCTCAGGTTATATTTCTATGTAAAATACAAAACTATGCTAACCCATTTGAATGTACTGACTTTCAGGAAGCAGACTGCAATTATATTTATAGTACAGGGCCGTGAAAAAGTATATGCCCACTTCCTGATTTCCTAAATTCTCTCATATTTGTCACACTGAATAGTTTCAGATCTTTAAACAAAGTGTCATATTAGAAAAAGAGAACTTGCTAGAGCCGCAGTGGCACACAGCTAAAGCAACAGACCTTAATGCAGGCATCAGTTCATTGCCGTTGCATGCCCATTGCATGCCTGCCAAAGAGTTTGGCCGGCACACATGGAGTGGCATAATTGGCCCTCCATTCGGAGGGTGGGGGGAGGGACTCAGCAGTGACTGTAGGATCGGCGTATACAATAGAACCCTGATGGGTGTCTCGGTGGCGCAGCCTGCAGAGCACTGACCGCATGCTCATTGTGAGCCGCGATGTCAACGGTTTGAATCTGACCGTCTGACAATTTGTCGCATGTCTTTCCCTCTCTCTCGCCCCCCATTCTTCCTGTCTCTATATACTGTCCAATAAATCTGAAAAAGTCCCAAAAAAAAAACAATAGAGCCCTGATTGCACTCGTCTCTGACTATTGCATGTGAATGTGAGAGATGATGTGGCTTGTAGAAGGCGTATTGTTCTCTCTAAATCCTGAATCTCAGGAATCCCAGGCTGCCAAGTGATGGGGCCATTGCGGTGTATCCACAGCCACATGGGCAATTGGAATAGTTAAGGTACAATTGGCTACCAAATTGGGAAAAAAATCTGAAACAAAAAGAAAAAAATAAAGAAAAAGGGAACTTGAGTAAACACAAAACTATTTTTTTTAGATTACTGTTTACTGGGGAGTGGGGGGGGGATTTGATGGCAGAGTAGGCAGCACACAGCATTTTTAAAGCTCCTGCACCACTCACTCAATAATGTATTACATTTATGTATTTATGTAATAATGTATTGCATTTGACAGACGCTCTTATCCAGACTGACATACAGTTGATTAGACTAAGCAGGAGACAATCCTCCCCTGGAGCAATGCAGGGTTAAGGGCCATGCTCAAGGGCCCAACGGCTGTGCAGATCTTATTGTAGCTACACTGGGATTAGAACCACCGACCTTGTGTGTCCCAGTCATTTACCTTAACCACTATGCTACAGGCCGATCCCATGTAGAACTTGTATTTAATAATGAAAAATAGAATTTATTTAATTTAGCTCAGTTACTCTGAACTACTAGGGCAATGAAAACTGAGTACTATGTCTCTAGAAGCTTTTGGGCCAGATTCCTTTGATAAAAATGCCAAAACCTGCCAAGAAAACAGACAAAAATTATTTGCCTGCCGAGACAATGACAGGGAGCCAGCCTTCTCTTAACATGGCCGTGATGAAGAAGCCGCTTTGGATCCTGCTCCGCTGCAATCAGTGACTGAGAGAATTTCTAAGGTGTACAAACTGTTCAAGCTCACACTCAGGAACTGAAGAATGCCGGTGAACAATTAGATGAAGCCAAGTAAATAATTGTTGTGATTGAAAGCTCTACAGAATCTGTGGAAGCCAGGCTAAAAAAACGAATTCATTGTTTGGCGAGCATATTGACGATTTAGAGAACAGAGGACGGGGAAAAAAATCGTTTTCACAATTTTGCAGACAAGCAGACGGTACTGGCAGCCAGCAGACATGCATCTCTGGGGGGAAACCAGAGTTATGAAGGCAACAGAATATTTTACTCACATACAAGGCTTTGAACACCCATCCACCCCCCTATCTCTCTGACCTTCTTCACGACTACACCCCAACTCGCACTCTCCGCTCCTCCTCAGCTGGCCTCCTGTCTATCCCCACCACCCGACTCTCTACTATGGGTGCTCGAGCATTCAGCTCTACAGCACCCAGGCTCTGGAACTCTCTACCCATACACATCCGCCATACAGAGTCACTGTCATCTTTCAAAAAACTTCTCAAAACTCATCTGTTTACTCTTGCATACCCCTGACTGTTTCCTTCTCTCTGTTCTTGTGTCTATCTCTGTCTGCTGTCTGTTTGTTTGATATGAATTGTATGTTCATTGTAAATTATTTTTTATTGGATATATTGTATTATGTTTTCTTTTTTTTGTTGATGATTTTTAATTGGATATTTTATATCATGTTTTTACCATGTTTATTTTGTATTTTGCCCAATGTAAGGTGACCTTGAGTGTCTAGAAAGGCGCCACTTCAAATAAAATGTAGTGTTATTATTATTATATATATTGTATGTTTGTATGTTTTGGATCATGAACAGATCCCTTCTTTTTCCACACATTGGCCTTTCCACCACTTTGGCAGAGGTTAATCTAGGTCTATAAAACTTTTGTGGCTCATCTCTGTACTTTGCAAATTGCAATCTTGCCTGATTGAAGCTGACAGGAAGGTGACAGTAATGCAAATAACCACACATTACAACAGTGGTATGTAGAAGAACATCTCTGAACACACAACATGTCAAACCTCGAACTGGATAGACTACAACAGCAGAAGACTTAATAAGTCTGAAAAACAAATTTAATAAATACCTAATAGTGCTCACAGAGTGTCTATATAATTTATTGAACCCAGTGAGATCATTTTCCCTCTGCATTTGACCCATTCTAATTTTACTTAGGAGCAGTGAGCAGCCACAGTGCAGCGCCCGGGGAGTGTGGATATTTGAAAATATGGGATAGCAAACACTGCCATAATCACTATATTGACTATTCAATAATTCAATACATCACCCAATTTAGAAAATCAGTTACAAAAGAAAATCCATATAAACTCTTTTCAGGACACACTTTGACATTATTACATACCATCAATTATGTGCCTTTTTACTGTAGGAATGTGGAATTATAGGATTGCAATCTCCATATTTGCATTTAATTTCAATACATGGCACTATTTAAAAACACCATGACATTCTTGAAGACCACTAACCCAGGTGGGTTCTGAGAGTGGATAGATGTATTATTGGCGTCAGAGCCTTTTCCTATCGAGCCCTTCTCCTGTGGAATGATTTACCCACTGTTCTGCTGTCATACTACTTTTACCATCCAGTAATCATTGTTTTCTTTCTGCTTTCTTCTCCCTGCTCTGGGCTCCGGCCTGGAGCTGTAGCTGAAGCACCACAACCTGACTTTGGTTCCAACTAACCTGCTGCTTCTGCCCTCCCTGTGCCAAAAACCGGACATTCCCGGATAATCATCTATATTTGTTATCCATATAATTATTATTTGTATAATTATGAATTTCATTATAGATTTTATTTCATTATATAGTATACATAATACTGCTGTTAAACTCACTGTATGACCAGTGCCAGCCAGAAGCAAATAGACTTCCCCTCTGAAACAAGGTGTCATGGAGTTTTTCCTTGCCGATGTTGCCCTAGGCTTGCTCTGAGGGGGTCTCAGGACTGGGTTCTTTGTAAAGCTGCTTGTGACAATTTGTGTTGTAAAAAGCGCTATACAAATAAATGTACCTTACGGGCATTTTCATTTTTACATTTTCGAGGTAAATATTAGGGGTGATCCGAGTACTCATCTTAAACGAGTACATCAGTGACGAATGCATAACATGAAGTTAATACTGTTTTGTGATCGGTCAGTTCCTCCCTGGTTCCTCCCCCTTTTGTAAAAATGACTATTTTCCTCACTTCTCTCTTGTGCATGTCAAGAGTTGTGTCAACTTGTTCAGATCGTAGATTAAGGATGCAATTATTTAATTAGTAGCATACAGTGGTGTGAAAAAGTGTTTGCCCCCTTCCTGATTTTTTTTTTTTTTTTTTTGCATGTTTGTCACACTTAAATGTTTCAGATCATCAAACAAATTTAAATATTTGGTTGGGCCACCCTTAGCAGCAACTGCAACTGCAATCAAGCGTTTGTGATAACTTGCAATGAGTCTCTTACAGCGCTGTGGAGGAATTTTGGCCCACTCATCTTTGCAGAATTGTTGTAATTCAGCCACATTGGAGGGTTTTCGAGCATGAACCGCCTTTTTAAGGTCATGCCACAGCATCTCAATAGGATTCAGGTCAGGACTTTGACTAGGCCACTCCAAAGTCTTAATTTTGTTTTTCTTCAGCCATTCAGAGGTGGACTTGCTGGTGTGTTTTGGATCATTGTCCTGCTGCAGAACCCAAGTTCATTTCACCTTGAGGTCACAAACAGATGGCCGGACATTCTCCTTCAGGATTTTTTGGTAGACAGCAGAATTCATGGTTCCATTTATCACAGCAAGTCTTCCAGGTCCTGAAGCAGCAAAACTGCCCCAGACCATCACACTACCACCACCATATTTTACTGTTGGTATTATGTTCTTTTTCTGAAATGCAGTGTTACTTTTATGCCAGATGTAATGGGACACACACCTTCCAAAAAGTTCAACTTTTGTCTCGTCAGACCACAGAGTATTTTCCCAAAAGTCTTGGGGAACATCAAGATGTTTTCTGGCAAAATTGAGACGAGCCTTAATGTTCTTTTTGCTCAGCAGTGGTTTTCGTCTTGGAACTGAGGCAAGTGAGGCCTGCAGTTCTTTGGATGTTGTTGTGGGGTCTTTTGTGACCTCTTGGATGAGTCGTCGCTGCGCTCTTGGGGTAATTTTTTTTTGTAATTTTTGAAGGTTCACCACTGTTCCATGTTTTCGTCATTTGTGGATAATGCCTCTCACTGTGGTTCGCTGGAGTCCCAAAGCTTTAGAAATGGCTTTTTAACCTTTTCCAGACTGATAGATCTCAATTACTTTTTCTTTCTTTCTTTCTTTCTTTCTTTCTTTCTTTCTTTCTTTCTTTCTTTCTTTCTTTCTTTCTTTCTTTCTTTCTTTCGATCGATCTCGGCATGATGTCTAACTTTTGAGATTCATTTGGTCTACTTTACTTTGTCAGGCAGGTCCTATTTAAGTGATTTCTTGATTGAGAACAGGTGTGGCAGTAATCAGGCCTGGGTGTGGCTAGAGAAATTGAACTCAGGTTTGATAGTTATGTTTTAACAGGGGGGGCAATCACTTTTTCACACAGGGCCATGTAGGTTTGGATTTTTTTTCTCCCTTAATAATAAAAACCTTCATTTAAAAACTGCATTTTGTGTTTACTTGTGTTGTCTTTGACTAATATTTAAATTTTGTTTGATGATCTGAAACATTTAAGTGTGACAAACATGCAAAAAAAAAAAAAAAAGAAATCAGGAAGGGGGCAAACACTTTTTCACACCAGAACTTATGGTTTGTATTATCTCATGCTGAATGTCCGGTGTTTATGTTTAGGAGAGGAATGAAAGTGACGACGATAGCTTGTTAGCATAGCCACGTGGCTCGGCATGGAGAATAACGGTAGACTAGTGAAGTTGGGAGCGAGCTGTTGTTTCTGGGTTTAAAGGTGCCGTTTTGGGAATGTCACAGCATAAAAGTTAAACCGTGAATGTTATAAAATATGGTGCTAATAGTAGTAATAGCTGGATCATTGTTATTATTTCATTTTCTTGTTTTGGTAATGGTAGTGTGGTAATATAATATATGTTGTGATATAATATGATAATTTCTCTGATCATTATAAAATATTGTAAGTGCTGAACAAGTCATGTCAGTGTGAATGAAAGCAGAAAGCAGAAGCGTATCATAGCTGCTTATCGTGACTACAGTTTTGCTAACAATATTTTCATGTGTTGTTGCAGAATATAATAGAATATGAGCACCTGGATATCACAAAGTGTCAGTATTCAAGTGTGCAACATATTTTTGGCGAGCCAGCCAGGAGGAGACTGTTAACATCAGTCAGCAGTCTGAACTCATCAGGGTGTGTCAGCATCTGAAGTGCAGTGAACCAGCAAAGGGAATCAGAGGCGAGCACCGTCGATCCCTAATTCAGCTGATAGAAGTAACTTTAGATGAGGTTGAAGATGGTGAGGGGGACACCAAAGTGTTCCAGTCGTGTCTTAGTAAACTCCAGTCTTTCATACAAACACTAGAACATGAAAGTGGAAAATCAGCAACCAACAGAGCCCAGTGAGGTGGAGACATTAAGAGAGGAGTATGCTCAGCTCCAACAGGCACAGGCAGAGGCACGTTGTGCACTTGAGGAGAAGATTGAGGCATTGGGAGAGCGACTGAGTGTCACTGCAGGAGTGAGAGAGGGGAAGCCACTGTTCCTATACCCCTTGCAGCACAAGAAGTGACTCTGAGACGAGAGTTCAGAATCTGTGGTCAGATAGGGGAAGCTGGACCGAAAGAGAAACTCTCTTACACCAGTCTCACTAACCAGATGGAAGCTGGGTTGAAGAAGGGCTACTCAGAGGCTGAAATTATTGAAGCTGTTGTTAGAGCAGTGAGCCCAGGCCTCCCCCTGCGTGATCTACTGGAAATAAAGAGAGGCCTCAAAATTCCCACATTAAAAACTATACTGAGAGGGCACTATAAAGTTGACTCATCATCTGACCTGCTGCATAGACTCATGAATATCTCCCAAGACCCAAAAGAATCAGCTCAGAACTTCCTCTTCCGGGCGATCGAACTCAGGGAGAAACTGCTCTGCAAGTCTGGAGATGAGGAGGAAGGAGAACAGTTCAGCCCAGATCTCATCCAGCAAAAGTTCCTCCGCTCACTTGAAACTGGACTACTTAGTGAGGCAGTGAAGTTCCAGCTGAAACCCTACTTAAGCAACCCAAAGGTCACAGGTGAACTTTTGATCGATAAGGTGACTGAGGCTGCCAGTCTCGAGCTAGAACGACAAGCCAAACAGAAAAAAAATATGACAGTAAGACCACCTAAAGTGAATGAGATACACACAGAACTACACTCCAGCAGTAGTCAGCCTCCAAACAGTGAAACGGAGACAAACAAAGAAACAAGCACAAAGAAGAATCAAAGACAATGTAAAGGGCCTGACCCAGAAACCACTAAACTCATCGAGGGTCTTAGGGCTGATATTATGGAAGTGAAAAGGATGTTCAGTGGGGCATTGGGGGCGACAAAGTCACACCCCAGCACGGACACAGGGCCATCCACCACTGCTAGGTGGACCAGGGGATGCCAGGCATGCAGAGAGGCACAGGTTGGTGAGTCATGTAGACACTGCTTCCGCTGTGGGCAGGAGGGCCATCTTTCCCATGGCTGCAGGAGGAGACAAATGCAGGGAAACGGACAGGGGCTGCTGAGCCGGGACCCACAGTAGCCCTCCCGTCCTCCAGGTCCCAAATCAATCCTGCATCTCATACCCCCCACCGTCACAAAGCCTATCAAGTGACAAGGGAGACAGCCTACCTATCACTCCACAGACAATCGGTAAGCAACCTGCTTATGTTCCCTCACAGCGTCAAGCCAAGCTCATCAGTCTTATTGCGGAAAGATGTGTGGTTCAGTGTTACTTGGACAATATAGGGGTTGAGGCTCTGTGGGACACTGGGGCGCAAGTAAGCGTTATCAATGATGAATGGAGGAAACGGCACCTTCCACACAGCACAGTTAGACCACTCACCGAACTAGTGGGGGAAGAGCCACTGGTGGCATTAGCGGCAAATCAAACTGAAAACCCATTTGATGGTTGGGTAGAGGTAGAGTTTTATCTAGACTGTGACACTCACCCAGAAAAGACATTGTTGGTCCCCATGCTGGTGCTTGGCGATCCCGGTGTGGCTAAACAACCCATTATCGGATATAATGTGATTGGGGAAGTAGTCAACAAGTGGGACAAGCGGCAGTCAAAATTACAAACCAACCAGAACATCAGCAGACTCAGTCCTAAAGGAATGCAGACTCCAGACTCAAGTAATAATGTGGGGACAGTGCAGGCAGGGAAGAGGGGAGTACGGCTGGCTGCTGGGCACATCACCACCATCTATGCTCGTGCCCACAATGGAGCTCAGTTTAATGGACAAAGTGTGTTATTCTCGCCTGATGAGCTGCCTGAAGGTCTGGTCATCCAAGAGGGTCTAGTCAGTGTCGACGAGGGAAGGTCAGTGTTCATACCAGTTTCAATCGCTAACAATAACAAGCATGATGTCACACTGAACCCCCCGCACCATTCTGGGTCATCTGCAGGAAATAAAAGCAGAGTATCCTCTTACCGGTGGCTTCCCCAGAAACAGTCAGACACCAGCCAAACCAAATCAAAGCCCCTCTCAAGCTGTCGTTCAACTAATGCAGGTAACCACCACTCCACAACAAGACCAAAAGCCAACTGAGTGGGACCCTCTAGTTAAGTTAGACCACCTCAGTGAAGATCAGCAACTGTTCAGGGAAGAATGCCATGTTTTTGCTTACAATGACAAAGACTTTGGACGTATTCCTTCTTTGAATATGCATATCACACTAAACGACACCACACCTGTAAGAAAAACCTACACCTCAGTGCCAAAGCCCCTGCACCAGGAAGTGAAAGAATATCTCCAAGATTTGCTGGACCGAGGGTGGATTTCACAGTCAAGGTCACCCTACTCCTCACCCATCGTCTGCGTCAGGAAAAAATCAGGAGAGCTGAGGCTGTGCTGTGACTATAGGGAGCTCAACAAGAAGTCTGTACCAGACCGGCACCCGATTCCCAGGATCCAAGATATGCTGGACTCTCTGCATGGCAGCTCCTGGTTTTCAGTACTGGACCAGGGGAAAGCATATCACCAGGGATTGCTGGACCCTGAGAGTCGGCCCCTGACAGCTTTTATAACACCCTGGGGCCTTTACCAATGGAACTACATCCCATTTGGGCTCAGCTCAGCACCAGCAGAGTTTCAAAGGAGTATGGAAGAGTGCTTGGTTGGTCTCCGTGATGAGATGTGCCAGCCCTACTTGGATGACAACCTTGTTCACTCTCCTACTTTTGACAGCCATGTGAATCACATCAGAGCTGTGCTGCAGAGATATCAAAACCATGGTGTCAAGCTCTGTGCAAAGAAATGTGAGGTATTCCAGCGGGAAGTACGCTTCCTTGGGCGAATAGTCTCTGAAGAGGGATACACCATGGACCCAGCCGAGATTGCTCCAGTACAAGCTTTAAAGGACAGAACACCATCTACAGTGGGGGAAGTGAGCAGTATGCTGGGGTTTCTCTCTTACTACAGAGCCTACATTCCAAATTTCTCCCGAGTGGCTAAACCCTTGTACCAGCTGTTGGCCTCACCCCCCGACAACGCTCCACCTCCTGTGCTAAAGACAAAAAGGAGAAAGGTCAGTGCAAAACAGAGCAATCGTCTACCCTCTAGCACACCCATTAGCTGGACCCAAAGTCACCAAGACACATTGAACACTCTGATTGACTGTTTAATAGAGCCACCCATTCTGGGCTATCCCGATTTCTCAGAACCATTCGTTCTACATTGTGATGCCTCACAAGTGGGCCTGGTGGAGGTGGTATATCAGAGACAGGCAGGCAAGATGAAGGTAATCGCATATGGCTCCAGGACATTGACACCTCCAGAGAAAAACTATCATTTGCATTCTGGAAAATTAGAATTCTTCGCTTTCGGGATTACCTCTACTACGCCCCTCATTTCGTGGTATACACCGATAACAATCCCTTAACATATGTCCTCACAACAGCCAAATTAAATGCAACAGGTCACCGGTGGGTGGGTGAGCTGGCCGACTTCAATTTCTCAATCAAATATCGGCCGGGAAAACAGAATGCAGACGCTGACGGCCTCTCCCGCATGCTGCTGGATATGGATCAGTTCATGGCCCAGTGCACAGAGGAGGTAAAGCAGGATGTAATTTGTGCTTCTGTGGACAGTGTAATACTGCAGAAAGAGAGCCCCCTTCATCTAACCTCCACAGTCAGCCTGGATGCCATCAACTTAGTGAGAGACACCACATCACTGCCCAACAGGAAGCCACTCTCACCAGCTGAGATCAGACTGAGTCAAGAGCAGGACCCTGTAATCGGACGTATTCTGCAGTACAAGGTCAGTAACCATCTACCCAGGGGACAGGCCCGGAAAGCAGAGACGCCGGATGTCAGAGACAATGGAGCAAATTGTATGTGGATAATGATGGGGTTCTTCATAAGAGAGTAGGGAGTAGAGAACAACTCCTCCTACCAAAAGAGCACCATGACAAAGTCTTTACCGAGTTACACAAGGAAATGGGACATTTGGGGGTAGAACGGACACTGGGGTTAATAAGGGATAGGTTCTACTGGCCCAGAATGCAAAGTGATGTTGAGCACTTTGTAATGCATGCCTGCGAGTGCCTGAAGAGAAAGAGGCCAAATAAAGTCACCAGGGCCCCACTGACCAATATCACCACTACTTACCCATTTGAGCTTGTGTCCATTGACTTTTTGCACCTCGAAACATGCAAACACGGATATGAATATATACTAGTCGTGATGGATCATTTCACACGCTTTGCACAGGCGTATGCAACAACAAACAAGTCTGCGAAGACAGTGGTGGAAAAAGTTTTTAATGATTTTGCCCTCAAATTCGGCTTTCCGGCAAAAATCCATCACAACAGGGGAAGAGAGTTTGAGAATAAAATGTTTGCCCAGCTGGAGAAAATCTGTGGTGTGCGTGGCTCCCACACCACACCGTATCATCCACAAGGAAACGGTCAAGTAGAGCGTTTCAACAGAATGCTCTTGTCCATGCTGAGAACACTGACTGATACTGAGAAAGCTGACTGGAAAAACTCGCTGGCAAAAGTAGTGCACGCTTACAATTGCACTCGGAGTGAAGCCACCGGGTTTTCGCCCTATTATCTGCTGTTGGGCGCACCCCACGACTCCCCATAGACCTCGCTGGCAGGCTCGGATGCAAGAGGCGTATGATATCGCAACAAAAACAGCCCACCACGAGGCCTCAAGAGGAAAGAAAATGTATGATAAAAAGATCCACGGAGCTGAACTTCACCCTGGCAACAGAGTTTTACTGCGCAACCTGTCAGAAAGAGGAGGGCCAAGCAAACTTCGCTCACACTGGGAAGATAAAGTATATGTAGTGGTGAGTCGAAAGAGCCCTGACATCCCCATCAAGCCAGAGAGAGGAGGCAAGAGCAAATTAGTGCATAGAAACCTATTGCTTCCATGTGACAGCGTGCCGGTGGATAGATCGGAAACAAAGGATCAAACTAGTGGAAAAAAAGACACCAGACGTAGAAGAGTGGAAATTCAGCAACAGCGACCGGATCAGGATATAGACAGTGATGAAGAGAACGGAGGTGAGCTTGTGTGGAGGCTTCCACACCATCATGACGTCGCTGTGCCTATCCCGGAAGCGGAGACCTGCGAGCCTGAAGTCGAGGAAATGGAGGAACAAGCATCTGATGAAGAGGATCGACACAGTGATTCTGAACCAGAGCAGGGGTCTTCATCTCAGCCAGTGGATGTCCACCCTCAGAGAGAGCGACAGCGACCCAAGATGCTGACGTATGATGCACTAGGACAACCAACCTTCATAGAGACGGGTATGGGCAGTATGGAGGTAACAACACCATCCCCTTGTCCCCAGAGCCTATGGCGACCATGTCAGTTATCGAGACAATCTGCTAAAAACTGAAATAAGACTGGGACATTGATAGCCTGAGAGACTGCATTCAAAAAAATAAAAAATAAAAAATAACGGATTTATGCTGAAAAGACTAATGTGGAGACATTGGTCAACATGTAATTCAAGGTGTATGATAGGTAAACAACAGAATTGTGGTAACAGACTATAGTAAAATGTTGCCCGATTATTTGGAGTCTGGTTACAATGAGTAAAAGTGAGTTTATCCCAATGAGGTGAAAATGTTTACGGATCCTGGCATGAAAAAAACAATGGTTTAATATTCAGATGAAATGGTATTTTGTTACAGTTAAACACTATTAACTTCTACTTTGGTCTTTGAACGCATTTAATATAAATGTCAAGAAGTATGAAGGATGTTTCTACTGGACAGAGTAAATGCCTTTGGGTAATATCAACCATTTCATTTTCCAGGAATACACCAATTATATGTCAATGGTTATGGTTATGGATAAAATGTTGAGAAAACATTTTATTTTATTTTTTAAGTGGGGGAGGGTGTGGCGCCATGGAATGTGGTACTGTTTATAATTTTGTTCATAATATGCATTTTGTTCATAATATGCATTGCTTCTTATGATACCCCCCATAGTGCATTTTTAAATGTTCGTTTAATATTTCTTTGGTTGTTCAAACAGTATTTTGGACACAGTTTGCCTGCAACTCCTCTTCGCACACCACTCCTAGCCGCTAAGTGGCCGTAGTCACACCGGATATCATCCACACGCGCTGTACCTTGGCCAGAACAAGTCATGTCACTGTGAATGAAAGCAGAAAGCAGAAGCGTATCATAGCTGCTTATCGTGACTACAGTTTAGCTAACAATATTTTCATGTGTTGTTGCAGGTGAGAAAGTAATATAACATCACGATAAGTACTGTTTAGAACTTATGGTTTATATTATCTCATGCTGAATGTCCGGTGTTTATGTTTAGGAGAGGAATGAAAGTGACGACGATAGCTTGTTAGCATAGCCACGTGGCTCGGCACGGAGAATAACGGTAGACTAGTAAAGTTGGGAGTGAGCTGTTGTTTCTGGGTTTAAAGGCGCCGTTTTGGGAATGTCACAGCATAAAAGTTAAACCGTGAATGTTATAAAATATGGTGCTAATAGTAGTAATAGCTGGATCATTGTTATTATTTCATTTTCTTGTTTTGGTAATGGTAGTATAGTAATATAAAATATGTTATGATATAATATGATAATTTCTTTGATCATTATAAAATATTGTAAGTGCAGAACAAGTCATGTCAGTGTGAATGAAAGCAGAAAGCAGAAGCGTATCATAGCTGCTTATCGTGACTACAGTTTTGCTAACAATATTTTCATGTGTTGTTGCAGAATATAATAAAATATGAGCACCTGGATATCACAAAGTGTCATTATTCAAGTGTGCAACATTGGCAGAGAGAATGTTTTTTTCATCCTGCTGCTACCACTATGAGTTACATCATCAATACAGATTAGTGAGCCCACTTCGGCATGCAGCCATGCAAACCCAAGCCATGAAACTTCCTTCACTGTGCTTCACAGATCAGCTTGTATGTTTTGGATCATGAGCAGATCCCTTCTTTCTGCACACTTTGGCATTTCCATCACTTTGGTAGAGGTTAATCTTGGTCTTATCAGTCCATAAAACTGTATTCCAGAACTTATGTGGCTGATTTCTATACTTATTTGCAAATTGTAATCTCGCCTTACGATTCTTACTACTGATGAGTGGTTTGCATCTTGTGATATAGTCTCTATATTGCTGCTCTCTAAGTCTTCTTAGAAGGGTTGATTGAGATATCTTCACCCCTGCCCTGTGGAGATTGTTTGTGATGTCACTCACTGTGTTTTGGGGTTTTTCATCACAGCTCTCATAATGTTTTGCTCATCAACTACTGTTGTTTTCCTTGGTTGGCCTGGAAACCAGGTATTCCCTCCTGAGTTACAGTTCAACCATCCAACCTTTATTTGAAAACTGATATTGACTGGGCACCATCAGGCTAGTTCACGCATGTGTGGTAGGAACACTGGTTTCCAGATCTATGTAGTAGTCTTGACACACCCACACAGCCTTCCTGGTCCCGCCCTCTAAGTAGCTCGTTAGGGCATTTAAGGCAGCTGTGGCAGCATGGCTGCTTCTGCTTTTCTCTGGCTGTTCTCCGGTTGCTAATATTGGCTCCTCTCTGTGACTGGGGTAGGTGATGCAGGCATGCATTTGGGTTTTTTTTAAGATTCTTTTTACATACTCAATGACTGAGTTTTAATTTATTTGATAGTGTCCTGTTTACCTGGTCTGCTGCTAACCGATTGGTGATTTAAGTCCCGGCCTGCCCTTCGGTGCTGGGGATTGTTACCCTGAGGCTGCTTGGCCAACGTGCATTTTACCCAAGGTATAAACCAATGTTCAGGGGTAAGTAGGGTTTGAGCAGTACCTGAAGTAATTTATGTACTAATGTGCCTTTTTGATTGTAGGTCTCCATCAGCTGCTGTTTTGCCTAGATAGATTTTATATTCAATGTGTATGTGTTTTATCTAGCCAGTTGTCTGGTATTTTTATTGTGAGCTTACTGGTGTACTGGTGACCCTTTTCTGATTGTTAATATTTCTTTTATTTCTTTGAAGTGGAACTGAGTGCTGGCTTGGTTGCGAGGCTAGACACTTTGGTGTGGTTCCCCTCACTGGTTGGTAGTGTTAAAAAGAGCACTGGGACACCTGTTTTTCACCTGTTTGCCGTGGTAGCCATTTTGGAGTGAATACACGTGTGGTAGGTAAGTGGTTGCACCCCTGGACACACACTCAGCTAGCCTGCCTCCCCATTGCTGGCCTCAGTCCACTTTCCCCTTAGAGCCTTAGGAAGGGGAAGTTTAGGAAAATATTGTATTTTATATATTGATTAAATTTGTAATAAACCTTTGTTACTTCCTTTCACCTAGGTTTGGTTTATTTCCTATTCTTTCCACAGACCCTTTAGTTATTAATAATTAAATAAATTTGCATTTCTTTTGGAATCATGTCTCTGTCTTTCTTCAGTTATCAAACTTGTGTAGCCTGTGTATCATCAAGGTATTACTCCAAGCCCCCCCCCCCCCCTATATACTTCCTGGGGTGAAATTCCCTAGGTGGCGTAGTCGGATGAATGGTATTTTCTTTGTTTCTATCACCACCTCGCCACACACGTTTTACCGCAAAAATGAATGGGTTAGGACAGATTTGCTTCTGACTTTTAAAGCTCTGCATGGTCTTGCATCAGTTTACCTAGAAAACCTGCTTTTACGATACAGACCCACAAGGTCACTCTGTTCTGATGATGCAGGCTACCTGGTAGTCCTAAAAATATAAAAAAACTGACAGGTGGTAGAGCTTTCTCATACAGAGTCCCACTACGATGGAAAACCATTCCAAAATGTATAAGGGAGTCAGACACAGTCTCTATTTAAATCTAGATTAAAAACACACCTTTACAATCCAGTTTATAAGCAGGTATAGCTTGGTGGAGTGGCATCATCAGAAGTATTTTGTTCTGGAGATTGGTGCTGGATGAGGCTAGTGGTTACTTAGAAATGCACATGTAACTGGTGGCATTGAGCATGCCTCAATGGTGCCAGTGGGGTTAGCTACAACCTTAGTCACTGGGTAGGTACGTGTGGTAAATGTGTTCTAGAATGTGGGGAAATCTTATTCTATGTACTAATACATTTTAGTCCTAACATCCTCCTTTGTTTATTTTTCCCAGAGCTCATCGACCTCTCCACCTGTCCACTGGACCCCTATCTAACATCAAGGACTGCGGCAGCCCTGCTCTTCCTTGGTTAAACCCACACTTCGACACATCCTGCAGCTACAAATTCATCCCCCTATCCTCTGAAGTCCAAACTGTACATCCCTCCATATGGACTTTCTAGTTTACCTACAAGTTTAATACATCAAACTTATTGGCCAGCGGAGG
Organism: Conger conger; assembly: GCF_963514075.1. NCBI lineage: Eukaryota > Metazoa > Chordata > Actinopteri > Anguilliformes > Congridae > Conger > Conger conger. The sequence goes on along the minus strand of NC_083761.1, from coordinate 31,315,812 downwards.
ATAGGCATGCCCCTATAGGTGGGTTCCTCCCGAGATTTCTTCCTATCGGGGAGTTTTTTGTTACTCTGTAAAGCTTCTTCTGTGAAAAACACTATAGAAAAATTCTTTTAAAATGGCTTTTATTGAATTGAATGGTGATTATGGTGGAGTTTGCCATTCCATAATTCCAAATTCCTACAGTAAAAATGCATAGAATCAGTAGCAATATGTAGTTTTTTATAAATGGATGAGCCATGTTTAGATGGTTTCATCTGCTTAGCATTTATCCATTCTTTTTATTTTATATTTGTAACTTTGACCCTCATATCATGATACATATTGTATTGTATAGTACATAGGAACTACAACTCCCACAATCCCACAGGACAATTCCGTGACATCCACCCCGCATAACGTCTAGCTTGGTTCAGCCAATCACGTAATGGCGGGAGCAATAAACTTTCCCGTACAAGAGCAAGACATGTTCTCGGGATCCTCTTCTTCCTTCTCTTGTTCATTCCCTTCTTCGACGCACCCTTTTTGGCCATTCGCTTCAGCTCATCTGCTCCGAGACTTGGACAGAGGCTGAATGCTGCACAGCGCACTACCAGGCCTACAGACACACCTAGTTACCTCGCGGTAACTTTGTGGCCTATAGCGAGTGGAAACTGGTGTACACGGAACGCCACATCTTCTATCCCTTGCTCGGGAATCAAATCACGCGCCTCCGCACGCCGTTTGCGCTCGATCAACCAGTCGACCGCATCACAGTTCTCTGATATTTTCAGCGTCTCCTCGATTTGTGCGCTGGATGCGAACTGTGCTCTCAGTGCTGAGGAGCTTATCTCCATGTTTGATTTTACATGTTCTGAAATACTGGATTCTGTTGCTCCTTTTAGGCTTAGACGCACCAAAGCACTTTCAGAGCCGTGGCTTAATGATTCCACTCGTTCTCTCAGAGAAAGTGGAAAAAGGATAAACTCCATGTCTCTCTAGAAATCCTGCGTAGTTGCCTATCAGACTACCAGAGAGCTGTTAAAACTGCCAAAACAGAGTATATATCTACCTTAGTCTCCAAAAACACCCACAAGCCTCGGGTTCTTTTTAATGTTTTTAATTCCCTTATTAACCCCCGTGATGTATCCCCCATCATATCTTCACCCACACTCTGTGAAAATGTTCTTAAATTTTTCATTGAGAAGGTCTCTACTCTTAGGCTAGCCCACACGAGTGTTAACACATTGAGTGTTACCATTGACCCTGCTCCATCTCTGTGCTCTGCCATTTTTGACCAGTTTGAGCCTATATCCCTCCCTTCGCTCTCAGATATAATTAAGCATCTGCGGCCTACATATTGCCCCTCAGACAGCATCCCCTCTCGTCTTCTCAAAGAAGTTTTTGATTCAGTTGGTGCTAGCGTATTATTGCTAATCAATACCTGTCTCAGTTCAGGATGTGTCCCAGCTGCATTCAAACATGCTGTAGTGCAACCACTGCTCAAAAAGAAAAATCTTGACCCCTCGGTTCTCTCTAACTTTAGGCCTATCTCCAAGTTACCTTTTTTGTCTAAAGTATTGGAAAAAGCAGTTTTTATTCAGTTACAATCATTTTTAGATAAAAATGACATCTGTGAAAAGTTTCAGTCTGGTTTTAAACCTCGGCACAGTACTGAAACTGCCCTTTTACGAGTTTTTAATGATCTGATAATAACTACAGACTCTGGTGAGCCTGCTATCCTGGTGCTCTTAGACTTGACAGCAGCATTTGACACCGTGAATCATGAGATTCTTTTATCTCGCCTTGAACACTGTGTGGGTATTAAGGGGGCTGCCTTGGAGTGGTTTCGGTCGTACCTATTGGACAGGAGTTTCTCTGTCCAGGTAGGAGATTACTCCTCAGATACAGCCCCACTCACTTGTGGAGTCCCCCAGGGCTCTATTCTGGGTCCTATTTTATTTTCTTTATATATGCTGCCCCTGGGGTCAATTTTCAGGAAGCATAACCTTTCTTTCCATTGTTATGCTGATGATGTACAGATTTACTTACCTGTAAAATCTCAATGCAAGAAATCACTGCAGCTTTTACTTACATGTCTTAAAGACTTAAAAAACTGGATGGATGCTAACTTCCTGCATTTAATGAAAATAAGACAGAGGTCATTATGTTTGGACATCCAGCTCAATCGGAGGACATTGCTGGTGCTTTGGGCCCCCTGGCCCCCAAAAATGTTCCTGCTGCGAAAAGCCTTGGTTTCACCTTTGACAGTGCCTTTAAATTTGAGAAGCAAATTAGTGCTGTTGTCAAAGCTGCCTTTTTTCAGTTAAGACAAATAGCCAAGGTCAAGGCCTATCTTTCTCAAAAAGATTTGGAAAGAGTGGTCCATGCTTTTATAACATCTCGGCTGGACTACTGCAATTCTCTATATATAGGCTTAGACCAGTCCTCTCTCTGCCGTCTGCAGCTAGTGCAGAACGCTGCTGCCCGCCTTCTGACTGGCAAAAAAAAACGGGAGCATATTACACCAGCACTGTCATCCCTACATTGGCTTCCTGTCCGTTACAGGATAAATTTTAAAATTTTATTATTTGTTTTTAAGGCAATGAATGGTCTAGCACCTACATACTTGTCTGAACTCCTCAATATGTATACCCCAGCTAGATCACTTAGATCATTCAATCAGCAACTTTTGGATGTCCCTATGTCGAGGAGAGCTAGGAGGGGTGACCGGGCCTTTGAGGTAGCTGGCCCCAAGTTGTGGAACAGCCTACCGCCACATATTAAATCTGCCCAAAACATAGATATTTTTAAATCCCTGTTAAAAACCCACCTTTTTAGTGAGGCCTTTATGTCAGACATAAATGGGGAATCCAGATGATGTACTTGTATTTCATTTCATTTCATTTTATTTCATTTTATCTAATTTCATTTTATTTCATTTTATCTTTAATTTTATTGCCTGGTTTTGTTTTGTACAGCACTTTGGTCAACCATGGTTGTTTTAAATGTGCTTTATAAATAAAGTTTATTATTATTATTATTACATCAGTTTACCCCTGCAAAGCTCACCAAGGAACAACATCAACAAACCTTTCCACCTGGAAAAAGGACCAGCGAACATCCTTCCAGCAACCGAGCGGACCAGACAGCAAAGCGCGGCTAAGACAGGAACGCCCCAGCTTTGCGCACCTCTGCAGGACACGCATTCACAGCACCATCGTGGCTCCTATAAGGTCTTTTGGATCCAAAGCGTATGGACTCAGTAAGAGAACAAACATTCAGGCATAGCCAGTGTTTAGTTTAGTCTTGACTGATATTGTGAATCTGTGTTCTATATTTGCCGTCTTACCGTTTGAATGTATTTGTGTTAGCCATATATATACCTGAATTGATTCGCCGTCTTTCGCATATGTAATTAGAGTAAAACTACGCAAGTAGTCTGTTCTCACAGCTAACTCTATCACTGACATGCCCAATTTACCTTTCCTTTGTCCAAGGGGCACGCACGCACGCACACACACACACACACACTCACTACTAGCTTCCCATTAGTTTATCTGTTCTGTGTTTGTATGTTAATAAATATATTTTATTAAACCCGGTGTCTGTTTTGGCGTCACATAGACATGAGAGCCGAGTTAAAGCAGTCTTTCAAAGAACTTCCAACCTTCAGGTTATCGGTATGTTTAATCATTAATATTGGTTATTTGAATTATTAATTAAAATACTAAATTTGTGGTTAGATATTTCTGATAACAGTAATTTTATGAGACTGATTACTTTTGGCAGTTATACTGCTACATAACATTAACTGGCGCCCCGGTTTCGTAGAGAGTAAAATCGCTATGTTATTTGGCGGCCCGTGCGAGGACCCTACATAATTTGGTGCCCTGTGCGAAGGACCCTACAAGTATAGTATAATTTTGGGAGATTGCTCAGGTCCTCACAGAGGGATCTTCACACTGTCAAACATGTCAATACTCAACTGTCAGAAAAGCAACACTCACCATTTCTCCTTCCCATGCATATATTGTAGAGCTTTGTATCCAAAGTATCCCGTTTCCTCAGTGTCCCCAGTGAAGTTTTTGGTATTGATGTCATCAATGGTGAAAGTCACAGAAAGTGACACTGTTGACACAAGTAGAACATGGATGTGGTCAGATCTAATTTTGAGTCATTTGAACCTCCTTTTGTCAGTAATCTACATGTAAATCATGCAAGACTACTGGTCAGCTTATATTGGGCTATAGAAAAGATGGCTTTGTACATGTATTTCTGGGGACAAGCATGTTAATGTACAATTGCAAAATGTTGCAAAATAGGAAATGTTGCGGGGATGGGGCTCAAATATAATCAGGCTTCCAAAATTAGGCGATACCATAAGTAAAAATATAGTAGGCTACAGAAACAGTAACTTAACTTGACATAAGACTGACAAAGCATTATAAATATGACGCAACAGCTTTTACAAGATGGTATAACAGATTATGTCATCCTATCAAAAATACCAGTTAGAAAGTGCCAAACATACAATTCCCTCCAAAAGAATTGGAACAGCAAGGCCAATTCCTTTGTTTTTGCAATACACAATACATTTGGGATAAAAATATGATCACGAGACATCCATCCATCCATCCATTGTCTTAACCTGCTTATCCTGAACAGGGTTGCAGCATACATTCAGCCAGTATACATTGGGTGAATGGCAGGAATACACCCTGGACAGGTCACCAGTCCATCGCCGGGCACACACACCCACAGGCAATTTAGACACTCCAATAAGCCTAACCTGCATGTCTTTGGAGTGTGGGAGGAAACCAGAATACCTAGAGGAAACCCACACGAACACAGGGAGAACATGCAAACACACAAAGAGGGCCCGGCTGACCGGGATTTGAACCCAAGACCTCCTTGCTGTGAGGCGGCAGTGCTACCCATTGCAGCATTCATGCATCATGAGAATTTCAAAATTTCTGAATTTCAGCTTTTATGTCCTGCTATTTACACCTAGATGTATTACTTAGGACATAGCACCTTTGGTATCACACCACCCATTTTTTAGGTGAGTAAAGGTATTGGAAAATGTGACAGACAGCTGTTTCTTGTTGCCGAGATGTATTCTGTTAGATTGATTAGTTAAACAATAAATAGTTCTGAATATCTACTCTTTTAGCCTTGGGGTTTGCCTGTGAAGACTGCATTTGTGTTAGAAAGGATGAACCAACACAAAGACCAGAGAGTTGTCTTTGGGAGAGCAAACAAGCCTTTTTGAAGCTTAGAACAGAGGAGAAATCAATAAAGGTGGAGGAAGTGTCATGCATGGGTATGCATGGCTGCTGCTGGAGTGGGTTCACTGAGTAAAATGAGTTACATCTTTATTTATGATGTAACTCATGATGAATTCAGAAGTTCATTCTGTCTGCCAATTTACTGAGAAATTTGTCCAAACTAATTGGGAGGAACTTCATCATGCAGCAAGACAATGACCCGAAACACACAGGCAATACAACAAAGGACACAACAAAGGAAAAAAGTGGAAGGTTTTAGATTGGCCAAGTCAAATTATCAGATCTTAACCCAATTCAGCATGCTTTTCACCTCCTTGAAGGGAACCCCAAAATAAATAACAACTGAAAGAGGCTGCAGTAAAAGGATCACAAAAGAAGAATGCAACTGTTTGGTCATGTCAGTGGGTGGCAGGCTTGATGCAGTTATTGCAAGAAAGGGATATGTGTACTTGCTTTCTAAAATAGAAGGCACAGTCGCATTGCCCATATGTCAGCCTCCTTTGTGCCAAATTTAGAATTGGTTGAACTTACAAACCCATTCAAACTGTATGAATGAGATGATGAATAATGAATGTGGGACGGGATCTATTTTTTTAAATAAAGTGTGAGTGAAAGATGCTGGCCAAAGAAACTTTTAGCATTCCTGCTTGCATGAAAATTAAATCGCCCTGGGTACTATACAAATGTATTGTAAGCTTTTCTTCTGTATATATAGGAATCTTTGTACGATGTATATTCAACCTGTTTGTTTGAGATGGTTTGCTTGCCTGCATGATTATAGTTATCATAAAAGTTATCATTCTAGGTATAAAGGAAGCAGAACTTTCAGGAAGCAGCACACGCTATCCAGTGAACACTACCATTGAAACACACATTTCGAACAGCAGAAAAAAAGTAAATGTTTCCAGTAATGCAGATAATGCAGACAACACCATATCATCCCTTCATATCAATCTTCCTGTATCGGATCAACACCGCTGCTCCAAGGCCCATCTGGCATTGCTTCTCCAACAGCAAGCCTCGACACCCTGCTCCTAGGCCTACTCCTATAAAAGTTAAGAGACCTCTGGATCTCTCTTAGACTATTTTTTTAATTTTTACACTTAAGTTACACTGAAGACTTTTTTTTTTTACTTTGAGTAGATTGATACATATAGCCCCTGGCGTTTAATGGGGGGAAGCAAGCCAAACAGGCTTTTCTGTTTTCTTTGCAAAAATCATTTTAGACTATTGCTGGGCCAACTTTCCTGATTTCACAAGAGCTTTATTTTTCCAAGTCTTCTCTCTTAATGCAGTGTAAATGTAAACTTTTGGTGCCAGTATTTTTGTTGTGTGCTTAACCTGCATAAATGTTATTTTGTCCAGGATATTGTCTCAATATCAAAGATAAGCATCAGCACAAGGCAAGTCTTAAACTGCTTTGAAAACCTGTATAATTCATTAAAAATGCAAAAAAATAAAATAAAACATAAAACAAAAGGGTTGAGCAGGAGCACACATCAAAATGTAAGTCTTAGTAGGGCCTGGGGAGAATGCAAAAAATTTAACCCAAAGATTTTTCTGAAGACAATTTGACTCCTTTGCATTTTAATACAAATAAGTATATTTAACTATTTAAATGAGGGAAAGGTTGACTACCAACATTTGTGTTGTAAAAGGAGCTTTCATTCAATTATTCTGTAAAAACAGATTTCTTTGTGTAATATAAATGTCTATTCTCACTCATTGACTTTATGCAGTTTTTCACAAAAGTAAAAAATTCTGAATCTGCTTAAGGCAATGATGCAATTCTGTTGCATGTTTATCATACTGGCTGATGAAAAGTTAGACGGCTCACAAAGTGAAGAGGTGTGGTTTGTCTTTTCAAATGCACTGGAGAGAAGCTATGCATACACATCGGAATATATTTTGTGCATGAAAATGAGAGATAACATTTAGATCCCTGACAATAGAAGAGCAGTATATCTGACCCATCTTACCTATGGCTGCTAGACTGATGGAGAGTGAGACTAGTCGCAATGGAGGCATCCTTTCCATTGCCTTCATCAGTTTCTTGCTGTGAAAGTGCGTGCACAACCGTTTGCAATAGACTGTGGTCATAAACATCTTCCTGTGTTACATTTCCTGTGCATTTATCATAAGGTGGGGTGTGCCCTTTAGACGCCCTTTAGACTGGAGATAATCTATGCATACATCACATCAGAATATATTTTGTGCATGAAAACGAGACATGACATTTAGATCCCTGACAATAGAAGAACAGTATATCTGACCCATCTTACCTATAGCTGCTAGACTGATGGAGAGTGAGATTAGCGGCAATGGAGACATCCTTTACATTGCTTTTTTCAATTCCTTGCTGTGAAAGTGTGTACAACCGTTTGCATGAAACTGTTCTCATGAAAGTCTTCCTGTGTTACATTTCCTGTACATTTATCATAAAGGGGCATGTCCTTTAGACAAGGAAGGTCTGGGTGTGTGCTTGTTCCCTTTTTTCTGTTTTTGCCTTTTCAGTGTTTGCACAACCAGTATGAGGTTCTGTGTGAAATATAAAGAAATCTACACAGGTTCAATTAAAAAAAAAATTATACCCATATATGAAGTGCTACAGACTTGGTAAAGGGGCTGGTTGGATGTTTGGAGGACAATTCTGTTGGTTGAAAAGACATTCAATTACACTGTTTCCCATTCTGAGAACAAGTTCAGCTCCTGTCCTCTTCAAAATCATTATACATGTTTTAATTTACTAAAAACCACACATTCTCTGCTTGAAAAATCTATTTTGACTCATTTATGAATATACATTTTAGACCAGTTCAATTAAAAATTACTTTGAACAGTAAGCCTGTCTGATGGCCACAGGTGAGCAAACAGCTTTGCAATCCTTAAAAATACCTATGCTAAATATGCTAAATACTTGGATAATAAGCAATAGTACACAGAGTTTCAGTGATAGCTTGTCGAGAGTGAAATGTTTAAATTATTAAATTATTGTACAACTGTTACAGTGTTTTGGTACAGAGTCAACTGTATGTTTTGAAATCTGAATTGAAGCACAGTGAGCCTTTTTCAAACAAAGAAGGGATTTACAATGGTCTTGTAACAATGTTTTAAAACAAAAATCTTACCTATTGTAAGGGTCACTGTTCACTCTGGTTGAAAGAGATGCATTTATACTGTGCTAATAATATAATGAGGCTGCTCATTTGACTTAGTGATACCTGTCCTAGTTGAGAAAATTAGCCAGATAATACAAAAGGTAGGAGAGTATCAAAGTATGTAATCATGTACAGAAGGTCCATCTGCTGGGAAAGATTAAATCTTCTAACTGCTTAGATCTGGTCAGAGTTGCAGGGTGGTGGGAGCCTATTCATATATACTTTGCGAGAAGGGGAGGAATACATCCCGGACAAATAACCAGTGCAAGAGTCTGAATATCTTATTTTCAGGTTGTCCTACAAGTGATACTAAAACTCTTTGCATTTGAATGGATCACTGTGGGAATAGGGGGTGGGAGTAGATTCAGCTGTAAATTATGTTGATACAGTATAGAACACATTTTTTGGCTAAATGGCTTTTAGTCATCTAGGGTCCAAGCTATCAAATGAGCCTCAAACCATCATGATGTTGTGATATGCAGCAGATATGGATCACTTCAAGGGGTTGTTTCTCCTTAATAATTGTCCTACTGAACCCATCCATCCATCCATCCATTATCTGAACCCGCTTATCCTGAACAGGGTCGCAGGGGGCTGGAGCCTATCCCAGCATACATTGGGCGAAAGGCAGGAATACACCCTGGACAGGTCGCCAGTCCATCACAGGGCACACACACCATTCACTCACACACTCATACCTACGGGCAATTTAGACTCTCCAATCAGCCTAACCTGCATGTCTTTGGACTGTGGGAGGAAACCGGAGTACCCAGAGGAAACCCACGCAGACACGGGGAGAACATGCAAACTCCGCACAGAGAGGCCCTGGCCGACGGGGATTCGAACCCAGGACCTCCTTGCTGTGAGGCGGCAGTGCTACCCACTGCGCCATCCGTGCCGCCCCTACTGAACCCAATGGAAAAATTATTCAGGAGAAACAACCCTTGAAGTGTTGAAACTGGGAACATGAGCTCAAAGGCCATTTGCACATTAAAAGTGGAACACAAATTAATCGCAGGACCTTTGGTATGTTTAATAAAGAAAATGACTGAGCATATGATTATTATCTGTGTTTATTGTATGTAGCATTTTTTCAAATGGTGCGAGTAATTCTGGAGCTGACTATACTTCAGAATGTGACCTGGCATAACACCACCTGATTATGCCACCTTGGGAATTATGCCCAAAGAAATAGTTTGTACAAATCAAGGATTTATGATCAATCCCCACATAGGTACATTCAACAAAATGAACAAGCAGAGACATGGATTCAATAATAAAAACATCCAGTTTATTTGTTATAACCTTAAAAATACCACCGCTAGGGGCGCTACTGGATGCATGCGGGTACGGGTCCATGGAGGACTTAATGGAAGTGGAACCGAAAGGTCACTCACTCATGAAGGTGCCTATCACAAAATATTCTACTTCTACACACATGCTATAACATGCAGTGAAAAGAATGGCACCACTTCCGACAGCGCCGCAACGACCTCCACGCCAACCCAGATCCCAAACCACGCACTGCAACGTTAGCAGCCCCAAAGCCGCAACTCGATCAACAGTTGGTTTGTCAGTAGTAAGAGTACTAACAATACAAATGAATACAGAACCCCAAGGAAAAGGTGGATACAACACAGTTTAAAACACAAATGGTTGGAGCTCCACATAGCCAGTTACCGACAAATTAATAGAACTGGAGCTCCACTATCTACATTCCTTAGCTCTTTAATGAGACTGAAAGATAAATGCAAATTACTAATGTTGGCAAAACAGCAGCTAGCAATGTCCTATAATGGCAGAAAATATTTTTTAGTGCACATGCAGTGTGGCGTTCTTGTAAACACAATATTTTAGCGCATTTTAACCATGACATTACCGCGGAAGCTAAATGCTTTCCTACTCATACCATTAACAAGATATAACGATTAGAATAAATACCTCATTAGGCTATGCACGTGCAGAGTCTCAAGTTCCACCACTTTGTGTATGGTGACCTACAATCACAATTTTCATCAGGCTTACATGAAACATTACGTGGCTGCAAGTAACAGAGCAAACTGCAACATACCTTGAAGCCAGACAGGAACCTGCACACAAGCAGGGAAGAACAAGAACCCCAACAGGTAAGGCATTTCCTTGTACCTAGTTGCTGCAGCCTATTTATAGGCCTGCTGAAATGATGGATATGTACGTCAGCAAACCAGATACCTGAATGCATGTTAACCTAGCCTATTCGCTAGTTAGGTGTTCTTTAGTCAGTTAATTGTAACCTGTCACGTGCTTATAAATGTTTTACTCTGATGCACTGACACATAGAGGTAACAATAAATAAATAGGCCTGATTGCGACGGCTGAGTGATGTGCTAGTAACCTCTCCTCAGGCTCTCATGGATTTGAAGATCATGGGACAAGAACTGATGCTGTTCCTATATTTCTCTTTTGCTCATTTAAAACAATGATTAGTATAATTGTTAGATGAAATGATTATTGTGATTGATATATGAAATGATTAAAGTAATTGGTAGATGAAATGATTATTGTGATTGATATATGAAATGATTAAAGTAATTGGTAGATGAAATGATTATTGTGATTGATATATGAAATGATTAAAGTAATTGGTAGATGAAATGATTATTGTGATTGATATATGAAATGATTAAAGTAATTGGTAGATGAAATTATTATTGTGATTGATAGATGAAATGATTAATGCGATTGATAGCTAATTAATTTGGGCATGAGTGATAACGTTAAATTTAACTCTCAAGAATGTGAGACCTAGTGGTCTCAAAGGGGGGATGTTAAAGTTTGATTGAAAAGAATAGTCGAAAAAACAAGCGAGAGGTCAAAAATCCAGAAAATCACAGGGCGAAGGTACAGTAGGGCAAAAGCAAAGTCGAAGTCAAGGCAAAGGGGTGTCTTTCAAGAATCTCTATAACAAGGCTTACAAACAATCGGCACTTATCAAGATCAACGTTCTGACAACGAAGCATACTGAGACTGAGGTTTAAATACAAGAGGGAAGGTGACAATCTAGGCGGGGCAGAGAAAAAGGTGGGCTAAACAAATGGACAACAGGTGGGGAAACACAATAGGGTAATAACATAATAACGGGAGGGAGACGAAAACGCGGACTGGATGCACGAAACAAAACATGTAAAACATACGGCTCCGGATTAGGGAGTAGACATTTGCATAGTTAGAAGACGTAGTGATAGTTAGAGACAGGTGCGAACACTTCGCTGAAACTAAACGAGTAATCAGGGATAGCATAGGGAGGCGGAGTTATAGAACAGTGGAGAAATACTAAGAGATAGCGTTAGTGAGTTAGTTAGAATCGTGCTTTACAACATTTAACTATCAAGAAAGAGCAGGAAGTAAGAATCGAGAGTTTAGAAAAAATGTTGAACCCTGAAAACTACCGTAACCACCCGAATAGTGGGGCACGCAGACAGGGGAGTGGCTAGACTGATAAACATTCAGACGTAGACATAACAGGGGAGGACAATGAGAACTGTAATGGGAAAACATAAACCAGGTACTATGAGAAATGAATAATAAACAAGAAAAAACATGAAAACAAACAGAACAAGTACAGAAACATTACAGACAGAAAATATTAAGGCGGGTTAAGAGAGACAATGTGATGTTATATGACAATTGATTGGTTAGCTATAATGTAAAAAGACTAGGATACTTCCTACTGTTATTTTGGAATTCTCTGGTCTCTGGAAGCTTCTTGCACGGAGCACACAGACTCCCCAGATTAATCTGTTTTATTTTAAATGAAAGATTTGTAATGAGCTACTATTGACTCTGAATATTTCTTCAGCATCATTGCTGCCAATACAACTTCACCCACGTGAAAGGGACGAGGAGGAAAAGCGGCAAAAAATATTTCCTCAACAAGTACTCGCACACCCCTACTCACAGCAGCCTGGAGCAGTTTGTCTCCATCACAGATGTAGCAAGTACGTGAGGTAATATATTTATTTCATGTTTAAATATTGGTAACACTTTATAATCATGATCCCTTATAAATCATGTATTAGTCATTGATGAACTAATCATGAACAAATTATTTAAATACATTTGAAAATGATGAATAATAACGTTGTTATATAGATGTGTTGTAAGTCACATATGATCCTGTAACTAATAATGAATAAAACATATCTAAATGATTACTAAACAATGAGTTATGTCAACTAAATAGTTACATATGATTTGTTGATTACTCTTTCCAACAAATCATTGAATGCTTTTGCAAATTAATAATAAATAATTTGTTGTTATAAAGTTGTGATGTACAAACCATGAACTGATCATGAAAAAAGCATAGTTATTAGTAAACAATTATTTACAATATGAATGAAATATATACACTGCTTGTCACCTGTTATACGTGATTATACGTTAAAATTTGTATATTTTTTATTTTTATATTTTTATCCAATTTTTTCCCTTTTTCTCCCAATTTGGTAGCCAATTGGACCCCTGTCTGATTCAATTAGAGCTAGTATTAGATACACCGCCCACACCCCGTCCCTCGGCGGCCGACGGGAGAGCGACACGCCTTCTTCAAGCCGCCTCGCCTCCCAAGTCGTGACCGTGATTCCGAGGCGCTCGAGGTGCTTGTTTTGTGCGGCGATCTACTAACCCTGCCAAGTCCCTCCCTCTGGAGCAGCAAGCCAATTATTGCTCCTTCACGTGAGCCGGCCAAACTTGGCTTATACGTTTAAATTTAATAAGTTATTTACTAGCCATTTACAAAACTTTCTGCAGCCCCAAATCCAAAACTTTCTGCAGCCCCAAAGTGTGAATTATTCATCACAACAAATGTTTTTTACATTTTACATTTGTGGGTTACCTTTTTTCAGTGCTTCTCATCCATTATACATGATCTGTAAATGTATTGTAAAACCCCACGCTAACCCAATGACGGAATTTAGCGGGGGCCGAAGGGGGTTTGCGTGTTTGTCCTTCTGGCATTGCTGGGAGAACATTAGTTGGGTTAATTATTATCCTCCATACAAGAACAGAGCACAATTATGTTTAAGAATATACTGGGTCTGTTGCCATGGGTCGGATATGGATTGACCTGCCCCATATCCCGCTTACAGCTGGCCAGAAACGGATCAGTACAATTCTTAATATTCTCCGTTCTCAAACGGGGCCATATTGTACGCTTAGTGGTTACTATAGTTTTACTCGTTTATCTGACTCCATTTAAAATATAATTTAGAAATTTGGGTTTGCAACTTACGCGGACCTCGGGAGTGATTACATTCGACTTGTACCTGCGCCACCATTACTCAATATATGCTCTCACGATTAACATTACTGCTGAAATCTCAGTTCGGTGGAGAACTCAGAGGCTGAGGGTCCAGTCAACACAATACATGCAAACCTGCCATGATAGTTGCGAGCCCAGGTCGGCGTAGCATTAACTGGGCTCCTTAGAGCTAATTTGGCAGGAACCAGCGCCTTAACGCCCATGGGTTCCCTTCGCACCAGATTACAAGAGCCGTGCGTCCCCCGACCCTTTAAGGGACAGAAATTGCTGGCCGCACAGCTTAGAACTACCACAGGTGTACCGCCCCGCTGATCGGTCGGTCTTTGGCCACCATTTCCCCCTGAGTATTCAGTTGTAATTTAGGCTGAAAAGGTACAAGATGAATTATCATTCATGAGTCATGGAGATCACGCAAGTTACAAACAAAATAGTTTATTCGCAGACAGGTAGGTTATTAGCTTTAGAATATCACAATCAAGTATAAAATACACAAATTAAGAATAGAGATAGAGTAAATAATCATACCTAGCCTGCTTGGACTACACACAAACACAGAGTATAGAATATGCCGTGTGGAAAGTCGAATACGATCTTCCGCTGCTACACATACATACATACATAAGACATGTTGTGTGGAAGTCGAATACGATCTTCCTGATACTTACATACACGTACAATATGCTGTGTGGGAAGTTGAATACGATCTTCCCAGATTGGTCTTTCTCCCTTGCTTTTATGCCAAATCATACGTTTGAAACCAGGCGGCAGTGCCATAAATCAACCTGGAGGGGTGGTCAAATCTGGAATTTATGCCCCCACCGTTGGGGGTTGTTGAGTAGGGAAAATGAGATGATTACCAAGAGAGGATGTGTAGGTTTTCCCTTGGGATACTGAAACTATAGTTTATTAAATTCCATTTGGTATGAAATGTATCTCATCCAATTCCTTGATTTTATCAGATCACATCCATACCAAACAGATTACCCTCATGTTTTATTATGTTGCAGTTATCATGAAACTTCCCTCCTGATTATCCATTTTACGTGCAATTCCTGTTACCATTACATAAGACTTAATGCAATAATACAAGGATCACATGGGCAATGTTTTCAAGGTGTTACCGGGTCTATTTACTATCTTAATAGCAGTTTTGAATATTTAATCTAGGAGAGCAGTCACCGGTGTAATGACAGCAGTGCCCAAATGAGGGCACTGTGGCATTGTCCGGAGTCTTCCCCCTTGGAAGTGACCAGGTATGGGGTCACAGGGAGGTCACCAATGTTCGGGAGGATTCTTTTCCCATGACCCAACTGGCCTTGGACCACTCATACATCTTAACTCCCCAACAGGTAGTCTAAACAACATTGAAACCCCAGCTCTCAGGCCCCTCACAAATGGCAGCCCTTCCTGACTTTAACCACTATGCTACAGGCCGCCCCATCATATCTATGAATGCTGTAGTTGGGAGTTTTCATGATAACTGCATTATGCTGTGAATATGTCTTTGTGCCTCTCATGGTAATATACCTTTTGGATAAACCTGATTTGGGTGAATGAAAGGAAAGGAGACACCCCAGACTGTTTGGTTTCTTCTCCTTATCTCCGAAATCCAGGCCTTAGTTCTTGACCCTAAAAGTGAGTCACCCATCTATAATTTACAGCCAGGCCCACCAGGCAGGGGGCTAAAACACATGGCTTCTACAGAGACAGCTTTTGCCCAGTTTCTCCTCGGCTCCTGAATGGTTATGATATCAACGGTAGACTGTTACAAAAACTAGACCATTACATCAGTCGCACTGAACCAATCAGAATAACACCAAACATCACTATATTCTGACCTGGGATTATCATGAAACATCTTTATACCATCTCCAATATTCCTGTTCTGGAATGTGAGAAAAAGGGGCCCCCAGGGCCCAAGAAGGCGCCTCTAAGAATCCTTCTCTAGCTCTCCCCCACAGGCATGTGTGCCAACGGTGGGGGCTAACAATGTATGCTCCAGGAGGCTGACCAGCGCATGAGACCAAACGTTACTTTTGACTGGCTTACAACCCTAAAAGTGAGTCACCAATCTATAATTTACAGCCAGGCCCACCAGGCAGGGGGCTAAAACACATGGCTTCTACAGAGACAGCTTTCCCCTCGGCTCCTGAATGGTTATGCTATCAAAGGTACAAAAACTGTACTGTTACAAAAACTAGACCATTACACCAGTCGCACTGAACCAATCAGACTAACACCAAACATTACTATATTCTGACCTGGGATTATCATGAAACATCTTTATACCATCTCCAATATTCCTGTGCTCTAACCTGTCAGGAATGTGAGAAAAGGGGGGCCCCCAGGGCCCAAGAAGGCGCCTCTAAGAATCCTTCTCTAGCTCTCCCCCACAGGCATGTGTGCCAACGGTGGGGGCTAACAATGTATGCTCCAGGAGGGGGAAGTCAGCAAGCTGACCAGCGCATGAGACCAAATGTTACTTATGACTGGTTTACAGTATTAATAAATAATTTACTAGCCATTTACAAAGTTTTCTGCAGCCCCCTAATCAAAAGTGTAAACTATTGATAATATAATTATGGTTACAAAACCATTTTCAGTCTCGTAGACAGCTTTGGCATCCATTCCTTTTTTGTGATGAGATAGGACCAAGGATGAGCAAGCGAAGACACAAAAAATGGAATGGAATGATGACACATTTTATTGTATGAAATTGCTAAAACAATTAAATCCAAAATATCTTGACATGAGATTGACTTTTTTGGACCAAAAGTTTGGTAAAGTTCTAAGCACAACCATGCAACCTTCCCATGAAAAGCGTTTAAACATTAAATTCTCCTAAACTGTCACATCCTGTGTTTGCTCTCTGTCTTCGGCATTTGGCATTTTAGTTTTCTCACGTTAATGTTTTGTCGACACTCCTGCTCTGTAGCTCCCTCACGTCATTCATTGTTTTCACCTGTATGCCATTTCCGGATTGTCTTTTCAGCCAATTTTCTTGTGTTTATATACCGGTATGTCCAGGTCTTTTACTTTGCTAGACTGTAATGTTGTATCAGCTTACTCTGCAGTGTTATTCTGACTGCCTGCTGCATGTTCTGACCCGTTTCTGTTCATTTTTGTACCTCTACCTTTCTAAATACCACACAAAACTCCTGTTTCATCTACTTCTGGGTTGTGCTTGGTTTTTCTGTCCCAATGCCTGACAGAACAATCTTGCCAGAGATGGACCCAGCAATCCCGTCATCTGCCCTCCGACTTCAGGGACAGCGATTGGGCCAGCAAGAATGTGAGATCCGTTCCCTCCACCAAAGTCTCCACTCTCTGCATGCTCAAGTTACCCTCACTGGAGTACAAGTCTCGGGGACCCCGGTCGTTGCTGCTCCGGAGACTTCGCAATCACACCCTGAGCCTCACCTACCACCCCCTGGTCTTTCCTGTCTAAGTGTTCTCTGGTTTTTGGTCTCCAGCTCTCCATATTCCCCTTGGAACACTCAAAAGTTTCCTATGTGATTACCCTGCTGGCCGGCAAAACACGCAAGTTGGGGACCACCTTCTGGGATTCCAACGCTCCAGAGTGTAGGAACTTCACTCAGTTCTCCACAGAAATGAAGAACAGTTCCGTTTCAGACTTCGACATAGAGTTCCGGATCTACTGGTTGGAATAGCCTGGCGATGTACAACATTTTTCTTTACGGACTGTCTGAGCCAATTAAAGATGAACTTGCGACTTGCAGACTAAGGATTCCCACATCTCATTTCACCACGGCCCTCTGCACCAAAGCATCCACTGCCACCCCTGGCTCCAACGACATAACCCACAAATTGGCTGGATTTTTACGATGCCATTTCAGGCTGTCACCACTCACCTCTCATGTCTTCGACTTGACTAACATACCCTCCATTTACCACAACCTCCAGCAAGTCTTCAGTAAATCCCTTACCAGCTCACTGCTGCCCCATCGCGCTTATGATTATGCTATCTATCTGCATCCAGGTTCTACACCCCCTAGAGGGTGACTCTTCTTCCTGTCAGCCCCTGAAACCAAACCAATGGAGAAGTACATTGACGACTCACTAGCCGCCGGACTCATCTGACCCTCTTCCTCACCAGCTGGAGACGTTTTTTTCTTTGTTGAAAAGAAGGATAAATCACTCCACCCCTGTATGGATTATCGTGGATTTAACAATCTCACCATCAAGAACTGCTATCCCAACCACTCATTGACACTGCATTCGCCTCCTTACAGAACTGCAATTACTTCACCAAGCTCAACCTGCACAACGCCTATCACCTGGTGCATATCAGAGAGGGGGGATGAGTGGAAGACAGCATTCAATGGCAGATAATAATGAATGTAGATAAAGGGGCAGACAGGGCGTAATCCGAAAAACAGACAGGGTTCAAAAACTGGGTGGTCAGTCCAAACAGGGCAGCGGTGCAGAAATCGTGATCCAGAAAGAGAGAGTCCACAGAGCCAGGCAGGAGTCAGGAAGAAATCCATAAATCTAGAAAAAAAAAAAAAAAAACTAGAACAGAGCCGAACAGAACATTAACAGACATAAAACTGGCTAGAACTAAATAGACAAAACAACCTTACACAAAAGCAACTGAACTGACGAACTAGCCACCAAAGGATAAAACAGGCAGGTTTAAATAAACTAACTAATGAATTCAACGATTAGTGTGAGTGCTGGGGAACAGATAACAAGAAGCAGCTGGGGCTAGACAGGAAGGAAATGCATATAAGGGATGGGGGACAGAGACAAAATTGGGAGAGAAGTAAAACAAGGACTGGAGTGAAAGGAGAGAACATGTTAAAGGGAAAAACAAATAGAAGGACACGGACGTGACACCTTCACCCCTGCCCTGTGGAGATGTTTTGGGTTTTTTCTTCACACCTTCTGCTGTTGTTTTCCTTGGTCAACCTATTCAATGTCTGTTGTTCAGTACGCCAGCAGTTTCATTCCAAGTTCATTCCAAGTTCTTGTATCCCCAATGCTTTTGCAATGGCTCTGATCAATTTCCCATCTTTTCTAAGCTTCAAAATGGCTTGCTTTCCTCCCAAAGACAGCTCTCTGTTCTTTATGTTGGTTTATGGTTCTAATACAAATGCAGCAACTATGCAAAATCCCATTTTTCAACATGCCTGTGTTGGGTTGTAGACAATCTCCCCTGTGTGCTAAAATAAATATCCCTTGATCTATGGAAAAAGTACTTTGGTCTATAGATAAACAGCTCTCAGTTGAAGGAAAGCATCCCTTGATCTATGGAAAAAGTCCCTCAGTCTATAGAAAATGTCCTTCAATCGCAGATGTTAACGTCAATGTTCGTGTAGCAGAGGCTATTGTGTGCAAATTAACTGTCAGGTTAATTTGATTACCACAGAACTGATCTGAGAACTGTATGAGAGTTCTGTGCTTAATGCATGCTCCATCATCATTAAATTCCCCATGGCGTGTATTTTGGTACTGTATTTACTGCCTGAAAGTTCTAGAATGATAATCCATGTTCGTGTGCAAACAACAAGTTGTTTCTGTGAAAAAAAAGAAAAGAAAACTATTGCAAAATTGCCACTGCCAGGCAAATCTTCGGGCAGGCTTCGGGAAGCAACACAAAAGATAAGAGAAACAGAAAGCCTGCAACTCTCTAGTGGATCCTCTCTTTAAAACGAAAGGATTTCTTTCACAGTGTGGAAACTGGTCTTAAATAAAAGCGTATCTACAACTCTGACCAACAGATCTAATATATTAGACAACAAAACATAGGTGTATGTAAACAAACCTACAAACAAGGAATCATAAACCATAGCAAATTGTTCTCATTCTGAACACATTAACAGTTTTCACAAGAAAAGAGTGAAAACATGAAGCCGAGACACAATAAGACCCATTTCCTCAAATAATAATTTAATTATGTTACAATAAGACAAACTGTGCTGCGATTAATTGGTTACATTTACGACCGTCCTATCAGTTTGTCCATATTTGTCAGATAGGTTTTTATTGGAGATTCATTTGACAAGAGTTACAATAGACAGGATCTCATTATTGTTCTCCATGTTTTTACAATGTAATACATAAAACAAGAACAAGTGAATCAGGTAGAAGTAAGAGCATATTAAACAAAGACATCAACATAGGACATCTTAATTCACCCAGGCCACCCACCACCCATCCCACCCACCCAAATAAAATAAAATAAAATAAATAATAATAGGAGAGCGTCTGCCTGCATATCAAAAGGAAAGAAGGGTCTGAGAGAGGGAAGGATCATTCTGGACTTCTGTTGCCTGTTAAGGCCTAACTGTTCACTTCAAGGTAGCTCATGAAGGGGGCCCAAATCCTATCAAAGGTGTGTTTTTTTTATCCTGTGATTTTTATAATGCCAGACAAAGGGCATGATAATGAGTCCAGTTGTTTAAAAAATGCTTTAGGGAGAAAGACAGGGAGGTTCTGGAATAGGTATAACAGCTGTGGAAGGAAAATCATCTTAATGGTACTAACCCTTCCAATTAGAGAGATGGGGAGGGACCTCCAGAATTGGATATTTGATTTCAGTTTCTCCAACAGAGGAGTATAGTTGGCTGTAAACAGAGAGTTTGGCAGTTAGTTACAACAATGCCAAGGTAAGTGAATTTGTCTTTAGATATTTTGAATGGGAAGTGTGAAAGTTGGGAGGAGTCCTTAAGTCCAACTGGCATAAGTTCACTTTTCCCCCAATTTATTCTGTAGCCTGAGAAACTGCTGAAGTCTTCAATTATGTGTAAAATCATTGGGACACTTGTAAGTGGTTTCGTTGCATAGATGAGGACATCATCTGCAAATGAAGATATTTTGTGTGGGGTATTTTTAGAATTAAACCCATGAATATTTCTTTCAGACCTAATAGTTTCTGCCAGAGGTTCTATCACTAGGACAAAAAGTAAGGGGGATAATGGGCAGCCTTGTCTAGTACCTCTTTGGAGGCTAAAGGGGGAAGACAGTGTTTTGTTTATAAGTATTTGTGCTTTTGGGTTTCTATATAAAGTTTTGATCCAGGCAGTAAATGTTTCACCCATAGCAAATTTGTGTAAAACAGCAAATAGATATGGCCACTCAACCTGATCAAATGCTTTTTCCGCATCCAGGGAGATGACAACCAAGTCTTCATTGCTAGTGTGAGAGGAGTATAGAATATTGAAGAGGCGGCGCAGGTTACAGAATGAAGTCCGACCTGGAACAAATCCAGTCTGGTCTGGTGTTATTAATTTGTTTAGAAGTGTATTAAGTCTATTGGCTAGAGTCTTTGCTAAAATCTTCTGATTTACGTTTATGAGAGATATGGGTCTATATCCCCCAACCTCCTCTGGGTCCTTGCCCTTCTTGGGAATGACTGTGATCACTGCCTCATAGAGAGATGGAGGGAGAAGTCCATCCTCCAGAGCCTGGGTGAACATCTTAAGCATGAAGGGTGATAGTTCATTAAAGCTTTTGTATATTTCACTGGGTATCCCGTCAGGGCCAGGTGTTTTCCCTGTTTTCAATGACTTAATAGTTTTGTTTATTTCTTCAAGTGTTATGTCTGCCCCAAGAAAATCACAATCCCTTTGGGTCAGTGTTGGTAAGTTACACTTGTCTAGAAATGTCTCAGTAGGGACTGGGTCTTGATTAGTATTGCTAGAGTAGAGTGCTTCGTAAAATAGCTTGAAGCGGTTATTGATATCTTTAGGTGAAGTCAGGGGCACCCCAGAATCAGACTTAATCTTATGGACTGACCGATCATTCTCTAATTTACGTAGTTAGCTAGCAACTTGTGAGGCTTATCACCAAATTCAAAATATTTCTGTTTTACATACATTAACGTTGTTGAAAGCCTTTGTGAAATAATCTGGTTATACTGGAATCTAAGTTTAAGTATTCTCTTATGCAAGTCGAGAGAAGGTGATTTAGCATTTTCACAGTCAAGCTGGTGGATTTCCTGTTCTAAGTTTAGTAAAGTTATTCTGTTCTGCTTATTTCTTTTCCCTTTAAATGAGATGACACATCCCCTCAAGTATGCTTTAAAGGTCTCCCACAGTAAAGAAGGAGAGGTGTTTGGTTGGTCATTAGAGTCAAAGAATGTTTTGATCTCTGCACGGAGATAAACACAAAATGCAGGATCACTCAGAAGCTGAGGGTCAACTCTCCATATTGGCCTAGTTGAGGAAAAGTCGGTTAGTTCGAGAATGAATGTGACTGGGCTGTGATCTGAAATTAAAATGTCATGGTATTTGGCATTTAGGATATGGCATCAGTTTCATATCGACCAGGAAATAATCAATTCGCGTATAAACGTTGTGGACTGGAGAGTGGAAAGAGTAATCTCTGCCTGAAGGATTAAAGGTTCTCCACAAATCACATATATTTGTGTTGTTAATATATGCCTGGAAATCCTAGAAATCCCTGGTCTTGGATGGAGGAGTCCGTTGTGTGGAAGACCTATCCAGATATGGATCGAGAACACAGTTGAAGTCCCCTCCAATAATTAGGTTAGTGAGTGACAACTCTGGGATCAGAGAGAACACTTTCTTAAAAAATTGGGGATTATCAAAGTTTGGCCCATAGATGTTAACAAGGGTCACTGGTGATGATTGAATATCCCCAGTCACCATAATGTATCTCCCCTCTTTGTCTACAATTGTGGATTTATGTTTGAAAGGAATGCCTTTACGTATCAAAATGGCTGCTCCTCTAGCCTTAGCTGAAAGAGTAGAGTGGAAAATCTGGCCTATCCAGTTGGATCTCAGTCTGGAGTGTGCATCATTCTTAAGATGCGTCTCTTGGAGAAACATAATGTCTGAACTCAGTGCTTTCAGATGAGATAGAACTTTGCTATGCTTAATAGGGTGGTTCAGGCCTTTGACATTCCAAGATGTAAAGGTGAGTCCCCTCCTCGTTTTATCTAGGCTTCTATTGTCTTGTACAGTACTCATCCTAACCCAGTCAGACATTGGTAACCCACTCCCCCACAACCCGCATAGTCCTTCATAAGCACAAAAGCAAAAGCAGACAAAGCTCTCATTTACCAACACACCTCTCCTTAAACCCATGCCCACCCTCCCCACATTCCAAAAACCCCTGTATAAACAGATAAAACCCATGAGAACTGTAAACCATGGTGTGTTAAACACAAAAAAAACAGGAAAATAAGAATAACAATAATAAACACAAAAAACAGAAGCGTACCCATGGCACACATGGCCTAAATGGCAGTTTATCATAGGCATCCTGGTGAGAGTCTTGTGAACTACTGTCGAACTAGTAAAGCTCCTTAGTTCCTGAAACATCAGGTTGTAGCACAAAACGTTTGTATATCGTGCAAATTATAACTAAGTCAATAAAGAAATAGGTGACCGCTCATGCTTACCACTCATAATACAATGAAATACTGATTCATTCGGTAGGATGAGCGTATGGTATAGTCTGGTCATTTAAGCTAAGGGATAGCAAGACTTAGCAATAGCGGATTTAAGAAACTATTTTGTCCATGAAGTTAGCTCTGATCAAGCGTATCAGCTGGGGTTACATTACCAGTGCCAAAGAGACGTTCTGCATATGTAGCTGTTTTCTCAGGGTCTGTGAAACGTTGTTCGTCGTTCTTGTAGGTGATCCGTAGGGTTGCTGGATACTGAAATCCATATCGAACGTCTTGGCGATCCCGCAGAAGTTCCTTGGCTCTGTTGAAGCGGGCGCGTTGTTTCACAATGGCAGGTGGCAGATCGGGGAAGATTAGGATCTTTTCTTGGTTATAGGCGATGGTCTTCAACTGTGCAGCCTTCCGCATGATGGTCTCCCATTCCTGGAAGTAGTGCAGTTTGATGATGAATACCCGTGGGTGCGGGTTATTCTGTGCACTCTGGATAGCACTAGCAGATCTGTGAGCACGGTCAATCATTGGGGGATTATCCAGGGATAGGGCACTTTGTAGTAATTTGGCAATAAAATCCCTGTTGTTCTGACCTTTCTCTTCGCCTTCCTTAATGTTCAGGATCCGCAGATTTTGCCTTCTGCTCCTGCTTGTCTGTGCATTTTTTGTTTAGTTGTGACATAGATTTTTTAAACTGTTGTACCTCCTGTTGCAACTGAGTGACCTGGTCTGATGTGTATGAGGCACCGCGCTCGAGCTCAGCTAAAGTCGTAGCCTGTCCGCGAACTATTTCCTTCACAGCGGAAATAGCATTGTTGGTATCGTTCTTTAGTGCAGTCAGTTCATTCCTAATGGACGACGAAAATTGTTCAAATCTCTGGTCAATCATATCACCAATTTCAGCTTTGAATGAGCAAATTTCTGTTTGTATGGCAGCTAGTCCAGCCAACACAGCCTTGCTAGCATGTTGATTAGCTTCCTCGTGGTCGCTAGCTTCCGATGATGGGCTGTTTGGTTGATTTTGTTCTGTCTTTTTGGTTTTAGGCATTTTGGACATCTTAGAAGTCGACTTAATTGAAGCGGAGTATACACACTTTGCACTGTAGTGTCTACACCGGTCATTTTATTTGTTTTGCTATAATTTTTCATTAAATTTTCAGGAGCTCACTAAGCCACGTCTTACTCGCGATCATAACGTAACCGGAACCCCCCAGTTTGTCCATATTGAAAATGTTTGTTTTACTGATTAACATAATGCAGGTTTGTCATGTTATCATTTGCTTGAGCTTATCTTTAATTCTTCATTACCAAATTAGTTTTTGTGGTAATGTGTCCCCTCATTCATCAATTAACAACTTGTTCACCACTTTCATTTTATCAGTTACCATTTTTAACATTTTTGCAATATAGCATAGCAAGCATAGCAAGATATCAATACTTCTATGACAATCATTAATTAATATGCATGAGCCAGGGGAAGCTGGGATGTCCTGCCCCGGCTGCACCTAGATAAAATATGGTCTTTCTTTAGTTCGTTTTAAAGTTGGAAGTTGGCAACCTTGACCTGACATTCTACATTTCTTCCCATTTTGGAATATTTAGCTGTTTTCTGGTTATTAAGCATTGACTTTGGCTTCCTTGTTGGGAGGAAACAAACTGTGGTTGAGTATTCCCTTTCATTAATTTATTTTGTGATTGGTACTTGTCTATTTCTGTAAACGTAAATGTTTTTAAGGTAGTTTAACCCCATCCCTAGATTAGATGTGGATCTGTGTTGCAATATAAGACATTTCTTAATTTTAATCTGGTTGTGGGTTGTCCATCCATCCATCCATCGTCACCCGCTTATCCGGAGTCGGGTCGCGGGGGCAGTAGGCAAAGCCGGGTATTCCAGGCGTCCCTCTCCCCAGCAACGCATTCTAGCTCCTCCTGGGGGATCCCGAGGCGTTCCCTGGCCAGGAGAGATATATAATCTCTCCAGCGGGCTCTGGGTCTCCCTCGGGGTCTCCGCCCAGTTGGACGAGCCCGGAAAACCTCCAAAGGGAGGCGCCCGGGAGGCATCCTGATGAGATGCCCGAACCACCTCAATTGGCTCCTTTCGATGCGAAGGAGCAGCGGCTCTACTCCGAGCTCCCTCCGGATGTCCGAGCTCCTCACCCTATCTCTAAGGCTGAGCCCGGCCACCCTACGGAGGAAGCTCATTTCGGCCGCTTGTATACGCGATCTCGTTCTTTCGGTCACTACCCAAAGCTCGTGACCATAGGTGAGGGTTGGGACGTAGATCGACCAGTAAATCGAGAGCTTCGCCTTCCGGCTCAGCTCCTTCTTCACCACAACGGTCCGGTGCAACGCCCGCATTACTGCTGACGCTGCACCGATCCGCCTGTCGATCTCACGCTCCCTTCTACCCTCACTCGTGAACAAGACCCCGAGATACTTGAACTCCTTCACTTGGGGCAAAGACTCGTTCCCAACCCGGAGGGAGCAATCCACCGTTTTCCGGCAGAGAACCATGGCCTCGGACTTGGAGGTGCTGACTCTCATCCCGGCCGCTTCACACTCGGCTGCAAACCGCTCCAGTGCGTGCTGAAGGTCACGGTCCGATGAAGCCAGCAGAACCACATCATCCGCAAAAAGCAGAGATGCGATTCTGAGGTCACCAAACCGGACACTCTCCTCACCTCGGCTGCGCCTTGAGATCCTGTCCATGAATACCACAAACAGGACCGGTGACAAGGGGCAACCTTGGCGGAGTCCAACACCCACCGGAAACGTGCTTGACTTTGTGCCGAGAATGCGGACACAGCTCTCACTTTGGTTATACAGGGACCTGATGGCTCGTAACAACGGCCCCGGTACCCCATACTCCCGCAGTACACCCCACAGGGTTCCCCGGGGGACACGGTCGAAAGCCTTCTCCAAGTCCACAAAGCACATGTGGACTGGATGGGCAAACTCCCATGACCCCGCCAGCAACCCTGCCAAGGTAAAGAGCTGGTCCACTGTTCCACGGCCAGGACGGAAGCCACATTGCTCCTCCTGAATCCGAGGTTCGACCGTCGGTCGGAGCCTCCTTTCCAGTACCCTAGAGTAAGCTTTCCCAGGGAGGCTGAGGAGTGTGATACCCCGGTAATTGGAGCACACCCTCCGGTCCCCCTTCTTGAAAATGGGGACCACCACCCCGGGCTGCCACTCTACAGGTACTGTCCCCGATCTCCACGCGACACTGAAGAGGCGTGTCAGCCAAGACAGCCCAACAATGTCCAGAGCCTTCAGCATCTCAGGGCGAATCTCATCTACACCCGGCGACTTGCCACTGAGGAGCTTTTTGACTACCTCAGCAACTTCCGCCAGGGATATAGGTGCAGATTCCCCCGAGTCTTCAGGCTCTGCCTCTTCCACAGAGGACGTGTTGTTCGGGTTCAGGAGCTCCTCGAAGTGCTCTTTCCACCGCCCGACAATATCCCCAGTCCGGGTCAGCAGTTCTCCTCCCCTGCTGAAAACAGCCTGAGACAAGCCCTGCTTTCCCTTTCTGAGTCGTCGGATGGTTTGCCAGAACTTCCTCGAGGCCAACCGAAAGTCCTTCTCCATAGCCTCCCCGAACTCCTCCCATACCCGGGTTTTTGCTTCAGCGACTGCGGGTTGTGCATTTTGATAATGCTTGAACCAACAAGTTGCTCTGCCCATCAAAGAATTTGGCAGTTTAATTGATAATTGATATATTTGGTAATTATTAATAAAGTAAATCAAACAAATATATTTTACATGTTGGTTAAGCAAAGGGTATTAACTGTTGATACACTTGTGTGCTGGACATTAAACAAGGGTGTTGTTAAAACTTCTGGATTCAGGAATTGCTATTTTGAAAGCATTTTACTTAATCCTTGCTTCCCCGACAATCTGTCATCTTCTACATGTTTTTTTCAATTGGAGCTGACAGCTCTGCTGCCAAATGACTGCTCCATTGGTGTTGAAGTAGGGCCAGTATTCCTGTCTCACATCTTTTGCCTCCATAGATGGATGTCCAGACAATCTGGCTCCTAACACCAGGACCACTGTGTGAGGTGTCCTGTCTGCAGGTCCTCCAGATTGATCAGATTGGGAAGGCTGTAGACATGGCAGGTGAGGGTCTGACTTCGCAGGTAATTGTGCAGGACACATGGTTATGTTCACCACCTCAAATCAGTCATATAAAATCACATTAATGCAAATCTGATTCATATTGCCATCCTCATAAATCAGTTTGAATCTAATTGAAAATAGTAGTGGCAGTTATAATAATGAATTATTTCAGTGAAAAAGAATTACATGAAAAAGAACTCCCAGATTTTCAAAATGAAATGGTCTCAAACTTTTGGACCCACTGTACACATTATCACAATGTACCATAAATAGCGGGGAAAATATCAAGGACTACTCCAGGGACACTGTACTCCAGGTCCTGAGGGCCATATTATATTTGCTCCAACCACCACCTGATTTCACTTATCATCCCTTACTTTGCATAGGCTATGACACTGGTACATTTTAATTTCTAAGATTATTTTAGGCAAATTCCCTATATATTTAAGTTGGAAGTTTTTATCTGTGCAAAGCAGTCATAACCTGAGATCGCACAAATGGCTTCAGTTCAAGGTCCCCTCTTTCATACAGAGGATGGAAGAGCATGCTTGTCCTACAGTGGTCCTTGGTCCTGGAACAAGCTGCAGGCTAAGCTCAAATTGAATTATTTTATTTAATTAAGCAATTTTAAAATAAGAATAATGGATGTTCTCACAGTTAGCTGCAATTGTTTTAAGTAACACTGATGTGTTAATTCACCGCCATGTGTTTTGTTCTGTCATACTGTGTATTGTAATGGAATTGTATATACCAACATACTTAGTACTGTATTGTAATAATGGTCTCTTGATTCTGATTTTGTTATGCTGCTATTTGACCCTGTCTTGGCTAGGTCAAAAGCTTGGACACACCTTCTCATTCAATGGTTTTTCTTTATTTTTATTATTTTCTAGATTCTAGATTAATACTGAAGACATCAAAACTATGGAAGAACACACATGGAATTATGTAGTAAACAAAAAAGAGTTAAACAAACCAGAATATGTTTTATATTTTAGATTCTTCAAAGTAGCCACCTTTTGCTTTGATGACAGCTTTGCACACTCTTGGCATTCTCTCAATCAGCTTCATGAGGTAGTCACCTGGAATGTTTTCAATTAACAGGTGTGCCTTGTCAAGAGTTAATTTGTGGAATTTCTTGCCTTCTTAATGTGTTTGAGACCATCAGTTGTGTTGTGCAGAGGTAGGGTGAATAGTGAATACAGTGAATAGCCCTATTCGACTACTGTACTAATCCATATTATGGAAAGAACCACTCATCTAAGTAAAGAGGAACTTACATGTCCATCATTACTTTAAGACATGAAGGTCAGTCAATCTGGAAAATTTCAAGAACTTTGAATGTATCTTCAAATGCAGTGGCGAAAACCATCAAACCCTATGATGAAACTGGCTCTCATGACCGCCCCAGGAAAGGAAGACCAAGAGTTACCTCTGCTGCAGAGGATAAGTTCATTACAGCCACTCCAACCAATTTACAGCACCTCAGATTAGAACCCACATAAATGCTTCACAGAGTTCAAGTAGCAGACACATCTCAACATCAACTGTTCAGAAGAGACTGCGTGAATCAGGTTTTCCTGGTTGAATTGCTGCAAAGAAGCCGCTACTGAGGAAGAACAACAAGAAGAAGAGAATTGCTTAGGCCAAGAAACACAAGGAATGGACATTAGATCAGTGGAAATCTGTACTTTGTTCTGATGAGTCCAAATTTTAGATTTTTGGTTACAACTGCCGTGTCTGTGTGAGACGCAGAGAAGGTGAGTGGATGGTTTCTGCATGTGTGGTTCCCACCCTGAAGCATGGAGGAGGAGGTTTGATGGTGTGGGGGTGCTTTGCTGGTGACACTGTTGGTGATTTATGAAAAATTCAAGGCACACTTAACCAGCATGGCTACCGTAGCATTCTGCAGCGACATGGAATCCCATCTGGTTTGCACTTAGTGGGACCATCATTTGTTTTTCAACAGGACAATGACCCCCGTGATGGAGTGCTGCGTCAGATGACCTGGCCTCCACAATCACCCAACCTAAACCCAATTGAGATGGTTTGGGGTGAATTGGACCGCAGAGTGAATGAAAAGCAGCCAACAAGTGCTCAGCACCTCTGGGAACTCCTTCAAGACTGTTGGAAAATCATTCCAGGTGACTACTTCATGAAGCTGATTGAGAGAATGCCAAGAGTGTGCCAAGGTGTCATCAAGGCAAAAGGTTTCTGGTTTCTGGTTTGTTTTTTGTTTACTACATAATTCCATGTGTGTTCTTTTATAGTTTTGATGTTTTCAGTATTAATCTACAGTGTAGAAAATAATAAAAATAAAGAAAAACCATTGAATGAGAATTTTTTTGTTATGCCGGGGGAAACAGAGGAACCAAAAGCAGACAGTGGTGGAGAAAAATGGCAGGTTTACTAGCAGGTGAAGGGGCAGACAGTGTAGTCAAAAAGCAGGCCAGGGTCAAAAACTGGGGGGTCAATCCAATAAGGCAGAGGTACAGAAATCCACAAAACACAAAGAATAGTCCAGGGAAGCAGGCAGGGGTCAAAACAGGAAAACCAGATAAACAAGGGCAAGGACTCAGGAACAAGGGCAAGGGCAAGGGCAAGGAAAGAAGGAGGCTAGAACTGGGGGAAGGAATCAAGGGCTCGGACTAGAGAGTAGATAATTGCAGAGAATCAGGAGATGCAGAGAGACAGGTGCGAATACTTCGCTGAAACTAAGCAAGTAATCAGTGATAGAATAGGGAGGCGGAGTTACAGAACAGAATTGAAACTGGAGATGCATTAGTAAGTTAAGTGATTTAAATTACAAATACCCAAAACTAGTGAATGTTAGTTTGTTAGTTTGACAAACATATTTGTGTGTTAGTATAATTAGTACTGTACAAATTCTATGTTAGTTGGGGTTAGTATATTAGTGCTATGTACAAACATGAAATGGAGAGAAAGCAGGAAGTAAGGAATGTAAGATTGGAAGGAAGATTGAACCCCGGAACTATCGTAACCACCCGAATAGTGGAGCACGCAGACAAGGGAGTGTGGGCTAGAAAACATTCAGACTCAGACATCACAGGGGAAGACGAGTGCAAAGAGTAATGAATATGAACAGAACACCAGACATGAATATGAAAAATAATAAATTACAAGAATGATGATAATAAACAATGATATGGCGCATTTCCACCGGTGGAACTTTACCCCGGAACTAAGGTATTTCGCCGGAAGTCGACGCGTTTTCATACCACGTGCCTGGCAAATCTCATCACTCCGGGGCCGTTATTCAGCCCTAAAAAAGCCCCTGCTCAGGAGGTAGAGCTTTCTGATGGCCGGGAACTAGCGTGGGTGTGGCTAGCAGCGCAGGTCATTTCTGATTGGGCGAGTTTACGTGCATTGTATTCCAGGCAACATTTTTAAATGCCTGCTACAGAGCTTGTTTTGTTTGTTGTATCACAACACCTTAGTTCCTCAATTTACTGTACGAGCACATAATGCTTACGCCGGTCTGCCTGCTAGCAAGCGATTATGTAGCGATAGCTATTTAACGATAGCTAAAAGACCGGCGTTTTGCAACGATGTAGACGCACGTACAGGTCTAATGGTGTTTCTCAACACATTGTAGTGTGACTGTTGTTTTCGATTTGGACTGTGGCTTTACTTATGTGCAATGTGAAACCATAACAAGTGAATAAATGCAACATTTTTTCAATTCTGAGTCTGTCTCCTTTCGAAATCAGTATTTGCAACTCCTGCTTAACTGCGGTGGGTTTTCATTAGTTTCACACCCACACCCAGTGTAGCATAAGAACAACAGCTTGCTATTAGTTTAGCTCGCTAGCAGACAGACCGGCGCAAGCGTTGCAAAACGTGGAACGTTTGCAGGCTGAAGGAACCTTTTGTTCATTGCGTACTTGTTCCTGGGAGTTAAATTC
Source organism: Conger conger (assembly GCF_963514075.1). NCBI lineage: Eukaryota > Metazoa > Chordata > Actinopteri > Anguilliformes > Congridae > Conger > Conger conger. The sequence continues at coordinate 31,284,649 of NC_083761.1, read as the reverse complement.
CCAGGAACTCCCGGTCGAAAAGAGGCAATAAACTAACAGAGGACAGAACACAGGAACATAACATTTTTAGCTACTTGGTTGAGGAAGTTAGGTCAATAGTGAAACAGGTGGTGTAGGTTGTGGCTGGAGCAAATACCTGCAGACACTGCAGCCCCCAGAATCAGGACTTGAGTAGCCCTTTACTACTCAATAAAAATTATGAGACACAGGTTAAAGGTTCAAACGGTTAAAGGCTCAAAAGCCAAAAATAAAAATCTGAATGGTGTTCGCCGTCCAGACCACTGATGCACTGGGGGAAGTTCCACCTCGCTTGGAATTTGAGGGCAACTTCCTTCCACTCTTCCACTGTAGAGGGCACTTTGAGATACTTCCCCTTCAAGTTGTCAAAGTGACCTGCATGTCTCCTCCACAATCTTGGAAATTCTGTGCAGATTTACTCTGTAGGTGTAGGACAAAGAAGTGTATGTTTGACCAGTGGCCAGGTACCTCCATGTAATGGCAAGCCATTCTCCTGCAGGAATGGCTGGCCTCATTAGTGTATCTTCTGTGGCTATTGCTGGCCCCACCATGCTCAGCAGTTGTCTGAAAGTGCCCTGGTTCTTCCTCTATATCATCTGGCTATATCATCCCCTCTTTTTATTTAGGAGCCAGGTGTCCTCATCGTCCAGAGCTTCTTTTCTTTGTTGCTAAGAAAAAAAAGTACAGTACAGTAATTTAAACTGAATTATGTTTAATCACTTATTGATTATCACTTGATGAAGATAGTGGAGTTAGAATACATAGTTTATGAAGTTGAAAACATCTGTAAAGATATTAAAGTTACTGCAGTGTAGGTTTCAGCCTCCATCGTGGCTTTCCCTGCTAACTGTATGGCAAGGACACTTTCCACTTTCCGACGCATTCTGATTCTGGTTTAATTGCATTCCAATATCCCAAACTTATTTTTCAGTTAGAAATTTGCCCGGTTGGCAGTTGCTTGCACTAGTTGTTCTGTGTATTATCAGTTGCCAGCAACTGTTGGCCCAAAAGATGCCTCCTGTAGCATCACCTTTAGAGTAGAGGTTCTCTGAGTGTTAAGACGCAGCCTTAGTATAACTATTTTGGAATAATATGGTAAAAATGTTGCTTTTGTCTCGATATCTGCTCCTACGGTATTTGATATCTAATTTTTTCACAGTTTGACTAACCTTATGCTAGAACTGTCCAATTTCACTTTAATAATTGGTGCAGATATGAATGCCATCATAAATTGAACTATGGACTAATCGGCCGCACGGAACAGGATCACAGATGCACTCGTCAGTAGCATTACATTTTGTAGCTGACTTAAGCTTAACAGACGATACGTTTAAATTTAAGCCATCCATTAAAGAATATACTTCTTTCTCACATAGACACAAAAGCTATTCAAGCATAAACCATAGACAGTATTTACATCGCACTTATCAGAAATTAGCACTGCTGGGATCTGGCCAAATGTGTTCATAGACCGACCGTACAGTTGAATTCTACAAACTTACTATGTCTGTCATACCACCTACTGTAGATCCAAAAGATGGTGCTTTAACCTCACGTTAATTACAGTAAAGGATCCTTGGATACTGTGGAATGTTATTAAAGGCTTCACAAAATACATTTCTACTTCTTTTGCTTCTCACTTATAAAAACCAAAACAGGGGAAATTGTGGCAGTGGAGGCCAAACAAGCAATCTTGGAACATAATCAACAGATTTCTTTCTTGTGTTAGAAGATTCCATTGCCCATGATATGAATAAAGTTCAAACTGAACTCCAAGCACTACTTTGAAATGGAGGCAAATTCAGACAAAGGTCAGACAAACATATTATTTCCATGGTGCTGGACAAAGTCCTCCTGGTTCTCAGGCTCTGTGGAAATGTTCACCAGTTTAGCTTCAATTAGCTCAACACAGGACGACCTATGAACCGATCCTCTGCCGAGTCTTCCTTTGTTTTATGCAAATACTAAAATTTCCTGAAAAAAATGTAAACCCTTCTTTGCAATCTGAATCTCTCTGCTCTATCCGACTAGGATGTTGCTAGCTTAAATGCCGCACTTTCTTGAAATGAATTGGAGTAAGCCTTTCAGGGGATAAAAAAGAATAAATCATCTGAATGGGACTGCATACGTACTGAAATTCTGGGCTAAATTAGGCTTCTTCTTTCTTGATATGTTTCACATGGCAGTAAAACCATCACCGTCATCATGGAATTTGGCCATAATATCAGTATTTTAAAGATCCCACATATTGTGCAACCTACAGACAAATTTTTATAAATTCTGATACTAAGATATATGCAAAGGTTGTAGCTAATCACGTGGATAAATACAGTAGGCTCCAGAATTATTGGCACCCTTGATAAATATTACATTTTACATTTACATTTACATTTTAGTCATTTGGCAGACGCTTTTAATCCAAAGCGACTTACAAGTGCATAGGTTCTTCCACAAGTCAAAGCATCACATCCATAACTAGGAAAATACATAGGAAGTGCTGTTTTAAACATATAGTCATCATAAGTGCAATTTATGATGGGATAGGGATATCAGAAAGGGGGGCTGGGGAAATCAGGAGGGAGGACTAAGGTAGAGTTTGAATATGCACAGAAAATGCTTTAAACTAAATAAGTGTAACAATGCATACCTTTTTAAGAGTGTATGTTGAGCTGTGGGAGGACATATGAGTCAGGAGATGTGGTCAAAATTATATAGTTTTAATCTACTCATTCAGTAGAAAAAACTAGAATTCCAACAAAAAAACCTCCACACTGGGGAGCGGTTAAGGCAAAACATCAAACATGGCTTAGTCAGCAAACTTTCCTTTAGAGCTTCCAAACAGTCTTTCTTTTGGTTTCAAATCCTTTTTATTCCATCTTTAGAGCTTTTTCCTTGTTCTTCTTTCCTCGCTCCTTCCCTTTTTCCAGTCCCTTCCTTTCTCAGAAAAAAGAAACCCTGTTTGGGGTGAGGCCTGGCTCAGGTGTGGCTTTGCCTGGTCAGGAGGTTGGCTCTTTGCCTCTATCTGGTGGCTACATTGCACCCATCCTCCACTACTTGGCTGAACACCTGACAATAGTTACTGACAAACTTAATTTTCCAACATGTGTAAAGCAATGTGCTTTATTAATTATTAATTATTATTAATCAATGGAATCAACCAACCAGGCTTACATTTTTCAAATAAGAACATTATTTCCCAGAAGAACAGGTTTGACAATTATTGGCACCCCTGGATTAATACTTTGTGCAAACATTACATTACATTACATTACATTACAGGGCATTTAGCAGACGCTCTTATCCAGAGCGACGTACAAGGAAGTGCAGATCAAACACAAGTACAAGTGCGAAGAGGACCTGAGAGGACAGTACTGTTCCGAGTCCTAGTGTAACCATACAAACACCCCTAGCAAAGATGACAGCCATGAGTCTTTTCCTATAATTTCTTATAAATTTAGAGCAGTGTTTTTTTTGTCCCAAGGCACACATTTATATCGATGAAATTTCCAAGACACACCATTTTTTCTACTCAAAATACTACGATGTGTATATCCTCATAAATGTAAAATAATTACATGAATTCAGTTACAAATTCATTCATTCTAAAGCAAGCAAAGCAGCACACAACGTGTTACATACAGTGGTGTGAAAAAGTGTTTGCCCCTGGTTTGATCCTGATTTCTTATTTTTTTGCATGTTTGTCACACTTAAATGTTTCAGATCATCAAACAAATTTAAATATTAGTCAAAGACAACACAAGTAAACACAAAATGCAGTTTTTAAATGTTTTTATTATTATTTTATTATCCAAACCTACATCGCCCTGTGTGAAAAAGTGATTGCCCCCCCTGTTAAAACATAACTGTGGTTTATCAAACCTGAGTTCAATTATTCTAGCCACACCCATGCCTGATTACTGCCACACCTGTTCTCAAGCGACGACTCATCCAAGAGGTCACAAAAGACCCCACAACAACATCCAAAGAACTGCAGGCCTCACTTGCCTCAGTTAAGGTCAGTGTTCACCTTAAGAAAGAGACTGGGCAAAAATGGCCTGCATGGCAGAGTTCCAAGACGAAAACCACTGCTGAGCAAAAAGAACATTAAGGCTTGTCTCAATTTTGCCAGAAAACATCTTGATGATCCCCAAGACTTTTGGGAAAATACTCTGTGGTCTGACGAGACAAAAGTTGAACTTTTTGGAAGGTGTGTGTCCCATTACATCTGGCGTAAAAATAACACCGCATTTCAGAAAAAGAACATCATACCAACAGTAAAATATAGTGGTGGTAGTGTGATGGTCTGGGGCTGTTTTGCTGCTTCAGGACCTGGAAGTGATAAATTGCTGTGATAAATGGAACCATGAATTCAGCTGTCTACCAAAAAATCCTGAAGGAGAATGTCTGGCCATCTGTTCGTGACTTCAAGCTGAAACGAACTTGGGTTCTGCAGCAGGACAATGATCCAAAACACACCAGCAAGTCCACCTCTGAATGGCTGAAGAAAAACAAAATGAAGACTTTGGAGTGGCCTAGTCAAAGTCCTGACCTGAATCCTATTGAGATGCTGTGGCATGACCTTAAAAAGGCAGTTCATGCTCGAAAACCCTCCAATGTGGCTGAATTACAATAATTCTGCAAAGATGAGTGGGCCAAAATTCCTCCACAGCGCTGTAAGAGGCTCATTGCAAGTTATCGCAAATGCTTGATTGCAGTTGTTGCTGCTAAGGGTGGCCCAACCAGTTATTAGGTTTAGGGGGCAATCACTTTTGCACACAGGGCCATGTAGGTTTGGATTTTTTTTCTCCCTTAATAATAAAAACCTTCATTTAAAAAGTGCATTTTGTGTTTACTTGTGTTGTCTTTGACTAATATTTAAATTTGTTTGATGATCTGAAACATTTAAGTGTGACAAACATGCAAAAAAATAAGAAATCAGGAAGGGGCAAACACTTTTTCACACCACTGTATAAACTAATTTACAAATTGTTTCATTCTGAAGCGCTGTTCACTCAAGCCTACCTCAAGGCAGTGCAAACTATTTATATAACTCATTTAACTGCTGTTACAATGTATTTAATTCTAAAGTGCTTTAAGTTTACCACAAGGCAGCATAAAATGTGTTACAAAATTCATACAATTACAGGATTTTTTTCAGTCCTTCAGTTCTTAAGTCCTTTCAGGCTTAATGGCTGATATGAGCCTGTCTTGATGCCAGTTACGTCCCTCAGGTGTCTAGGAGTAGGAGGGAGGGCGTAATATATATTTTTGACCAGTTTGAAGGGTGTTGAGCAGGTTTGGTGTAAATGAGGGCCACACAAGAATTAGTGCAAAAAGGTGTATATTATACAAAAGTGCAAGAAGTGCCATTTACAATTGTTACAAGTATTTACAAAAGAACAAAGAACACATTTAGGTCACAAAGCCAAGGGAACAGATGCTGCCAAATAAATAAAATAAACAAAATCAAACAAAGCTAGAAGCAAAGATAGGCTGACTGACTTACTAAGCAAAGAAACAAAAGCCTATCTGACTACTCTAACAAAACAAATTACACAGTTGGGAACAACCCCTTTCCTAATGTGTATAATACACTAATTCCACCTATGTGCCACTGTGTATAGAGGCCTCTATCTTACCTGACCCAGGGCCTGGACTATACACAAACAAACACACACACACACATACACATACACACACACACACACACACACACACACACACACACACACACACACACACACACACAAAGTAGGTACTTTTTCTGTGTTTTAACACACATACACAAGGGAGATCTGAATGAGATGGGTGAGAGAGTGAGTGGCAGCAAACTTTTATCTAGCAGAAGAGGGATGTGATTGGTAGAGGTGGGACCAGCACAATGATGATTGACAGGAGGGACAACAAATGGAATGGTGAATGGCCACCTGTAGAGTAAAAATGGAGGGAAAAACAGAGGGAACACAACAAAGCAACATGGAACATAACACTGTCTTGCTAATGTTAGGCCTATTTGTTTTGCTTAGTTGCACCATGGTTCATTTTTTCTTTACAGGTTTAGTTGTTCAGTTTAAATTACATTTCTGAAGGGCAGCCTGTAGTGTAGTGGTTAAGGTAAAAGGACTGGGACACGCAAGGTCGGCGGTTCTAATCCCGGTGTAGTCACAATAAGATCCGCACAACTATTGGGCCCTTAACCCTGCATTGCTCCAGGGGAAAATTGTCTCCTGCTTAGTCTAATCAACTGTACGTTGCTCTGGATAAGAGCCAAATGCCAATAATGTATGATGTAATGTAATGAAATGAGAATAGTCACACCTCTGTGACATTGTTCAGAAGCTGTGTTAGACAGTAGAAACCCATTGTGACAACATTATCAAGTGAGCATTATAATGATGGATTCTAATGACATATTTGTGATCGTATGTGTTTAGGCCAGTTCTGTAGTGATCACATATTTGTGATGGTACGCACAAAAGGTTGTTATGATCCTGATTTCTGTCTGTTAGTTTATTCTGTGTTTTTGTACATTTATTATTTTTCATATTCTTGTCTGGTTTTCTGTTTATATTCATTAATCTTCGCACTCGTCTTCCCCTGTGATGTCTGTGTCTTTATGTTGTTCTGAGCCCAAGTCACTTCCCTGTTTTCTGGTTTCCCACAATTCCTTCTCAGTCTTCCTTTCTTACTTCCTGCTTTCTCTCCATTTCATGTTTGTAGATAGCACTAGTTTACTAATCCGAACTAACGTAGAATTTGTATCGTACTAATTATATTAACACACTAATATGTTTGTCTAACAAACTAACATTCACTAGTTTTGGGTATTTGTAATTTAATCACATAACTAACTAATGCTTGCCTTGATTCAGCAAAATGTTTGGACCTGCCTCCTTGTTCCCGAGTCCTTGCCCTTGTTGCATTCTATTTTCTGGATTCTTGTTTATGACCCCTGCCTGCTTCTCTGGACTCTTCTCTTGTTTTGTGGAACTCTGTACCTTTGGACCTGTTTTGTGGAACTCTGTACCTTTGGACCTTCTGTACCTTAGATTAAGCTCCTGGCCCTCCATGTACACTGAAATTTGGACATATTGCAAAACCTGTCCTGTGTGTCAGAAAAAGAGTGCCATCCACAGTTCTGAAAAAGCCACTCTTCATGCATCCATGAGCCTGGACCATCTGGAGAAGAATCATGGGGCTTAGCTCCAGCCAGTCTTTGCAGACCTTCCAGCCCTACACCTCCGAGAAACCACTCCCATATAGCTGTGGCCTTATCAGGTTCCAGAATGCTTGGTGCAAGGGCTGAGATCCAGATCATGAGGGACCTGAGTGCTATTGAGCCATCGGCAGGTGAGTGGAGCAGCCCCATAGTCATCGTCCCAAAGTAGGATGGGTCCCTCCAAGTCTGTAAGGACTTCCGCAAACTTAAAGCAGTCTACCAGTTTGATCGCCTGCCTGATGCCATGCATCGACGACCTACTTGAGAACATAGGAAAGGGCAGTGCATTAAAAAAAGTGAATAAAGTGCAAATATTTTTTTAATAGCTTTTAGTTCCATGTTTCAAATGTAGTGGAAACATTACACATTCAATTCCAAATAAAAGCATTAACAAATTTTATCAAGTCTGCGTTATTCTTTTACAGGAAGCAAAGAAAAGGAATATTAACCTGTTAAAAAAAATGGCAGTGTCGACATTTTTCTCTTCAAACTCAAATACTTACTGTATAAACTGAAGATTTAACTTCACTTTAAATTACTGAACTAATATTTAGCTGCATAACCATTGCTGCGCATCTGCGTTGCATCAAGTCAACCAACTTCTGGCACCTAGAAACAGGTATTTCAGCCCAGGATGAATTAACTACATTCGCCGGTTCCTGTGAATTGTTTTGCTTCAGAAACTGCATTTTTAATGTCACCCCACAAGTTTTCAATGGGGTTGAGTTCAGGGAATTGAGCTGGCCACTCCATTGCATCAATCCTTTTTGTCTGGAACCAAGATGTTGCTCGCTTGTGTGTTTGGGGTCGTTGTCTTTTTGAAACACTAATTTCAGGGGCATTTCCTCTTTGGCATACAGCAACATAATCTCTTCAAGTATTTTGAGGTATTCAAACTGATCCATGATCCCTGGTATACAAACCCAATACCATAGTATGAAAAACATCCCCATACCATGGTTTTTGCGCCACCATGCTTCACTGTCTTCACAGTGTACTGTGGCTTGAATCCAGTACCCAGGGGTCGTCTGACGCACTGTCGATGACCACTAGACCTGAAAGAACAATTTTACTCTCATCAGTCCACAGAATGTTGCGCCATTTCTCTTTGGGCCAATCAATGTGTTCCTTTATTCCTCTATTTTAACCGATACTGCACATGCCATTCTTTCAACAATGGTGCTTTACGGGGGCCTTTTGCTGATAGCTTAGCTTTGTTCAAATGTCTTCTGGGGGGCTTAGAGTTAAAGAGCAGCCCGTTTGTTATACCTCAGAGAGGAGCGAGGAAATTGATGATTGGTTTAAGTGAGCTGTGAGCTTGTTGTTTTCTTGTTAGTTTTGTAATTTTCATTAGATTTTTGTGGATTGGAGCACTGTAAATAAAACATCTTGCACCTATATGCTATTTGCGGTGGCGCCATCTTGTCCATCTAGATCTAGGAGTCTATCTGTCACCTACTAGATCCTGTCTGTTTATTATTATTGTTTCTGTTTGGATTGCGGTTCCAATCATCTCAAAATTTTAGTTTGTAATTTATTTATGTATTTTTATCTATTTATGTCCCCTCTTTTTAATCCATGTCTGTCTATGACTACCCCAAAACAATCTGGAGGATAGAAAGAAAAAAATAATACTTGGTGAGTATATTGACCTCTTCACTTGGTACTAGCATGTTAAATTTGGAATCAGACAGCCTTTAGGGGCCATCCATCCATTATCTGAACCCGCTTATCCTGATCAGGGTCGCAGGGGGGCTGGGCAGGAATACACCCTGGACAGGTCGCCAGTCCATCGCAGTGCACACGCACCATTCACTCACACACTCATGCCTACGGGCTATTTAGACTCTCCAATCAGCCTAACCTGCATGTCTTTGGACTGTGGGAGGAAACCGGAGTACCCGGAGGAAACCCACGCAGACACGGGGAGAACATGCAAACTCCGCACAGAGAGGCCCTGGCCGACGGGGATTCAAACCCAGGACCTCCTTGCTGTGAGGCGGCAGTGCTACCCACTGCACCATCCGTGCCGCCGCCTTTAGGGGCGTTATAGCAATTATGTAGGGCTTCAAAGAGTATATTTGGCAGTGGTTAATGGAATTGCATATAACATGCTTCAGCAGGTCTTCCTCCTTCAGCCGAACAACTTTGGCTCAAGAAACAACATCGGCCTTAAAGACAGTCATAAAACAGCCTGTTCTTGATAAAGCTCTTGAGAATGGACATGTAAATATGAATATGGATTGTTTTTGGTGAAACCACACAAATCTATTCTTATGGATATCAGGACCTGAAATAAAACACTGGAAAGGTGTACAATATGGGACCATTAAAATGTAAATGTTACTATCATGCAAGAATTTTTTATTACAAAACCTGGAGGCTGTTAGAAATGTGCCAGTTAGAAATTACTAGTACATTATCAAATTTCGCACAGGTTCTTCCAGTTTCTTACCTCTAACCTTTAACTTTGTTACTGAAAGACAGTGAAGAGATGAATAAAATATGCAGCATCAAAACAAGGCATGAACATGTTCTTTGAACATTTCAGAAGTCTTTGAAATCTGCAGTGGACATCGATTACAGTTGGTTCTGCAGGGCATAGATATTCTGGAATTTGTCCTCATTTGTAGAACATTGCGGCACAACCTGAAACCACAAATATTCCAGGCACTGCTATGATACATTCCATTAAACACTACATTTCAGTCAAATGTACGCTACATTTACCCAATGTTGCTTAAAGTATGATGCTCAAATGCAAATATAATGACCTATATGCCTCTTACATGGCTGTTTTCATATCAAAGTAGAATGAAGCAATCTGATGGAATGTGATTGGAGTATTTAAAATTGAGTGGAAATTATTTTCACAAAAAAAATAAAATCACAAGTAAATCATAATATTAGAGACTACAACAAGTACCACTCTTGCTTTTGAACAGATACCATACATATGCACTTTGCAAAACAAAAACCAGGCTCTTTATTTTGTGTTAAATCCTTGTGCTTTAATTTGGCTTTCCCTGTGTTGCTCCCTGGTGTTTTGTCAGCTGTCATCATTCTTTTGTTTCACCATGTGTCCCTCAGTCTCCCGCCCGTTTCACCATGTGTTTTCATCACCTGTATAGTATTACCTAATCATGTGTGCATTTAAACCCCAACTTTTTCCCAGTTTAGTCGCATTTATTGTTGCTTCCCAGAGTTTTCAGTGTCTCGCCTTAAGTGCCTTGTTCTTTGTTATTATTTGGATTACCGGCTACCAGGTGCTCGTTTCACGAAAGCGTTTTGCGTGGATTTTCACTCGCAGATTGCAATGTCTTATCAAAACGCATTTCACGAACATTTGTCGCATAGCCTCTACTCTCGGGGACTTCGTTCAGGAAAAGTACTTTTTTGGGGGGTTTTTGGGCAATGGAGTAAGCACATTCCATCCAGATACACCCGTAAAGCGCCAACGTGTAAAAACGTATTTCAGTTATCCGAGCCCAACACAGTAGTCAAGAGAAATTCCGCATTACTCGGTCTCCCAAAAGACCTTCGTGAGTTTGCTAGTTTAAAAATTCCCATCAATGCACTGAGAACGCACACATTTTGTGTGTAGAAATGTAAAGGCTACCACTATCACAAAAGTCATAGCCTATGTGATGCCACTTAGAGTATAATATTAGATGTTGCAGTTAAATAAACTGGGAGCACACACAACAGTTACCTTTGAAGCAAGTGTGTTTTCACCACTTCGTCACAGCTGATGTTACGAATGGATGGCATCTAGGTGTGTTACAGTGTTACGTTTAATTTGGATATTATAGATAACAAAACACCTAATGTTATAAAGTGTAGGCTATTATATCAGGTGTACCAGATAGATGTAATAGTTCAAATAAAACAAACCATTCAAATTAAATTTTAATGAACGAAATATTTTCCTTTTATCTGATTCAAGATTAATTTTGCACCCTTTGGATAGATACCCTTTATCGATCTCTGGCACCCATGGCCACTTGCTGAGAGCCAATGCATTGCATAAATTAAAAACTTTGATAGAAAAGGAAACGGGTGGATGAGAATAACCAATTTACAGATTGCCTACATGGAAGTGCTTGCGACCTGTGTTGTGGCTTGCGATTGCGATTTCTTCGTGAAGCGCTCAAAAAAGTGTGGGAGAAATCTGTTGAATCTCGCAGATCTCAGCTCGCATATCGCAACTTTCGTGAAACAAGCCCCTGGACCGTTTTTGTGTGCTACTCTGTTTTGTGGAATATTCCTAGGTTTGTTTGCTGGATCAGACGGATTACTCATGTTTGCACCCTGCAATGTTGTACCGTTTCTCTTGTGGATCTTCTTCTATTCCATCGTGATCTGTGCAATTGGGTCCTTTCCACAACCACACCTGACAGAAGCAGCCAAGGCAAAACTGGACATGTTTTATTTAAGATGCTATTCATACACCTGTGTACAAAAAACATTTATAGCAGAAAAGAAAGAGTTTCAATTTTATTTTTAAAAACGTTCAGGCTACCTCAAATGTACAAGGGGTGAGAAGTGTCAGAATTACAGCAAAGGTAATAAATATAGACATGTTTGTAGACAGTAATTATTCTTAACATCTTTCAAAGCAGGAAATGAGACTGAAAGTCTCACAGCTGTACCAGTTTATATATACTTTTCTTTACATTATCCAGTATCTATCATAATTAAAAATTAAAAATTATATTTATTCAATTTCTCTCCCTAAATAAGACCCCCCTGCTGCCTTATGAATCAGTGACTGGCCAAACTCACACTGGAAATCCAAGTTTAAATGTTATACAAAAACAGAAAAAATAAAAAAATATTTACAAAAATTGTACAAACTGATATATGAAAATGTTTCAAGCAAATAGTTAACAATTTAGGTTTGGAACCAGTTTGGTTTATAAACAAACAGATCAGTAAAATTAAAGGGCAGTTCATCCAAAATTGAAATAAAGCTATGTTGTCACTTACCCAGAGTGCTATCAAAACATCCAATTAGAGGAGATTTGATTAGTTTTTTAGATAGCCACTGCAGCTCACCTTTATACAAAGGACCTCAAGTTTGTGTTGTGCTCAAAGCACCAAAATGTACAATTAAAAAATTAAATCGCATTGTCTCGACCATAGTTTGGCCATATTCCTGGGCACAGTGTCAATGTTGTTTAAAAACATTGTTTCACAATCTGTGCTGTGGTGTTTTTTTATGTGATCTTTTGGTGCTATGAGCACCACAAAAACTTGGTCCCGTTGAGGTCCGTTGCATCAGGGTAAGCTGCAATGGTCATCTCAAAAACTTGACAAATCTCAGCTAAACTATATGGATGGATAGATTAGGTGAACCGTCCCCTTTAAACCCAATTTCAAGACATCAACTTTGTTGTAATGGGATACTCATAAAATATGTTGTAGACAGTGAAGAGACGTTTTGGATCTATGGATTTTATCAGGCAAATGAGGAAATAAATGGATGGGTCTAGTATGAATGGCCAGGAAAACAGATTTAGCAAAACCTACGGCACAATGATGATTTCTTTTCACCATCGGTGTTAGCATAGCAAAGTGTCACTCTGGCCTCTAAGAAACCTGACATACCACCATCTCCCAAAGAAAAGGCCAAGGAGTCAGCTGAGCAAGTAATAATAGTTGAAACAAATATGCAATCTGGGAAAGTGCCTGTGAAAACGGTCTGCATCTTGGACCTTTTTCCGGTTATTTACATTTTCACAAAGTTTATATAATTGAATGTGTTCCATTTTTTGTTTAAAGGAATACACCAACATTTTGGGAAATTTACCTTTCCGACCTACCCCGACAAAATGTTCTATTTCATTTTCATGCATTCACTGGCTTGGTTTCCATGGTAGCATAATGTGTTAGCTTAGCATAAAGACTTGAAGCCTATAAGAGCCAGTAGTGCAGTGAAGAAGGTAGTTGCTCTCCCTTCAAACTTCTCTGAAAACATCATCTTGTTTTTCCAGATTTCAAATACACATTATACCTTGTGTAAATAACACAGCTTCAGAGTTGCTGTAAGGTGTATTTATTCACTTTGAAAGAGGTAGGCTACTGACTCCTACAGGCTTTGTCTTCATACTAAGCTAACATGTTATGCTAACATGGAAACCGAGCCAGTGAATGCACAAAAATGATCATCTCATCTGTGTATGGGTAAGTTGGGGAAACAAGGTATATTTCCCAAAATGTTGGTGTATTCTTTTAAAGTCTATTTGAAATAATACACTAGCAAGAGAAGAAGTGATGGTATTGGTTTGTCATTCATTTCAAACTGCATTTAAATTCAAAGCATTTAGAACACCACCAGGCATACACTATTTAGACTTACCAGAGGCTGTGAAGTTGTAAATTGAGGCATTGCATAAAAAGCAAACCTCTGGTTAGGGAGTAACTTTCAGATTGGAAGTTCATTTTTTTGTGGGAAACTCAAATAATTTATCTCAAGGACCAATACCTTTTCAATGAGACCACCCATTCCCTCACTTCTCATTTAAACATTTGCATAAAGTCTTGCTTTTAAATAAATGATAGAATTAATGAACATCACTAGATCTAATTAGTGCAGGCAGATATTGACAAACAATATTGTCAAAAATAACAAAAAATAAAGCAATTCTACAAAAGCTGTTCTTCAGAATAAACAATCTCTTTAAATACTGGGTTCAATTTACCTAAGGCAACTTTTAATTGATAGAAAAAACTAGTCTAGTCTCATTGTATAAAGCAGGAATGAGCTATACAACATCATGTTGCATTCTTCACTTCCAAAGAACACAGTCCATGTCCTTCAAATGTGGTTTAGCCAGCTTAAATTCTGTTATCACAATCCAGTTTCCTATATTTATTCATGAATGTAAATATATGCACACAAACCTTTTTTCCTCTTTAAGGCCCCTTTAAGGTGTTTCAATGTGAAATAAAGTAAATCAGGAAGGAAATGTTCGAGAACATCAGATTCTTTTAAATTGTTGTAATTAAAGGTATCAGGTATTTTTATGGTTATTTTTATGATGTGACTGAAAACTGCACTTTATACATTGAAAATGCATACAAAAAATGTGACATTATACTGGAGTGATTAACATTATATATTTAGGAGCTAGAAATAATTTAATATGTGGGCATAATCAGAATAATACACAAACAAAAAAACATGAATGACAAAGTACAAGTGTTTTTCCCCAAAATGTTTCAATAATTTTAACAACACTGGGGGTTGATGACTGCCAGTATGGCCTGGATTTGAATTCTGACCGTGCCAGCACTGAATGCGGCTAGCAGCCCTGCAAGGTGGCAAAAACCTATAAGATCATGCTTTTCATGAATGGTTTGTCATAACAGCTATTCAACGCCTCCATACATGCTACATGTGCTTATGTCAATAACTGTGAATAGGAATATGGTGCATTATATCACCAATGATTACAGCAAAAGGCATTATAACAACACACCCAAGTCACATACACCATAGGCCTATCTGCAGTTATTGACATACAGTATTGATGAATATCCATGTAGTGTTTATGAAGGGGGCCAAGTTGTGTTTATGTAGCTGGTATTTAGCTTTTATGAAGGACCATTCATAGTAGGTGTTCCTGTAAATAATAATCACAGTTGTGACCAGGGAAGGAGGGCAGGAGTGACTATTAAGAGTCAATTGGGTGCCTGCAGCCTGGCTGTGCCAACTGTACATTAAGTCTAATCCTACATTTTAAAAGACTGTAATTCAGCCAGCAACCAGCTGAGAAAATGTGTGCTTCTCTGCCCTCCCCCAATTTGATGGAGGACATTGCAGTGATGGGTTATTGGTTTAAATAGAAACTCATGTTCACCAATAGCAAAAGAAATTGCCTCAAACTACAGTGTTAGTATGTTAGTATTTGGACAGTTTTGGCTCTGTTCATTTGAAAGGATTTGAAATGAAACAATGAATAGGTCAAAGTGCAGACTTTTAATTTGAGGGGAATTTACATCCCTATCGGGTGATCTGTGCAGGAATTACAGCCCTTATATACATAGAACCCCCACCCCCCTTCCATTTCAGGGTGTTACAACATTTAGGACAAATGGCTTCTCATTTTGATTAGTTAGTTGTGTTCAATCACTTCCTTTGTGTAGGTATAATACAGTACATATATAGTCTTGATTTTGTCTTCCGATTGCCTTTTGAGTCAGTTATTGCCGTTTGACAACATTTTGACCAGTGTTGTGCCAAATAAAGGCAAGGGAGCCATTATGAGGCTGAGAAATAAAAATAAAAAAACAGCCCAAAGTAGACTATACAATAGGCTATAAGAACATCTTCTTAATGATGTTCCACACAATTTATTTTGGTAAGCGTATTGTTTGGGTTTGGCTTATGTCTCTATAAGCTGTCCTCGTGTTCACAAATGGCAATGATAGACTCCAAAGGCAATCAAGACTAGATACTGAAAGCTCTCCTATGCCTGCACTAAAGAAGTGTTTGAACACACCTGCATAATCAGAAACACCTGTTAAGACATTTGTCCCAAATGTTATGTCACCCTGAAGTTATACACAAGAACGTATAAAAAGGGTTCCTTCATGGATCACATGATATGGATATCTGCACGTTAACCTCATATTCATCATTTCATTTCAAATCCAATGTGCTGGAGTACAGAGTCAAAACAACAAATTGCACCACTGTCCAAATACTGTGTATGGACTCTGTCTATGGTCACCTAATTTGTAACAGAAAATCACTGGCGAAGGGGCCATTTTCACATGAACACATGGACACATGAAACTTTAACTATTTAAATTAATCAAACAGATTACAGTTTACTCAAAAAGGAGTCCCTAGATGGCATGAATATGTGGTTGTGCAACAAATGAGTATTGCATTCATTATGGCTAACAGTTTTAGATCTCATTGTAATTATGTGGTTACTTTTACTCACATTACTCCAAAACACAGCACTGGAGAAATACTTTAAATAAAATGACCTGTGTACAGGTCAAAACATATATTGTGAATACTGGGCACAAGTAGACCCCATTTGCATTTTATATTTATTCAAATTTCTGCCTTGAAGGGGATATAAAGTACGAAAAAAGTATATGGACACATACATTCACACACGCACACACAGACGCACACCACTAAAACTGTGTCCTTAAACCTTTGGCCAACTCAACCTGGGAGAACCTGAAGAATGAACTCAAACCTACTTTTCCTGCCAACTTTCATCAGATGGTAAAGTCAATGGAAGAAAGGATGGGGGCTAGACTGAATGATTGCTGGTCAAAAGGATTTCTTTCCAAATCCAAGGTGAGCCAGCAAATTCTCCCAATATATAACCGGATATGTTACTGGGTTGGAGATGCTAAACTTTAGTGCACCACAGCACTGTCACCGGACATGTTGCTGGGATAGACATATTGAAGTTAACAGCACAGCAGTGTCCATGGGGCAACACTGGCCTCTGTGGAAAAAGAAGAGCATAAAACAAAAATAAAACAAAAAACAACACTGGAGCAGTTCAAGCCTGAGGGGAAGGACTACCAAGCGTGTGTACTGTGTGTAGCCAGAGTGCATTTTGGGAACACGCTCCCATGGGACACCATCACTTCTGTTTACCAACCCCTTAACAGAGTGTTGAAGTTCACGTGGGTGTGCGTATCCAGCTTCGCATACACAAGACTCACTGCCACAGAACACTGTTCTCACAAATTCTTAGTATTTATGTGTGTTTTGTAATGCTTGGTGAGGTGGTCACTCCTCATGAATCGCTTCTGGCACTGTGAGCATTCAAAACGCTTGTCTCCTGAAAAAAAATAGATACAAAATAAATTAGTCCAAACCTCTTCACATTCCAACAAAGCACAGCAATATCTCTGTTAGAGATGGAACTATAATCTATATAATTACAATGCCAAGAAAAGGCATTTTTCCTCTTCCTGATTTCCTCTATTGCTGCATATTTGCTATACTGGATGGTTCCTCAGTTCATAACAAGCCACCATTTTGCGACAGGATAACGCAAATTTCGACAAAAATACATCCGCATGAGGTGTACCCAATACCGGAAAAGATGCAGCAGATACAGAAACAAATACAGGTATTATCTGACAACATGATATTAAAATAATTTCCGTACAGATTAAATAATGAATCAGCAGGCAGGTTTTTTTTAACTGAGCAACAATCTTTTGATAGCCTATTACCATATCAGAGGTTGCATTAACACAGAATTCTGCAATTTTTACACAAGGAAAAGGTAAAACACAGGAAAAGAAATGCACTGAATTCTATAACACAGTTATTAAGGTCTTTTTTTTTTTTTTTTCAAGATTACAACAGACAATGACCCAACCATGAACGACAGCAAAATAATTACTCCCGTTTCTTTGAGTCAATCGTCTTCTGTATCTGACATTTGCATCATTGATAGATCATAATATTTACAAAACCGTTGATAGCATTGCGAGATTCAAAGCGAAAGAGCTTAATCTAGAACTAGCTTTTTGAAGATAATTAATTTGTATTGTTAATTTTTTTGGTAATTTTTGATCTTCCAGTTAAAACTCTGGAACAACAAAAAAGAAGGCTAGTATTACTGCGGTAAGGTTTTCCTCTGTAAAATGTGCATTCTGAATTACCTCCTCCACAACAAGCTGTCAATGGTAGGCTAAGCTAGAATGAAACATCTACATTGTGCATGCCCACTGTGGCAATGTTGCTATAATCATCATGTGATCAGCTGCTGTCTTGTACGATAACTGGTTATTCATTGTTGGCCTTTTAAAGTTGTGCAGTAGAACCTCAGAGAACCCATTGGGAGTGAATGTCATTGAGAACACTGAAATTGAAGGTGCTGTTGAAATACACCAATTATACAGAATTAAATATTTATTTCAGTGAAGTTTATTTTGAGTCAGAGGGCAATTCTACAGTAATGTCAACCTGAGCATGAAAAAATAAACATACCTACATCCCAATTAAACTTTTTTCACAGAAAGGGTTTATATTTTGCGTGTATATTTTAGGCTACAGACTTAATTTTGCCATTGTATTAATTAAATTAATGTTATTACCATTATAGTTCAGGATGCATTGTCACAAAAATATGTATTTTCAGTCAACTAGAATTGTTTGAATTCAAATCTAAAATCGTGTAGTACGTCAAGTCTGCTAAAAAAGCCTGCTCTGGATCCCTCCATCATCCAGAACTACCGCCCGGTATCTCTTCTTCCTTTCCTTTCTAAAACTATAGAACGAGCCGCTTCTACTCAACTTTCTTCTTTCTTTTCTAACAACAACCTGCTAGACCCCCATCAGTCTGGCTTCAGATCGGGCCACTCGACAGAGACTGCGCTCCTCTCCATCAGTGAGTCACTCCATGCCGCACGAGCAGCCTCCCTCTCCTCTGTCCTCATTCTTCTAGATCTCTCTGCTGCCTTCGACACTGTGGATCACTCCATCCTCCTGTCTGCCCTGTCAGCAACGAGCATCTGTGGCACAGCCCTGGACTGGATTGAGTCCTACCTCTCTGGTCACTCCTTCCAGGTTGCCTGGGCTGGTTCGGTATCGACACCTCGGCCCCTCGCCAGGGCTCAGTCCTTGGCCCACTTCTTTTTTCTCTTTACACTCGCTCCCTTGGCCCTGTGATCACTGCACATGGGCTATCCTACCACTGCTACGCGGACGATACCCAACTCTTCGTCTCGTTCCCGTCGTCTGATACGCAGGTTTCAGCCCGTATCTCTGCTTGCCTGAGGGACATCCAGAGCTGGATGGACAACCACCATCTAAAGCTCAACCCAGGCAAGACTGAAATGATATTCATCCCTGCTAATACCTCTCCCCATCTGGATCTCTCCATTTCCCTCGGGGATACCACACTCACGCCGTCACCCAGTGCACGGAACCTCGGCGTGGTGATGGACAGCAGACTGTCCCTTTCCGAGAACATTGCGGCGGTGACCCGGTCTTGCAGGTTCTTCCTATACAACATACGGAGAATCCGCCCCTTTCTCACCCCCTACTCGACCCAGCTCCTGGTCCAAGCGATGGTTCTGTCCCGTCTGGACTACTGCAATTCCCTCTTGGCTGGCCTCCCAGCGTCCACCATCAGAACCCTCCAACTCATCCAGAATGCAGCAGCTCGTCTGGTCTTTAACCTTCCCAATACTCACACGTCACCCCCCTGCTTACTTCCCTCCACTGGCTGCCTGTTATGGCTCGCATCAAATTCAAAACATTGGTGCTAGCCTTCCAAGCAGTTAAAGGGTCTTCCCCAGCTTATCTACAAAAAATCATCAGACCCTACACCCCTGCCAGACCTCTTCGTTCAGCCTCCACAGGCCGCTTGGCACCTCCCCCTCTCCGAACCTCCACCTCACGCTCACGACTACTGTCTGTTCTGGCTCCACGGTGGAGGAACGAACTCCCCGTTCACCCTGTGAACCTTAATTGTTGTCTCTGTGACTTGCTTTGTGTATCGGTATTTTTAGTTGTCTAGGTAAGCAGTGTTTGGATAATTAACTTTGGTCACTTTTGCTCTGTTTGTTTGTTTGTTTGTTCCAAAAAAAAAAAAAAAAAAAAAAAAAAAAAATTGGCCCTCGTCCTTATCTTTGTTGTACAGGTAGCAGTTCAAATTGTACTTCCCTCTAGGGTCTTTCAGCGCACTTATTATGGGTATGCACTTTGTTGTACGTCGCTCTGGATAAGAGCGTCTGCCAAATGCCAATAATGTAAAAAGTCTTTCCCAACAATTATGGAGCTCACTGCATGTATAAAAAGTGCTGTCATTTGTCTAAGGTGAAGCCAAAATGGTAAAATCCCTACCGTAAATGGTTTTGTCCTGTTTAAGTTTCTTTGTAGTTAGACGTTTTTTAGGTCTTACTTTGGAAATGGTAAATGGTTGGCACTTCTTAACCTACATTAACACTTGCCTTTTTTTTATCTCTCTGCCTCATATTGGCTTCCTGACTGTCATTGGCACAACTCTGGTCCTCATGTTGACAAACAGCAATAACAGACAAAGGCAATCAAAAACTTAGAATCAAGACTAGATACTAAAAGCTTTCTTATACCTGCACTATGCAGCAATTGAATACACCTGACTAATCAGAAACCAACTGTCCAATTACTTTTAGTCCACTAAAATGGAGGGACTATGTATAAAAGGGGATGTCATTCCTACCTGGATTGCCCAATATGGCTGTATATACCCTGAATTTAAAGATGCACTTGAACTTGATATTCATTGTTTAATTTCAAAACGTCCAGAGCCAAAAGAACAGAAATTGTACCAATGTCCAAATAATTACTGACTGCACTGCCGTCCCCCTGGGTGGCAAAACAATTGTGGGGGGACCTCGTTTTCTCCGCATTTGGAATTTACTACATGAAAGGTGCAGTGGTTTCGTGTTTCAATTGGCAAGAAAATAAACTTGAATTGAAGACAAAAAGTACATTTATCTAGAGGTAATACAAGCATATATTAAAATAATCTGTTGAGTAAATGAAATAGAATAAAATTAAAAGTAAAAAAGAAACAATTCAACATTTTACATGAGATGTGGTTTTCCTCTGTTATTTACAATGTAATTGGGTTCTAGCCCTCCCTGTTTGTGGCGTCATTCATCGTTTTTATACTCACTCCATTTTTCCCATTTTGAATAAATTTCTCCTCTTGTACCCTCAATATGTGTGTAAATCTTTCCATGCTGTATATTTCCTCCATTTGGAGGGAATTTCAAATTTGGTAATAATCATAAATGGCTAACCTCCGAGTGAGTTGCATCATTTCCAAACACACCCATATGTTGCATGGCAGGAACTTCATCATTTTAAGTTCGATGTTGCTTTCTCGGCTTGAAGCTATGGTTTGACTACTGTAGACTGTGATGAGAAATTAACAGTTATGTTTTATTATTAAATGAATGTGGAAATGTTAAATAAATTAAGTGGAATAAAATACTTTGTTTTTATTGCAATGTTTGAATTATTGCCTGGAAAAGCAGTCACGTTTGAGTTTTTCCCCTCTGTCCTTAAAAGTTCCTTAGTCCTTTATTTATTCGAAAGCTGTTGCATGTCAACAGATATTGAAATCTGGGGGGCCTCCAGTCTTGATAACTGGCAGCAATTAAACATTCAAAATTTTTATGTTTTGGTCAGATACAGCATCAGCATGTTTGGCATTGAAGCAGAAATGCATAAAAGATGATGCACGTCATACCTACATTTAAATTTGGTGTTGTTGTTTTGGGGCTGTTTTAATTTCAGAGGTCCAGGTGCACTGGTTAAAATCAATGGTATAATGAATTCCACCAAGTATCAGGCAATTTTAGCTGACAATCTGGTTGGCTCTACCACAAGGCTGAGACATTGCTGGAGGTGGATTTTGCAGCAAGACAATGACCCAAAGCATATCTCAAAATCCACACAGAAATGGTTCTGTGACAACAAAATCTATGTTCTGCAGTGGCGCTAGACCTTAATCTCAGGCGCCAGATCACAGTCCAATTGAAAACCTGTGGACTGAACTGAAGAGGGCAGTTGATAACGCAAACCCAAATATATTCTTTATTAAATGAGTGTTTGATTTTGGTTGGTTCCATTAAAACATTAATAAAGTACAGAATTTTCACATGTTCAGCATTTTGAGTTTATCTCAGTAATCATATTGTTAATTTACGTCAATAATTTTTTGTGCATTGCCAGTCAGGGGTGCCAATAATTCTGGAGCCCATTGTATTTTTCGTAGGCAGAATTCCGCAAAAGTGAATTCAGATTTTGATTTCTTCCTGCGTTCCGCATAGGTGTCAGTTTCCATTGCACCTCATGAAATTGCCTTGCATAAATTTCCATGCAAATAATTTATGAAGAAATTGCTAGCTGATTTGACCCTGTTGTTCGTCTGCAAATACAATGGCATAAATGTAAGCCTGGTAAGGGACACTGACCTGTATGTGTCCTGGCGTGCCGCTGCAGTTCATCGCTACGTGTGAAACGCTTCCCGCAGAAAACCCAGTTACAGACAAAGGGGCGCTCCCCAGTGTGTAGGCGTACATGTGCCCGCAGCAACGAGGTCTTGCGGAAGGTCTTCTCACAGCCTGGGATGTGGCAGATGTGCTTCTTCTTCCCAATTTCCCCTGGTCTACACAGACACATAGTCAGACCAACCCACAGTGCTACCTTAGGCAACAACAGTGTATACTCTTCACATCTACTTGCCTTTTCTCACCATCCTTGCAGTTTGGGCAGGTGCAGGCCATGCGTCGCTTCTTCTCACCTGGCTGTCCCTGGATCTCCAGTGCCAAGGCTTGCTCCACCTGCAGCTCTCCCTGAGAGGCACTCACTCCACCCAGCTGCAAACTGCTGCCTTGCACAGTCTGTACGGTGAGGTGTTGCTGACCTGGACCATGCAAATATATTACAATGACAATATAGTCTAAAGCCAAAAGAACAGAAATAGTACCAACCGTCCAAATACTTACAGACTGCAATGTATCCAGGAAACAGGCTAAAGAGAAAATATACAGTGGCTTCAGAAAGTATTCAGACCCCTTGAACTTTTGCTAGAGGTGCACCGATACCATATTTTCAGAACCAATCCGAGAACTGATTCGATTAGGTCACTTATGTTAGTAGTCATTCATGCCAATGTTCAGAAGCCGCTCTCACCTGTGCAGGGATTGTTGTAGTGTTTGCTGGCTAGCGCTCAATAGTTGCTGCTATTTCATTTTAGTGTATTAATGCTCATTTATGTGAAGAACCATCAGGCTTATAAGCCAGACTATTACCCTTTCCCACTCTGAGTGCCACAGCAAGTTAACCAAGCTAGAAAACTCACAACCAAGGAACCACCACCAAAATAAAAAGGAAAATCCAACTTCTCCAAAATATATATATATATTTTTTAACATAACACTTGCCTTCATTCGGTTGAAAAAGGCTTAGTCATTTATATGAGTCCCATTGTAAGTATAATAGATTAAATCAGAATGTTTGTAAACAAAGGCCGCTCAGATACTGGCCACTCAGCCGTGGAATGAAGTAACGTTACTTAAAATCGACTGAACCATAGCTGCATAGAAACAGTTAGCTAGTTAACTATGCTAAAATATTGTTCTGCAAGTAATGCCCAATGTAATCTGGCACACAGTGGATTGGGCTTTTTCCGATTCTTAAAAGGGAGGATAACCCAGATCCTACAGTCTGTTCACAAGGCTGCCTCAGATGCTTAGCACAGTCAATGACAGCAACATAAGTTTCAAAGTGTCAGAAATATGGGGGGGGGGAAACAAAAAACCAAACCAGAACTTCTAATTGTCCTGCACAAACTTTTGTTGGCAGCTAACGTTAGCTAATAAACACCAGATGCTCATCTGCGGCCGTACAGAGAAACAACGGGATGATTTTACAAACATGAAATGTTAAATGCCTTGCCTGTTGTAAAACTAGTTCGCTAGCTAGCTAGTTTTGGTGGTATACTGATAGGGTTTCCAATAACGCTAGCTAGGTTGCACAGGTTATTCATGTTAATGATGTTGGTTAGCTAACATTAGCTATAATGTTAGGGGGTGCTGACATCTAACATTAATGTTACATTAGTTAGCATCCCTCTCCAAGGAATTGCCACCTTAACGCGGTGGAGGGGTTTGTGTGTCCCGGGGATCCTGGGAGCTATGTAGGTAGGGTCTCCCAAGGCAAATTGGTCCCGGGGGAGGGGCCAGACTAAGAGCGATTCAAAGACTCCATTATACGGCCACACAATGACCCAGTTACTTCGCCCGGAAAAGGGAATCCGGGGCCCCCTCCTGGAGCCAGACCCAGGAGGGGAGCGAGTTGGCGAGCATCTGGTGGCCGGGCCTTATCCCATGGGACCCGGCCGGGCACAGCCCGAATTGGGAACGTGGGGTCGCCACCCTGTGGGCTCACCACCTGCATGGGTTGGCATCGGAGTCGGGTGCTTTGCGCAATGGGCGGTGGGCAAAGGCGGGGATCCGGGCGTGCTGATCCCTGCCATCGCAGACTGGTTCTGGGGATGTGGAACGTCACCTCTCTGGTGGGGAAGGAACTGGAGCTGGTGTGGGAGGCGGAGCGGTACCAACTAGATATAGTTGGGCTCACCTCCAGGCACAGCGGGGACAGTGGGGCTGTGCTTTTCCGGAGTTGCCCAGGGTGAGAGATGCCGGGCGGGTGTGGGGATACTCACAAGCCACCAGCTGAGCCACTGTGTTGGAGTTTCACCAGAGGAACAAGAGGGTCACCTCTTTGCGACTACGTGTTGCTGGGGGGAAAGCTCTGACTGTCGTTTGTGCTTATGCACCAAACGGCAGTTCAGAGAATCCGGCCTTCTTGGAGTCACTGGGTGGCATCCTGGAAAGGGCTAGACCCGTGGAAATTCTGACAAATTTGAACGTTGAAAGTCATAAACAAGTGAATAGAATGACAATACATAGTCCCCTCTCGCAAGTTAGTAGTAGCTAGCTAGTTAGCTAGTAGCTAGTTTGTATAAAAAGTGAAAGAAAACAAACAAATAATGTTCAAAAGTAGATTTACTGTAGAGGAGCCAAGTGGGAATAATTTAGGAACAAATTAATACAGCAAGGACTTCTACAAGAATGGGGGAGTGCACATTTGTAGTTTGTCAGCACTACGCAGACTACCTCAAGCGGCAGACGCTACTTGTGCATCTCAAGTCACTTTCACAACATGCAGGAAGGCGAGTGGTTGGTATAGGCAAGTACCACGTTACTACTAGATTGTTAATTTTGAATTTGTTCAGAATATATCACGAAATTGACTGAAGTTAACACAGAACGCTATTTCTGTCACTTATGCTACATAAATAGCAAGCTATTTATCGGTGCTCCACCGAAAGTATGCAAAACATTTTAGAACACTGATAACATTTCCAAATCTACTGTACCATTAGTGCCTTATGGCGCTCGATCCAGCGGAGGTGGCCTTGAGCAGTTTCAGCCAAATCTACTCACACACATTCATGGGTTATGCTCACAAATCAGCCCGGTGCTTAACATGCTCCATGCTGCAAGGCTGAGACTGGAGCAGATAGTGAGCGAGCGACTCTGTGGCACGGAATGTCAAAGTAAAGCAACCGGGCTGGAAAAGTTCTGTGCAGCTGAAATGATTTTGGATTTATAAGAATTTATGTTCTTATTTCGGTAAATCATTTTTTCGTTATAAACCGTGAGGGGGAAGGGTAAAGATTATTGTTTCCTAATACTTTTGTCTGGTATTTGAACTCGACGTCTCTCTCACTCTATAACAGTGACAATTGCTGCATCTCACAATCCGGGGGTGTCACGCTGCGCATGAAGATATTTTTTGGGTGGGTGCGTGTGTTTGCTTTTAAGCTTTTGTCCCTGACTTTTTCTTTGTTTTCCAGTACAATCAAGGACATCTGTCCTCTGCCTCTCCAGTTCTTATTTCTTTATCACTCTATCAAATTAGCTTTACTGGCATGATGCATCTGCATATGCATATTGCCAAAAAATTTAAAATAAACGAAGAATACACGTATTTCATACATTTAAAGCATATTAAACTGCTTTGAATATAAAGCTGCGCTTGCTTTCATGTATATGTGCTGCTGCATCATGGGAATTAGTTGTAACAATAAACGTAGCATTGAACTGTAGTAAAATTAACAGTTGGCCTATATTACTACATACATTCACTGAACACTTTATTAGGCATTTATTAGACTTCTCCTCTGACGTCTCTCATTAACAAGTGAGTGAGCAACAGTTCTGCAGACAGAATAGGCTGATTAGATCACATGAATAAGTAGGTGTAATAAAGTGCTCAGTGAGTGTATATGCTATATTAAGAATAACAATAAGACATGTCAAAGGAATTCAGAAAAGAAGATTAATAAACAAAATGATCAAAAGGAAAAAAATAAGTAAATAGAACCTTATAGTGTGTGTTTGGGGTAGATTAGGGAAGTGGTTCCCAACATTGGTCCTGTTTATGCTAGGTTTTGTTCCAACCAACGTTGAAGTCCCTGAATTTTAAAAGGCTGTTAGTATTACTTTACGTGCCTTGAGGAATTATTTACCCTCTTAAGACATGTCAGAAATAGCTATGCATGGCATGAAGAATATGAATACTATGCTGAGCATATTGTGCAATATTGCAAATAATGAACTGATCAAATTAGAATAATTAATAGGCTCCTAATTAAGTTGTTCAACACTTGTTTCAGTCTGATCATATTTTTCCTTAAACCTATTAAAACAATGCATATTTAGCTTTACCAAATGATTAGAGTTGGCTGTGTGTCCACACTTTCACCAGTTAGTAGCCCATTGATTCACCCTAGACTTTAATTTGATCAATAAAATAATGTTGTTACCTCCAAGTAATTATTTGCAATATAGCATAATGAGTACAGCATGGACATCAGACTCTTAACCTTCATGGAGTGCTTAGATATTTCTTACGTGATGTGGCTTCGGAGGGTTAAAAAGCCCTCTAGGTATAATAATAATAATAATAATAATAATAATAATAATAATAATAATACACTTTATTTATATAGCACCTTCCATACATAAAATATAGCTCAAAGTGCTTTACATTAAGCCAATTACAAAGAATTAGAGACAACACAAATAAAAATAATGAACAAACAAACAAGACAAACACTTTGGGCTTTCCCCCTGTGCCTCCCTCAAGTGAGACGACACAGAATGTGGGAATATGTACTGAAATTCCACACAACAGCCAGCCAAAAAATACATTTATTTGTCTTTAAAGACCACTGAAATTTCTCCAGACAATAAAGTAAAAGACGTGAAAGCATCAGACCACCAAACTTTCTAAGACTAAGTCACACTGTAAAACAAATAATTTAGCTATTATCTGTTTCAAGAGGTGACCAAAAAGAATGAAAAGCTTCAAGTTAAGAAAAATATTTTAAAAAGAAGCATTAAGAAAATAAAGAATAAAAATTTTGTGCTTGGAATGAAAACCATCATACTAAGGATCGTGATTGGGAACCACTGGATTAGGGTACATAGTCTCAAATTTCTCAAAATAATTTTCTCTGCTTGTTTTGCAATTTTAATATTGAAGGAAAAAGTGCATCTCTGTCTCGACCTGAAGGTTGGGTAAATTCAGGACCAGCTGCGGGAGACTATTGCCTAATTCTGCCCTGCTTGAATTTGTTGGGGTTTTTCATTGGATTCTCAATATAGACTATTTATACAGAATTAAGCATATAGGGTCTCTGTTGGTCGTTTATCCCATATAGAGTACTCGAGTTTACTGGGTGGACTAAATGCTTCACACCCATATTGTGCGATAGGCAAGATCACACTGTCAAAAATCTAATGGGAATTACAATTCCATGGACTGACTGACTTTTAATTTTATTTTCTGGGTTACATCATGAAGAAAGTTTCTTCTTCCAAACAGAGAAACACAAACATGTAGTGGCAGAAAGGTCGCCGGTTTTTTACGACCTTTACTACCTCCAGCATTACAGCCATGATTTATATGGAATTACAGCCAAATTCATATAGATTTTAGGAAAAGTCAAACAGAGCTGTAGCCTATTGCGCTGGGGGGAAGAATACACCCCGCTGCGTGAAAGGACATTGATTGTACAACGGAAAATGTTCATTCATTTAATCTAAATACACGCCCGCTGGTACACAATGACGCCAAATCTTGTTTTCTAGGAAACTGATGGAAAAAAACGTTAGTGTGACAATACACAAGTATAAAAATTGTATCATATTTTTGGAATATATACAGTACTGTGCAAAAGTCTTAGGCACCTGTATAACATTCTGTACAAATAAGATTGTACAAAAGTAATCCAATGAAAGGTCCTAAGTAAACGTACTATACATTTTACACTACATTTTAGTAATTTGGCAGAATAGTTAAAAACTTGTTGTGACCACCCTTTGGCATTAAAACTGCATCACTTCTCTGAGATAGCCAACACAGTTCTATAAGACAAGGCAGGGAGGTTGTTCCAAGCATGTTGGAGAACTTGCCACAGTTCTTCTGCAGACTTTGGATGGCTCCTTGCTTCTGATCTCAGACAGCCTTAATCAATTGCTTACAGTAACTGTAATGTGACTTTTTAAAAAGAAATACAAAAATGTCTCTGTAAAATTGAATCTTTTGGAAAATGAATATTTTGAAATCTCAAATGTGTCCTTTTATACGAACACACACAAAAAAATTAACATATATAATAAAGTCTAGGGTGCCTAAGACTTCTGCACAGTACTGTACTTCAAGACATGTTCATATGGTAACGAAGAATTGACTAAATTGAGGAAAAAGTTCATTTTGATTTTAGCATGTCTATAAAGTCAAAAACGCCCAATGGCCTTTCTAGTGTTAAACTGCCAGCCGATTGTAACCGTCTCTTGAACAATGAGCACATTTATTCTTAATATGCTCATGGCTGATCTATGAACTCCATGTGCATTTTTTCAGTGCATTGTCAGTTTTCAAGTTCAATTATAGTTTTATGTGTGTCCCAATATATGACATTTTCAGACTTTTGCAATTCTTGGTAACTGAAGTAAAATAATTTGAATTCTGATTACATTTTTTTTAACTTCCTGTAACACTTGTCCTCTCAGCTTGAATTAACACATCATGCGCGGCCAAATTTGCTCAAAACACGTTGTTTAATGTAGTGAATGACTGTAGTACAGTTCTGGTGTGAAAATTCACACCGCAGATTTTCCTCTGGAAACCCCGCAGAAAACCCCAAAAAAGTCTGCAGATTCCGCCTGGGCCTAATAATAGCCTAATAATACTAATATAGGCATACCACTACTATAATAATACTATAAATAATAACAATTAATTATTACAACTATTATTTTTATCATTATAACAATAACCGTCATAACCGACATTGGCTCAGGCGGTAAGAGCAGTCGCCTGGCAGTCGGAGAGCTGCCAGTTTGATTCCTACCCTGGGCATGTCGAAGTGTCCCTGAGCAAGACACCAAACCCCCAAATGCTCCTGACGAGCTGGTTGGTGCCTTGCATAGCAGGCAATCGCCATTGGTGTGTGAGTGTTTGTATGAATGGGTGAATGAGAAGCACCAATTGTACAGTGCTTTGGTTAAAGGGGCTAAATAAATTCCAACCATTTACCATTTACCAATTAACCTTACCTCCACATCAGTGGATACCGGCTACCTTCATCCTACATGACGTAATCACATAGCTTTGGACTGTGTATTGCAGCTGCCGTCTATATATTTCTCATCATTCAATTTTGCCTGCAGTGGATATCAGACAATTTAATTCTGTTCAATATAGCTCAATATGCAAGTAATACAAAAATGCTAGATAGCTTTGTGTATAGCAGGTAAGAGTCAATACAGCCAGAATTGTTAGCAGCAAGCAAGCTAAGTGCACTGTCCATTTTGTTTATCAGTCAATTTCAGCTAATGCGGTTCCAGTGGTGAAAACTTCCTTGTGTGTGATATTACTTGCATGTTTTCAAAAAAGTATTACAAATGATGTATTCCAATTCTAGCAAACATTGTAATGGACACCCATGATGTTTGTAACATATTCTTTTGAGGCTTGTACTGATCACGATATGCTAAGATAAAGGTAAAACCACACAAATGTTATTGTACACATAGCAAGAGCAGCAATATAACGTCATCTGATCAAACCAACGTTGTTAACGTGACCTAGATTACACACTTGTTTTCTCACTTGATCTCCCTAGAAATTTGATGGGGAATTGATAGGGGTTATGTTGGGAGGAAGAGCAACCTCTCAATGAGCGCATTATCTTTGGTTGAATGCGGAAGAGCGTCTTTCAGATGAGACGTTAAACCTAGGTCCTGTGACTCACTGTGGTCATTAAAGATCCCATGACACTCTTCACAAAGAGTAGGGGGTTCCTCGGTGTCCTGGCTAAATTCACAACCCTGGCTCTTTCAACCTGCCACCTAATCATCCCCTGATTCAATTGGCGAAAACATTGTTCCCTCCCTCTCCACCTCAGCTGGTGTGTGGTCAGCGTCCTGGCGCAAAAATGGCAGCCATGCATCACCCAGGTAGGAGCTACACATTGGTGGTGGTTGATGTGAGCTTCCCCCTCAACACTGTAAAGTGCTTTGGGTGTCTAGAAAAGCGCTATATAAATGCAATAATCAATCAATCAATCAATCAATCAATCAATCAATCAAGATGGAAGCGCCACAAAACTTTGATATCAGCCTATTGTGAGGTATAAACACATAGAACCTTACCCCCTGCATTGGTGATGGTAACAGGCACTCCCTGCACCTGCACCCCGTTGATATTGATGGTCTGCACTGCTTGTGCTGCAGATGACAGCTGGGCTGCATTAAGTGCGATCAGACCTCCTGCTGGCGCAATCTTGGGAAAGGTTCTTTCCTTGCGCCCCCCAGCCAACATCCTCTTGCATCCCCCAGCCGAGGGCAAGGTGACAGTGCTTGAGCTGGAAGAGGGTGGTGGGGTTGGCACTGTGGTTTCTTGCAGCTGCACTGTTTGCCACTCTCCTGACGCAGTCTTAATTAGTACCTGAAAAACACACACAATTATAGGGTTGTACTACATGTGGTAATCACTGTGAGGCAGATTATTTTAACTGGTACTGCACACAGGGATGTACAAAATACTGTGCAAAAGTTTTGCCTTTGATATAGCTACTTCTCGAGTCCAAAGGAATAATTTAGCTAATTCTTAACAGAGATTGGTAGAAACATTAGTTGATACAGTGTTCTCGTGTTTCATTTGGCACTTCTGCCTTTGGAGATCTGCTGGGCAGATGCATTTTTTCAACATTAGAAGCTTGCATTTTTATGAAAGAGCTGAGAAGCCTCTTTCCAGAAGTTCATACAGTAGCAAAATACTCGCCAGAGGGAAACAGACATTTGAATCACGGTTATGTTTTGTTTCAATTTATACACAACTCAGATAAAAGGTCTTAAACATGGATTTCTTTGTAAGAGGTGCAATTTGTGTCTCTTTCTCAGAATGCGGACAATTTTTCCCAGCAACAAGCCCATCTTTCCACCAGTGTCATAAGCACAAACCGGCAAAAACCTAGATTTAAGGTTAAGTTAGGAGGATAACGTACTTCTTATTCATTTTATTTATCAGCTGTGTTTGGAAAACCGTGTAAGCGCGCAATGGTCTGAACACCTCTTCACTCGGTTATGCAGGCTGAGCTGTATAAGCCTGCCCAGTTCGTAGTCTTGTTAGCAACAGCTTCCCCACCACAATGTTACAGTTACCGTGTCACTGTATGCTGAACTGAATCACATATGTGACTCGTACCAAGAATTTATGAAAACGGAAGGAATTAGACCAAAGTAATGATCTGGAAGTAATTTTTTAAATTATTCATCATGAAAGTTGCACTGTTCGGAACAGAGTGAGCTAACTTGGTAAGCTAAGGTGTTCAGAACATAGTGATTTACGTTACGCATTTGAGCAATATTGCATTGTCAGCTTGTTGTCCATGAATGACTGAACAGTAGCAAATCATAGTTTGATTTAGTGTTGTTAGCAGTCCTGTGAAATCATCCCGTCATCCCGACATGTTCTACGCAGTTAGCCTATTAATTCACGTTTTCATAAAAAACCTAGTACGACCACATACGGGGAAGTTGTGTAAATACACAATACAGCTTATTTGTCATTTTCTCTGTGTTTAAGGGCCTGGGATCCACACAACCTGGTGGTGGTTGTGATAAAAGCAAACCCTAAACCACCATGGGTTATGGGCAATCTTGCCACAAATGACTTCTCTGCCTGGCGGGAATGCAACACGACTGCCCCTACTGTCGGAACCTCACAAGAATTTTTTTTCCCCAGGTGGCTAAATTCTTACCACATAAGCAAACCGCCAAATGAAACACCAAACCACTCTACGTAGTTACATAATGCCTTTTCTCAAGAGTGCAATGATAGAAACTAGTTTTGTAAGGAACAGTAAAGAAATAAAAGCTCTTACAAAGGTTTAGCTTGTAATGTAATACTGGCTTCTCAGTCACACAATACTACCAAATAATTTAATTAACTTTTGAAAGCTTCTTTGTTGACTTCAGATGATAAAATCTGCACTGAAGAATTTATGGCAGATCGGTTGACCATAACATAGAAGCAATGTTGGACAAAGCTACAAAAATTCATAAATATTATTTTCTTGTTTTACTGTGCAAATCAAAGGCACTGCACCATTAGCAAGCAAGCAAATGGTGCTGATTTAAAGAATCTAACTGGTGGGGAAAGAATGCCGTTTAAATGAATATTCAGCCAATCAATGAGAAATAACAGCTAATATATGTACACACTGAAATAGTTCAAATATACATTTCTACAAAATTCTTTAACTGCATTGAACACATCTCCAAAAGTACCACTGTGCCATGGTTCAGCATGCATGCCTTGCCTGAAAACAACTAGTTATCAACTGGAGATCAGATTTCCTCTATTTTATCTGCACAGGGCAGTCTTCAGTCTTCATGCACAGGTGGTCTTTAGAAGCTTGAGTGAGAATCATCCCTATAATAGTTTAATATCGCTTTAATTTGGAAGAACTTCCAATGAGCTTAAAGAAAGATCTGAAAGTGTGAAATTATAATTAAAATTATATTATATGACATTATATCTTGATCAAAATGCACTTTTGCATTTTGTTAAATCAGTCTTTATTTACAAGCAAAATAATCCATTTCATTATGTGTAGTAGTTTGTGAAACAATAATCGTTCTGAATTTTTTTAAAAACCAGCCTAATTTGGTCTAGCTGATTTAAAGATAAAAACCTCAACATTGTTTACCTCTCCCCTCTCTGTGAACGCGTTGACATTGAAACCCCCCCATGCCATTGGCTGTGGCAAATATAACCAATTTTCAACCAATGAGCTTGAATTATTGTACAACTATACAATGCTTTGGTACAGAGCCCATACACCCCATACAGAGCTGACCAGCCCATATAATCTGCTAGGCAACCAGCTTCACCAGCAAGGTTTTAAAGGAGTAACATTGTGGTTGGTCACACTTTCTAGGTTTTTATATACAATTTTCACAAAAGGGCATTGAAGAAACACAATGAAAGTATTAAATAAACCCGTTCTTTAGTTTTGGAGAAGCAAACGTTTTAAATTTATCGTCCTTCCATCTTGATATCGTGCCTCAAGACAACTGGCAAGTGGCACATTTAACCACAATGTTACTCCTTTAATACCATTTTCCAATAGGACACCTATGGAGCCCTGTCTCCAATCTCTTGTCTATGAGGTCTCAAAGAATATAATATAAAATGTTGAGTAATATAGTATGCCCAAGTATAAAGCAATGCTGAAGTCATAGCTACGGAAGACGTAGTTAGATGGCCAGTAATCTGGCCTGAAATATTTCTCCCTTCATGCTGTATATCACTGCATTATATAGCTACCTGTGTGACAGAGAAGGGATGGATTATTAGCCAGCTAATAAAAATGCATTGGTGTACAGCATACAACTGCAAATCACTCACTATAAGAACGGTCAGTGCAAAAACGAGCAGACAAAAATATTTATATATGTGGCAGCTGATTGGTAATGAAGGCTACATACTTGGCTGCTGTTTTAGCCAACAGGTTAACAAATGTGGTCTACCTTGCTAAGGCAGTGAAGTACAGTACACATTTAGACAGTGGGACTATTTCTGTTCTTCAGGCTCTGTACTCCAGCACATTGGATTATAAATGACACAATGAGGTTAAAATGCAGACTATCACCTTTAATTTGAGGGTATTTACAGTAATACCGGAAGATCTGTGTACGAATGACATCCCTTTTTATACATAAGTCGCTCCATATTACGGAACCAAAATTAATTGGCTTCTCAGCTGTTTCTGATTACTCAGGTGGATTCAATTGCTTCCGTGGTGCAGGTAAAACAAAACTTTCAAATATTAAAATCGATCCTGTAGTGGGACTTTTGTAATTTATGGACGGTGCGTCGAAAATTTTTGGTGCCATTGACCATAATCGAATGCTTGAATTTATATCGTTCGAATGACCAAGTGCCATTAAAAAGCAAATTGTATGGGTTTGTGCCATCCGTTTCTGCTAGATACATCATACCAAGCCCATACAGGGACCAGTATAACACACTAGCACTTAGTTCTTGTAAGTTTGATCACCACTAATGTGAAGTAAAAAAGTGGACAAATGACATTTTCTATGAGAAATGTATTGGCAGGCTCATGTGCACACACAGTAGTCTACATTCCAAAGCTCCACTTTGCCCTCCCTAATATGAGTAAAGGAAGCCGCTATGAGGTTGAGAAATAAGAAAAGAAAAAAGAAAAGAAGAAAAGAAAAAGAAAACAGTCAGATACCTAGACTGGTGAGCTCAGACAGACCAGAAACACTCTTCAGGAGGCAGGCGTGGATGTCAGTGATTACTGTCAGCAGTCGACTTCACAATCAGATCTACAGAGGCTACACTGCAAGATGCAAACCACTAGTTAGCTGCAAAACAGGATGGCCAGAAAGCAACAAAGCACCCCTCCTCAACTGCGGGTGGAGGTGTTATAGTTTGGGCATGTATAGCTGCCAAAGGTCACTTGCCTTCATTGATAATGCAACTGCTGATGGTAGCAGCTGAATGAATTTGCATGCATACCCACACATAGTTGTGTTTAATATTACTTGAGTATTAAAATCAAATACACATGGCAGGGACAATTCAAACAGTTACACACATTACATAAAAGTAGTATCAATAGCTATGTCCAAGTCATCAAGTAAAGCTTTCACCTTTCAACCAAATGTAGCGTTGTTTTCGCCTGCAAACCAAGATAGGATTTCAGATGACTTTTCACCACAAAAAATGTTTATTGGCTAACGTTAGCTGTAGTTGGACACAGTTGGAGACAGTTGACAAGTCATCAAATGCAAGTCCGAGTCAAATCTCAAGTCTCTGAGCTAAATTCCTAGTCAAGTCTCAAGAATGGTGCAGCCTAAACAACAGTATGACTACAGAAATTCATAACGATTCCTAAGCTAATTGAAGATATAGAAACCAGAAGCATAGAAAACATTTTGTATATGATATCACGTGTGATAACTGAAGAAGCAGTATTATCAAAAATATAGTGGTGTAGG
Organism: Conger conger; assembly: GCF_963514075.1. Taxonomy (NCBI): domain Eukaryota; kingdom Metazoa; phylum Chordata; class Actinopteri; order Anguilliformes; family Congridae; genus Conger; species Conger conger. The sequence goes on along the minus strand of NC_083761.1, from coordinate 31,249,239 downwards.
AACCACATTTCCCACAGGAAAATTCCGCGACGTCCACCCCGCATGACGTCTAGCTCGGTTCAGCCAATCCCGTAATGGCGGGAGCAATAAACTTTCCCGTATAAGAGAAAGGTATGTTCTTGGGAAAGTCCCTTCTTCCCATTTTCTTCTTCGACGCACCCTCTGAGGCCAGTTTCTTCACCTCATCTGCTCCGATACTTGGACAGAGGCTGAATTCTACATAGCGCACTACCAGGCCTACGGACACACCTAGTTACCTCGCGGTAACTTAGTGGCCTATATCGAGTGGAAACTGGTGCATGTGGAATGCTACATCAGTTTATTCCTGCAAAGCACAGCAACAAACTTTTACACACGAAAACACCCCAGCGTTGCGCACCTCTCCAGGACATCATTTGCAGCACCATCGCAGCTCCTACAAGGACAGCACGTCTTTTGGATACAGCAATGTGCATGGACTCAGTAAGACAACAAGCATTCAGGCATAGCCAGTGTTGAGTTTAGTCTTAACTGTTATTGTGAATCTGTGTTTCTATATTTGCTTTCTTATCATTTGACTGTATTATATTAGCCGTATATGTACGTGAATTGATTGGCCGTCTTTAGCGCATATATAGAGTAAACTACGCAAGTAGTCTCTTCTCACAGCTAACACTAACTTTTACCTTTCCTTCGTTCAAGGGACACGCGTGCTTGCGCGCACACTCACACACATCCTAACATACCTTACCCAATTAACCTCCCGTTAGTCCAACCCTATATCTGTTCTGTTTGTATGTTAGTTCAATAAATATATCTGTTTTGGCGTCATATAGACATGAGAGCCGAGTTAAAGCACTCTTTCGAAGAATTTCCAACCTTCAGGTTATCGGTATGTTTAATCATTAATATTGGTTATTTAAATTATTAATTAAAATACTACATTTGTGGTTAGATATATATATATATTTTTTTATATATAAATTTTTTCCCTTTTTCTCCCAATTTGGTAGGCAATTGTACCTCGTCTGATTCAATTGGAGGTAGTCGTATTAGATGTACCGCCTGCACCCCGTCCCTCGGCGGCCCGAAGGAGAACGACAAGCCGTCTCGTCTCGTGCCCGTTGCGTGACTCCGAGGCGCCCGAGGTGCTTATTGGGCGGCCAAGTCCCTCCCTCTGGAGCAGCGAGCCAATTACTGCTGCCCCACGTGAGCCGGCCTTGGCTTTTGGCAGGACCGAGAATCGAACCCCGGTCCCCGGTGTGCAACTGCAGCAAACTGCAACCGCAAGTCTGCTGCGTCTTAGCCTGTTGCGCCACTGCGGCTCATGGTTAGATATTTCTGATAGCAGTAATTTTATGAGACCGATGACTTTTTGCTACACTACATTAATTGGCACCCCGGTTTCGTAGAGAGTAAAATCCCTACGTTATGTGGTGGCCCGTGTGAGGACACTACAGTGGTTTAATTTATTTATTAATATATCAATTAACTACCAAGCCTGAGCCAACGTTTTGGCAAAGCCTTTCTCAAGATGGCCGGAGAAAGGCTTGCCAAAACATCAGGTCTGGTGTGGTAGGTAATTGATATATCAATAAATATCATTGTTTATCGTCCCCCGGGTCCTCTGGGGAGCTTCTTGGATGAGATGGACATCCTCCTTAGCTCCTCACCAGTCAATGACACCCCCCTGATCCTCCTGGGTGACTTAAACCTCAACTCAGAGTCCACCCAGTCTACCATTCTCTCCCTCCTTTCTTCTTTTGACCTTACCCTCACTCTTTCACCTCCCACCCACAAAGCAGGCAACCTTCATGACCTCATCTTCACAAGGAGCTGCACAACAACCAACCTCTCTGTAACACCACTCCATATATCTGACCACTCCTTCATCTCTTTTTCTCTTCCACTCTCCTCTAACACCCATCCATCTCTCCCATCATCCACTGTCACCTGTCGGCGGAACCTGTCTTCCTCCACCCTCTCATCTACAATCCTCGAGTCCCTACCATCCGCGGAGTCTTTCTCTCGACTGTCTCCTGATGATGCTGCTACAACTCTCGTGTCCTCCCTCTCATTTTCCTTTGACTCTCTGTGTCCCCATACCACCAAATTAGCTCGGCCCTCCCCTCCCCCCAGTCCTTGGCTTTCTGATGCTCTACGAGCTGTCCGAACCGAACTGCAGGCAGCGGAGAGAAAATGGAAAAGGTCCTGTCTCCCCAGTGATATAGCTTCCTTCCATGCCCTCTTATCATCTTTCCATTCCTCTATCTCTCTAGCTAAATCTTCCTTCTTTCACTCGAAAATTTACGCGGCCGCCTCTAATCGCCACAAACTGTTTGCAACCTTCTCCTCTCTTCTGGCCCCCCACCCCCCTCATCACTCACACCTGATGACTTTGTCTCCTTCTTTGAAAAGAAGGTCGACGCCATTCGCAATTCCTTCTCTCAACCCAACTCCCTAGCCTTTTTTTCTCCGACACATTGAAACTCCTTACATCCCACCGCCCGACCACCTGTCCTCTTGACCCCATCCGCTCTCCCCTCCTACAATCTATATCCAATGACATTCTCCCTTTTCTCTCCTCTCTAATCAACACCTCCCTCTCTTCCGGCACCATGCCCTCTTCCCTGAAGATGGCCAGAGTCACTCCCCTGCTCAAAAAAACCTACTCTTGACCCCTCTGCCCTGAACAACTACCGGCCTGTCTCTCTTCTTCCCTTTCTCGCTAAAACTCTGGACGGGCAGTCTGCTCCCAACTGTCCACTTATCTTCTCCAGAACAATCTCCATGACCCCAACCAGTCTGGCTTCAAGAGTGGCCACTTCACTGAGACCGCCCTGCTCGCGGTCACTGAGGCACTCCAATCTGCTAAAGCCAAATCCCTCTCCTCTGTTCTCATCTTCCTCGACCTGTCGGCCGCCTTCAATTCAGTCAACCATGAGATTCTGCTCTCATCGCTGTCTGGGATGGGTGTCACAGGGTCTGCACTCGCTTGGGTTTTCCTCCTACCTCTCTGGTCGCTCCTACCAGGTGACTTGGAGGGGCTCAGTCTCTGACCCTCACCCCCTACAAACTGGAGTCCCGCAGGGATCAGTTCTTGGGCCTCTCCTCTTCTCGCTACACACCATGTCTCTTGGTTCTGTTATCTCTTCCCATGGCTTTTCTTATCATTCTTACGCTGATGACACCCAATTCTTTATTTCCTTCCCCCCCGACACCCAAGTAGGGAGGACAACCGAAAAATGTATTTCCGGAAATCAACATGAATATTATGATTATTATCTCAGTTTAACCTTAAATTAACGTGTGGTGGGCAATAACTCTGCTTAGGTTGAATTTTAATGTGACAAAATGACTGTTTTTGTGGCTTTAAGCGCTCATTTTACCAGCATTCCATCAATGTTAAATGCTGGACCCCGACGGCACCGAAAAACAGGCAGATTTCACTGCCATTCCATTCTTTACGTATATGGAGCTCGAAAATGGTGACACAACAATAGCTTTTGCTGGTTTACTTCACGCGCTCATACATGGCAGTTGGTGGCAGTTCGAACTGTCAAAAGTGTGACTGTAGCCAGGTCAATATTTTTGCTGGGTACTCGGTATGTCCAGCCTTATAAGTCCAAAGTCCCTGGTTACTTTTTCAGTTTCAATGGATTTTGACAATAGACATGTCAGACTTCAATCATGTTAACGCTCTCGAGCGTGCGTCAAAGTTTAGGGAGCAAATAACAGTGCTGTATCCTTCTGACGTCATTTACATAGCTACAGAACTGTCCGATCACGCCGAATCACTGATAGAAACAAGATGAATTAATGACAATTCAGAAAATGTATAACTTTTAAAGATTTAAATAAATCCTATGGTGGGACTTTTGCCATTTATGGACGGTACGACAGAAAATTCCGGTGCCGTCGAACTTAATCGAATGCTTTTATTTATACAGTTCGAATGACCAAGTGCCGTTAAAAAGCAAATCGTATGGCTTTGTGCTATTCGAGTATGCTAGCTACATCATGCTAACATCGTACAGGGACCAGTAAAGGCTTAGAACACACTAGCACTTAGTTATTGTAAGTTTGATCACCTCTACTGTAAAGTAAAAAAGTGGACAAATTACGTTTTCTGTGAGAAATCTATTGGCGAGCTCACGTGCACACACAGCGGTCTACATTCTAAAGCTCCACTTTGCCCTCCCTAACCCAAGTCACCACACAGATCTCTGCCTGCTTGGCTGATATCTCTGTGTGGATGACATCCCACCACCTGAGGCTCAACCTTGCCAAAACTGAGCTTCTCCACATCCCTGCTAAGTCCTCTCCGTCAATCGACCTCTCACTGACTGTTGAGGACTTTGTAGTTTCCTCCTCCCGTATGGCAAAGAATCTTGGGGTGACTCTTGATAACTGCCTCACCCTGGCTCCACAAGTATCCTCCACTGCCAGAACCTGCAGGTTCTTTCTGTATAATATACGCCGTATCCGTCATCTCCTGACGGAGAAAGCCACCCAGCTCCTAGTCCAGGCGCCCGTCATTTCCCGCCTTGATTACTGCAACTCCCTCCTAGCCGGTCTCCCAGCGTGTGCCATCAAGCCCCTCCAGCTGGTCCAGAACGCTGCAGCCCGCCTGATCGCCAGTCAGCCCAGGTCGTCTCATGTCACCCCACTTCTCATTGGCCTCCACTGGCTTCCTATTGCCGCACGCATCAAGGCCCAAGTGTTGGCATTTCAGGCTGCTAAGGGGACTGCCCCAACTTACATACAATCCTTGATCACTTCTCTACTCCCCAGCTAGACCACTCCGGTCTGCCAGCTCTGGTCGCCTTATGGTTCCCTCTCTACGTGCACCTGGCGGTCGAGCTGCACTTTCACGCCTGTTTTCCGTTCTGGTTCCTCAGTGGTGGAATGACTTGCCTACCACTGTCAGGACAGCAGATTCCCTCCCCCTATTTCGACGCAGACTCAAAACACACCTTTTCAAACTCTACCTTAGTCCTCCCTCCTGATTTCCCCCGCTCCCCCTTTCTGATATCCCTATCCTTGTCTAACCCCAAAAAAATAAAAAATAAAAAAATAAAAATTGCACTTATGATGACGACTATATGTTTAGAACAGCATTCCATGTGTATTTTCCTAGTTATGGATGTGATGCTTTGACTTGTGGTAGAACCTATGCACTTGTAAATCGCTTTGGATTAAAAGCGTCTGCCAAATGACAATGCTATTTTTTTAAAAATTTTTTTTAAATAAGATAAAATAAATAACCATTCTATTTTTGACAAACTGTGTGACTCGTGACATAATGTAAGCATTACCATGGGTTGCAATATAAGACGATGGTCAATCACAAAATAGGGGTCAGGTACATGAACACAGATTAAGATTAATTCTGGACTAAATGGAGTTTTGTATGGATAATCTCCAATTAAATGTAATTTAATGCATGGTGTGGCGCATTAAAACAACGTTGGGAGTGTTTTAACTAAGGAATATCTTTCATAGAAATAATTGAAAAATATGAATTGGCTGGGATATTATTCACTTCGTCATTGTCACAATGTCATTTGTTCAGGAACCCTTATTGACAGCATAATGAAAGGAGTTCAACAGCATAATGAAAGGCTTTCTGTCGGCTTGAAGAAATGGTATCTGGTCCCCAGCAACAATCTATTATTTCTTGCAGTAGCTGGCTTAATGGTATTGGTATGGCCATCTTGAAGGAATGTTTTGACCGAGGTTGCTTGCTTGGGCCGGGATTAGGAACGGTCAATGAACATATAACATAATTTTTCTTCACAAGTTATTTTGCATAGCTACAGCTGATGCACCAGCAAAAAAGAACATGAAGGACCAGCAGGAAATGCGACCGGAATTGGCTAGATTTTATGTTTTGACATACGTTTCATATTTTCTCATTCATAATGGATAGCCGAATGAGACAAATATTTCAAGATCCCAGATCTACACTTATCTATTTTTTCACTGACTTCAGAGGGTTAAATGAAACACAGAAATAATTTATAATCTTTGCTTGTTCAAGTATGAGAAATAGTGAAATAACTATTCAATTTAGCAAAATATTTGTAAAACAGTACAGCATTATTTTTATGAATGCATCAATTGGTGTGTGATATAGTGAGTCAAAAATCAAGAATATTTTCTTAGTCCCCTTTCATAGTTTTATACTGCCAGTAATTAGCTTTAATAATTATGAACTGGACAATTCCACTCAATGTGTAGAAATACCTGTGTGGGTTCAGCTGTGGTCATCTGATGGCTGGGAATGGGCTGTCTCTGTGGGACAGGAGGCAAGGTGGCAGAGGCAGCCTGTACCACTTTGAGGGCCTGTTGAGGTATCTGTACCACCTGCTGATCAGGCTTCTGCTGCACCAGTTGGACCTGCTGTACCATGGCTGGCTGACCTGAGCCCTGCACAATCAGCAGGTTGTTTCCTGCCTTAGAACACAAACAGCAACAAGATCTTAAATGACACACAAATGACAAAACCACAAGAATTTAAAAAAGAAACAGTAAAGTTCCTTCATCATGCAAATGATGATATATTAACACACTGTGACCTTGTTCACTTTGAGTAATGGTGCAGACTGTGCATTGTATTGTGGCATTTTTCGTTAATGTTTTAACAGTTTTAACAATAGAAAAATGTAGTTTCTCAAAATGGTTCAGTATTAATTTGATAATTCTTCACCACAACCATTTTTTTATACAGGAAAACAATGGATGAGTGCAGTCTCTTGTGTTGGAAAGTTGTGGTGACAGTTTACTTGAATGCAACCCAGCACTATGGCAAACAGTTCCTGGAGTGATTAGTCTTGGCGGCTAACAAATATACAAGTGGCTGGCTAACATTACAGAGGTAGCTGCCATTATTAGCTAATTAAGGATACAAAGGGTTTTATTCAGTCTTATTTGAAGTTGGAGGACGTTAAACAATACATCGCAAAGAAATATGATTTTAATATGTTAAAGACGTGGTTTGGAATTTGGAGGATATTAAGGAAGCATACAGTAAATTCCAACTTTTGCCTGATGAATCTTCCCCTCGCTTTAGTGATTGTCAGTCACATGCAAAGGCGGAATGAAGTAAATGCTAAGCCTGAAACAGGTCGCCTCCTTGACAATGAAAGTGAGAAAGTAAAAAAATCTAGCCGAATAACTGAAAAGGGCTAAAAAAGACACAGAAATAATTGCATTGAAAGAACAGATGAAGAATTTGCAGTTATTGGCTCCTGAGAGTGGTGTGTTAGCAAGAACAGTTTTATCTGAGCGTCTGAACATTCCAATCGAAAAAATAGAGGAAGTTGTTGCAAAATGTGATGATTGGGGGTCAATTGGCACACCAGCCAGTATTATTCATCTATGTGTAACAAAACAGGTAATAATAATTTTTATACATTGGGTTAATTAACGTAAATTTGAACAAATTTAAAAGATGAAAATGGCAACGTTAGTTAATCTACTGTCAACATCACTAACATTAACAACAGAAAGCTAATTAACGTTAGCTAATGTTGATATTAATGTCAACACTATCAACTGACCATTCGAAAATTAAATGATTTCAGAGCGCCTGATGACGTTGAAACCAGAGCGGACTGAAATCAGCAGATTTTCAGAGTGAATTTACGAACGCACCCTTTATTAGTATTATTCAAACTGTATACTCTTCCCCTACAGCAATGGTGATGACTGGTAGTCCATGTTCCTCTCAATTTTCTGTTTCTAGAAGCAGCGAACAGATTTATAATTAAGAAGAAGAAACAAGAATTTCTTCATACCTGTTGGAGTCATATTTTCATTTCTTTTTTTTTTCTTTTTCAGCTTTATTGGACAGTATATAGTATAGAGAGACAGGAAGAATGGGAGCCAGAGAGAGGAGAAGACATGCGACAAATGTCGGACGGTCGGATTCGAACCGCCAACGTCGCGGCTCGCAATGAGTATGCGGTCAGTGCTCTACAGGCTGCGCCACCGAGACACCCCCCATATTTTCATTTCAATCAGTGTAATCAATCGGGAAACGCTGTGGACGAAAATCTCCCTGCCATCCAGTAACCTGAATCACCAAATTATTCACCAAATATAACTCGGCACACAGACAAGCCTATACTGTACTCCCCATACTTACTTCAGATGAATTTATCCCAAAATCACAATAGTGAATTATGCTCCCTAGGGATCCCCTGGTACTTTTATCCATACAGTTAGGGAATGTGCAGCAGTTTCATTATTCATTATCAGTTGCTAGAAGGATGTCAGTAGTCTTGGGGGTCGGGGGTCGCTGTTCCATGTTCCCCTCTAATTTTGTCATTCAATTATTTTACTGGGTTGAAACTGACGAGGAGGCAGTGTCAGTGGTTATTGGCTGCCCTTACAGCAGCAGCAGCAACAGCAGCAGCAGCAGCAGCAGCAAAAACATGTATACATATGTATAGCCCAAAAATGGAAGGCCCCTCACACCTTGCCATATCAACAATGGGTGCCCACAGTAGTGGACTTGGCCAACATGGAGATGGCAGTGGCCCGCATGCATGGCGCTAAATGAGAAAATATCATGTTATGGTCTTCTTTGATTGATGCCATATGGGCACTGAGCTGGTGAAATATTCTACCTGAACTCAGATAGGCTCTACAGCTTGTTCTTTGACCACCTATGTAATGAATGAGAGGTAATGGCCCTGACTATCAGTTAAGAGTTGTGTGTGATAGGAATTTAGATCTTTGGGGACTGAGGGTAGGCCAGGAACCTGCGATTAGCAATGGGGTCCCATTTCTGCATATTCGCCTATCGTCGGAACTTTCAGTTATGTACTACTTAGTGCTAGTCATTGTTCTTGTGAGGCTCCTTCATGGTGAAGTTACCGATTCAGTCTTGATCTCTGCATATGATTGAACTTAAATTTTGCCTCAGGCCACTTGGTGCCGGTATTTTTGGTTAGTTCCTCAAACACTGATTAATGTCTAGACCACGGTGCGCTGTCAAGATTTAACCAGTTAACATATAAATTGGTTACGTTATCCATTCCCGAAATGTTAAACCCATTCAAGACAGTCCGTCATGCCCAACACATTTGGCTCAGCATGCACAAAAAGAAGCCAGACCAACGAAAGGGTACAGAAGTCCTGGCGATTGCCTCCACGCACCTGGCATTGGAGTTCGAAGGAGCATCCCACAAAAATCTAATTGTTCCCCAAACTCCTGGAGAGACCGTTTCCAAACCAACCAGTGAAGGGCACTGCCATGGTCACCCCGTCCTAATCACCTTGACAGTGTAATTGACAAGCTGGAACAGTTAGTGGACATCACGACTGCACAAGAAAGAGCCTCCCCCCACAGCTCCCCTCCAACTGACAGTGTCTGCACATTGGGTAGGGTGTCACCCGACACCGGCAGAAAGCACCCTGATGCTCGGATACCCGAACCCAGCATACCTCACCATGGCTGATATAACCAACCTGGGAAAGCCAAATCATCACGTGCCGCATCAGATGGTGGTCATGAACAAGTTAATGATCAGTTCCACACACAAGCCTTACAGCTCCTGCAACCTCCAGACAACCTTGCAGCTCAGGCCTACCCCTCCAAACACAGTGCCGCAGCACGGGAAGGTAACACCTCACAGTTCCCATAGCCCCCTGCTCATGTGGAGGTTGTGACCCACCGTCATGCCAAGGTGTCAGACCCACCCAGTACCTTGTACACCACAGCTAGCCTGATCACACCGGCCACACGCAATGACTTTATGTAAGCACAGTAAGATCTGAACACCTACCTATGCATGTCTGCACATATGCTCACACATACAAGGTTACATATAGGACCATCACAACCAGAGAGAAAGAGATTAAATAAGTGTGCCCTGCTTCTCAGCAGCATTATAAAGTTATGAGGCCTTGGGCCAACTGCTATATTGCATGACCTCGTGAGTCAGCTCACCGCTAATTCACGAGGCCATAAAGAGGGAGTTTCTGAGTAAACCCGTTATCTCTAATCACATCACCCACTTCTCCAACAGGATCCCCAGCCCTCTCATCTCTTAAACCCCCCAACCCTAGGATCAAAGCTGTAAATGACAGTGGGTGTTAACAACATCTTTGCATATAGCTGAAGCACAAAATGAGATACGTTGGCATTGTAAAGCAGACAAGATGATTGCCCCCTGCTGTTTCGTAGCATTTGATCACATCCACTCAGCGCCCAGATAATCAATGCACTCTTATATCCTGCGTATTGAGGAGAGTGCGTGACGCCAGTCATTCACGGTATGTTTGAGTCACATGCAGAAAATAACTAATCAAACGGTTTCTGATACTCAGTGGATATGAAAAACGGAAAGTCCATTGCCTGTGGTTATCTTGTAGCACTGCATTCCTGCGTTTCTTAGCCCACAATGCTAAAAATTATTTCATGATCTCACTTCAACCTAAGCCTAAAGTGGTCATGTTTCATATGGTTAATCGTAAAAATCATAACATCAAGAGACAAAGCATATCAAGATCATAGACCTAGATATTTATCTAAGCTTATCAAGATGAAGATCATCATTTAGTATTTTTCTAAAATTATTGTGACCCGCCTCCCAAGGGAAACACCTGTAATGATATGAAGGCGTGTACTCCGAGCAACCAATAGCAGCTTAAACATTCCCCCACTCGGCCAGGTACTTTAGGAAGACAACCCCAGGAGTTTGCCCTTCTGCTTTTTACTTTCTTCTTTCTAACTAAATTGTTTTGGATGAGTCCCTGGCCTCAAGCATTCACCTGTAGATTGTATTGCTGTGCTGCTATAACTCCGAGCTTCCATTCCACTCCGAATCTGCGGTTGGGATGCTACAGTGTTTGTGCTAACTTTGACGTGAATGAAGAATTCTGATATCGTCAACTTAGTTGTATTTTGCGTTATGAACCACACGCCTCAGAGATCCTTCTTTTCTCTTCCCTTTCCACTCATTTCAACTCGACAACAGTAACACTGTATTTCACCCAGTTGTACCTGAGCATGCCTCAGTGTGAGACAAGCTAGTCTGTATGATACCTAGACTTCCGTGTAATCAGTTGAGTGCACCAGTATATGAATAATAATACTGTTATAGCCACTTATTGACCGCTGCATGTAACCTTGTATGTATAGCATTGCACAGCAAACTGTGTCAGTATCCTTACACAGCAGTTTAGTTTAGCAACTAAACTGGTTCATTTCTGGTTCATTAAAGTTATGTTCCACCGAAAGCGCATCTTTGGTCTTCGAGATGATTTCAGAGGTACATACTTCAATTATCATGAGGTATGGACTTGAAAAGATAAATTCTGACAAAATATGTGAACTAGCTCATTTGCATACTTTATTCAAGATGGGGGAAATGACAAATTCTAATTTCTGCAGCAGTCTATAATCTGAACCAAGTGAGATATCATTATAATTCTTTCAGATTCTAATTAAGACATGTTTGAAGATTTGTTTTCCATTTGAACAGCCTTTTTTCTTTTCTTTTTTATTCACCAGAACCCAATGGTCATTTCTGATTTCTCATGAACAAAAATGATGAAATTTCAGGATCTAACAATGAGATATCTGATGCTGCACCCACCCCTTATAAGCTTATAAAAGAAAATGGTTCAGAAAACTGGTTCAGAGTTGTGTAATATCATCCAAAATCAGGTTTTGAGAAAATCGAATGCAAAGATAGAAATGGTAAATAATTATACAAATTTGACCATACACATGGCATAATCATTGAAAAGTTGAATAGTTGAGGGATGATCTACTTAATCAAATTTCGAGTGGGATTCCTTTCTGGCATCAGCGGCTAGTTTGAGCTAGACAGCACCGAATGGTTGCTTATGAGTGAAGCACACTTTAGGCTATGTTTTCATTTCACTAGTCGCGGTTCAGAGAACAGCGAGTTAACAAAAAACAAGCAAAATTATTGAGCATAGAAAATAGGTAGGTTACTCAGGCAAACTGTAGAAAGAACGGGGTGTTTAACTTACCTCCCAAAGTGCATCTCAGTCACTTAAGACGTTATCGTTCGAGCTGATCAATTTAATTTCCCGTCTTTTGGGGCCTTCAGCAAATGCAAACGTTTCACTTTGTTTTTTCAGAGTTTTTACTCTGTTCAATGTTCAATTAATAGTTGATAGGTCATTGTAAATACGCATTAAAAAAATAAACCCCTTGGCTGAGAACTTAAATCAAATAATCTAGTCGGCCCACAATCTAACTTAAGTAAAGAAAAATCTCTCCCCATTTCGTATACGCTGATTCCCTCTGCTGGCAAAAAGTGGTATTTTGCTGTTCATTGATGATAAATTCTTAGTTCTCAACCTTAGGTTTTATTTTCATAGCTAGTATGCATAATGATGCATTATTTAACCATGCTCACTATGCATTTGGTTAGAGCTATAACTGTCTAACGTTAGACATAAATTATATCATGACCATACCACAGAATGTGGACGCATAGCAGTCTGTTTGGAGTATGTAACATTGCAGCTAAGTTAAACACCATACATTTAGCTAACTATGCTAATATAGGTAGAATGGCTGTTGTTATATCAAACATCACTCATGAAAATGAATGAAACACATTGGTATTGGCTAATTTCACTAGTTGACAGACCAGTGTATCATAGTGCTAGCTTTCATGGGTAACACAATTTGAATAACACAAACCTATTATGAACGGTAACATTTATCATACTATGTTAAGCTTCGCCGTAGGTGAATGATTTTACTGTGCCAAGTATAGGCTTGAACCAGGGTAATTTAAGCCCAATTTATACCTCCTTGGCTCACGGCTCACAGGCATGAGCCGTGGCTCACAGACGTCATTTGGAACGTCTCAAATGACGTCTGTGAGCCAAAAAGTCTTGGCTCATACCACCTGAAATATCTAGCGGCTCACACCGCGTCATTCATGTCTTATAGCTTTGATTGGTTGACTGGCCTGGACGAGCGTTCTGTGTTGCTGGGAGACGAGAAGTTCCGTGTTTTGATCGGAGCCGAGTCAACCGAGTCAATAATTTGAATGGTTTTGAAGAGAGACTGGCTGAGGAGGTGAGGAAGTACCGTTATCTATATGACTCCAGCAGTCAGGATTATAAAGATGTGGTAGGAAATATGAATTCATGGGTCGAAATTTCCGAAACACTTGGTGTTGCCCACACCCCCGAAGGCAATCCAAACGTCAAACGAGTGAAGGATACCTGGAGAAGCCTTCGCAACATCCATCCATCCATCCATTATCTGAACCCGCTTATCCTGAACAGGGTCGCAGGGGGGCTGGAGCCTAACCCAGCATACATTGGGCAAAAGGCAGGAATACACCCTGGACGGGTCGCCAGTCCATCACAGGGCACACACACCATTCACTCACACACTCATACCTACGGGCAATTTAGACTCTCCAATCAGCCTAACATGCATGTCTTTGGACTGTGGGAGGAAACCGGAGTACCCGGAGGAAACCCACGCAGACACGGGGAGAACATGCAAACTCCGCACAGAGAGGCCCCGGCCGACGGGGATTCAAACCCAGGACCTCCTTGCTGTGAGGCGGCAGTGCTACCCACTGCACCATCCGTGCCGCCAAGCCTTCGCAACAGGTAGGCTAAAATCTAAATAACGTTAACGTTCGTTAACACTATAATAAAGTGTATTATATTAATATTAATTAATTTGTTATTATTATTAGTTAGCGTCAGTGAGCCGGTGTATTGAGTATAAAATTGGGCTTAAATGCCCGGAGCTCATGGCTGTGAGCCGTGAGCCAAGGAGGTATAAATTGGGCTTTATAGAGCTGTCAGCAAAGAAAAAACCAGGCAATTGGTTGAAACAAAAACCAATACGCAGACCAGCCTTTAAGGACCTGAGTTGTGCACACCTGATGTACACGGACCTAGCTGGCCTCTTTTTGGCTGCCCTCACACTTTGCCGTATCCGATTAATTACCATACTCTGTTTTCATAAATTGAGTGCTTGCTCAATTTAGACAGTCCATCTGTAGGCTGCTGCTACCGTCAGTGTGCTAAATGTCATCTAATGCATGCCCGTGATACAGTTGCTGAATATAACGGTCTCTTGTGATTCTCATGTCCGTTTAATAATAGAGCGTTCTATTAGCCTAATTTGTGTTAGCATACGTCTCCCCGACGTGAAGTCTATGGACAATTCATCGTCCAGACTGAGTGGTTTGTGAGAGAGCAACCTTGGGACTCTAAGGCTGACCATTGTGCATACCTGGATTTCCAGATATCATTTGGGTGACATGTTCTCCCTAATGTAGAATAAGCTCAAATATTAAGGCCTGCACAATGATGAGGAAGCATGCTACCTGAAATGTAAGAAATTATTTATTACTTATTTTAGAAAATAATTTGAAATTATACCTATACTTAATTTTATGTATACCTATTAAATTGTCCCTGCTGTGAAGAAAAACTATTGGGAGGCACCATTATCAATTATTGCAAAACAAAACCTGTGTGACAGGATGTAGAGTATCATAACTGACACAACTAGTTCTGAACAGTGATTTTCCAACCCCCAGAAGGGTGAGGAAGGGAGCATAGTGACAAGGCCTACCTGGATAATGTTGTCAGCTGTGGTTTCTATCAGTAGTGTCTCCACTTGCTCAGCCACAGCCACAGCAGGGGGTGGAGACGGGGTTGGTGGAATTGGTTGGGAGGCAGCTGCAAGTTTCTTGCGACCCCTTCGTGCGGCCTTGACCAGAGAAGGGGAAGTCATAGACTCTGCAATGATCTGAGCACCCCCCACCTCACTTGCAGTCACATTGAGAGGAAGGGTGAGGCCCCCAGGCAGCCGCACCACATTAGCACTGTTCTGCCGACGCTTCTGTGGAAAGGGCTTTATTGCCAGGGCCTTCTGGGGGGCAGGAGGAACTGGAGGAGCTGGGACTGTCACAGGGGAAGTGATAATGGCCTGATTGGTGCCTGGGATTATCTGAATTTGCCCACCTTGGGGCATCATCTGGATAGTCTGCCCACATGCACCTTGTAGCTGTGGCACCATCTGATACTGGATGTTTGTGGCAGCAGGCCGAGATGGGTTCTGGATGGTGAGCAGGATTGGCCCACTGGGAGAGGAGGAAGCAAGGCCTGCTGACAGCTGGATCACATTACTCTTAGTGGACAGGAAGCCCAGGTTCTTTGGGGGTGCAGGGGCAATAGGAGCAGGCTTGATAGGTAGCAGGCGGCGGGTGACAGGCTGGGCAGGAGGGGTGCTGACAGGCGCCTGAGCTGCAGGGGGCCCAATCTTACTGCAGGTAGCAGCCAGAAGTGCCAGTGGGGACGGCTGTGATTCCTGTGGAACAAGAAAGTCACTGCTATATAATTCACTCTAAACTTGTCGAGTACACAGCAACTGTAATAAAATATTCAATAAAGTTCAATTTTATTTGTATGCCGCTTTTCACAGAAGACTGTCACAAAGACACTTTACAGAGCAACAGAAGGTTTACAGAGTAACAGAATACTTCATATGAAAATTGCAGTGCTTTAAATACAATAATAAAAATAAGATAACCCAGATATAAGTACATTGTAATCATCCCAATATTTTCAGGGAATGTATTAGAAAGGTTGAAGAAGCTATGCTTGAAAATGTAGGTTCCTAATACCTCTGGTACTTGTACTACATAGAGAACTTGTACTACACAGCGGTTGTGGAGGTGGCCCGGCAGTCGGGACTGGGTTGTCCTAGGATGGATTCCATCAGAATTTAATCTGAATCCTACCCAGGGAACAGGGCAAATTTGGATGCTTTCAATATCATTAATACCATGCTGCTTAAAAATGGTAAATTTGACTCACCAGTTAAATTATAAAAAAATAAAAAAGCACCAATAATGCCTCAAAGTAGGTGAATGTCAAGAGAGAGATGAAGTGACCTGCCTAGTGCTTCTGCTCTGCACCCTCTCTTCATTTATTAATTTATTATCACATGAATAACAAATTTACCAGATCTGTCCCAACACAGTTTATTAGTCTCAGGATTTGAAATATGTCCAGTTCTTTGAAGAAGAGAAATTAACTTGGGCTGGACTTGCCTAGAAAGAGTCACAACAAAGAAAACCTTGCTATGCGAGTGATCATGGAGGTTGCTTTGGAAAAACACAGACTATACTTTGACACCCTTGGATCGAGGAGAGAATCCGGTCCAAAGCTGAATATTCGCAGGACACAGCAGAGTTACAGGCTGAATTAGCCGGTTTGCAAGCCAAAGTTAAACAAACTGAAACTGCTACATCACTGCACCAAACCAACCAAAACGGGGGTGCGATGGCTCAGGCAGTAAGAGCAGTCGTCTGGCAGTCGGAGAGTTGCCGGTTCGATCCCCCGCCCGGGCTGTGTCGAAGTGTCCCTGAGCAAGACACCTAACCCCCAAATGCTCCTGACGAGCTGGTCGGTGCCTTGCATGGCAGCCAATCGCCGTCGGTGTGTGAGTGTGTGTATGAATGGGTGAATGAGAAGCATCAATTGTACAGTGCTTTGGATAAAGGCACTATATAAATTCCAACCATTTACCATTTACCAAAATCAGCTTGAGGCTAAAATGACAGAGCTAGAGGATCGGAACAAGTGATGCAACATTTGCATTG
Source organism: Conger conger (assembly GCF_963514075.1). Lineage (NCBI taxonomy): Eukaryota > Metazoa > Chordata > Actinopteri > Anguilliformes > Congridae > Conger > Conger conger. The sequence continues at coordinate 31,232,617 of NC_083761.1, read as the reverse complement.
TTAATCTACCTGAGAATGCTGAAGGATATGATCCGATTGGCTTTCTCAGTAAGGCCATTACAAAATGGTTTCTCTCTCTGGCTGACAGAAATGTTGGTCATTAGTTGAATCATCACCACATCTAACAAATGGGCATAGAACACTGATTCCTGGTGTATCCAGCTATGCTCAAGTTTACTCATGATGGCACACAACACCTTTTCAGGTCTCCGGCTGAAGCAAAGGACTTTTTTGACTCTCTGGAATCTAATAGAGTGATAGAGATGCATCACCCCAACACCCCTGTTATTATGTGTTTAGATGTACATCTCAATGCGATAGAACCGATACGTATTTCTTATCTGTTCCAGTTTTATAATGCAAGGCTTGATTACCAACCGGTTCATACTCAAAATTAAAAATTATAATTATTACGTTGTATTTACGTGATACTTATAGGTTTGTTTTGATGATCTGCCAATCGACACTTGTACATATGCTGTGTTGCGATGGGGGAGGGGGGAAATGTTGCCTTTTCCTATAATGCTACGTGAATTACTTACGAGTTGTCCAGAGGGTTATTCATCTGGCTGCAGGTGACGCTCATTTATGATTTTGTTTAGTTCAAATTGTAAAAACAGACATCTCAGGGAAGGGCCATATATCGACTGGGGGGCTAGGCTTGAGGCTTTGGAATGATGTAATTTTTGTTATATGCTAATGTGAACGCAATGAGATGCATAACAATATGTGGGCAGACAGTTAATGGGACAGGTGGGTATGATTTGTCACCGCAGATATACTGTATAGCCACTTGATACCGTGTAATGCTATTTCTTTAGACCCATTACTTTAGGCTCTCCAAACAAGATAACTACAGTCCTCTCCACAAGTATTGGACAGCAAGGACAATTCCTTTGTCTATACACTGAAGACTATATAGTAAAAACAATACATAGCAATATAGACACTACACCACAAGATGCAAATCACTCATCAGCGGTAAGAATCGGAAGGTGAGATTACAATTTGCAAAGAAGTACAGAGTGGTGATGTCAATGGGTCGCAGGCTTGATGCATCAATATCTACCAAACCAATAAGTGCTACCAACACTCAACATAAAGTATTCTTGTATGCTGATGATGTCCTGTTATTTGTTTATAATATTACACTTCATTACCACACTTCATTCTATCCACATTTAATGAGTTTAGTGCCGTATTTGGATACAAAATAAACTACATTTGCAAGGGCAACAATACCCAAACTTGTCATATTACTGGGCAACTCAAGTTAGAACTATATGGTTTTATTATTCGACAGAAAACTCACCAGCATGGAAAGACATTGAGTCTTACTCTGTAAAGCTCCAGTTACCAGCATACATTTACTCTGATAATCCTCAAAACATTTTAAAAAGAACATCAAACCCTATAGTGAGAAGCAAGATTGCTGTATGGTATGAGGTATAAATATACTTGAAGGAAACATCGGCTCTCTCTCGGTATAGACCAATTTGGGGTAATAATAATTTTGTGCCAGGTAGGTCTGATGGGGGTTTTAAATTATGGGACGAGAGGGGAGTAAGACTAATTAATGACATTTTTGGTCCCGAGGATGAGAATATTAAAACATTTGAGGAACTTGTAGAACAATGTCCCCCATGAATATATTTTTAAATATAAAAAGCAATCCCTGCTTTATCCTCATTGGAGATTCTAGTTCCAATTAAAAATCCTTTGGAAAAGGGATTATATACAACTTGTTGATTGCTAGATCGCTAGAATCCTCAGAATCTAAATTGCAAGCCATGAAGGATGATCTACAAGAGGAAATACCAAATGGAGAATGGAATAAGGCACGCAATAAAGCTCAAATTCAAACCACTAACACATGCTAAAACTGGTTAACAAGGGTATACATTACACCATACAAACATAATGAATTTAATCCCAACATTCCAGACTTCTGTAACAGATGTAGAGAGGACATTTTTTTCATTGTATATGGAAATGCCCAAGAATGAATGAATTTTGGGAAGAATACTCGTAGTGCAGGATACTTTATCAATCCAAATACCTGTGAAACCAAAGTTTTTTGTTCTTGGCATCTATCTGGAGGGAGATGACATAAAACGCAGAGAACAGATCTTTGTAGCCATGTGCACAAGCCAAAGAATCTTTAGCACTAACATGGAAAAGTTACTGGCTCCAGCAAATGTCTCTGGGATTACCTTAATTACTGGGATTAACTCTGGGATTACTCTGGGATTACTAAAAAAATGTAAACACACTTAGACAAACAAGAAAGGTTTCAGAGCATCTGGGGACCATTTATAAAATATCCTAGGGACAAGGATTAATCTCATATGTTGACGAATCTGGGGAAGGATATTTAAAGCCTCTGCAATTGAGGAAATTTAAGTGACTTGCAGATGACTGTAGTGCAATATAACAATATATGTGATGAATACATAGGTATTGTAAACGCTTATATTGTAACGTACCCCCCATGGTACTCAATGACCACTTTATTAGGTAGACCTGTCGAGGACTCCACAAAACCTCTGAAGGTGTCCTGTGATATCAGGCACCAAGACGTTCCTTTAAGTCCTGTAGGTGGGAGGTTGGGTCTCCAAGGATCGGACTTGTTTATCCAGCACTTCCCACAGATGCTCGATTGAATAGAGATCTGGAGAATTTGGAGACCAAGTCAACATGTTGAACTCTTTGTCATGTCCCTCAAACCATTCCTGAACAATTTTTGCTTAGTGGCAGGGCGTATTATCCTGAAGAAAGAGGCCACTGCCATCAGGGAATACCGTTGCCATGAAGGGGTGTACTTGGTCAGCAACAATGTGGTATGTCCACGAATGTTAGGACCCAAGGTTTCCCCAGCAGAAAATTGCCCAGAGCATCACACTGCCTCCACCGCTTGCCTTCTTCCCATAGTGCATCCTGGTGCCATCTCTTCCCCAGGTAAACGATGTACATGCACCCGCCCAACCACATGATGTAAAAGATGTGATTCATAAGACCAGGCTATCTTCTTCCATTGCTCACATGCCCATTGTAGGCACTTTGGGCGGTGGACAGGGGTCAGCATGGGCACTCTGACTGGTCTGCGGCTACGCAGCCCCATATGCAAGCAATCTGCGATGTGTGCTCTGCCACCTTTCTATCATAGCCGGCAGAATTAATTGTTTCAGAAGTTTGTGCTACAAAAGCTCTTCTGTGGGATTGGACCAGAGGCACTAGCCTCAGCTCCATTTATTATTATTAATTATTTATTTACCGTTGGGCATGAAGAGGCACGGGAGGATAGAGAGATAATGGAGGAGTGGTGAGTGGGGAGGGGGAGGTACTGTGGCAGTGGCGGCTATACACTTCATTCGGTAGACCTGTACACAAGCTTGTTAATGGAAATATTTAATCAGCCAATCATGTGGCAGGAACTAAATTCAAAAAAGCATTCAGTAATGGTCAACAGGTTAATCTGTTAAGAAATGTGATCTAAGTGACTTTGACCATGGAGTGATTATTGACAGGGTGGTTTGAGTATCGCAGAAACTGCTGATCTCCTGTGATTTTCATGCACTGCAGTCTCTAGAGTATCTCTGAACACATAACGCGTCAAACCTCTACATCGATAGGCTACAGCAGCAGAAGACCAATAAGTAAAAGAAAAAAAAGTCTAATAATTATCTAATAAAGTGCTCAGTGATTGTATATTGAGGTGTTGTGGTGAACAGAGGAACAAAGTACCTGAAAGATGGGGCGGCTAACAAGAATGGAGAAGCTAACGTCACAGCATCTATCAGTGCAACAGTTGATCTGCCTGCAAATATGAAACTTTCCAAGAGAATGTCTAAAAAAGCACAACTAGCTGAATTTTGATTCGGGTAAGATGAAGCCTACTGCAAAGCATTGTCGGTGGAACCACAAGGGCAAACTGGCATTTGACCCAGCACTTTTGAAAGTACTGGCATTCCTCCCCAGCATTAAAACTTATTTATTATTTTATTTAACTTATTTTATTTCACTTATTTATTTTATTAAATGTATTACATTTCTGGTAAAGGGGGGGTCCGGGTAGTAAATATTAAGATTGATCGCTGTACCGTTTCAAATGAACTTTTTCAACTTCTGAAGCAGGTTTATGTTCATCCATTGCACGCAACGTTGGCATTGTTGAATACATACATCTAATAGGAATACAAGCCGCTCCTTCCCTGTGCACAACTGTTCTGTGCTCTGACCTTGGCTGCTGGTTACTTTGCCCTGTGTTTGACAGAGAGGCCATTTCCTGATTATCATAAGAGTTTTTGGATGATTCTGACTACTGTTTAGCCCCATCTTTCTTCTGTTATGTTAGCAAACTGAAAGCTGTAAAACATAGCTACTTTGCTTGCTAGTTTGAAAACTCTAGTTGATGTAGCTCAAACTCGATAGCTAGCGAACTAATGTCAGCTCACAAGTTGGATCCTCACTGGCTAGCTAACTGGAGTGAATTCCCAAAATTAAGACCAAATCTACTTTACCAGGGGCATGAGTGAGTGAACCGAATATTGTAGACATTAGACAACACCATACAATATGGGCTGGGCTGGTTTGTATTTTGTATTTAAACAAACAAAAAAAAAGAGCATTGAAGAAAACTGCAACTTCTAAGACGCATTCCATTTTTTTTTTCACCTTACATTCAATGGAGTGAATGTGGGGAGGACATGCCTCAGTAACAGAGAGGACCCCTCACCTGTGTGGAGGAGGCAGAGGGTTGAAGATACTCGCTGGGACTGACAGCAACAGTGGTGGCCATACTGTTCTGTTGATCTAGGAAAAACAAAGTGCAAGGTAATTAAAAAACAATGAAAAATAATCTGTAATAATAATTAGGCGTAGTACACACATGCCAACACTATTGATTTATAACAACAATAAGGACAGACAAATTACCAAATTAAAGAGGAAACATTTTAAGGGGGTAAATTCTTACTTTGAGAAATTCATGAGCAGGCAAGACATTTCTTTAACTGATCACAGAACCATTTGAAATGGTTTTCAATGTTTTCAAGATGGTCGCCAAATAGCACTTATTTCAATGGTAATGGGACTAATAAATTAATTTCTAAGCATTTTCCTGTTGTTAGCCTACAATTGATCAGATTTCAAAATGGTCACAATTAACCGTTTGGGACATAGTAAGTTTAATTGGGAAGTAGGTTTTTTTCATGCTCAGGTTGACATTACTGTGGAACTGCCGGTATACATATTTGTTTACTTAAAGAAAATAATAAACGATGTGGCCACTATTACAACGTGAATTGCAGCTATTTTATGTTAAATTTTTGTAATATATCATATAGGCTATATTAAATGTTAAGTCATTGCATTATTCCTATGGATGTTTTGCGGAATATGCATGATGCACAAGCAGAGGATAAAACGTGGCCAATCTCAAATACAGTCAGCAAGGTCAATTCCTGAAAACAACTGAAAAGATGTACAGATCCGAATTTCAGCTTTTATTTCCTGGTACTTATTTCCAATTTTTTTTCTACCAATTTGGTAGCCAATTGTACCCTATCTAATCCAATTAGTGTTAGCTGGGGGATACACCGCCCAAACCCCATCCCTCGCTGCCCGAAGGGATCTGGTGATCCGAGAACAACACCGTCTCAAGCCGTCTCGTCTCATGCTTGTGACCGTAATTCCGAGGTGCCCGCGGTGCCGTTGAACACGGCGATCTGCTAACCCTGCCAATCACTCCCTCTGGAGCAGAGCGCCAATTATGCCGCTCCATGAGAGCCGGCCAAACTTTGAAATCGAACCTCGGTCCTCGGTGTGCAACTGCAACGAACTGCAACCGCAAGTCCACTGCATCTTAGCCTGTTGTGCCACCACGGCTCTATTTCCTGGTATTAATATCTGGTATAAATCTTGAATCCTGGGCCACCAAGTAACGGGCCTGTTGCTTTGTATCCACAGCAACATGGGCAATTGAAATAGATAGAGTACATTTGGCTAGCAAATTGGGAGGAAATGGGAAGAAAAAAAATGTTTTAAAAGGCTACAAAAACATTCAACCTATCCCAATGTCAGAAACATTATGAGAAAATGGTAGACAAATGGAACAGTTTAAGTCAAGGCTTTTGGCCAACACCAAAGAAGGTATGTTTGGGTGAAACCTTTGTAGGACAAATTGCCAACTGTTAAGAATGGAGGTGAATCCATTATGCATCGAAATATTGTGCGAGCGGAAGGAAGAATGGAGAGGCTCATGTTCAAAGGTCAGACATTTGAAGAGGGAGTTGGGTATTCCAGCAAGATAATCTTCCAAAGGATACCTCAAAATCAACCATGAAGTACCTCCAAGAAAAAGACAGATTATTAAATGACATTATATGTATTTCAAATATACATGTTATCTAGTGTAAATCAGACAGCTTCTGAGTTGCTGTAAGGTGCATTTCTTCACTTTGAAGGAGGTAGGCTACTGACTCCTATAGGCTTCACGCCTTTATGGTAAGCTAAGCTACATTTTGCTAATATGGAAATTGAGCCAGTGAATGCACAAAAATGAAAATGAAATTGAACGCCTAAAATGTTAAGGTGCACCACAGGTGAAAATGGCGATTCTGGCTGGATAGGTCCATTTTGAAATATTAGGACTTTTAGCATCTTCAACAACTGTAGTTCCATAAAATATACGAACCACTCAGAACAACTTTATTAGATTTACATAACCTAGCTATAATGTAAATCTAAATGTAGAATGTCGCTGACTGAGGGGTGCTTTTTCACAATCCGTCATCAATGGATTGTGAAAATTCAAAAGGAAACTGTAGGAACAAAGCTCCACGTAATACAGCCAAGAGTCAACTAGATCAATTTCATAGACTTAGGCTTAGGCTAGACATAGATAGGCTTGCTGTAATTCATATGAAAAATCAGCTCTTTACATTTCAGAAAGTATTGCTTATGTTTGTCTTTATAATAAAAGTGTCTGTTAAATGCCTAAAAGAATGTTGCTCCTACCACAAGGCAGAAAGTGCCCTTTCATCACTATTGGTACGGCCCAACCTTTCTCCCACGTACCACGGGGAACAAAATGGATCGTAACGCAAAACAAATTGCCACCAAACAGAAAAAGTCAAAATCACAATACAACAAAAACAATACAAATGAATCCAAAAAGGAAAAACTACAGAAACAGTCAAAAGTTTGGACACACCATGCCCTTTTCTGCCTTTTGCAATTAATGTTTTATTTTCCCAGTCTGTAATCAAACCATTCATACCAGAAAATAGACACATCATATTGCAAAAGTAAGGGTTCGGAAACACTGTTTTTCATGAAAAGCTCAACAATATATACCTTTGATGACCTAAAGCTATTTAGCCAACTAATGTGTTCCATGCTGTATCAGCATAATTTCCAGCTGAATCGAATCCCACCCCCCAATTCTCATTGAGATCCATTCAAATGCAAAGAGCTATAGGGGCAATTCTGGAGCGTTATGGATGTGACATTTGGACAGAAAATCCCTCTGAAAAATAATTTCATAAATTTCATAAATGGGGTGTCTCGGTGGCGCAGCCTGTAGAGAACTGACCGCATGCTCATTGCGAGCCGCGACGTCGGCGGTTCGAATCCGACCGTCCGACATTTGTCGCATGTCTTCCCCTCACTCTCGCTCCCATTCTTCCTGTCTCTCTATACTATATACTGTCCAATAAAGCTGAAAAAGGCCTAAAAAAAATAAAAAAATAAAAAAATAAATTTCATAAATAACTTGCGTTATGGATGTGTGGTTATTTGCTTTGGATGTGAAGCAAAAAGACAGGTATTTTGGCGAGACTATACACATTCTAAAAATTCTATATTCATATATATATATATATATATATATATATATATATATATATATACACACACACATGTATACCCATGTAATGAAGAGGCTTGGCTGGACATAAAAATAGCAATTTTGAAAATATTTATATCTCCGTATTGATATTTATCAGGAGATATCAGCGTCATGGATGCGACCCCATTGCGTTATGGATGTGACCTGTCTGAAATGCACATTGTTTGATTATCTACTTCCCAATCAATTTTATCATAACACATTTGTGGTCATCTGAAATGGTTGTGAATATCAGCTTTGACATTGAGAAAATCATCAGTAATCGTTTTGAATGTTTTTAAGATTGCTGTCAAATAGCATTGATTTCAATGGTAATGGGACTAATATATCAATTTTAACCATTTTCCTGCTGATACCTAGCCTAGATTTTATCAGACTTCAAAATGGGGAAAATCGACTGTTTGTGACATAATACGTTGAAGTGAGAAGTATTTATTTTTTCATGCTCAGGCTGACAGAACTACCCATAGTATCGCCTGTAGGACAACCTAAAAACAAGATATCCTGGTGATGTTGATAGGTCACAGACATCAGGAAGTCATGAAAGCAATCAATTATAAAACATGACTATTTTATTTGACATTATGTTAATTTGTCTCAAACATTGGTGCTGTATTTACTCGCAACATGGTGAAACCAAAATGTGTATGAGAATCTGCACTTTGAATATGAATTGACTGATTACAAACAGTGGAAATGTGTATGAGAATCTACACTTTGAATATGAATTGACTGATTACAAACAGTGGAAATAAAATATTAACCAAAAAAAGCTTAAAAAGGCAAGGTGTGTCCAAACCTTTGATTGGTAGTGTATATTACCATAAGTAAGTTGGCAGGATGGTGTGGGCACTAAAGAGGCCCCCTAAACTCTACAACTAACCTACTTTACACCACGGTACGGAAAAATAAGCGACCACCTAGAGCAAATATGGCATTCTAATTCGTTGAAACGTGTCACGTGGGTGGTCATTAATTTATTTTAACCTTGCTTACGAGAAAAGATTGATCAGGTGTGTAAACGAAATTTTACACGTTTACCAAAAATTGCTAACCGATAATCGATTCTTTTGTTCTGAAGCTGAAAGTTTAATGAAATAAATGTGCTTTTACCACCACTGACAGAACGCACAAAATGGTCTGACAATTGAAAGAAAGATTCTGGCTGCATAATAACGTCCGTCCGGCTAGTCCTAGCATGCAGTCTTGGGCTATTTCAGGGCATTAAGAATGCAAACACCACAGAGAATTGATGATGCAGTATTATAGTTATCAAAGAATTTCTGCGTGTTTTAAATCTGTGGCTGTTGGTTCACTTATGACATATTGTCTGGCGTTTCTTAAGGTTCAGGGTGGTTAGATCGCAGAAACTGTTAATCTCCTGCACAAAAAACATCCAGTGAGCAGCAGTTCTGCGGGCAGAAATGCATTTTCAATGAGGGAGGTCCGAGGAGAATGGCCCAGGAGAATGACTAGACTGGTCAAAGCTGACCGGAAGGTGACAGCAACACAAATAACCACACATTACAACAATGGCATGCAGAAGAGCATCTCTGAACACACAATGCATCAAGCCCCTAAGTGGATAAGCTTAAGCAGCAGAAGACTTAAGCCTAAAAAATAACTCTTAATAAATACCTATAAGTGCCCACTGAGTGCATATAAAGACAAATAAAGCAATACATCAATGGGCAAATGTTGCACGCAACATTACTAAGTAGGCAAGTTAGAAAAAATAAAGGCTAAATTTTGTGTCACCCCTGTTCATAATTGTATTAAATCCAACAATTCATTTTTTTCTAACTTACTTAGCCTAATAGTGTAATCACTATCCAACATTGTTTTTAAGTGCTGAGTTCTATAAATGTAATGTTGACCAGAGCTAGCTTACCTACATTTTCTGGGACCAATTCTAAGATCAAGTAGAACTGTTGGCATAAAAATCCTTAGATCATATCCATCAGGTATCGAAAGCGAAAATTTCCTCATTTAAAAGGACCACATTAACCCTGTCACCAAAAAGATTGCCCTGCACCATATAAAATCAAATGAATTGGCAAAGTTTATTGTTACATAAAAATATAAGCCAAACTGTATAGAAACGATTGGCTGTTTCTGTGGGATTTCCTGCCTAAAATAGACCAGATTTATTGTGTCGCCACCACGGTGTTATCATGTTAGTGTATATCACGCACATTTTGGACATTAACGTAACCATGGTTCTCAATAGCAGCAGACTGGTCAGATTCCATGCGAATCAAGTCTGTCAGGCAGAAACCAAAGGGAGTCAAGTCTCAAGTCTCTGAGCTAAAGTCCAAGTCAAGTCTCAAGACTCCAGAATGGTGCAGCCTAAACAACTGTATGGCTGTAGAAATTCATCACGAATCAATTCATAGCCTAATTGAAGATATAGAAAACAGAAGTGTAGAAGACATACTTCGTATAAGACATCAAGAATAGTGACAACTGAAAAAGCAGTATTATCAGGGGCACACAAAAAGTGTGCTATTTAATTTATTTATTCATATGTCAATGAACTACCACGCGTGAGCCAACGTTTTGGCAAAGACTTTCTCATGATGGATGGAGAAAGTCTCACCAAAACCTCAGTTCTGGTGTTGTAATTGACATATAAATAAATAATCTAAAATCAATAACCATTCTATTTTTTTAAAACTCTATGTGACTCATAAAGCAGTACAATGGGCTGTAATATAAGATGATGGTCAATAACAAAATAGAGGCCGGTTAATCCTGGATTAAATGCAGTTTTGTATGGATAATCTCAATCAATTAAATTTAGTCAAGGACTAGGCTTAATATGCATCTGCAACTAATTATAACTTTATTCGTAAACAAAGTTACAAAGTGTTGAAATTTGCAATATTGGCTTATGAATATACTCATACTTTTTAATTTTGAAATGAAAGGTAAGTGTTAAGCATTTACTTTAGTCATTCAAAAAAATCTAATGAGGCTAGACATGCAAGACGTCAGGAGCTATGATTTTGGGACTACATCTACATTATGCTATAGGAGAACTTTGAATCCTAAGGAATGCCATTACACTACTGCATATTAAAATTATAAATAATTTCAAAACCACATTCAACAACAGTACATGCCAAACTCGGGTTCTACGGTAGCTTTTCATGTTAACGTCAATTACAAACAAGTTCTCTCAAAAATACAGTTCATATTTGTATGACACTGGAACACAAAACAATGCCCTCGCAGCTAGTACATATCTTCACCTAACAAGACATTCAAAATCACTCGCTGCCCTGCTTGCATATCGATCTTAAAGATCATACTGAAAGGTTTTTAAAATAGTGCAACCCTTGATCAGGCTCCAGATCCCATTACATGGCAGTTTTACTGAAAACGCAGCTACTTGCGTGAAGTACGTTGACAATGAAAATGTACGGGGTTTTTCAAACCAACCTGAAGAATTTTGTTTTATCGTTACTGTACCTGACACTCGTGGTTCTTCAACTTGCATAACTTTTCAATATCAACCATTTGAAATACAAGCCAACATTGCTACAACTTGGCAGTCAACAAAATAAGAAAATATGCACTTCTGTGATGCTGATTAAACGGTGACACAAACATTAGCTATACTGAAACACAAGTTATGTTAACGCAACAGAGGGAACCGAGGGAAATTTTAGGCATCCAGTGGCTTATACATACACGCATATACACACATATCTCACACACATAAAGAACAAAATCACTCACAGAAAAGTAAGAAATAAAGCGCATGTGAAGTGAAATGAACACATTTCATGCTTCTGTACCCATTTATCTGTCATTTTAATTTATTGTGAAGCACATTGTGTTGCACTAAGGCATATGAAATTAGTTAAATAAATAAAGGATGATTGATACATTTTCACTTGCAACATATGAATGTTTGGTAACACTTTACTTGAACCCCTTGCCATGAGACTGAGGGTGAACACTGTCACAAGATGGCATAACATACGATGTCAGGTTATATGAAATGAAATGAAATAAAACGGTCATACTTTTATCTGTACATTTCATGACAGTAACATCTGTTTTCCAGCAGTGCGCAAAGGTTTTTGCACAGCACCCGAGCTGAATGAACGGGAAATACGAAGAACAGTTTTTAATATATTTAGCTTAAAAAATACATATATATATATTTTTTTTTTTTCTACCTGTATCCACTATAGTGACAGTCAATGAATGCACAGCATCCTAGGCTGTAGATGGTTTGCAACAGTGTATCTGTTTTGTTACCAGGCACATCTTGGCAACTTCATGTCCTTGAAGCAGCAACTCTATATTACGCCCTGGGCTAAACTGTATTAAGCGAGCCAGAGCACCATTCTTCTAAAATTACCTACTAGTTAACATTATGTGTAAATAATCACTATCTAGACAGCTGCCTATCTTTCACCTCTGCAAGCCATCTGCATTTGGGAGAGTTTTGCATAGGGACTACCGGGATCCATAAAAAAAAGGTGACATGAACTGTTTCCTTTCAGACCTCATATGATCCATACTTTTAGTCAGCTAACTGTAGCTAATGTTAAAGGGATAGTTCGTTTTGTTTTAGATGACAAATTATGTAATAAATTGTTGACACCGGCCTCAAAACACTCCTACATCAAGTTTGCGTATCTCACTCTCCATTAAACTAGCCAAATAACATTGATTTAATGGGGGCTAAAAAACACCACCTGCCAGTCATTTAAAAAAAGACCCCAATAAACCAAATTCAAATAAACATGTTGTCATGTAGTTTTGGACCACTTTCCTAAGCCAAGAGAAAAGATACGTTGCTTAGCTATTCTTGCTGAACGCACTTACAACAGTATGACTTCTCAGGGTTGCCTATGGTGACAGGTGCAGCACCAGTTTTAATTTACCCTTTCCATTGTCTCACCCTCAGCTGATATAGCTTCGGCAAGTTGTGCTCACACTATTCTGCCCATGTCCTCTGAATCTCTTTAAGCTCATCAATATATTTAGGATGTAACCCACAGCATCAGTTGAAAAATGTACGTTACTGCCACTCACAATCCTTTAACCACTGTTTATAGCCAGAGTGTTACAGTAGAGAGGTCCAACCTAGAGGCTAAATCGGTCCGCACATAAATATGCTTATGCAGACCTCACCAGTGTTTTTATTTGCCAATTTAGTTATTTAGTTTAAAAGCTGGTCAGGAGGTTTTACAGGGCCAACACGTACAACAACACATACTACAATACAGAGACCAAGCTATATTTGAACAAAGTAGATGTAGAATTACAGTCAGGTCCAGAATTATTGGCACTCTTGATGAAAATGAGCAAAAAAGGCTGTATAAAATAAACACAGATAATGAGCTATATTTTATGTCCAAACATATGGGAAAACTATATACTTTATCCTAATACAATTATTCTAATTTTTATTTTCTTTTTATTGAGTAATTAGTTATTTTAATGAAAAATGTAGGTGTCAAAATTATTGTCACTCTTGAAGATCATTTTAAATAAAACCAAACAGTCAAAGAACTGTCAAATCAAAAGAGACAGATGGTTGTTGACCTACACAAGTCAGGTAATGGGTACAAAAAAATACATAAACGGTTAAACATACCACTAACCACTGTTAGGGCAATATTCAAAAAGTTTCAAACATCTGGAACAGCAGTCGCCACGCACAGTGAGGAAGATGGTGAGGGAGGCAAAGAAGAACCCAAGGATCCCAGTTCAAGAACTGCAGACTTTAGTTGCGTCTTGGGGTCACAATGTCTCAAAATCAACCGTAAGACGCCGCCTCCATACCAACAGGCTCTTCGGAAGGGTTGCACAAAGAAAGCCCTTACTGAGAGCAACCAACAAATTCAAGCGTCTGGAATTTGCGAAACATCATTGGAACTATGACTGGAGCAGGGTGCCATGGTCAGATGAGACCAAAATTGAACATGTTCGGCGTCAAAAAAGAGATGCATACAAGGAAAAGTACCTCATACCTACCGTCAAATATGGTGGTGGATCACTGATGCTTTGTGGCTGTTTTGCTGCCAGTGGTCCAGGGGCTCTTGTTAAGGTCAATGGCACAAGAAATTCCACCAAGTACCAGGAGATTTTAGCCAAAAACCTGGTTGCTTCTGCCAGGAAGCTGAGACCGTAGGTGGACCTTCCAACAAGACAATGACCCCAAACATACTTCAAAATGAACACAGAAATGGTTCCGTGAAAACAAAATCAATGTTTTACAATGGCCATCTCTGTCTCCGGACTTCAACCCTATCAAAAACATGTGGTCTGAATTGAAGAGGGCAGTCCATAAGTGCAAACCTAAGGATATGAAGGATCTTGAAAGGTTCTGCATGGAGGAATAGTCCAAGATCCCTCCAAATGTGTTCTCCAACCTTATTAAACATTATAGAAATAGGCTCAGTGTCATTATCCTTGCCAGGGGAGGCTGCACCAAGTACTAAAAACAGGGGTGCCAGCAATTGTGTTTCTTTCTTTTATTTAATTTTTTTTGGAAAGAAATTTATAATTTGAAAAATTTGTCATTTTGGTCGATTCCATTGAATCATTAATAAAGTAAAATATTTTCCACATGTTGGAAAATGAGAATATATCTGAGTAATGGTATTATTTGTTTTCTACAGTCTTTTTTGCAAATTTTCACCAAAGGGGTCAATAATACTGGACCTGACTGTATTTTGTAATAAAAATAATCACGTGGTTACAAGTGCACATTGTCAGATTTCAATAAGTCTTTATACATAATCCCCCATTTCAGGACACCATAATGTTTGGGACACAGCAATGTTACGTAAATTAAATTAGTCATGTTCAATATTTTGTTGCATATCCTTTGCATGTTTTGACTGCTTAAAGTCTGCGATTCATGGACATCACCAGTTGCTGGGTCTCTTCTCTGGTGATTCTCTGCCAGGCCTGAATTGCACTTTTAGCTCATGTCTGTTTCAGGGACCAGTCCCCTTAAGTTCTCTTCAGCACATGAAAGGCATGCTCAATTGGGTTCAGATCAGGTGATTAACCATTTTTTAGCTTTGAAGAACTCCTTTGTTGCTTTAGCAGTATGTGTCAGATCATTGTCTTGCTGTAGAATTAACCACCAGCCAAAATCTGAGAATGTGTACTTTAACCACTGTGTGGCGTGAATCCAAATGTAAAATTGTGGAAAATCAGCAGCAAATCAAGATATAATGGATCTTTGTCCCAAACATTATGGAGGGCACTATAAGAGTTCACATAATCATTAACATCGTAATAGGCTAAGTAAGAAAACAAATCTAAAAGAAGGAACAAAACTTGCCATCATGCTTCCCAAACAGTTGCCCAGGCGGGGAAAAAAACACCTTCAGACGGCATACCGGCATGTAAAACTGGATAGGTGGAAAAAAATGGTATGGTATGAAATGTAAACATTAACGTGATTTTTTTTTTTTTCATTTTGGTAGGAGTTTCCTTGCCATTAAGCTTCATAAAATGTGCAGTGGATGGTTGCAAAGTCAACCATCCATAGGAAAAACTCAAGCCAAAATTCTTCAAATTAAAAATAAATACCAATAAGCTGATTCAGCAGATGTTGGAACTTGGTTGTTTGCTAATTCACTTTCATAATCATGAAAATTTGGGTTAATTTTGCAATGCTTTTACACTGTAAAAGTGACACAGGCCAAAGAAATCTGTCAAAGCTGGATAGAAATTGTATGTTTGACTGACCCTTTTTTTTCTTTTTCTTTTTTGACAGACCTCACTCATGAACTTTGACCTTGGGGGGAGCCAAGAAAAACATAAAAATGAAAATCCATGGGTTTCCTTCAAGAAAGGAAAAGGAAACCTCTGGCATTGTACGAGTCGCACTTACATTTGCTTTCTGAAGCACTACCTGACTCGTATTCTATTCTATTTCTTCACTTGAAGAATATTCTGACTCAAACTAGTAAGGTAAAATATGTGCCATTTCACATTAAACTTAAATACAGTACCTGTTTCGCTCATGACTGCAAATTGACTCGTAATGCAGCAACGACAAGCAAAAATGTGACATCAAACTCCCAAGATGCTTTGTAAACTTGCTAATTGGGTCGCGCCCTGGAAACCCAAGACTGGATTAGCCCCAACTTCTGAGGTAAATGAAATGAAAACTAAAATAAAAATATGGATTTATTGGATTGGATTTATTTATTTATTCATAATCTGATGTGAAAATTTAATAAGAATTATCGGTTTTGCCAGTGGTTTCCTTTAAAAACAAGATCATTGGATTATACGTGTCGGAATTTATTGGAATTGACACTTTGATCGTTTATTTAGGCTTTGAGGCTTTTTCAGGCCGTGTCAATGATCGGAATCAGTCAAGGATTTTCCACTTTTTGGCTGTCAAAAACCCCTTTTTTGCTCTAGCAATATGTTTCGGGTCATTGTCTTGTTGCATGATGAAGTGCCATCCAATAAGTTTGGAGGCATTTGTATTTGTATGGCATGAGAATTGATTGCTCTAATTCTGTCTGCAGTCACATCATCAATGAAGACAAGTGAGCCTGTTACACTGGCAGCCATACATTACAATTAAAATGGTATTTGGAAGACTTAGTTGATTTTAGACTAAGCAGAAAACATGGAGCAATGCAGGGTTAAGGGCCTTGCTCAAGGGCCCAACGGCTGCGCAGATCTTATTGTGGCCACACCGGGGATCGAACCAGCGACCTTGTGGGTCCCAGTCATGTACCTTCTCTACTTTCCTCTTTCCATGACTCTGGCACATGTTAATATTCTCATCTGTTCACAAGACTTTGTTCCAGAACACTTGGGGCTCTTTTAAGTGCTTTTTAGCAAACTGTTATCACGCCTTTCTGTTCATCAGGATTATCAGTGGTGTGCATCTTGCAGTGTACCCTCTGTAGTCCTGGTGGTGCAGTCTTCTACATATGGTAGACTTTGATCTACACCTGCATCCAAAAGAGTGTTTTTGATCTGTTGGGCCGTTGTCAGGGGAAACTAACGAAACACATATGTGAAGCTGGCCTAACAAAACATATATGGGTGACAATCAGCTAAGGTTTAATAATTGGTATTTTTCTAATAAATTCATAAACTGATGGTGGTATGCTGAAAGGTATTTACCCAAGAGACAATAAAGACAATTTTATGCAACAGAAATAACCTTTCGATAAAAAAACAAAATTAGAGTTATAGGTGTGGTTCTGAAATCTAAAATCTTGACGTCACATGCTGGGGTACCAACTGCTTGTATACCCTTCCGATGATTTCCCCTAACAATACCAATTACTTTGTCTTGAAGTATGTATCCACAACTGCTTATAAACATCAATAACTATATCCCCAGCCTCAATATATAACATGCACAAGAAAAATAAATAAAATGAATCAGAATTCTGTGAGATCTGACCGAATGTGATTCACATTAGAATTGGACAGATTACAACATGCACAAGGGATGAAATCTGGAGTGAAAAGGTCAGTTCTTTTAAAAGGAGACCATGTAACTATCGTTTCTATTATTGATTAATGTAATCATTTAGGTAAACTTTTATGCAACTCTGGTTTGATGTTAAATTATTTAAAACATTTTGACATCTTTGTGACACTTTATTACACCTTAGCTAGTCACCCATTTGTGAAGCCAATTCAACAAATACTTGGAAGTACTTTATAATGGGGGGACCATGTAAAAAAGGTGCTGTAATTTCTAAATGGTTCATCTGATATGGATGAACATACCCTCAAAATAAAGTTGACTGTCTGCATTTTAACCTTATTGTCATCATATCCTTTCAAACTCTAAGTGCTACAGCAGTGGTTCCCAAACTCGGTCCTGGAGTGCCCCTGTGTATGTTGGTAACAACCCCAATTGCTATTAAATAATTTTAACAAGCCGTTAATCTTTCTTAAGGGGATAGTGCCCCTAAACATGAAAAGCACCTTATTAAGAAAATGTAACCACTTGTTAAAATGCCTGGATGGCAATTGTGGTTGGAACAAAAACCAGCATAGAGAGGGGTACTCCAGGACTGAGTTTTGGAACCACTGTGCTCGAGCACAGAACCAAAATAACCAAAACTCTGTCACTGTCTAATTAATTATGATACTCACTGTATGTATACTCTCAGTTGGTGTACATAAGCTGGCTTTAGCATACTAGTAAAAAGTGCACGCTGATGACAGCTAGTTGATGTGACTTCGGGTAAGGAAAAATATGAATATAATATATAAATATATCCATTGATTTCAACTATGTTCTGCTAAGCATGGTAAATTGTTCAACTCTTTTGCTATGTTAGATCGAACACCGCCCTCCTAGTTGCTTTGGTTGTGACCTAGCCAGGATACTAGTCGGATACTCGTAGCAGCATTTTGTCCATGCAATAATATTTCACCAAATGTAGTGTGATATCTGGGTCGTCTTAACACACTATTTTATGCAGCAGTTCCAGACATATTAATACTACTTTTCTCCCCAACACGAAATAGTAAACTTTTTCTGCCAAAGACTGCCTCCAAGAGGCCAGATTTCAAACACCTGTATCTCAGGAACAACTGGTCCAAATGAAAAAAGTATTTTTGCCACTTTCTTGAGATCCACATTGTACCTTTACATGCAGTAAATTACCTGAAACCATGTCAAAACATGTTTCAAGATTTTCACTATAATAGAATATCATAGAATGCTCCTTAGAGGTGCATCTCTCATTAGAATAGAGGAAAAGTTTATTACACAAAGTGAAATATTTCAAGCCTTTTTTTAATATTGACGATTACGGCTTACAGCTCATGAAAAACTAAAATCCAGTATCTCAAAATATTTTAATATTACATAAAAAGGATTTATAATAGAAATGTTGACCATCTGAAAAGTATGTTAATTTATGCACTCGTAATACCATGGTCAGCAAACCAGTTACTCATAATAGTTTTGGCGCTGTGGGCAGGTGCCAAGTCCTGCTGGAAAAGGAAATCAGCATCTCCATAAAGCTTGTCAGCAAATGGAAGCATGAAGTGCTGTAAAATCTCCTGGTAGACGGCTGTGTTGACTCTGGACTTGATAAAACACAGTGGACCAATACCAGCACTGACTGTGGAAACTTCACAATGGACTGCGCAACTAGGATTCTGTGCCTCTCCACTCTTCCTCCAGACTTTGGGACCTTGATCTTCAAATGAAATGCAAAATTTACTTTCATCTGAAAAGAGGACTTTGGACCACTGAGCAACGGTCCAGTTCTTTTTCTCCTTAGCCCAAATAAGACACTTCTGATGTTGTCTCTGGTTCAGGACTGGCTTGACACTAGGAATGCAACACTTGCAGCCCATTTCCTGGACAAGTCTGTGCGTGTTGGCTCATGGTGTACTGACTCCAGCCTCAGTCCACTCCTTGTGAAGCTCCCCCAAGTTCTTGCATCAGCTTTGCTTGACAATCATCTCAAGGCTGCGGTCATCCCTGTTGCTTGTACACCTTTTCCTACCACACTTTTCCCTCCCAGTCAACTTTCCATGAATATCCTTTGATACAGCACTCAGCGAACAGCCAGCCCTTTCAGCAATTACATTTTGTGGCTTACCCTCCTTGTGGAGGGTGTCAATGAGTGTCTTCTGGACAACTGTCAAGTCAGCACTCTTCCCCATGATTGCCTGACCAAGTATTGGGTGCATAAATGAACATACTTTTCAGAAGGTCGACATTTCTGTAATATAAATTCTTTTTTTGTAATTTTATGTAATATTCCATGAGCTGTAAGCTGTAATCATCAAGATTAAAACAGAAAAAGGTTTGAAATATTTCACTTTATGTGTAAAGAATCTAGAATATATGAGTCTCACTTTTTGAATGAAATTACGAGGAAAAAAAAGAACTTTTCCACAATATTCTAATTTTTTTGAGATGCACCTGTATATTCAAAACAAGCTAAACGTAGTCAAACTATAACTAGACTGGCTATTCTCTATACAGTTATTCATGGGCATCAAGCTAACTATGACATTGTACATGTTGACACAGATTGCATTATGTAATCACTCAAATCTGTGATATAATTGAAATCACCATCCTACTACAGAGCTTGCTCCATCACCATGCACTCAATCTGGCAGGGAGACTAAGGCAAAAATAAATCTTCAAGCTTCAATTCACATTCAAGTGGCTTGCACATTTGTGTATGTTCTAGCACTGTGTATTAGCTAGTTCTGAAAAAAAAAAACTATATTTCCTGCACTACAAAAATAATAATAATAATAATAAATAAAATAAAAATAATAGTAATGATAATGATGATAATAGTAATAATAATAAACCTAGCTTAGCATGTTAGTCCTGAATTCGTCCGCTATAGAAAAAACAGGTAATTTGCGACCCACCATAACCCAATTCAAGACTTCCACTTTCTCTTTAAGAGTTTCGTCTCCGTTGTAACACTAGATTAAGATACACAGGAACCGATGCAAATGGCGCAAACTACCTTATTCAACTCGATCTAGGCGAGGTACTTACTAGTACTGACAATATCAAAAAAGCTCTATCGGAGTTAGATAGGCGAAGTAAACCATTTAGCTCATGGGGCCTGTCTAAAGCAGATTGAGGCCAACGATCCTTCGGCAAAATGATAAATCCATGATTTGGATGATCGCTTAGATATGACATTTGCTCACTAACATCAGGTCTATTTGGCTTAGAATATGTAGCGAAGTTAATGCTTTTTAACGTTAGCTACGTTATAGCTAACGTACATTGTACATATACGTTAATTAGCGAACGGTAACATTAGCTATAGGCTTAGTTATAAAAGTGCACAACTAATATAAAATTAGGCTAAATCCTAAAATGTGTAGAACTAAATACGCGACTTATCCGTGATATTAGCTAGCTAGCTAGCTAGCTAGGCAACTCGTGTTGCGTTGACGAGATCATCTAATTCGCTAATTTAGCTTTCAAACTAATATTAACGTTAGCTGCTATTAGTCAAGCGAAATACTATTACAAGCTACCCATATCTAGTGTAACGTTATCTGTAATGAACAGCGTCTACAGACCAAAAGTGAAAGCTAACGTTAGCTAACGTTAACGTCAACCAAAATAAGTAGCAATTGGGACACGCACTTCGTGCTCCAGGTAGACCCATCTTCGGGTGTATATAGTTGATGCACAGGTACAATCAGAGCACCCTTTAAATTGTGATTTTCCAATTTACAAAATAATTCGCTAAGAATTACAGTAGCGCTGAAGCTCGATACCTACTACAGCGCGGCCTGAAAATAGCGCCGCCATCTAACATAGCAAGGAAATGACGGTGGACTACAGCAACGAACCTCTCGAAACCCAGTGGCGCTACTTCGAAAATCAACAAACGACCAACTTCGAGATGTCACCCAAACGCTCAGAATAAACGCAGACTACTTTTTTCAGCAATGTTATCTCATAGTTAGTATCAAGCATTCTAGTAGACACCAATTAGCTGACTGAAGACAAAACGATTCCGCCTTAATAACGTTAGCTAGCTTGCTAACTAGCTAAACTCTTTGATAATCAAAGACAGATCGATTCGGCAAATACATGGCCAGTTAAAGGTTCACACTTATTCAAAAAATGCTTAGAGCAGCCATATTAGTCATGTGTTACAGTCAAACAAAACAGTAACAGTTCTGATAAGAACCTACAATGCAATATAAACACCAACGTTTTAATTCCTACCCACCGCTCATGACGACATTTGCTCTCGGTGAGTCTCCAAAAGCAAGCCCATGTGAGACACCGCCCGCTTGCCGGAACCAATCAAGATGCAGTAGATTCGCTGAGCGATAACAATTCTAACCAATTGGTGTTCATGACCTATATGATTGAAATGTGTTTTGTACAATAGGAAGGTTCAATGCTCCTACGTCTCTCGATTGACGCTCCTACATCCAATGGAGTACCTGATTTAGTGATTCAAAGGCGGGATCAAAAAGGAAAGGATTGATAATGCGCATGACCACTTAAATTGCTCTACTGCATTTTACAGACATTGCGTGCATCCAATGCAAGTGACTCCACCAGGGGATCATAGGGGTGTGAAGCTTTGCATACCCAGGGCTTCTTGCTGGCTCCACAAAACCAAACAACCGCAGTCGAGCTTAACTGTTATGACGAAGGTGGTTATCAACTTTCTAAATGAACACGGGGTTTGTTAAAGGCCCACACGCATCCTATTTTTGTTGTGTTTGAGCGTTTCATGTAATCCGGGAGCTTTTGATTTGTGTTTCATACTGATCCAAGTGAAGTCATTTTGGTAGAAGTATGCATATTTTAGAGTCTAACTGATATTTTCCGATTAGCGATTTCCCGCGTGACATGACGTATGTTTTTGCATAATTATCGGTTGACATTGCAAAATATTAACAAGGTCTGCTCCATTTGCACGCCTGCGTGCGCCTGCGGTTTGGCCGCAAGTCTGCACACCATTTCAAATCTGTCTCAGTTGATCCGCCAGAAGCCCGCTTAGCGGCGAAAGCGCCTTATATGACGTATTTTCTGTTCTCTGACAGTTCCGCACATCGACTGTATACAAATGTAATAGCGTGATTATTATATATTATATTATATAATATAACATTGTATATCATAATAATTATTATGTCATACTTCTATTAGGGGTGTGAACGGTTAAATGTCTAACCGGTTAACCTGAACTGATTTGTAAACGGTTACAAAAAATTGATAACCGATAACCGTAATTTTTTTCCAGAAGGTGAAATGGTAATCTCAGTTTAAAATAAATGCACGTTCATCACTAAACGTATATTATTGCGGTTCTAAAATATTCTAAACTGGCAATCGACAAGCTTCAGTAGTTTGAGCAAGCAATCTGGCCATTTCAGGGGGTTTCTGTAGCTGTTGGTTGATTTATGGCTTATTGTAACGTTATGTAGTTTCTTAAGGTTCACAGAAGATCAGCATTTATTCGTTGACACGCAAATTCGAACTACCGGTAAACTGAACTTGGCTTTCTGCTATGCGGTTTCTACATACAAATAAATAAAGCAATACATTATCATTAGGCTATTTATCCATCAGAGGGGTGGCCTGTAGTGTAGTGGTTAAGGTAAATGACTGGGACATGCAAGGTCCGTGGATCTAATCCCGGTGTAGCCACAATAAGATCCGCACAGCCATTGGGCTCTTGAGCAAGGTCCTTAACCCTGCGTTGCTCCAGGGGAGGATTGTCTCCTGCTTAGTCTAATCAATTATACGTCTCTGTACAGCTCTGGATAAGAGTGTCTGCCAAATGGCAATAATGTAAATGTAATGTAATGGATATTGAAAGCGAAAATTCCCTGCTTTCAGTGAAAAATAGACACGTTAATCTCACCGCCACGATTGTCCCGCGCCATATAAAATGCATTGCCATATAAAATGCATTGCCATATAAAATGCAAGTTTAGCGTTACATAAAAATATAAAAAGACCTGTATTGGCAGGAAAGTATAATCATTAGACCAGTCACCTATGGTAAAATTGACCCGGTGTTATATCAGACAAATATTGCGTGACCACGGAATTTTGAGTACACAACCCCATTTGTAAAGTTGCTAACAGCAGCATACTTACAGATTACATGCCAGTCAAGTCTTTCAGGCAGAAGCCATATGGAGGAGGGATGAAAACATGAAGAATTATCATTTTAACCGATGCATTTTTAAAAAATGACACAGGATCAACCAGTAGGCTATGCCTGGACGTAAACTACAGGGATTTAACTACAGATTACTGCAACTGTGAGGTTACACTGCACAATGTCAATAAATGTAAATATTGAATTTGGCAATTAGGCTTACATGCTATTATTATTATTATTATTATTATTATTATTATTTAACTATTGAGATGACCCAAAATACAGTTTGAAAATGCAATTAAATTTCTCAGTAATTCAGTTTGAAAAACTAAAAATAAATACCACCCCTAGCGGTCATAAGCAGTATCTGTTAACTGTTTAAAAAATTTGCCAAAATTTTGCCATACTTCTTCGTTATGTTACTGTCTCAAGCACAATTATAAGGTCGTTATGTTACTGTCTCAAGCACAATTATAAACTTGCTAGCTAACGTTATCGATAACATCACATTATGAAAGCAAACTAGCGTAACATCACTAGCTAGCAAAGTGAATATAAAAATAAAGTCTAAAAAGCAGTCTAATTTAGTCTAACGTTAGTCAAATATTTGCATTGTCTTGCCTGTAGACAAGCAGCACAAACTGTGTCAAGTTACAGGGGAGGGATAAGGAGAGTGGTCATGTGATGCACATTCTGAACTGGTTGAAAATTGGACGATAAATTTAAAATGCTTACTTCTCCAAAACTGAAGAACGGACGTATTTAATAGTTTCATCGGGTTTCTTCAATGTCCTCTAGTGCAAATTGCAGACAAAAACCTAGAAAGTGTGACCAACCAACAATGAAAATGAAATTGCATTTTTTTTAATATGACTGTATTATTCCATACCCACTTTACTTTACGGATAGCAGGTATTTTTTTCTGTGGCTCAGTTTTGAAGGTTCATACAATAAACGCTCCTCTCTCCATGACTCTGTGTGATTGGCTCATTGTTACAAACACCATCCCTTTTATGTGAACATGCAGATAGCTTCAGACTTAGTTCCAGGTTTGGCAGCGTTATGTATGGTATCGAAGACCCAAGCGCAGACCAGGGGATATTCAAAAACTTTGTCTTTATTTCAGTCCAAGTCAAAAGACAAGAGATGAAATTACATTACATTACATTACAAGGCATTTGGCAGACGCTCTTATCCACAGCGATGTAAAATGAAGTGCAGATCAAACACAGGAACAAGTGTGAAGAGGACCTGAGAGGACAGTACGGTCCTAGCATGACCATACAGATACAATCGGAACCCTTGAAGAATACAACTTACAAACTAGCATACCACAGTTGGCAGCTAGAATACCCTGAGTACAATAATACAATAGCTAATACAAAACACAACAATATCTATATATAACCATATTAGTGCCATTATAGTCGATGGCATATAAAATGCTGACACAAGACAGTGCTAAATTGAGATGCAAAAGAAAAGTCATAAAAACAAGCAAGCGTCAAAAATCCAGAAAATCAGGAGGCTAAGGTACAGAGGGGCTAGGCAAAAACAAAGTCGACGAACACAGGCAAAGTAACGGACCTTGACGCAGGCATCAGTTTGTTACAGTTGCACACCGAGGACCGGGGTTCGATTCCCAGTCCTGTCAAAAGCTGAGTTTGGCCGGCTCTCATGGAGTGGCATAATTTGTATTTCTGCTCCAAGGGAGGGACTCAGCAGGGATTAACAAATCAGAAGGCCAAACAAATCCAAAGGGCAAGGCAAACTTGAAAAAATCAGGCAAAAGGGTGTCTTCAGGAATCTCAATTTCACAGGCTTACACTGAATCAGCACTGGAAAATTATCAACGTTCTGACAAGTTACATGACTGAGAACAGGGTTTAAATACTTGAAGGGATGAGACAAACTAGGCGTGGCAAGGGAGTGAGGGGGACTAAACAAATATATAACAGGTGAGAAACATGAATGGGTGGTAAAAAAAATGACAAGTGGAAACAAAAACGTGGACTGGCTTCACACAGGCCCGCATGTAATACAAACTGCTTCGGACTAGGGAGTAGACAATTGCACAAGGAATGCAATTGAGTAAGGAATGTCTTGATAGCAGAGAGCAGGTGCGAACACTTCTCTGAATCAAGGCAAGTAATTAGAGATAGAACAGAGAGGTGGAGTTACAGAACAGTATCGAAACTAGAGATAAAATTTGTTTGTTACTTAACGTGATTAAATTACAATTACATACTAGTTGACTAGTGACTGTTAGATAATTAGTTAGACAGACGATTCATGTGTTAATAAAATTTAGTTCGCAAAAACAACAATGGGAAGGAATCATGGGAAACCAGAAAATTCCAAAACCTCCCGAGTGCATCACGAAGACAGGGAAGTGACTCGGGCTCAGAATACATGAAATGGTAAATGGTTGGCATTTATATAGCGCCTTTATGCAAAGCGCTGTACAATTGATGCTTCTCATTCACCCATTCAAACACACACTCACACACCAATGGCGATTGGCTGCCATGCAAGGCGCCGACCAGCTTGTCAGGAGCATTTAGGGGTTAGGTGTCTTGCTCAGGGACACTTCAACACAGCCCAGGCGTGGGATCAAACCAGCAACCCTCCGACTGGCAGACGACTGCTCTTACTGCCTGAGCCATGTCGCCCCCATGAAGACACAGACATCACAGGGGAAGACGAATGCAATGAACTATGAATGGATGAACAAACAGATAACCAGAAGTGAATAATTAAAAATAATAAATCACAAGAATCACAAATAAACTAATAGAGATGTAGCCCTATGGGAATTTTGGGTATTTCCTAAACTCATTGTATTATCATTTTGTTTATTTTCTTTTAAAACGTGTTTTTAATAATCTAAAAAATGTTTAAATACTGTTGACATGCGTTAAAAAATGTGTTTGTTAAAATTCACTTCCTTGGAGTGGGGCCCAATCAGCAGTCAGGGTGAGAGCTCAGGGGGGAAGCAAAAGGACGCGAGAGAGAAAAAACGGGAGTAGAGCGAGGAGAGACAAGACGGGAGAGCTAGCACTGGTGCACTGCTATAGATTAGTTTATATAATATTATATATTGAATAGTTTGTATAACACCAATGTATAGTGATATTGTAGTGAATGTGTTTAGACGAACGGACAGTGAGTCTTTTAGCAACATTCTACAGTGATACAGCGGTGTTATAACGTGTTTGATATCGAAAACTTGGACAGAGTTTACGACGAGGATACATGCTAGTTAGCTCGACGTAGCTTGCCGTTGGAGGATCCAAGGACGTTGTATAAGAGTAGCCAGCCCGGTCACTCCTTCACACATCGTCTCCAAGATCTCCGGGGACCGAACACAATGGAGGAGGACCGCAGTGACGACGTCTCCACACACAGCGCCGCCGACATTGCGTTGCTATCGCGGTGAGGAGGACAACCAGCGCAAGTTTGTTTTGCTTTCTCTCGCGGCGCTTTTGGCGCGAAGCAGCCATTTTGTTTGAGGCTTCACCGAACGCTAGCATCGATACAGGCCTGCATCTCTCTGCTGACAACTGGTTGTGTACCCAATGTTAGGCTTGAAACTAAAAGTGTGGTGTAAATATGTTGACTTAACTGTGTTTTGAGTGAATGCATAGCAGTTAAAGAACTGAAAAAGCAAGCCATTCATTTGTGTTTATCTGTTATATTTCTATGTGTATATTTGTATATAACATATTTAACAAGTAAATAGTTTAAACTTCTCTTGGATATTTGCCTGTCTGTGGGTAGCTTATTTGATAGAGAGAGTAAGCTAACAGTGAAAAGGTTTACAGTAGCCTACATTTAGTGAATTATTTCATTAGAGCATTGATTAACACTAGAGAGAGTGATCTCTCGCTATATAGGAATTCGGGGAGCGCACTCCACACTAATAGCCAGACACGCTAGGGGGCGCTACAGAGAGAACTCAGGAACATTACGGGCAGAGCGAGTTTATAACTAGCATCTAATATATGCGTTATCCGTATTTGCGATGTTTAGGATTTGTTTATCCGGCTGTCTTTGCTCGACTAAGTTGAGATGCTGATATATGCCCCAGCAGAATGATGATTACATGACTCCAGTTCAGTGTCATAGCCTATTGTTTTGATGATATTGTTATTTTGATATTATTACTGTCATTATAACTAATAATAATGTTACCTGCAAAATCCTTCTTGTGTCCATCGTTCATGGTGATAAATCGTGATGAATAAATGAAAAATAAATACATCTGGTTTTTGTTGCTTAGAAATGCAGATTTTATTATGCTAAAATGACTCCAATATATGAATATATATATGACTACATTCTAATTTTGATATTGGTACTAATAGCCTACTGTTATTTTATTTGTGATCAAATGTTCTTTATTCAACAAAAATGTTCAAGCAGAAAACATTTAAAATACCCCCTCCCACATGGTGCCTGGAGCCTGTGGGGATATACCAGCCTTTCTTCAATAGGTCGCCAGGAGGCCAACTCATTAGGATCTAACCAAGTTGTAATTGGGTGTAATTGTATGTTTTCCAGTTTCATTCTGGGATGATTCATTCATTCATTATCCTAACCCGCTTATCCTGAACAGGGTCGCAGGGGGGCTGGAGCCTATCCCAGCATTACATTGGGCGTAAGGCAGGAATACACCCTGGACAGGTCGCCAGTCCATCGCAGGGCACACACACCATTTACTCACATACTACTCATACCTACGGGCAATTTAGACTCTCCAATCAGCCTGACCTGCATGTCTTTGGACTGTGGGAGGAAACCGGAGTATTCTGGGATGATTGCCTTCCCAAATAAAATTGACATGAGAGTATGAACTTTGGTCCAATATGTATCTGGTGGCAGAAGCAGAATCATGGTGGCTAAGAAATTTACACATGGAAGAATGTCTTATTTTAGTAATGGGAGACGGGACCATTTCTTGAGATCAGCCTCTATTTGTTCAAAAATGTTTTAAAATGATTGAAGGCAATCAAATCGAGTGAGGGATGAATATGAACACCAAGATATTTAAGAGTCTATTGGTATTGTTAGGGAAAAATTCAAGGGACTCTAACCCCTGGCAGTGTACACTGTCTGTCCGCGTCACAGACTCCGAGACTGTTCTGTGTTCTGTATTGGGAAGAACCACATTAGCGATCCCATCCTCGTCGCCAAACTGTTACACACACAGGTGAGCATCGTCTGATGAAGCAGATCCAGTAAAAACACAACAATAGCTATTTGTCTCTTTAACTTTTGTATAAATTTGCAAAGAAATGACAGAAAGTGAGAAAGCTTACCGGCTTTCTGATTCGCATCAGACACAGTAAGACTCTTATACACACTTTTCCAGAAGGGGGGGGCTTTACCAAAACAAAAAGACATGACGCTGGCCACGAACATTTATCAGTATTTTGTCTTCTACCCCTTGTTTTTTTTAAAGATATTTTTTAGGCCTTTTTCAGCTTTATTGGACAGTATATAGTATAGAGAGACAGGAAGAATGGGAGCGAGAGAGAGGGGAAGACGTGTGACAAATGTCAGACAGTCGGATTCGAACCGCCAACTTCGCAGCTCGCAATGAGCATGCGGTCAGTGCTCTACAGGCTGCGCCACCGAGACACCCCTGAATACCCCTTGTTGACCTTGCTGTAAGACCAGAATGTGCTAGCTGAGAAGCAGAGACATTAAGGTCAAAGGCTGTCTGTGCTGGAGAGAGACAGAGAAAGACTCATAGTAAGCACTTAATTCAGAAAGTGGTCTAATCGTAATAAGGATCATCACTAAAAGGTTATTTGTAATCTGTGTGTGTCCTTATGTTAACACACATTGTCAATTAAGAAAATTACCCTTACAGTATATGTGAGGGCAGGGCATTTTTACTTATTCCCGAGTTAAGGGTCATCATTGCAGATTTTGTATTTCTAAACTCATTAAATGTGGATAGAATATGTGGTAATGAAGCGTAGCATCATTAACAAATAACAGGACATCATCAGCATACAAGGATACTTTATGTTGATTGTTAACACTTATGGTTTTGATAGCTATTGTTTGGCAAATTCATTGAGCCAGTGGCTCTACAGATAGAGCAAACAGAAGGGGAGAAAGCAGGCAGGCCTGACAAATGACTCTGCAAATGGCGAACTGCGGAGAGAAAATATTATTGGTAAGAACCATTGAAGAAGGTTTGATATACAAAACTTTGATCATGAATGAAATCAGTTTCAAAATACGTGTTTCAAAACCTCCCAGAGATACCCCCACTCCAGCCAATCAAAAGCCTTCTCACCATCAAGTGAAAACACCGCGCATGGGGTGTGGGCATCTCCAGCAGAATGAATGACATTCAGTGTTTGGATATTGTCAGATGTAAGTCGGTATTTTATGAAACAAGCTTGATCAGTCACACTCAGTGAGGACCTTATTAGGTATTTATTAAGCTTTTTGTTTTTTACTTATTGGCCTTCTGCTGCTGTAACCTATCCACTTCCAGGTTTATCACGTTTTGTCTTCAGAGATGCTCTTCTGTATACCACTGTTGTAATGTGTGGTTATTTGTGTTACTGTAACCTTCCTGTCAGCTTTTACCATATAGTCTATCCTTTAATAGGTTTTGTGTGTTTGTGAGAATGCTATAATACGACTGACGAGTGTGTAAGGCCGACATCTGGCATTATCACTCAGGGCTGGTCAGCTTGCTGGCTTCCTCTGGTATTGTGGAATATGTGGCTGTAAAGTAATTTAAGGAGCATGCACCATTAACCCCCACTATCTCCCCACCCATACGGGCAGGAGCCTGTGGGGGAAGACTCAGGCCTCCAGCCGTAAAACTCGTTATGACGGGGCAACATCCTTTACGGCACGGGAAGGTTTCAGAGGGCACGGCCTGTTAGGCCCTGACCTTCTCCTGAACCCCCCTTTATTGCTCTCTCCCTCTTTTACTCAGTCACTAAATGATGTGTACAGCATTGGATGTTTGGTATTATTCTGATTGTTTCAGTGCGACTGGTGCAATGGTTTTATTTCTGCAACAGCAAACCCTGTACATCATAACCAACCAGGAGAAGCTGTGTGGAGCTCTGCCCCAGTGAAAGCCATGTGCCTCAACCCCCCTGCGCTTCCTGGGGAGGCGTGGCTCCAAATTACAGATGGGTGACCCATTTTTAGGGTTAACATCAAAGGCCAGATTTTGGATTTAAGGACAGCAAACTAAGCAATCGGGGAGAATGCAATCAGCCTCCTAATCTGTAGCCAGACTCCTGTATGTAGCTTCTATTACCAGGTATGACTTTTAAGACTCCGTAATTTGGTTTCCATTGTAATGTTTTTTGATTTGAAACTAGTGTGTAATTACGTATGTAACCTGCCTGGTAAAATAAAATTGTTAAAACTTGATCTGTTTGGTTTTCCTTACTGACACTTAATGTTACACAGGGAATGCGTGGTTGACCCCCTCAAACTGGTCTAGGGAGGATGATTATTTCCACTTACTGTATCACGGCGTATAGCACCCGTAGACCTATGTTGGTAAATCCCTCGCCTCCGCATGGTAGTTCATTCATGTCGAGCACAGCCGTAGCTATGTTGGTCTGCTTGGGTCCCTAGGCTGTAAACAGATATACCCGAGAGTAGCTATTCCTGCGACCTCTGTAATGACTACAGATAGCTAGTCAGTTCGTGAGACGTGCACATAATGCGCGATGTGACATGCGGTGGTACCAGCAGAGGATTGTTCAGCGAGTTCTTCTCAGTACAGGATTCCTATAACAATCAAGTAAAAATTATAAATACAACATCCACTAAATGTGGATAACTAATCTAAATTATTATTCTAAAATGGAGTCAGATAAACGAAGGTGAATCTATTGGCCCTATTGTGGAGATTCTGAGTCAGCCTGGACCAGTAAAGAGCGGAAGGCAGAGTGGTACTACTGCCTTTGTATCGTGGTTTGTTTATTGGCTGATCTAGACTGTCTGCATAGGGGCCACTAATTTTTAACCCTGTTAGTATTCTTTCAGCAACACCAGAAGGACGAGCACGCTGATACCTTCAGCCCTCGCTAAATTCCGTCGTTGGGTTAGCGTGAGGTTTTACAAGTGAATCTGTGATCCCGTTCCCTGTGTGGTCGACTGGTCCATCGTTGAATTTATGACAGCATTCTTTTCTGCACCAATTATTAAATTGAAATTGGATAGTTCTAGCATAAGGTTAGTCAAGCTGTGAAAAATTCATAGGAGCATATACTGAAACAAAAGTGATTTTTACCATGTACACTCAGTGAGCACTTTATTAGGTATTAATTTGTGTATTTTTTGCACCATTCTCTGCAAACTCTCTACACCCACCCCATCTGGCACCAATTATGCCACAGTCGAGATCACTGAGATCACATTTGTCCCCCATTCTGATGGTTGATGTGAACATCAACTGAAGCTCCTGACCCATATCTGCATGATTTTATGCATTGCACTGCTGCTGCATGATTGGCATTATCATTATCAGAGATTATCTATTAACATTATCAGAGAACCTCTACTGGCTGCCACAGCTGCGATAAATCTTTACACATCTATGTTAGATGTGATTCCTGAATAGATGCCACATCCACATGTCTCCTATGTAAGAAATCCTAGTTCTCTTGTTTGGAGAGCCTAGGCCCTGAATGATACTAAATTAATGGTCGTCATAATGGGTCGAGAGAAACAGCATTACATGGTATCAAGTGACTATATATCCACGTTGACAAATCACACCCACACGTCCCATTAACGGTCTGCCCACATTTTGGTATTGTGATATCATGAGGCCGTGTTTTGCAGGGCAGGGTGTGGCAGTGCAGGTAAGGATACAAAATCAGGAATTCCAAAGAAAACAAGGGTTTTAATAATTTCAAATAAAGGTTCTCTCAAAAACAGGGTAATTCAAAGAATACAATATTACTTCAAGTCAAAATATTAACCATCAACAAAACAGGGTTTGACCTTCCTCGAGGTTCCAAAGTGTCCTTTTCGTTTCGTCAAAGTTTTCACACACAAAGTACTTGTTCTCCTCTCCCTTCTTGCTTTGTTTGGGCGTTCCCCTTTTAAGCTCCTTTCTCCTGCCGCAATCAGGGTGGCTCAAGCGCTGGTACTTGTCTCCTGCCCCGTGTTGGCTGCTGGGATGTTGAGTCTTTGGCCCGGTGACCATTTTGTGTTGCTGTCCCTCCGGTTGCCAGCAGATGGGGACATAGTGACCATCAATCACCTGTTCCCTGGTGATGCCACACATCCCTCTCCCCAGGCCTGACTTCCTCGGCAGGGTGAAGGAGAAAGGGTATCAGCGTTCCCATGGTGTGGGCCTGGCTTGTGAACCAAAGAGAAATTAAAAGCCTGCAGGCTCAGAAACCACCTAGTTACCATGCTATTATTTTATTTATTTCTAGCCATTTATTGTATCTATTGCAATGGGGAGTGATCAGTCACCCGGCTAAACTTCCTTCCCAGCAGATAATATTTAAGGGTTTCTAGGGCCCACTTCATGGCCAAATATTCCTTCTCAACAGATACATAATTCTTCTCTCTTCCAACTCAAATAAAGGATGGGGTATTCCTCACCTTCCTTGATCTGGGAGAGCACAGCCCCTAGACCCACCTAGAAGTGTCCTGCTGGTGAGGTCTAGTACGGAACACAAGGCCCTCTTCAGATTGGAAAAAGCATCTTCTGCGGTTGGAGTCCACTTCACCATGCGGGAGTGCCTTTTTGTAGTCAGCTCTGTATGAGGGGCAGCTAGGATAGCAAAACCAGGGATGAACTGGTGGTAATAGTTTGCCAGGCCCAGAAATGATCTCACTGGCCTTGGCCAGTTTTGAATGGCCACCAGTTGGGACTCTGAGGGTTTCACTAATCCACACCCTATAGTGTAGCCCAAGTAGTTGGTTTCACTGAAAGCTATTTTACATTTCTTAGGGTTTGCGGTCAGTCCTGCTTGCTCAGAGCGAATCCACCACCTTCCGTACCCTAGGTAAGTGGCTTTCCCAATCGGGGCTCTGGATTACCACATGGACCTGGTCCATTAGGCGCTGGAAGGTGGCGGGTGCTCTAAACAATCCAAACAGAATTTTTGGTAATACTATAGGCCTCCAGGGGTTTGCATGTTGTGGCAAAGCAGTCTTCTCCAGCAGGCTGGAGACAATGGCACCTACCAATACCCTTAGGTGAGGTCCAGGGTTGTTATAAAGAGAGCCTTACCCAGGCTTTCAATTAGCTCATCCACCCGTGGCATGGGGTAAGCATCAAATTCAGAAATGTCATTCAATTTCCTGTAATCATTGCAGAAATGGACAGATTTATCTTGTTTTCCCACTAGGACAATGGGGCTAGACCATGTACTCTTGGACCCCTCAATGACCCCAAGGTCCAACATCTCCCTCTGTCCTCCTCGATAACCTTCTTGCGTGCTTCGGGCATGCACATGGTCTTTAATTTACTGTCTTTCCTGGTAAGATGTGTATCTCATGTTCCAGAAGGTGGGTACAGCCTGGACGTGAAGAAAATCTATTCTGGTTGCGGTCTACCAGCACCATCGTTTGCTGTTGTTGGTTGAGAGAGAGGTCAGGTTCAAACTGTACCACCTCCCGAGCTTGCTCCTTGGACTCTCTGGGGGCAAGACAACTGAATAGCGCATCTCTGGCATGCCATTTTTTCAAGAGGTTGACATGGTAAATTTGCTTACCTTTTCTCCTTACTGGTTGCTTTACCTTATAATTCACTGGCCAATTTTTTCAAGTACCTCACAGGGTCCCTACAGTAAAGAACGAGGGCACTCTTACTGCAAATACCAGGTAGGGGAGCAGCTGATTCCAGTTCTGACCATCCTTGTCATCCTTGGCTTGTCAGCCACCTTTTTCAGTATGGCTTTGAGGGTCTTGTAACATTTTTCATCTAGGCCATCTGTCTGGAGGTGGTACACAGAAGTCCTCACCTGCTTCACTCGCAGAAGAATGCACCACTCCTTTGTGACCATGGACATGAAGGGGCTGCCTTGGTCAGTGAGGATTTATTTTGGGAGCCCCACCCGATGGCTGAAAAGAAACAATTCCTTTGCCGCTTCTTTCGCATTTGCCTTTGTTAGGGGAATCGCTTCTGGGTAGCGCCTGGCATAGTCTACAATGACCAAAATATATTGATGTCCCCAAGAACTCTTTGGAAGCGGACCTACTATATCCATTCCCCCCCCCTCTCAAATGGGGTTTCAATGATGGGTAGGTGGATGAGGGGGTTGCTACATGTTTGCTTTGATGCTGTACGCTGACACTCTGGGCAACTGCAACGGTAGTTTTCCACCTCTTTATGAACCCCTGGCCAAAAGAACCGCTACAACACTCTTTCTTTTGTGGGCCACTAGGTGACAGATGAGTATGGGCCAACAGCAACACCATGGCACAATGGGGTCTGGGCACAAAAACAGTCATTGCTTTTCACAATCTGGTACAACAGACCATTTTTCAGTGCAAAGTGGGGTATGTGAGGGTTAGTCTCCCACCAAAGCACCCTCTATCACCCACCTACAGGTTATTTAAGGCATTAGAAAAGGTGGGGTCCTGCAATTGCACAGTTCCATACTGACCTCTCAAGGGGTGGGGGGGTTTGACTGGTTACCAGATCCTCATTTTCACTGGACCCCACTGGGTTTTCTGGTTCCTCTCCCTGCGACTGCTCCCGGGCAGACTCTGCATCCTCTGTGCTGGGGAAGGGGTTATTGGGTTGAAAACAGACGGCCTAATCTTTTTTCTCTTGGGATTAATCTTATGTTTTCAGGGCTCCCGAGTCGAGTTTCCAAAAAACACAAACATAGGACAAGAAACAGAAAAACAACAAAACAGAAAAGACAGGGATTATGGCACATATAACAGAAATGGCATCATTCCGAAGCCCCAAGGCCAGCCCCCCAGTCGCTATACCCACGATTCCTTCTCAGTCTCGCTTTTTCTTATCCTTCTTTTCAAGCCCTTATATTCCTTTACCACAGTTCTAGCCTCCTTGTTCCCGAGCCCTTGCCCTTGTGGCATTCTGTCCTCTTAGTGTTTGTTTTCTGGATTCTGGTTTATGACCCCTGCCTGCTTCTCTGGACTCTTCTCTTGTTTTGTGGATCTCTACCTCTGCCTTGTTTGGATTGACCTCCCGTTTTTTTAACTCTGCCTGTTTTTGATTACGCTCTGTCTGCCCCTTATCCTCCTGCTAATTAAACCTGCCATTTTTCAACATCCCAGTGTCTGCTATTGGTTCCTCTGTCCCCCCCAGCATGACACCCGTAGGCTATAGGACTATTAGTTACGTTATTAGCTTATTTCCCTTGTCTCACTGCTATTATGTTTGTGATGCATAATTCAAGAGTAGTAGTAGGGTTTAAAGTTATAGCTAACAAGGCTCCTGGTCCAAGCGATGGTCTTGTCCTGCCTGGACTACTGCAACTCCCTCTTGGCTGGCCTCCCAGCGTCCACCATCAGACCCCTCCAACTTATCCAGAATGCAGCAGCTTGTTTGGTCTTCAGCCTTCCCACACACTCGCATGTCACCCCCCTGCTTACTTCCCTCTACTGGCTGCCTGTCATGGCTCGCATCAAAAACATTGGTGCTAGCCTTTCAAGCAGTTAAGGGGTCTGGCCCAGCTTACCTCCAAAAGATCATCAGACCCTACACCCCTGCCAGACCTCTTTGTTCATCCTCCACAGGCCGCTTGGCTCCTCCCCCTCTCCAAACTTCCACCTCCCGCTCACAACTACTGTCTGTTCTGGCTCCATGGTGGTGGAACGAACTCCCCGTGGAGGTCAGAATAGTAGAATCTCTTGCCATCTTCAAGTGCAGACTGAAGATGCAACTCTTCAAGCTGCACCTCTCCCTGTCCCTCCCTACCTCCCTGTAAACCTTAATTGTTGTCTTTTTGTGATATTTACTAGTGCATTAGGATGTTTAGTTTGGCTAGGTAAGCGTTTCGTTCATACATTTGCATGTTGCGGTAAATAAATAAATCATCTGATGATCAAATAGGCCCCGGTCCTTATCTTTGTTGTGCAGGTAGCAGTTGAAATTGTACTTCCCTCTAGGGTCTTTCAGCGCACTTATCCCTGGTTATGGGTATGCACTTTTTGAGTGTCTGCCAAATTCCATTAATGTAATGTAATACAATAACAAGGGGGAAACAAAAACGTGAACTGGGTACACATAGACCAACACGTAAAACATACGGCTCTGAATTAGGGAGTGAACATTTGCATAGAGCAGAAGATGTGGTGATAGCGAGAGACAGGCTCAAATACTTCGCTGAAACTAAGCAAGTAATCAGGGATAGCATAGGAAGGCGGAGCTATAGAACAGCATGGAAAATAGGTTAGTGAGTTAGTTACATGATTAAAGCTAAACTAACCAAATTAAGTGACTGTTCATTTATTATTTAGACAGACAGTAAGTGTATTAATATAATTAGTACTGTACAATATCTAAATTTGTAGTTGTTAGTAAGAATAGTGCTTTACAACATTAACTAGTGAAAAAGCAGGAAGTAAGGAATGCGAGACTGGGAAGGAATTGTTTAAACCCGGAAACTACCGAAACCACCCGAATAGTGCAGCACGCAGACAGGGGAGTGACTCTGACTCGGAAACATTCAGACACAGACATAACAGGGGAATCACGAATGCAATGAATAGTAATGTATGAATGAACAGACCAGATAAGATATGAAAAATAATAAATTACAAGAATAACAATACTAAACAAAGATAAACTAACAGACAAAATTCAGGAACATAACAATCGTATTCAGCATATATCTGTGTAGTTATACCACAAAACACATACTTTGAACCCAGACTTCAACGCGACATAGTTTGCTTATATTTAGCTTTCACCGCTCTATTTAATAGGGAGGAGTATACCAGAAGTATCATTCCCAAAACAACCACTTCACCTCCCTATGATATGGATAGACAAGACCAGTGAATACCAGGTACTTTGACGTACACAACCCTTCTCTCTGCAATGTTTGGCAGAAATGCTGAATTTCATTTTAATCCCAGTTAGAATGATATTATATTATATATCTTATATTAACTGAATATGATTTTTGAAGAGCTTTTACTCTATTTCACAAACATGCTACTTGGTGCGTTATGCTATGAGGGATGTGTTCTGTCCAGCTGACGTGGAAATATCTGGTGGTAATCTGAAGTGGAATATTTCACAAAGTGATCACTGAGTATATATGAACTCTGCTAGAGGGCAGAGGCTATTGTGACATCACAGCAGTTACCAGTAGTAGTAATATTATTACTAGTTATATTTATTAAAAGTATTAGCATTTACAAACTGGTGTAAAGATGTACCTATTAAAGTGATCACTGAGAGTATATGAACAGTTTGAAGTGTGTGGATGTAGTAAAAAAAATCAGAGTAATGGCATTTTAGTCAGTCAAAAAACTGCCACCACTGTAGAAACTGAACATTCGTCCATTCATTCATCCAACCGTTACGTAATCCATAATACTTGCAATACTGGCAGCATGATTATGCTCATAGTCGGGGGGGGGGGGGACGACGACGACGACGACAATGTTATGTAGATAAAAATATCTTACATGATCAACAGAAGAGATGGAACCAATATTTATTTTTCTTTATGATTCTCTTTTATCAGTAATTTTCCTATAAGTTCTTTTTCTCTCATGACTACTACATTAGCTACTACAATTTCTAACTACTAACTCAAAAACATACCAATGTATAAATTAATTCACAATACTGTCTTTCAGTTTTCACACAAGTGCTTATCATTTCTATTCATGTGGTCTCTTCAGTTGTTGACTTGTGTTTATAATTTTGTTGCACAAATTTTGTTGTCATCTTGCTTGTTTTTTTTAGTTGTGCAAAAACACACATAACCATTTTGTTTTTTGCGCTTAAACGTTGCAAGTGTCTCAACAATCTATATAAACCCTAACTCAGTATCACAATTAAAGTGTTTTTATTTAGAAATTACACGTCTGTCACGTGCACAAAGGTTTCATCGTGATTCTAGTGGTATACGCGGTCAAGGTAAGAGTAGTGCGTCCGCTCCATTTGCACGCCGTCGTACGCCTGTGGTGCGCCGGGTGAGCGGAGTCTGCACACCATTTAAATTCGTCTTAGCCGGCGAATCCGCCGGATGCCCCGCTCAGTTTAATCAGCGAAAGCGGTTTGTATGACATATTTTCTGTAATCTGACAGTCTCGCCCATAGACTGTATAATAATATAATAGGTACCCCGGCTGTATGAAAAGGAGCGGACCCAGTTTCTCTGTTTACATTTTTTGGCGGCTGGCTTGACGGTAATACTTGCTTTATCGCCCTGTTGTCAAGTCCGGTGTTATACTGACGTTACGTTAAATCACTTAAACACATTCTCACCGGATCGATTGATAGCTAGCTACCTCCGAGGCTTGCATATCATTTGTATAAGTAGATATATCTATAGATTGCCTAAGTACCAGTGTCAAGTAACGTAAACTAGCTAGCCAGCTCCGTGTCTTGTATAACCTGTAATGGCTGCTATCAAAGCTCTTGTTCTCAAAAACTTAACATGGAAATGCTCAAAAGACTTTCTGCTTCTCCGAAATACAATACAAAAATATCGGATATTGTTGTCAAAACATATAGTTAATTTAGGTAAAATGCCCTATTCCCGCTGTATTCTGTCTGCCCCCGGGAAGGGGCGTGGCTATGGCGGTCCGGTCTACT
Organism: Conger conger; assembly: GCF_963514075.1. Classification (NCBI taxonomy): domain Eukaryota; kingdom Metazoa; phylum Chordata; class Actinopteri; order Anguilliformes; family Congridae; genus Conger; species Conger conger. The sequence goes on along the minus strand of NC_083761.1, from coordinate 31,193,316 downwards.
ATATGTCTACTTCCGGAACTAGACGTTGAGTTTAGATCGTGACGAAAGCATTTCGGCTGTTCATATCCCAAGATCCTCTGTTCTGTCTTCCTTTCCCCTTGCAATCCAAAATGTCGAAGAGAGGTAAGCAAGCGCCGTGGGAAGCTAATCCACGTACATCCATCTAATGTCCGGCTTAAAAATGACAGGAATCACCTTGAATAAAACATTAAGTCCTTCGTTGTTATTCTGTGCTTTTTTTTAATATGGAGGCTATTCATTTCAGTGCAACATAAATAAAATGGAAGTGGTGGATGCTAGTATGGTGCTTCAATTGTACTAGATAAGGGTCGGCATAAATCTTTCATTTTTATTTTATTTTCAACCGTAAGGTTAAAAAAAAGAAAAAGAACCTATTGCTTACTACTCGCATTGTTGGTATTGTTATTAACTATGTTCGTGATTTGTTGTGTAAAATGTCCATGTGACGTAAGTCTAGTTTGCGTTTAGGCCCCGTTAACACCATGATAGCTTAAGCAAATGGCTAAATCGCAATTATGGCTAACTTTTAAAATCATGAAAATTGATGTTTCATATTGGGGTGTCTATTCGAGTGATTCGGCGGTATTATCATATATTCAGAACGTTAACCTTCTGCCCAGTCTGCTGTGGTTGACATTTGGAATGTGCAATTTTTCATCACTTCGGCTCGATAGCCGAAATGGCTTTGCCAACAAACCGTTGAATCGTCGCAGTTGTCGAAATACTGCGACTGAACATTTGGTGATAAAGAAAATGAATGGAATAAAAACTACCCTGCGGTCCTGTTAAATTCGCACAGAACCCGGAGGTGCGGCCGCTTACACCTGATAAGTGGTACGTTTAATGGTAGTTTTTCTACCGAGGAATGTGGCTTATGATTATGGTTGCGTATTCGCTATCCCGGGCACTAAAACACTTTGAATTGGGCCAATAATTGTACAACTTGCCTGTGTAGAGCGTTTAGCTCACGATGTTCCTATTCACTAGCAGAACCACACTACTACAGTTTTGCACTGTTATGCTGTCAAATCTCTATTAAATCTGTATCCGGTTCATCTTAATTAAAAACCGATACCTTCTATATAAAACGTGTGTACGTGCGTGAACAATTTTTCAAGGAACACTTCTGGCTGAGCCGTAGAAGCCTGCCCGGTTCATAATCTCTCTTTAGCAACCGCTTCCCCGCCACACTGTCACATGGGAGCACCATTATGATGTCACCGTATGCTGAAATGAATCGCGTATGTGACTCGCTCAAAACTGATGGAATTGGAGTATACATGCACACACGAACAAAGTTAGTGTTCAAAACACGGCGTGTCTACATTAGGCTCTGCAGAATTACTTGCACAGAAGTATCCCTTTAAGCCATATTGGCCTAAATGGATATGTCTAACATAATACATTAAAGGCAGTTATGTAAGCCATGATGAGTCCCATGTTCATATTGTGCTATATTGCTGGCAGTTACATGGTGGTAATGAATATAGACTGAGGTGTATCAATAAACTCTTAATTAGTAATTGTCATTTTTCTTAACCTCTTAATCGTTTGCGTTATACCACAATGTGAAAATGGGACTTATTCTTCATACCATGCTTAGCAATTTATGAAAATTAGTTGGAAATTCTGAATTTCACTTATAGATGCACATTTAGTCTTTGTATTTTGTTTATGTAAATACACGCATAAAATATAAAGAACCTAGACTGGTCTGCACGCATAACAAAAAGTGGGGGAATGCATGGGCCAATATGATTTAACGGAGCCCTCAAACAATACATCATAGCTGGCAGTCAAATTAAACCAAACTAAAGGAGTTTTTGATGAGGTTTAATAAATGCCATTTGCAAGCTAGATTGTCTTGCTATATAAGATTATTATTTCTTTTTTTACTGAATAATGTGTACAACTGAATTTTTCAGGACGTGGTGGTTCATCTGGAGCAAAATTCCGCATCTCTCTGGGTCTCCCGGTAGGTGCAGTTATCAACTGTGCTGACAACACAGGTGAGTGAACCATAAAACTCCTGGATAATTAAATGTACTGGGTAGGTTGTTCAGTTTGTTTCACCGTTTGTATGGGATCATGGTTGGGTGCACAAATAATTGGCTTAATCTTGAATTCTGCTTGGTAGGTATTCATGTAATTTACAGTTGTGTTTAATGCATTTGAAGGAACCTCAAATCTAACTTGCTTGGTCAGAGATTTAGAATAACAAGTGCCAGTAGACAAGCAAGTAAACAGACACAGGTTGCCAGAACATCCTCCATAATATGCCTTCTATGGTTTTTGCAGTGTGTTTGAATGGATAATTCCTGACCTCAGCATCCCAGTTACATTTTATTAGGGGCAGAATCTTGGATTTTGTGCAGTTGGAGTAATCAGGCAACTTACTGTAGTTGCTGATCAAATTATGGATTGATGCAAGGGGTGTGGGAGGGCATCTGATGTATAATAAGATGTCATTGGCATGAACTGACTTTATGGTGGTATGTCTTGGATTGGATGGCAGAGTTGCTTTCAGATTGCCTGATTAATGCTGCCAGTGGTTCAATGAAGTGAATAGCTGAGGGGATAATGGGCTACAGAGGTGAAGAGGAATGACCAATCTACTGTCATGCTTTTTCAGCATCGCTATGATAAATAGTGGTTTATTTGGGGCTGTGCACTTGTTACAGGAATTGATCTAACTTGTATGTCTTGTATTTTCTGAGGAATGTCTCCCCTTAATGAATTCAGTTTGATCTTTGTCTAAGTGATATTACATTCTAGTCTTAATGATATTGCTTTGCCTCTGAGGTATATGTTTAGTTGTATTGGGTGCTAATTGGTATTGGATTTTTATAGAATTCTGCTGGGTAACCATCTGGTCCAGGTAATTTGATTATTGGCATCAGCTGGAGTGCTTTGGTAATTTCCTGTATCTAAGTAGGTTCCTCTAAGAGTTATGATTGAATTTTGGTTACTGTCGGCAGCCTGTTATTCTGAAATGTCTTCTGGTCTAGGGCATAAAGGATGGGTCTAATTGTGGTAATGGTAGGTTTGTTCTTTGCAAAAAAATGTCCAGTTATCTCCAAATTCAAAATGAGTTTGCGGAGTGTTTTTTTTTTTTTTTTTGATTTATAAAAAAGAAAAGTCCAATACTGTTAAATCTGGCAAGGATGACATGAAGACATCTGTATTGGGGTTGTAGATATTTGCTGTAACATTTTTTTTTCGATGGTTCCATTGATTATTGAACAATGGCATGGTTGAATAAATACTCAATTCTGTGACTTGCTTGGATTGGTGTTATTTTACCATAATGCCCAGCTATGAAGTGGCAAAGTCAAAGGCTTAATCACATTTCTAAATTAATGTGCGTCCACACAAATGTGGACAGTTCTTTTAAAATAACGAATTAAAATGAAAACTTACTGAAGATACCCAGTTACACTATCATGGTCTTAATGCAACGGTCTTAAGGGATGTTTGAGCCTCTCCACTCAAGCCTTGTCAGATTGTGTCCAAAAATTATTGTAGAGAAGTTTCAATTAACTACCCAACTTGGTAGCTTGAGTGACAGCAAACCTAGCCTAACGCTAGTTTAATGCCAGTTTTCCTTTTTCTTGGATTTGATATGTCCATGGGTTTCTTCTGCCTTGTGTGTCACAATCATAGATTCATGATGGGATACTGTTTGAATAGCAAATGGACACATACTGCATTCTGTAGCTCATTATGTTGGCATGAAACTTGTTTGTGATGTTATGTGCTCTATCCCCAGGTGCAAAGAACCTATACATAATCTCTGTGAAGGGAATCAAGGGGCGATTGAACAGGCTGCCTGCTGCTGGTGTGGGTGATATGGTCATGGCTACTGTAAAGAAAGGCAAGCCAGAACTAAGGAAAAAGGGTGAGACTGTTTTCCCATCTAGTGTAATTCATAGGCCTTGGAAGTCTGACCTAACGCAGGGCAAAACCTCTACGGATTTGCATATAAATGAAATATCTCTGGAAAATGGCTTCAGTTGAAAGGCTCTTGTGTCATTTAGAATACTTAATTAATTTCCACCTACTTTGTTCTGTATTTGTAATACTAACAAAATCAAGTTCTCTTTTACAATGAAATACTGGCTTACAATCTGGTAGGAGATAATTGTATGCATTTCCTGAATCATAAAGCCCACCTGTTTTGATCTCCATCTCTGCATTAGTCTCTGGTCTCATCGCCTTCTCATACTCATCAAGTGCTGCTCCTTGATCCCATCCACTCTGTCCCCAACTGTACCCCTATATTGTTGTGCAGCTGGGCTATATTTTTCACATTTTTGCACATCTTACTCTTTGCCTGCTGTGAGCTTGGAGTCTTTGTCATCTGGGGATGAGTGGAGGTCCAGCTCTAGCTTCACTAATGAAACGGTCACATAGCACTCTCTTCCGTAGTGGCCAGGGTGCTGGTGCAATGAGACTGCAAGGGAAACGTGTCAACTGAGTCAAATACAGTGATTATATAATGCAGATTTCTGCGGTAAATCTTAATGTAATTGTTATTTTAAGATGGGTATGGAAATGTATCCGTTTACCTGTTATATATTTAACAAAAAAACAAAAAAAAGTCCCAACATTTTAGATTCTTTTCTATTTGTAGCACACATACAAATTGGGGGCAACATTGTCTCAGGAGGTAAAGGCAGTCGGAGGGTTGTGTTCGATCCCACCCTGGGTGTCGAATGTCCCTGAGCAAGAAACTGAACCCACAATTGCTCCTGACAAGCTGGTTGGTGCCTTGCATGGCAGCCAATCACGGTTTGTGAGAATGGGTGAATGAGAAGCATCAATTGTGCAGCTAGTTAGTGTTGTCAGTGGTACAAATGTATTGCTTGATTTGGGCTATTTATCAAGTTTGTGATGCTCACCCGGTGTAAAGCCCCTAAAAAGGAACACTGCAAAAATGGGTGAGGACTGGCTGGCAGATTTGCATGTGTGCAAAGGGGTTACTGCGATGAACATTGCTAAAATGTGCTCTCTGCATTGCTGAATCATTTATGTTGAGCCAATTCGGATTGCAGTTGTATTAAAATTGGTATGATCTTATCTTTTTCAGTGCATCCAGCAGTGGTGATACGGCAGCGGAAATCTTACCGGAGAAAAGATGGGGTGTTTTTGTACTTTGAAGACAATGCAGGGGTCATAGTGAACAATAAAGGAGAAATGAAAGGTTGGTCCAGATGTCGATTAGCTCCCTGTTTTCAGATACCAATGACGACGCATTTAATTACGCACATTTTGGGTGAGAAATGGGACGGAAATGTCTGGTGTAGACTACAAGTTCAGAATCAGGTCTTGTGTGGTAATCCAGTAAATTTTACATCACACTGAACACAACATCTGAAGGCTCATTACCCAAAAAAGCATGTTGAATTCACTACAGTGAAATGGCAACTAGCAAGCACTAGTCAGGCGAAGTGGCTAACTACAATAATTAGTGCAGTCGGGAACGGCATGGGAATGCACTAATGCTACTATTAACTGTCATCTTTGCAGAATTTATGCCATGAGAACTGTTTAGCTTCATTTTGTGGAGGCATATCCTCTTGTACATCATAGTCTGTTCTACTGCAAGCTTTTGCTTAGGATATGCTACTGTTGCAATAGAATAAACATAATCGATGTGCTCATTTATGTAATAATGCTATTGTTTGTGGTCCTAAAATCCTGAAGCCAGTTCCCATTTTCAGCCATCGCTTCCCTCAGCAGGTTGCCAATGCTTTTCTCCCATAGGGATTTTGTTTTCTGCCAAAAATAAGGTCTGCGGTTTAATGTACTCCTATGCGTTGAATTACTTCTGTAATAACCTGACTGTGAATTTTGATGCCAGTAAGCACTTTAATGGTCAAATTCCGCCAGCCACCATTCAAGTTTCACATTAGCCCTCCTACAGGTGACAATACCGTTTCAACATGGCAACCACTAGCATTATTTTCAGCGGAAAACAAAATCCCTTCAAGGGGGTAAGCATTGCACCATGGGAACCAGTGGCTGAGGAAACCAGTCATCTAATCAAGAACTCTCCAAAATACTTGCAATGTTCTGACAGTAGGGGCCAACATATAGCTATGTTTCAATAAGTCCACAAACTCCTCAAACTATAAAGGGACAGTAAACAATAAATACATAATTTATTCTGTGCAATAACTGTCGTTTCGCAAATATTGATGTTCAGGATCAGCTTAGCATTGTTGTAGGCTACAATGGGTAAAGTTTGAATTGGAGTTGGGAAATCTAATGCTAGGTCTGCAGGTAAGGATATCACCCTGGAGCTGTACATCTGGGTGCACCCAAGGTAGTTAAATACATTTAATATCCCCAGACAAACACTAGAATGCTAGATCATGCACTCAACGAGCAAGTCTATGGCCATTACAATAAAGAACAAAGTAACTTTTTGTTTATATGCAGTGATTATTATTCTATTGAATACAGACATTGAATAATGAGATGTCATTCAATGAATCATTCACCTTGCCTGCTTCTAGATATGATTGGTGCACAAAATGGTCATGCTTGAGAACATTTCTCTACTTAACAATATACTGAAGTTGAATAGGCATGAATGAACAAGTACTTGGATAGGTGCTCTACCACCCAGTCCACCAATGGCACTGGTGTGCCCCTAGTAAGGGAGCAATAAGAGCATTGCTGTGAAATTTGTCCTCAAGTGGGACATTTTGCAGCAATACCAAGTTGCGACATTAAGCAACTGCCATTGCTCAATGTAACCAAAACGGATTTGTGTTTTGTCTTCAGGCTCTGCCATCACAGGACCTGTAGCCAAGGAATGTGCAGACCTGTGGCCCAGGATTGCCTCCAATGCTGGCAGCATTGCATAACCTCATCCCCCAAACAATCTCACCAGTGTTTGTTAAATAAAATCTTTTCAAAGCTGGCATGTTTTTAAGGTGTCAAATGAATATCAAATTGAGGATGTGGCTTTTCAAACATGTTCCCAAAGTACTGCAACTGCCCCTTTTTCTTGATTTGCTGCAGCTCAAACTTATACAACAGACCTCAACGGTGGCAAATTTGTTGGGTGTCCAAACCACCAGAAACATTTAATTTATTTTTGTAAATGCAACTTTCAAGCATCAATTTCAAGTATCCCGGTATTCTTAATTGAGGCATGCCAGTGTACTGGGCTGCAGTGTCAATATTGTTAATATAGTGTCAAAACACTATCAACATTATCAAGTTGGTGTACTCTTAATGTTCATGAGTAACGGCCCTATGTTTCAAAAGTTATTCACATTGTTATTCACAGTTCCACATTGATACAGTTGAGGTCTGTTGGATTTGGGTGCACTAGAGCGTATTTCTAGAGATTAATCACATTGCCGCAATCGGTATGGGCTCCCAATACCCCCGATCCTTAAAATATGATGGTATTGGCTTGGACAGCACTAGTGTATTTTTTTATTTATTTTTTTAGGTTTCCCCATTAAGTCAGTTGTGGCAAATTACCATTTTGATTTTCACTGAAAGTTGTCCCAAGCAGCAATTAATATCAGGCAGCCTCCATTGACCTGGCTTCCTGCAGACTAGCAAAAGGAATGAAGCACTTCACTAGACGCATTACTGTACAACAGACTTTCCATCGGAATTTGTCATCCCAGTAATGAGCAAAACATTCCATGCTACTGTGCTTTCATGCTTCCTAGTGAGAGCTCCTGAACGCTGATTGGAGTGTGGGCCTGTTTTTATACAGTCTGGTGTGGACTCGGGAGCACGGAAAGTTTGCGGTTTGAGATAACTGGAGACTGCAGTAGGAAGATGGTGACGTAATCTGTCCCTGATTCATCCACAGAGTATGGCTGTGTTGTCCTAATTACTGAAACCTAATATCAGCACTGGAGGCATTCGCAGATTGAGAAAAGAACGTTAATTTTGTGTCCACAAATTAACTGGCTACACTATATAGTATTGCAAATTGAAAACAATGCAATTGGCTATGGTTGCTGGGAAATTGGATGAGAATATTATTTTCATATATGTAAAGGTGTATACACTCACAAAGCACTTTATTACAGCAACTTATTTATGCGATTATCTAATCAGCCATTCAAATGGGGCAGAAATGACAATGATTGTTGGTGGCAGACAGGGTGGTTCTAGTATCTCAGAAACTTGTTCTGGGATTTTCACACACACTAGTTGGCCGGCCTGTAGCATAGTGGTTAAGGTAAATGACTGGGACACGCAAGGTCGGTGGTTCTAATCCCAGTGCAGCCCTTGAGCAAGGCTCTTAACCCTGCATTGCTCCAGGGGAGGATTGTCTCTCTAATCAACTGTATGTTGTCTGCCAAATGCCAATAATGTAATGTAGTCTCTAGAGTTTGCAAAGAATGGCGCAAAAAACATTCTTGAGTTGCAGTTCTGCAGACAGATGAGAGACATCAGAGGAGAATGGCCAGACTGGTCAAAACTGAAAGTAATGCAAATAACCACACAGAAGAGCATCTCTGAACACAACACATGATAATTCTAAGTGGATAGGCTACAGCAGTAGAAGTCTAAAAAAGATGTAATAAATACCTAATAAAGCTCTCGGTTTATATATATATATATATATATATATAGTTAAAACCATCCAACTTCTCAGAAAACAATGTAGTTTTTACAATTTTTTCCCCTGCAGGTTTATTTCAAATACGTATTGCATTACATTACAGGCTAAGTAGCAGATGCTCTTATCCAGAGCGACTTACAATGTAGTACAGATCGAACACGGGGACAAGCATGATGTGGACCCTAGAGGACAGAGTTCTGGCGTGACCATATACACTGCTCAAAAATTGTGTAACACCAACTCAGTTAAGCTTCAGGGATATCAATCTGTCCATTAAGGAAGCGCAAGTGATTGTGAATCAATTTCACTTGCTTTGGTGCAAATGAAAGTGACAACAGGTGCAATGGAGATGCAAAAGCAAGACAACCCCCAAAAAAGTAATGGTTTTGCATGTGGTGGCCACAGACAATTCAGGGTTCCCACGCATCCTGGAAAACCTGGAACCTTGAAGTTAACAAAGTCATTTTCCAATCATGGAAAACCACTGTAAATTGAGAAAAATGTCTACCGTCCTGGAGAATACCTGGAAATTAGCCTATTTTATGTAAAATAAAATAAAGATAGTTGCTTTCTGTATTTTGGTTGACACAACAAAAATATCTGAAGTTTGCGCTAACTCTAGCCAAGGCAGTTGGGCAGTGTGTTATGTCGCATCAGGAACAGACAGAGGGGTGCCAGCCAGTAGAGCAAGCGTGCATTGAGAGCAGATAGAAAGAGCACATTGTGATGTGCATATGAAGCGACAGTATTATAATTTTAATACATGATGCAGAACAGGCATTGCTTGACGTTCAAACGTTAGCTTGCATTTAGCTTGCCGTTTAGATTTAATAAAAAAATGCTATAATCGAATCATTGTCTGAGTAAATCACAACAAATCAAATAACAAGTTACACTTTGCTGTAATGTTAGCTGCTCATGAATATGAAATGATGGTAGCATTTGGGGTGGATAATTTGCTTATTTGTCTCATTTTACACATTGATCTGTACTGGGCTTACTGAAAATTAGCTAGCCAGCCCTTTGGACTAGGCTACGAATGTGGTTACACTTGCTGCAATCCACCGGTGCTTATATTGCTTTGAAGGAACGTTAACGTAAACTTCACCGAAGTTAATTAAAATGGACTGTCCCAGCCATTTAAAAAATGCATTAAAAAAATAATAATTAAACGGCTGGGACAGTTATTGTTATGTACGGCACTGAAGACCCACACGCAGACCAGAGGATAATCCAAAAACGTTATTTATTCAGAGTTCGTAAGGCAAGAGATCCAAGACAATGCCAAAAACTAAGCAAAAGAATAGTCGAGTAAACAGGCAAAAAGGCCAAAAATCCAATGAATCAAAAGGCGAAATTTCAGAAGGGGTGAAAAATCCAAATCACTAAAATAAAGCAGATAATCAAAAACCAGGAAAACAGATGGGCAAACAAAACAAGAGGGCAAGGCAAGCTCGAAAATCAAAGTCAAAGGGGTGTCTTCAGGAATCTCAATATATAGGTGTACAAGTAATTTGGCTCTATAAATGATCAACGTTCTGACAATGGGTGAAACGGAGACAGGTTTAAATACATGAGGGAAGGTGACAATCTAGGCGGGGCTGGGGAGAAGGTGGGCTAAACAAATAGACGACAGGTGGGGAAACATAATAGGGTAATAAATAGATAGATAGATAGATACTTTATTCATCCCAAGGGAAATTTTAGTAACATCATAACAGGAGGGAGACGAAACGCGGACTGGATGCACGTAACCAAACATGTAAAACATACGGCTCAGGATTAGGGAATAGACATTTGCATAGATTGAAGACGTAGTGATCGTCAGAGACAGGTGCGAACACTTCGCTGACACTAAGCGAGTAATCAAGGATAGCATAGGGAGGCAGAGATATAGAACAGTGCAGAAACACTAAGAGATTGCGTTAGTGAATTAGTTACGTGAATATTTCTAACTACCCAATAAAAGTGACTGTGTAGATATCTAGATTAGTAGTAGTTAGTACAACATTTAACTACCAAGAGAAGCAGGAAGTAAGAACTGCAAGATTGGAAGGAATGTTGAAAACCCGAAACTACCGTAAACACCTGAATAGTGGGACACGCAGACAGGGGAGTGACTCGGCTGGTAAACATTCAGACGCAGACATAACAGGGAATCACAAATGAGAAACTGTAATGGAAAACAATAACCAAGGATGTATGATAATGAATAAATAACAAGAATAAACATAAATACAAACAGGACAGATACAGAAACATTACAGTTATACATCCATAGGTCAGACATGACTGCACCAATCTGCCAGCGCCGGAGAGTGAGCGAGTGGAACGGGGGGAGAGGAGAGGAGAGGGAAGGGAAGGGGGGATTGTTGACATTAGCTTGCTCCTGTTGTTGTACTCACATGGATTATACTTTTAAGGATCACATTACATTACAATTACATTATGATTAATAATGGTTTGAATTTCTATTGTTTCTTGTTTGGTGAGTTCCCATAGGTTGGCTTTTGAGATGGTGTTGGGCCAGTATATTCCCAGGAGGCGTCGTAGGCAGCGGTTAATGAATGTCTGTAGTTTGTTGAGTATGTTAGTGGTTATTTTCCAGGTTTCGGCTCCATAGAGTAGAGAGGATTTAACATTTGAGTTGAAGATTTGTAGTTTGGTCTTGAGTGATACATGTTTGTTTTTATTTATACTCCCAAGGTATGTGAGACTGACTACATCCTCTAGCTGATTTTGGTTCATAGTTATTGGTGTGTTGTTCTTGCTGTTGATTTGCATTACTTTGGTTTTTGATGAGTTGATTTTTAGCACGGCACAGCAGCAGTTACCTCTAGTTTGTGTGATCTTTCCTGCATCTGTTGGTGGGTGTGTGCTAGTAGTGCCAAATCATCAGCAAAATCCAGATCTTCGAACTGCTCTGTCAGGCTCCACTGTATGCCGGTTCGGCTATTGCTGGTTATGTGTTTCATAGTCCAGTCTATGCAGAGGAGGAAGGGAAAGGGAGAGAGCAAGCATCCCTGCCGCACCCCAGTCAGGACCTCAAAGGCCTCTGATATGCATCCTTCATGGAGGATGTGACGACCTTGCCTGGTCTTCCTCAGCTGAGGTTGTAGCTGTCGTCCAGCAGGTGGCAGTGCTGCGTGCCATCCCTCCCTTCCCCTTAGACAATTAGTTGATTAGAACCAATTTTCCTGGGTATTTGCACCTGGGTAAGACCCTTAATAAGTGGCTTCGCCCAGATGCTCGGGAGATTGATTGTTGTTGGTTGTTGCTTGTTGGTATTTTGAAGACTTGGTCTTCCTTTTGTTATTTTGGATTTCCACACACAGATTATTTCCAATAAATTCTTTAAAAAATATTTTTCCTATTGCATCCCTTGGTAGGTGATCTTTATGATACTGATGAACTTTGGTCGGATACCATAGTGCGCCATCAATTTCCACAGCATCTCCAAGGAATTGTCACCTTAACGTGGTGAAGGGGTTTGTGTGTCCCGGTGATCCTGGGAGCTATGTTGTCGGGGGCAAGGGTAGGGTCTCCCAAGGCAAATTGGTCCCAGGGGAGGGGCCAGACTAAGAGCGATTCAAAGACTCCATGACACGGCCTCACAAATACCTTGCTACCTTGCCCGGAAAAAGGAAACCGGGGCCCCCTTCTGGAGCCAGACCTGGGAGGGGAGCTCGTCAGTGAGCGTCTGGTGGCCGGGCCTTATCCCAGGGGGGATTGCTGTTTAGATTTTTTTTTTTAAATGCTATAATCAAATCATTGTCTGAGTAACGCTAACAAATCAAATAACAAGTTACACTTTGCTGTAACGTTAGCTCAGCCCGAATTGTTAACATGGTGTCGCCGCCCTGTGGGCTCACCACCTGCAGGGGTCGGCATCGGAGTCGGATGCTTTGCCCAACGGGCAGTGGGCAAAGGCGGGGATCCAGGCGCGCTGATCCTCGGCGTCGCAGACTGGTTCTGGGGACGTGGAATGTCACCTCTCTGGTGGGGAAGGAACCGGAGCTAGTGCGGGAGGCAGAGCGGTACCAACTAGATATAGTTGGGCTCACCTCCACGCACAGCACTGGTTCTGGAACCAAACTCCTGGAGAGGGATTGGACTCTGTTCTTGTTGTTGGACTTGTTATTGGACTTCTGTGCTGGTCATGGATTGTCCATAATGAACACCATGTTCGAGCATAGGGTAGCTCATAAGTGTACTTGGTAAAAGAGCACCTTAGGCCAGAGATTGATGATCGACTTTGTGGTCATATCATCAGACCTGCGGCCATCGGGTGAAGAACGGAGCAGAGCTGTCAACTGATTACCACCTGGTGGTGAGTTGGATCAAGTGGCCGGGGAGACCTGGTAGACCCAAACGGGTAGTGAGGGTGAACTGGGAACGTCTGGCGGAGGCCCCCGTCCGCGTGGTCTCCAACTCGCACTTCCGGAGGAACTTCTCCCGGGGGAGGCTGGGGACATGGAGTCCGAGTGGGCCATGTTCAAAGCCTCCATTGCAGATGCGGCAAGCAGGAGCTGTGGCCAGAAGGTCATCGGTGCCTGTCGGGGCGGCAACCCAAGAACCCGCTGGTGGACACCAGCGGTGAGGGAGGCCATCAAACTGAAGAAGGAGGCCTTTCGGGCTTGGCTGGCCCGGGGGTCCCCTGAAGCAGCAGACATGTACCGGGTGGCCAGAAGGGCTGCGGCTTCGGCAGTCACTGAAGCAAAGACCCAGGTATGGGAGGAGTTCGGGGAGGCTATGGAGAAGGACTTTCGTTTGGCCTCGAGGAAGTTCTGCTGAACCATCTGACGACTCAGAAAGGGAAAGCAGGGCTTGTCTCAGGCTGTTTTGAGCAGGGGAGTAGAACTGCTGACCCGGACTCGGCATGTTGTCGGACGGTGGAAAGAGCACTTCGAAGAGCTCCTGAACCCGAACAACACGTCCTCTGTGGAAGAGGCAGAGCCTGAAGACTCGAGGGAATCTGCACCTATATCCCCGGCGGATAGTAGTAGTCAAAAAGCTCCTCAGCAGCAAGTCGCCAGGTGTGGATGAGATTCGCCCTGAGATGCTGAAGGCTCTGGACATTGTTGGGCTGTCTTGGCTGACATGCCTCTTCAGTGTTGCGTGGACGTCGGGGACAGTACCTGCAGAGTGGCAGACTGGGGTGGTGGTCTCCATTTTCAAGAAGGGGGGGGTGCTCCAATTATCGGGGTATCACACTCCTCAGCCTCCCCGGGAAGGTTTTCTCTAGGGTGCTGGAAAGGAGGCTCTGACTGACGGTCGAACCTCGGATTCAGGAGGAGCAATGTGGCTTCCGTCCTGGTCGTGGAACAGTGGACCAGCTCAGAAGGCTTTCGACCGTGTTTCCCAGGGAACCCTGTAGTGACCGAAAGAACGAGATCGCGGATACAAGCGGCCGAAATGAGCTTCCTCCATAGGGTGGCTGGGCTCAGCCTTAGCGATAGGGTGAAGAGCTCGGACATCCGGAGGGAGCTCGGAGTAGAGCCACTGCTCCTTTGTGTCGAAAGGAGCCAATTGAGGTGGTTCGGCCATCTGATCAGGATGCCTCCCGGGCGCCTCCCTTTGGAGGTTTTCCGGGCTCGTCCAATTGGGCGGAGACCCCGAGGTAGACCCAGAACCAGCTGGAGAGATCCCCCAGGAGGAACGCCTCGGGATCCCCCAGGAGGAGCTGGAATGTGTTGATGGGGAGAGGGACGCCTGGAATACCCAGCTTAGCCTACTGCCACCACGACCCGAGTCTGGATAAGTGGGTGAAAATGGATGGATGGATGGATGGATCTCCCGATCCACACTGTTAAAGGCCTTTTCAAAATCTATGAAATTCACAAAGACAGAGGAGTACCATTTGATGGATAGTTTGATGATAATCCTGAGGGTGGCTATTTGATCTCCACAGGATCTGTTATTCCTGAAGCTAGCCTGGTTTTCCTTCAGTTTCTCCTTGACCCCCTTCTGGAGCCTCTCCAGTAGAATGTGGCTGTGCACCTTCCCTGCTGTTGAAAGCAAAATTATTCCCTGGTAGTTTTTGTACTCCCTAAGGTCCCCTTTCTCAGGAATCTTCACAATATAGGCATCTCTCCAGTTGGACAGGACATTTTCTTCCTCCCAGATGATTCGCATGAGATGGTGAAGCATGTTGGTAGAGGTTTCAATGTCTGCCTTGAGGGCTTCGGCTGGTATCTCATCTGGTCCCTCTGTCTTGCCTCCTCTCAAAGCCTTAATGGCCTTCTTGATTTCTGTCTTGGTGGGGGGGTTGCAGTTTATCTCCATCAAGTTTGCGGCTGCCTGTTGTGCAGTACACTAAAGTGTTCTGTCCACCTCTTAAGTTGGTCTTCCTTGGTTGTGAGGAGTGCACCCTATGAGTTTTTTATGTGTGCTTGTGTTTGTTTGAACTTGCCTGTGAGCTTTTTTGTGGTTAAGTAGAGTTCCTTCAGAATTTCCTGCTGCTTCCTCTGCCTGTTGAACTCTCACTTCTGCAGAGCTGTTAGTGTGTTGCAGATTTGTATCCAACAGTCCCTTTAGTGTTCCCTTAATGTTTTTGAGCAGTGTAGATACAATTGGAACCCTTGAAGAATACATCAACTTACGAATGAGCATACCGCGGTTGGCAGTTAGAATACCCAGAGTACAACAATATATATCAATATATCAGTGGAGGCTGGTGACTTCCAGAATTGAGGAGGCCATTTTTTTCCGCTTGCTCACTTCACTCGCGATGGAATGTTCCCTGTTCTCTTATCTGTCTTTGTGCTGGCCAAAGGCATACTATTTGGAGTGTAAGCTACAGTCAGAAAGTTCTGGCTGATGAAATTCATTGTGCAGAGCTTAGCCTTGTGCCTTCCTGAAGAAATGACATTGCTGTAAGTCTATGAGCCTGCCTGATAATTAAGCTGAGAAATGACATTTGGATGTAATATAAATGCCAAGTGAACATGTGTAAAAGGCAGGAATTTTAATTATGTAGTTAAAAACAATTTTGTTTAGCTTACATTTTTCATTCTTCTACAGCTTCAACATGTAATCACCAATTTAATCAAGTTTAGCATATAAAAAAGATAAGATAACACTTTCTTTATCATATGTAGTTTTATTCAATATATTTAATATAAAATATGTAAAAATATGGTTCCAGTTGGCTTTATCTAACGTTAACGTTATCCACTAGAGGGCAGCACTCTATTCGTATTTAGAGTGAATTTCCTCACAGAGCAACAATTCGGTAATTTGATATGGAAGATTATTAAATTGACTTGTAATAAAACGAAATGGACTACATTAAAAATAAAACTGTTCAATAAATCCCAAATGGTGTCTAACATGACCTATTGAATGTCATTCTCACTCCCTAGTATCTGGAATCTGCATATCTCCAGCCCAAGATCTCAAATAGCGCCAGAATCTCGCCGACTTCCGAGGTAGTTTTAAGCAAAAGTGTTTGGCCAAATGAGCTATAAACTCCAGGGATGATAGCCAGCACAAGTTGATGGGACACTCGTAGCCACTATGGCGAGTGTTTGTTTGACTGAAGTGACTAGCGAATTCTCAAAATGGCTTCTGTGTTGAATAGGAAAGGAAAGGACAGTTGATTCCAAATTCCAACGGGGAGGCTATGGAGAAGGACTTTCGTTTGGCCTCGAGGAAGTTCTGCTGAACCATCTGACGACTCAGAAAGGGAAAGCAGGGCTTGTCTCAGGCTGTTTTGAGCAGGGGAGTAGAACTGCTGACCCGGACTCGGCATGTTGTCGGACGGTGGAAAGAGCACTTCGAAGAGCTCCTGAACCCGAACAACACGTCCTCTGTGGAAGAGGCAGAGCCTGAAGACTCGAGGGAATCTGCACCTATATCCCCGGCGGATAGTAGTAGTCAAAAAGCTCCTCAGCAGCAAGTCGCCAGGTGTGGATGAGATTCGCCCTGAGATGCTGAAGGCTCTGGACATTGTTGGGCTGTCTTGGCTGACATGCCTCTTCAGTGTTGCGTGGACGTCGGGGACAGTACCTGCAGAGTGGCAGACTGGGGTGGTGGTCTCCATTTTCAAGAAGGGGGGGGTGCTCCAATTATCGGGGTATCACACTCCTCAGCCTCCCCGGGAAGGTTTTCTCTAGGGTGCTGGAAAGGAGGCTCTGACTGACGGTCGAACCTCGGATTCAGGAGGAGCAATGTGGCTTCCGTCCTGGTCGTGGAACAGTGGACCAGCTCAGAAGGCTTTCGACCGTGTTTCCCAGGGAACCCTGTAGTGACCGAAAGAACGAGATCGCGGATACAAGCGGCCGAAATGAGCTTCCTCCATAGGGTGGCTGGGCTCAGCCTTAGCGATAGGGTGAAGAGCTCGGACATCCGGAGGGAGCTCGGAGTAGAGCCACTGCTCCTTTGTGTCGAAAGGAGCCAATTGAGGTGGTTCGGCCATCTGATCAGGATGCCTCCCGGGCGCCTCCCTTTGGAGGTTTTCCGGGCTCGTCCAATTGGGCGGAGACCCCGAGGTAGACCCAGAACCAGCTGGAGAGATCCCCCAGGAGGAACGCCTCGGGATCCCCCAGGAGGAGCTGGAATGTGTTGATGGGGAGAGGGACGCCTGGAATACCCAGCTTAGCCTACTGCCACCACGACCCGAGTCTGGATAAGTGGGTGAAAATGGATGGATGGATGGATGGATCTCCCGATCCACACTGTTAAAGGCCTTTTCAAAATCTATGAAATTCACAAAGACAGAGGAGTACCATTTGATGGATAGTTTGATGATAATCCTGAGGGTGGCTATTTGATCTCCACAGGATCTGTTATTCCTGAAGCTAGCCTGGTTTTCCTTCAGTTTCTCCTTGACCCCCTTCTGGAGCCTCTCCAGTAGAATGTGGCTGTGCACCTTCCCTGCTGTTGAAAGCAAAATTATTCCCTGGTAGTTTTTGTACTCCCTAAGGTCCCCTTTCTCAGGAATCTTCACAATATAGGCATCTCTCCAGTTGGACAGGACATTTTCTTCCTCCCAGATGATTCGCATGAGATGGTGAAGCATGTTGGTAGAGGTTTCAATGTCTGCCTTGAGGGCTTCGGCTGGTATCTCATCTGGTCCCTCTGTCTTGCCTCCTCTCAAAGCCTTAATGGCCTTCTTGATTTCTGTCTTGGTGGGGGGGTTGCAGTTTATCTCCATCAAGTTTGCGGCTGCCTGTTGTGCAGTACACTAAAGTGTTCTGTCCACCTCTTAAGTTGGTCTTCCTTGGTTGTGAGGAGTGCACCCTATGAGTTTTTTATGTGTGCTTGTGTTTGTTTGAACTTGCCTGTGAGCTTTTTTGTGGTTAAGTAGAGTTCCTTCAGAATTTCCTGCTGCTTCCTCTGCCTGTTGAACTCTCACTTCTGCAGAGCTGTTAGTGTGTTGCAGATTTGTATCCAACAGTCCCTTTAGTGTTCCCTTAATGTTTTTGAGCAGTGTAGATACAATTGGAACCCTTGAAGAATACATCAACTTACGAATGAGCATACCGCGGTTGGCAGTTAGAATACCCAGAGTACAACAATATATATCAATATATCAGTGGAGGCTGGTGACTTCCAGAATTGAGGAGGCCATTTTTTTCCGCTTGCTCACTTCACTCGCGATGGAATGTTCCCTGTTCTCTTATCTGTCTTTGTGCTGGCCAAAGGCATACTATTTGGAGTGTAAGCTACAGTCAGAAAGTTCTGGCTGATGAAATTCATTGTGCAGAGCTTAGCCTTGTGCCTTCCTGAAGAAATGACATTGCTGTAAGTCTATGAGCCTGCCTGATAATTAAGCTGAGAAATGACATTTGGATGTAATATAAATGCCAAGTGAACATGTGTAAAAGGCAGGAATTTTAATTATGTAGTTAAAAACAATTTTGTTTAGCTTACATTTTTCATTCTTCTACAGCTTCAACATGTAATCACCAATTTAATCAAGTTTAGCATATAAAAAAGATAAGATAACACTTTCTTTATCATATGTAGTTTTATTCAATATATTTAATATAAAATATGTAAAAATATGGTTCCAGTTGGCTTTATCTAACGTTAACGTTATCCACTAGAGGGCAGCACTCTATTCGTATTTAGAGTGAATTTCCTCACAGAGCAACAATTCGGTAATTTGATATGGAAGATTATTAAATTGACTTGTAATAAAACGAAATGGACTACATTAAAAATAAAACTGTTCAATAAATCCCAAATGGTGTCTAACATGACCTATTGAATGTCATTCTCACTCCCTAGTATCTGGAATCTGCATATCTCCAGCCCAAGATCTCAAATAGCGCCAGAATCTCGCCGACTTCCGAGGTAGTTTTAAGCAAAAGTGTTTGGCCAAATGAGCTATAAACTCCAGGGATGATAGCCAGCACAAGTTGATGGGACACTCGTAGCCACTATGGCGAGTGTTTGTTTGACTGAAGTGACTAGCGAATTCTCAAAATGGCTTCTGTGTTGAATAGGAAAGGAAAGGACAGTTGATTCCAAATGAACCAGTAGCATGTGATTGGACTAACAAAATGTCAATCTTTCAGCCCTGGACACAATGCATGGTGAGGCCAGGCCTCCGTTGCCCACCCATTTTCAGTGATCTGGCCAATCACATATTGGCATGAAAAAAAATGCATTACATTGACTTCTATGAAAAGTGAATTTCCTAGGGGAGGCCTGGCCTCCCTTAATACAAACTGATAGGGAAATCTGGCCTGTTGCTTTACAATTGCAATATTGGGTTTTAGCCATGGGAAAATTTAGATTTATGAACAAAACTAAAATAATATGAATATAAAAAATAAAAAATATGTTTTTTGTTAAAATAAATAAAAAATATATATTTATTGTTTTTTTTAAATCTCTCTCTTCTCTCAAATTATTGGGGAGGCCAGGCCTCCTCCACCTCTATGGAGGAGCCTCCACTGCAATATATCTATATATATATATATACACACACAACTATATACAAGTGCCATTATAATCTATGGCATGCACAGGGCTAATCATGGTGGTGAGGTAGGGAGGGAAAGTTGCAGCCTGAAAAGATGAGTCTTCAGTCTGTGCTTGAAAGTGGTCAGAGACTGTTGTTGGTGAGTTGGATCATCCACAGGAAGGTCATTCCACCACCTTGGGGCCAGGACACACAGCAGTCGTGACCGAGAAGTGCAGGTGCGGCGAGGGGGAGGTGCAAGGCGTCCCAAAGTAGCAGAACGGAGGGGTCTTGTTGGTGTATATGTTCTGATAAGTGATTGAATATATGCAGGGGCAGATCCCTTAACTGCCTGGTACACGAGGACCAAAGTTTTAAATTTCCTGTGAGCCATAACAGCCAGTGGAGGTCGCTGAGCAGGGGGGTGACGTGAATGTCTGGGGACATTGAATACCAGACAGGCTGCAGCGTTCTGGATCAGTTGTAGGGCTCTGATTGCGGATGCTGGGAGGCCAGCCAACAAAGAATTGCAGTATTCCAGGCGGGACAGGACCATTGCTTGTACAAGGAGCTGAGTGGAGTAGGTGGTGAGGAAGGGTGATACCTCACAGAGGGTTGCTGTATAAATTATTTACTATTAAAATGTGGACATGTTTATTTTAATTTGAAAATCAAGTCCTAGGTTTATAGAAATTTTAGCATTATAGAAATTAGAGCATTTTGAATAAAATAGCACACAGGCTACACAGTTGGTAGGCTATAGCCGTTCATATTTAATTATTTTATCAAAATATTAATTAATAAATCAATCAGATAAACCAATTATCAATATTTGGATAATAAGTTTCCTCAAAGTTTCCTCAAGTTAAAATAGTTAAAATCAATGTCAGCAAATATAGGGCACAAGGGAAATGCATAAAAAATTCCAAAAGTCCAAAGTTAGCTAAAAATATTGCATGTGCCAAACTAGATTAGCGTTTTTAATAAAATAATGCACAGGTAAACTTGATTGTTATAATCCATTTTTTTAATTAGGCTACTCAGCAACATATCAAATATCAACATTAGCCAGCTTATTTTGCTTCGCAATGTGATGGCATGAGACAGAGCCTGAAAGCGTGAGCCTGGCAACTCTGACTACAACTTAATTTCACAATTTCCAGTCAGATGTCGCAGTCATTTCAATGCATCATACGCACACAAAGATTTCACATTGCAGCCTAGCTATTGATAGCTGTTATTTAGCTGCCATTAACGTTAGATTTATGTATTCCGTGAGTCCGCCAGTCCCTTGTATGGGGAAGGTCAACCCAGTGATTAAACAACCGTAACGTTATTCATAATAAAAAAATGTTGGGGGACAAGCGCCACCAGACCATAAAGAAATGAGGAGCTGATTGACGGTTTAAAGCAGGGGTGTCAAACTCATTCCATTGTGGGCCAGGTGTATGCATGTTTTTGTTCCAACCATGCCCTAGTTACATCAATAATTAGCTCAGCTCTTCAGCCAAGGAGGTGAACTAATTGGTGAAATTAGCTGGTGCAGTGCATAGCAAACAAAAACCTGCATACATGATGCCCACAATGGAATTTGACACCCCTGGTTTAAAGGGTTCTGTTTATTCTGCCTTGTAGAAGTAAACTTAGACACCTCTTGTTTTCAGCCGCAACATACAGCCAGCAGGGGTAGCATAGTCGAGCCATAAAGACAGGTAGGATGTCAGAGGGAGAACCTAGGGATGTTAAAAGTTGATTCATATCATTATGAACACCACTTGGTACAAAGACATTTGAACCAAAAACATTATTCCTCCCCTCCCAATGAGCTACATGTTGGGGTGAATAGAGACTTTCAAGTATGACAGTGATCCAATAAATCTGTAGCCCTTTTTCCATTACATTTTATAGCAAATTAGTACCTGTATCGCTATAACTTTTTAGCGATTTAAGATTCCTCTGAATGAACAGTTTTCCATTCATAAAATATGGTTGATTTGTAATAATGCCCTGCCCTGGCATATAATCCAGCTGTGACCAGCTTGAAATACCAGCTACCAGCTGTTTCAAAACATAGCTTGAGCTTGTCAAACCATATTGAGTATGGAGCTGGTCTACCTGCTCAACCATCTTCCAGCTCTTTCCAAACCTAGTTTGAGCTGTCAAAAATGACTCGAGACTCGACTCAGACTCTTCATTAAGGACAATAACAGTTTGCCAAATGGCATCGTGAAAATGACAAAGTGAATAATGTCACAGCCAATGATTCTTTTTCAATTATTTTATGAAAGACATTCCTTAGTTAAAACACACCCAACGTTGTTTTACGCGCCACAGCCTGCGCCTTTTAGTCGCAACCATAGCAACACCCTACGCTGTATTTCTTGCAGCATAGCTTGCTAAGATTACAGTTCCGCATGTTGTGGCCTTTCAGTTTAAATAATTTAGGCTCATTGAGCCAAACAAAAATTATTGCAAATAGCAAAATATGGAGAATTAAAAGATGCGGGAGCAACCACGTCAAATTTCAACAGAAAAACTCATACGAAAATGTAAGTCAGTTTACCAGCACTGGAGCTGATCCCACCACTGTTCACTGTTGCGTTAACCTAACTTAGCTAAACTGTTGTGTTGGCCAGATGACGCGCTTCAGACTCAGTATGATGTTCGTGTCACCGTTAATCAGCATAACAAAAGCGCATATTTTCTTATTTTGTTGACTGCCAAGTTGTAGCGATGTTGGCTTGTATTTCAAAAATCAAGTGAGGCTAGATATTGTTTATGCAAGAAACAATATCTAGCCTCACTTGATTTTTTTGAATGATTAAAGTAAATGCTTAACAGTTCCTTTCATTTAAAAATTAAAAACTACGAGTATATTAATAAACCAATACTGCAACGTGATTCAAATTTCAGCACTTTGTAACTTTGTTTACGAATGAAGTTATATTTATTATTCTTGAGTCGTAGATGCAGATTAAGCCTAGTCCAAGACTAAATTTAATTAGAGATTATCCATACAAAGATGCATTTAGTCCAGGATTACGATGAATCTGTGTCCATGTAACAGGCCCATATTTTGTCATTGACCCTCGTCTTATGTTACACAGCCCATGGTAATGCTTACATTATGTCACACGAGTCACATAGAGTTCTTAAAATAAATAATCATTCTGTTTATGATGTTGTTTATTGATATATCAATTACCTATATTACGACTGTAAATAATGTGTGAATTTTGTAAGGTGATCTCTCCTCCTATAGCCTGTTGGGTGTGTGAGAGAGAGAGAGTTAATAGGTGGAGATGTGTGGCAGCTGGATTCCTGTGATTGGAGTACCTGACGAGACTGCTGGCTGCTGATTGGTCCAGGAGACTGCTTAAGCCTGCTCCCACAGGGGGAGATGAGGCTGGTGAGCCAACAGGTATTCCTGCCCCACTCCAAGAAAGTCCTCCAAGTAAACCTGCCATGACAACAGAGGAACTGACATTAACTCTGAGTATCAGGGAGGTGGAGGTGAGAAAACAGGAGTTGGAGGTGGAAGCCATGTTGTTAAAGGTAAAGGCTCTGGAGTTAGAGCGTGGAGCCGCTACAGCTGCCAGTCCTGTAACCTCTCAGGCCACCGTTCATACACCCCATGACGGCTTTGATGTGAGTAGGCACATTGCGCTAGTCCCACTGTTCAGAGAATCTGAGGTAGATTCATATTTCAATGCATTTGAACGTATAGCTGCTACTCTACATTGGCCAAAGAGTGTGTGGCCTCTGCTGCTGCAGTGTAAATTGGTGGGAAAAGCTCAGGAGGTGTGTACCTCTCTGACAATTGAAGACAGTTTAAATTATGATATCGTGAAAGCCACTGTCCTCCGTGCTTACGAGCTAGTGCCCGAAGCATACAGGCAAAAATTTAGAAATTGTGAAAAAACTGTCAACCAGACCTATGTAGAGTCCGCGAGGGAGAAATGTGCGCTTTTTGACAAGTGGTGCACATTGCACCACGATCTGCAGACGATCTGCGTGAGCTCCTTTTGATGGAAGAATTTAAGAATCAGCTTCCTGAAAAAATTGTAATTTATCTAAATGAACAAAAAGTCACATCCCTTACTGACGCTGCTGTCCTGGCAGATGAGTTCACGTTAACGCACAAGACTGTTTTTTCTCCCCCAGTTCGTCGTGACCCAGTTTTTGCTGACCGGAAAGTAAAATCCCCCAAAAGTTTTCGCCGTAACCCCACTACTGCTGCCGCCGCGGGAGTGTTTTTACTGCCATGAGCAGGGCCACCTCATCGTTGCTTGTCCAATTCTTAAAAGAAAAGAGCAGTTCAAAAATGTCAAAATTTCGTCTCCAATCGGTTTCATTCAAACCAAACCACACTCCACGCAGAGTGTGAATTTGACAGAACCGGTAAAAGACGAAATTGATGAGGTTTTCAGACCATTTGTTTCGCAAGGCTTCGTTTCTCTGGGGGGTGAGGAAAAGCCAGTCCTTATCACTATCCTGCAGGATACAGGCGCAAAACAATCACTAATTCGTGACGGCGTCCTTCCTTTTTCAGCCCAGTCCTACTGTGGCTCAGATGTTTTGGCGTGGGGAGTTAAATTAAGCGTTGTGCGTGCGCCTTTGCATTTTGTTCAGTTGTCATCTCGATTCGTGTCAGGGAAATTCCAAGTTGCTGTGCGGCCTCAGTTACCGATAGCCGGTATTGATCTTCTCCTCGGAAATGATTTGGCTGGCGGAAAAGTTTTTCCCTCTCCCGAGGTAGTTGACCATCCGATTGTGGATGTGTGCGCCTCTGATTCTGCTGTGCCAAACTCGCCCCTTTTTCCTGAGTGTGCGGTAACCCGTGCTCAGGCATGAAAATTTGGAGATTTGGTGGATCTTAGTGACTCTTTTACCTGCGATCCACCAAACTCACTTTCAGTATGTGATGAAGACGTGCCTGTCTCTGTTGAGCTAAAGCCTGATGATGAAAGTCTGACACTTTTCGTAGATAGAGAACAGCTGATTAGAGCACAGAAAAGTGATCCTACATTGTCTGCTTGTGTATCTCTTGTGAAAAACCCGACATGTGATAAGTCTGTGTCTTACTTTGTTGATGAGGGTGTTCTGATGCGCCGCTGGTCTCCTAGCTCTGGTTTTACGCATGAGTCCGTGTGCCAAATTGTACTGCCACAGCCGTTCCGTTCCCAAGTCCTGAGTTTAGCACATGATCATAACCTGTCCGGCCATTTAGGAATCAGAAAAACCTACACTCGTGTCCTCCGGTACTTTTTCTGGCCTGGACTAAAATCAGATGTCGTGAAATTCTGTCGGTCGTGTCACACTTGTCAAGTCTCAGGTAAACCAAACCAGGTGATTCCGGCTGCTCCACTGAAGCCAATCCCTGCGGTTGGTGAACCATTTGAACATGTGATCGTTGATTGTGTCGGTCCATTGCCAAAAACAAAGTCCGGTAACCAGTATATCCTCACCATGATATGCGCAGCTACGTGCTATCCTGAAGCCCTTCCGTTGCGCTCGTTAAAAGCCCGTGCCATTGTCAAAGCACTCGTCAAGTTCTTTTCCACTTTCGGCCTTCCCAAGCGTCTCCAAACTGACCAGGGATCGAATTTTATGTCCAAAGTCTTCGCCCAGGTCAGAGAGCCAGGGTGCATTAGAACGTTTCCACCAAACTCTTAAGAGCATGCTTCGCAAATTCTGCACTGAGTCAAACCGGGAATGGGATGAGGGGCTGCCGCTGTTGTTGTTCGCTGTAAGGGAAACAGTACAAGAATCCTTGGGGTTCAGTCCAGCTGATTTAGTTTTTGGCCACACTGTGCGGGGTCCGTTGCGTTTACTCCGTGAAAAGTTCCTTTCACATGAGTCCAAGCCCCGTGAAAACATCTTGGACTTTGTTAGTTCGTTTAGAGACTGTATTCTGTGCGTGATTTGGCCCGTGACTCACTCTCAGCCACCCAGTCCAAAATGAAAACCAATTATGACAAAAAGTCGGTTGCACGGACATTCCAGCCTGGCGACCATGTCTTAGTTCTGCTGCCTGTCGTTGGTTCTGGCCTGCAGGCAAAGTTTTCAGGTCCATATGTGGTCGGCCGTAAACTTAGTGACACTGATTATGTAATCCAGACCCCCGACCGTAAGAAAAAAACTTGTGTGTGTCACATTAACATGCTTAAAAAGTATGTTGCTCGTGAAAATTGTGCCAGCTCATCTCCGGTGGTCACACTTGTTGCCTCCGTGTCCGTCATACAGCCGCCATACAATCCCAGTGATGACGGGCTGGATGACAGACGTAGCTCTGTTTCCTGTGCGGCTCGGAAATTCTGAGATTTTGGCAAATCTTGATGCACATATGGTGCATTTGTCCGACCGGTCCGATATTAGTGCGCTGATCAAAAAACATCCCACACTCTTCGGTGACACTCCCACTCAAACGAACGTGTTAAGTCATGATATTGATGTGGGAGATCACAAACCTATAAAACAGCAAAACAGTCCAGGGGACTGTGTTGAGGAAATATTTTTTGTCTCTTTTCCTCCTCGTCCCTTTTACGTAGGTGAAGTTGTTTTGGCAGCAATGATGTTGAAAAAATATTCAGACTCAGTAGTTGCTCATTATAAATCTTTAGTTAAAAATAAAACAGATTAATCTGGGGAGTCTGTGCGCTCCAGAGAACTTCCAGAGATCAGAGAATTCCAAAGTAACAGTAGGAAGTATCCTAGTCTTTATACATTATAGCTAACCAATCATTTGTCATAAATCATCACATTGTCTCTCTTAACCCGCCTTAATATTTTCTGTCACTCTATGAAAGCTGAGCTGTCTTAACCTTTCGCCTATATAATGATGCAGGCAAATTGAGCTGGTGATCACTAACTCAAAACATCTCTTTGCAAAGACCCACATCTCTTGGGCTGCATCAGTCAAAACAGGCCGCATCCAATGCCATGGTTTGTAAACACCTGATTAAGTGTTCTCTGCACTTTCATTAAACAAGCTGTACTTTGCAGCTCAATGTGTTTTAACAGACACACAGTTCTAATTGCTCAAGACTTATTCATTTTAACATAATTAATAATAATTCTTCAAACAGTATGGCTTATCATTGTAGTACTAAACAGCATTTGAAATATAGTATGGAGATACATAGTAACATTTAGGAAAGGGTATTTTTGCACATGATTCTGAAAGTATTTAAATCAAACTTCATCATTCCTGATTTTCAATAAGGGCATTTTGATCAAACATCAACAACTGCTTCCACCTATTTAAGTGGCAGCTGACAGCCACTTCCTACCCTTACCTCTGTTCCCACACAAGACCTGTGTGTTTCTGTAAAAAGTGTTTTTGCAGCTGAACTTTGTAAGCTCAGTATGCAAGGTTGTAATGTTGGCAGTTGCAGCCCAATGTAAGTTGAGAACCCTTTTTCCTTTGTTTACAGTTTTCTCCTGTTTTGGTGTTAGGAGTTAGGTCAGAGGCCTGTTTTTTGTTTGACTTTTATTTTATGTTTATAGGGAAGTTTTAGGGCTCAATAAGTACATTTTGTTTGTTGTGTTGGGGTTGCTCAACTGGGAAAATAAATGGCTGCTTGTTTTAATTATAAATCGGTTTAATGGTCTTACTTGGGAACAGTAGAGTTGGGGCCACACCACATGCTATGCCCAGGTTACCCTAGGCCTGGGACATAACACCTACCACACCAGACCTTAGGTTAGCAAGCCTTTCTCCAGCCAGCTTCAGAAAGGCTTTGCAAAATCTTTGGCTCAGGCCTGGTAGTTTATTGATATATGAATAAATAAATGAAATAACCACTATCTTTTTGTGTGCACCTGATAATACTGCTTCTTCAGTTGTCACACACTTGATGTCATATACAAAATATGTCTTCTAAGCTTCTTGTTTCTATATCTTCAATTAGCATAGTAATCATGATCAATTTCTATAGCCATACTGTTGTTTAGGCTGCACCATTCTGGAGACTTGAGACTTGACTCAGACTTTCATTTGATGACTTGTGAACATCAATGAAATCACTAGCTGCATTTCATAACTTATGAAATCACTGTGAATAAGTAGGTGTAATAAAGAAAAATGTTCATAATAAAGTGCTCAGTGAGTGTCTGTTAAGTGTAAGGCTCATCATGTTCAGAGTTCATTTTTTATGTAAAAAATCCGGGAACGTTTCAAGTTTTATTTTTCATTTTAAAAAATGAGTGAAAATTGGGTGGAAAATATAACATTTTTTAATAACGGGTGAAAATCTGATTATAATAATGCAAATTTCCAGGAGAAATCTTTAATTTTAATTATAAACATTGTACTTTCTTTTAACCGTAGGCTTTGTTAATGAAACAATGATAGTGTGTATTCCAGGAGATTGTATAAGCTATTTAAATGCACATTTAAAGATTTAAAGAAAAACATTTTTTGTGAAATAAAATTTCAAGAACTGGTTTTGTCAATGCGCAACAGACTATTGAAAATGCTATAGTTTTGTTACGCAGGCAAAAAAACGCTGTGTTGTTTTTGCAAGCCTAACAAAAAGCTTTTTTTCACTTCAATAACATGCCTGTAGTCAATTTTTGATGAGTTGAAGTTATACTGAATTTTCGAACACATGGATGGGGGTAACACATTTACTCTGCAATTAAATTACAATTACTTTCCAGAGACGGTTGTAACTTGCTGCATCGTGTTCAAGAGAGTCTATTCAAAACATAGATAATAACATTTCTATGTACAAGTTAATAATAAGAAGAATAAATGGCAAAATGGAAAACAATGATAATTCCTCTAGAAAAATTCTGCAATGTCAATGGACATTCTATCAGCGTTTCTCAATTAGCACATTTGGTTAAATGGTTAAATCTTCTCAAAGAACACATATCCATGGAACTAATCTCAAACCAGCACCAAAGCTCACACTTGGCAAACATTTGGGGTCCTTTCATAAAATCATTCAATTTACCTGTGGACTAATCCTCCAACCCCACCCTAACCAACATATACTCACATACTCCAGAAAAATACCATATCCCAATCCAGCCCATCCATAATCATGCATATTTTCCTTCTACTGTTTTTTGTTTTTGTTTTGTTTTTTGGTATTTAAGAATGTATATTCATATTCATCATTTTCTTTTTATTTTCTTTTTTCCCCATTTTTATTTTATTTTATCCCCATTTTTATTTTTATTTTACTGTATTTTTTTCCTCTTCTCTTCTCTAAAAAAAATTAGCACATTTTTAGAATGAGAAACTAATATGCATTTGGTCCGGTGCACACTTGTTGAGAAAAGAACAGTGACATTGCCTTATTTCCTGTAGTATTTCCAAAATGCAGAGAAGGTGAGAACCCTTTCCACTGGGGTTGATCCCATTGCTTCTTCCGGAAATCCATTTCCACCAACCAATCTCCTGGTTTTATGTAATACAGGCGTCCTGTGGCTGCAGCTAAAAGGCAGCTAGAAGGCCTGCCTCAAACTTTGATATCAGCTTTTGGAATTTTGATACCAAATTTTGGGTTTCTGGAATCTAATATCAGATTTCCCAAACTTGAAATTAACTAAGAATTTAATCGTTTTATTATTCACGGTGACGTCCAAGAAAGGTGATCCATCAGTATTATTTGGAAAACAACTTTTCTCCTCATGCTGGTGTTTTCTTTCTTTTCCCGTTTTCTTCTTCTTCTGCTCCGTCTCATCCTATTGCTGCTAGTTGCCTCCAGCGTTATTCATGGTTACTCCGGGAGGCGGTCCACCATGCCATTGTTGCTGCAGATCTCAGCCCCCAGATTGGTTTGCGGTTCTGGGGAATATGTCCAAATTTGCCACAGTTGTAGCATCTTTTAGCTTCTTTATCTCCATCTGCTTCAACTTGCAGCTGCTGTTGGTGTCCTCCAGGTCAGCTGCCACTCGACTGCCCATGCTCTCTGCCTCTTTAGTTTCCTCATCCTTGACCCTGGTCTCTGGTTCTGCTAGAACATCAGCTGTAGCTGTTCTTTTTAGTCTTTCTGGTGCTTTCAACTTCTTTCAGTGTGGTGCGCATGGCTGAGGACAGTGTCCAACGTGGTCTCCCACCCAATGCACATCTGTCTTACTTGCTTGCTTCTACAATAGTCTCCTCATTCCTTGCATCAGGGCAGTGTTGGTTTTCCAATAAAAAATATTTCCAGACTTTCTTTCATTTCTTTATAACTCTCGTAGAATTTCTTTAAGATTTTAAATACAGAGGATGAGGCAGAATCTTCCAGAATATCAAACTTTATTCTCGAACAGTGATCATAAAGCTGTGGTGTCTCTGCAGAGTGACTCTGCAGAGTGACAGGCTTTTATACAGTTTCCAAACAGGCTCATTTGCTCCCAACAGGTGTCTCTTTTCACCGCGCGACAATGATCTCACAACTCTTGGTAAGGATAGTTCAATTCTGATTGGTTGGCACCGATTGGGCCAGTATTGTGAAATCATTGTGGAATACATTGGTTTACTCTAAGAGTGCCTGCACTTCTCAAAATCCTTGCTCCCCTAAGGGACCATCTCAGCCCCAAGGGGCCTCTAGTGGTCTTTGCGGATACCATCAGTGAATAGGATACAGTATAGCTAACAGTGGATGTGTCTTAATTAATACAACAATAAAACCTAGTACAACCCTATATTTTCACTCATCTATATGGGTATATACATTGTCTATGCATGTCTATTTATCACATTTATCTGGATCCAAGTGCTTTTTACCAATCATGAGTGCATATATTGATTTCAAATTTGTGGCTACCAATCACATTGTTTACATTGATTATCACATTAATATGGATTTTGATACGAGTGCATATTAGGTACATATTACCAAACAGGTATATGATGTAATACATTTCAACTTAATCTTTACAAAATTTTGATATGTTATCACATTTCAACTTAATATTTCCAACAGCAGCTCTGACCAAGGTGTGAAGAGGTAGTTTGGGTCCTGGGTCTGCTCCAGCTCTGTGTTTTCTGCAAAAGATCTGACAACTCGTACATGGAAGTCACTCACCGGCTCACTTTCACCCTGGATTTTGGCCAGCACCTGGTTCCAGTCAGGTTGTCCACTGGGGTGTCCAGGCCTGGGTTGGGTACCTCTCTGCAGTAGGTTGCCATGCTGATCTTCGTTGTACGTCACTCTTATCCAAGTGATGTACGTCTGCTAAACGTTTTGTAATGTAATGTGATGTAATGATCTTGAAGAGGCTGGTTGAAGTTTTTCCACAGCAAGTCCCACCTCAGATTCAGATGTTCTTGAAGGACCACCGCCCATCTTATACATGCTGTCCACTGCAGAATTAGTCTTCACTTTCTCCTCATTAGGTTCAATTTAAGGTGGGAGTTGGCTGGATGAAGCTGAAGGAAATAATCTTGCAGTCTTTAATACCATTTAACCATTTATTGACCAAGGCACCCTGGGTAGTCCATTCACAAGTTGTCCACTTTCCCAACTCCGTCTCGGTCGTTATGACCTGTCCTGTGAATATATGATGAGTACCTCCTGCAACTTAGCATGGGAGGCAGGCAACCCCCATCCTCCCTTAATTCTTCACATATTTTTTGCTTTGCAGTATCACACAGCTGCAGTATTCTACGTACGGGCATACAACACTTAACTTAATTCCACATATTCTCCCCTTTGAGACCATTTGGTTTCACAATTTCCTTGGTGTCACCTGGCTGAGTATAAGCAATTGACTACTTTTTACATAAAAACTTGATCAAGGCTTTGTAAACTCATTGTTACTACAGTGTGTTACTACAGTTGTAAACCGATAACTCAGTTAATAATCTTTTCCTTTAGTAGCTAGCCGTCAACTGCACAAAACAGAGAAGCTGGATATGTTTGCTAAATTGTTGTGTAATGTGCGGCCAGTGACTATTTAGCCATTTAAAAAACAGTTCTGTGAATTTGCAGATAACCAGTTAAAAAAAATTTAGATGGACCAGCAATTATAAATAAGAAGTAGGGAAAAAGAAACAAATTTAAGCCTTGTTTATGACCTTGAATTAACCAAGCTAAAAATAATCCAAACTGGACTCGAAGTTGAACTAATTTAGCTAACGTATATATCATATATATATATTCAACGTTTCCTTGTGTTTTTGGTCCATCTGTATAACAATATTTTTCCATTAAAATACAAAGTCTGTATTTTCCCCTCACACATTTATTTGACAATTTCAAATTGATAATTTTACATGTTTCAGTAAGAAAAAAGAAAAAAGAAAACAGTTCCGGAAATACAGTCAGGTCAAATACATCCAACTAGTCCATCCGGGCCTTCAGGGTCCGAGTGGTAATCTTGTCTTTCTCACTGTGAACACAAGATAGATTAATTCATATGCATCTAAAATGACAGTAGGCAATTACAAAGGAATCTCAAACAAATTCCATTTCCAAACTCTTTCACAAATTGAAAATTTCATGACCATTCTTTCAATCTGTAACTTACATGACATGCACAACAACTCCCATGCCTGACACTGCATCTCTGTCCACAGCATTTAGCATTGCTTGTGAAATGGTCTCAAATAGGTCCTCTGGCTCCTGAAAAAGGTTACAAATGGGGAAAAAAGTTTTTATTGAAAGGCCACTCAACACTTTAACATACACACTTTTGACACGACACGCACAGACAATATTTATGGCAATCTAATTTAATGCAGCTATTTAATCTGTGAATATTTAGCACATGGCTCTCTTTCTTGTCCACTCAAGCATTGAGATCTGACCACAACAGGCCCTTTAGAACACGGACCCCACTGCTGTAACATTGGATTAGTTGTTGAAATAAGTGGTACGCAAGAACACACTAACGGCAAATACTATAAAAAGCAATTTTATATCTGGATAGGCATTTGTACCATTATGACTAAGTTTTTTTGCCATTGATATGTACTAGTATACCACACGTGTCAACCCCTCATTTTCCTCAAGATGACCTCTGCAGATGTGTTTATCATTTGTTTGTGCTACATGTTGAAGCTGTAGCAAGAGCAGCCAGTTTCTTCTGACTGCACACCGCCACCAGTCATTCGGCCATTTATTTTTAGGCAAGTATGCTCAGAAATCACTGCAGCTGTGAAGAATTAATGTATTGCAAGTAGACTGGGGTCATGTGCCAATGCACAAATGAGATGGACACAAACAATCTGTGCTGAGACCACAGTTTCAGCTCATATGGCGTGTTCACATAAGCACAGAAAATGTGGAGTCGTCAGTCTGAGTCGACTTTAGAGGCTGAAACACAATTGTAACACACCTGTGTGTGCATGTACCAGCTTGGGAGGAACAAGAACTGGACCTTGCAGAAATATCAAACAATTAAAGTGTAGATTCTCACCTTTTATCTTTTATTATTTCAATTTGTATAGATTTGTTCTACCAACAAAGTACTAATTGTGTTTTTTGTTTCTTGTTGAGGATTCCATAATTGTTTCCTCAATATTGAGTTTTTCCCTCTACTTGGTCTGGAAAAAAATATCCTATTAGTTCAAATAAATTAGTTCCATAATTTTTGTTCTGGCGGCTTGTGGTGGCCCAAAACCCTTTATGTTGATTTTCTATTAATTTATCACCAGTGTGCAAGTTATATTATGAGTTTCTAAAATATAGCATTAGTCAATTTCAAGATCATGTGATCCTGCAAAGGGCAGTGTCACCCTGCTTTATGTCAACATAACAAGTGTGAGCATTTCTGATGTCAGGTCCCATTTTGTCATGCGATTCATCCACTGTATAGTATGTCTGGTACACCCAGTTACCCGGGATGATTAAATTCTAGATTAATTTATTAAATGTCAATTCATGTTCATGAAATTGAGCATGCCCAAATTTAATTAAGGAGATCCTATATGCATTCCTTTGTAAATGCTTGTGAGTGTCTCTTTAAAAAACATGATACAAATTGCAATTCAGTTTTAACTGAAAAATATCAGGTGAATTTGTAAAGGTAAAAACCTTACCATGTCTGGTTCCCAAAGGGACTCGCACATGCCGTACATCTGTTCAGAGCATGTACCGCTCACCACAAAGTCCTCTGTCACCATAGGACAGCCAATCAGGTCCAGAGAGCAAATAAATGGTTCAAAAGTCTTAGGATCAAGACCAGCAATCACAGGTTCAATGTAGTATGGACCAAACCTAGGAAGGAGGAAACAGAGAAAGGGTACACTACGAGATAATTTAGATTACAAACAAGAGGATATGAGAGAGTAGAGAAAATACATCATGAAATAAAGTAATGAGGAGAGTTAGGTTTCATGGTAACAATGATAATGCAATAAAGGCAGTCAAACTGACCTTCGCTCATACAGTAGGTTGGACACCATACTCATGAAGGTCTTGGGCTTGATCTGGCGGCCTTCCTTCAACTCATACAAGTTTAGGCGGAATTTAAGACGCTGGGACCTGAGAAACAAACACACCACTCTTGAAAAATAGCACCAGCATGAATGTGGTCTGTACCTATAAAATGTAATAGACTAGGCATTTACAGTGCCTCACTCTGCTTCACTTTTTCCACATTTTGTTATGTTACAGCCTTATTCCAAAATGGATGAAATGAAAAGACTTTCCTCAGCATTCTACACACAATATCCAATAATGACAATAATCATTGCAAATTTATTACAAATAAAATGAAATACCACAGGTACATAAAGTATTCACTCTGTTTACTCTTTACTTTGTTGAGCCACCTTTGGCAGTGATTACATCCTTGAGATGTTTCTACAACTTTATTGAAGTCCACCTGTGGTAAATAAAATTGATTGGACATAGAAAGGAAAGGCACACATCTACAGTTAGGTCCATAAATATTGGGACATCGACACAATTCTCCTCTTTTTGGTTCTATACACCACCACAATGGATTTGAAATGAAACGAACAAGATATTCTTTAACTGCAGACTTTCAGCTTTAATTTGAGCTGGGGTGAAGGTCCACCTTCCAATAGGACAACGACCCTAAGCACACAGCCAAGATAATGCAGGAGTGGCTTTGGGACAAGTCTGTGAATGTCCTTCAGTGTCTCAGCCAGAGCCTGGATTTGAACCAGAAGTGAACATCTCTGGAAAGACCTGAAAATAGCTGTGCAACAACACTCCCCATCTAACTGACAGCTTGAGAGGATCTGCAGAGAAAAATGGGTGAAATACCTAAAATACAGGTGGCCAAACTTGTGGCATCATACCCAAGAAGACTTGAGGCTGTAATCACTGCCAAAGGTGGCTCAACAACGTAGAGTAAACGGAGTGAATACTTAGTTGTGTTCAAATAAATAGCAGTGCGTTAAAAAAAATGAATAAAGTGCAAATATCTGTTCAAAAAATGGCAGTGTCAACATTTTTCTCTTCAAACTCAAATACTATATAAACTGAAGAAAGATTTACCTTCACTTTAAATTACAAATATTTAAATGAACAAATATTTAGTTGCATAACCATTGTTTTTAATAACTGCTGTGCATCTGTGTTGCATCAAGTCAACCAACTTCTGGAACCTAGAAACAGGTATTTCAGCCCAGGATGAACAAACTACATTCCACAGTTCCTGTGAATTTTTGGGTTTTGCTTCAGGAACTGCATTTTTAATGTCACCCCACAAGTTTTCAATGGGGTTGAAGTCGGGGGATTGAGCTGGCCACTCCATTTGGGGTTGTCGTCTTGTTGAAACACCTATTTAAGGGGCATTTTGTCTTCGGCCTACGGCAACATAATCTCCAAGTATTTTGATGCATTCAAACTGATCCACGATCCCTGGTATACGAACCCAAAACCATAGCATGAAAAACATCCCCATACCATGATTTTTGCGCCACCATGCTTCACTGTCTTCAGTGTACTGTGGCTTCAATTCAGGACCCGGGGGTCGTCTGACGTACTGTCGACGACCACTAGACCCGAAAATAAGTTTTACTCTCATCAGCCCACACGCCATTTCTGTGTCACGCCATTGTCACGCCATTTCTCTTTGGGCCAATCGATGTGTTCCTTGGCAAATTTTAACCGATTCTGCACATGCCATATTTTTCAACAATGGTGCTTTATGGGGGCTTCTTGCTGATAGCTTAGCTTCGATCAAACGTCTTCTGACTGTAACTGTAGATCATCTTTGATCTTTCTGGAGCTGATGAATGGTTGAATCTTTGCCATTCTGACTATTCTTTGATCCGTTTTAACAGTAGTTGCTCATTTACTTCGGCATTTTGGGTTTTTGTTGTCATTTTAAAGCATCTAAGATCATTTTAGCTGAGCATCCTATAATTTGCTGTACTTCTTTATACATTTTCCCCTCTCCAATCAACTTTTTTTTTTTTTTTCAGATTTTTCCCTTTTTCTCCCAATTTGGTAGCCAATTGTACCTCGTCTGATTCAATTGGAGGTAGTCGTATTAGATGTACCGCCCGTACCCCGTCCCTCGGCGGCCCGAATGAGAGCGACACGCCTTCTTCAAGCCGTCTCGTCTCGTGCGCGTTGCCGTGATTCCGAGGCGCCCGAGGTGCTTATTGTGCGGCGATCTAATAACCCTGCCAAGTCCCTCCCTCTGGAGCAGCGAGCCAATTATTGCTGCCCCACGTGAGCCGGCCAAACTTGGCTTTTTGGAATCGAACCCCGGTCCCCGGTGTGCAACTGCAGCAAACTGCAACCGCTAGTCTGCTGCGTCTTAGCCTGTTGCGCCACCACAGCTCTTCCAATCAACTTTTTAATCAAATTACTTTCCTCCGGACAATGTTTGGAATGGCCCATTTTACAAGCTGCATGCATATCATGACATTGGGTCTGTTGTTTTTCTATTACACTACTACATCTACAAGTAAATTATTTGCCATGCAGAACAGTGGTTAATCAGGTTACTGATGTTGTACTGCTATTTCCTTTTTTCCAACGACTATGTGCACGCGTTTTAGGTTTGTTATTTTTAATACATTGGCAAAAAACCCTTTTTCACTTTGTCTTGAATGGTGTGTAGGTTGCTGATAATTTTTTTAAATTTAATCCATTTGGGAGTAAGGCTGTAACATAAAATCTTCAAAAAAAAGAGAAGTGAATACTTTCCATAGGCACTGTACACCCAATGAGCACTTTATTAGGTATTTGAGCTTTTTTTTCTTCTTTTTTAAATTCTGCTGCTGAAGCCTATCCACTTAGATGTTTGATGCGTTGTGTGTTCAGAGATGCTCTTCTGCATACCACTGTTGGTTATTTGCATTAATGTCCTGTCAGCTTCGACCAGTCTGGCCATTCTCCTATGACCTCTCTCATTAACAGCGTGTTTTTGACCGCAGAACTGCTACATACTGGAGATTTTTTTTATTTTTCACACCATTCTCAGCAGTCTCGAGATTGTTGTGTGTAAAGATACCACAGTCAAAGTCACTAAGATCACATTTCTTCCCCATTCTGGTGGCCTGTAGCGTAGTGGTTAAGGTAAATGACTGGGACACGCAAGGTCGGTGGTTCTAATCCCGGTGTAGCCACAATAAGCCCTTGAGCAAGGCCCTTAACCCTGCATTGCTCCAGGGGAGGATTGTCTCCTGCTTAGTCTAACCAACTGTATGTCGCTCTGGATAAGAGCGTCTGCCAAATGCCAATAATGTTCTGACATTTGGTCTGAAAAACCACGTCTGCATGCTTTTATTGCTCCCACATGACTGGCCGATTCAATATTTGCATTAACAAGCTGGTGTACAGGTCTACCTAATAAATAGGTCGCTGAGAGTACATCAACATGGCCCCACTTGCACTATTAAATTGGAATTTTCAAAGATAAATAGCAAAGCACCGTTAAAGTCACTCCCTCCCCTTGTGTTCCATTTTAGGATTAATACCTAGCACTTAGCACTGGCAACACTAAGTTAAAATAGTTATTATAGATTTATATATATATATGTTTATATTCATAATTCATTCAAATGCAAAAAATAAAATAAAATGTAGAACAGAGGTTCCTACGGGATTTATTTTATTTGGACATAGAAAGAACTTGTTCTATCCCTGAGCCTGATCAAGCCTAATTTCAAGTTTTTAATTGCAATACTGATAAACATTCACCTCAGAAATGCTAGGAAAACTGACTCTCTAGCTGACTGGCTGGGCTATAGGCAACTGAGAAATAGTGCTTGCTTACATTTTTAATCTAACATTTACCTCTGGCAGTATTCCTGCTGTTTGGAAGACAGCTCAAGTTATTATTTTGCATAAAGGAGGTGATACAAGCATTTGAAATAACTAACACCCAATTTCAAAACATTCCTGTGTATCCAAAATCCTAAAATCCTTAGTTAACTCCCAACTACAGGCCTTTCTAAAGATAAATAATTCTTTACAGCCACAGCAATCAGGATTTAGACCAGGTCATAGTACAGGCACCGCAGCAACTCTGGTGATAAACAACATTGCCAGCTCTTTGAATAGTAGAGAACATTGTGCTGTAATTCTTGTGGACCTTTCCAAGGCATTTGACACTGTTGACCATACTATTCTTTTTTTTTTCTCTCTAAACTGGTTTCGTGCCTCAAAGGGAACAATAAGCTATTGTTGCCGATTTAATACAATCTACCTCTCTAGAAATTAGTAAAGGTGTACCTCAAGGGTCTATTCTCGGCCCACTTTCGTTCACACACACACACACATATATATATATATATATATATATATATATATATATATAAATAACAATCTTTCCAACATTGCATTGCAAAGTCCACTTTTATGCTTACAATACAATCCTCCATGCCACTGGTATTCACACTCTCCATGGTGCGCACTCTCCTTTAAAACACATGTGGACAACCTCGCTCAGAAACATAGAAATAAAGCATGCCTGTCTCCTGTTAATAGTAAAAATCATTATACAATTAACCGTTTTTGTCTGTATTGGATTACGGGGATATTATATTACCGTTACCACTCAAAAACCTTTTGATGCTGCATCACAGCGCCTTGCGCTTCATTACTGGGGATGGATACCACATTATGTACTTCACGTTTGATGGCCCTCCTTAACAAAAAGTGTGGCACTGAATTGTGGCCCTTATCATGAAACTTCCCCCTTACCTCTCGACATTAATCATGCTGAAGGCGTGATTTAAATTCTGTAAGTAAAAATATACCACAGGTTTTTTGGGGTTTTTTTACCATAACGCTTTCATACAGCGGTTGCCACATTTATCTTCCAAATTTTCACAAAAGAAAGACAAGACAAATGGGGCGACATGGCTCAGGCAGTAAGAGCAGTCGTCTGGCAGTCGGAGGGTTGGCGGTTCGATCCCCTGCCCGGGCGGTGTCGAAGTGTCCCTGAGCAAGACACCTAACCCCCAAATGCTCCTGACGAGCTGGTCGGGGCCTTGCATGGCAGCCAATCGCCGTCAGTGTGTGAGTGTGTGTATGAATGGGTGAATGGAGAAGCATCAATTGTACAGCGCTTTGGATATAGGCGCTATATAAATACCTGCCATTTACCATTTACCATTTGCCTCAATTGTGAAATGGAAGAAGCTTGGAACCACCAGGACTCTTCCTTTGTTCTGATAACAGCAATTACACATTCCCTCAGACAAAGACACTTACACAGTCTGCACATCAGTGGCAAGGCCAGCTAAGCCAATGTAGAGGTGCTCGCCCATGGGGAAAATCTTCTGAAAGTCAGTGGTAACCATCTGTGCCTGAACCCCAAAGCGCCGATCGGAGGCTATTGCCACACAGTCCTTTCCACGCATCGCCATCACCGCTCCACCATTGTATGACATAATAGACTGAAAAAGGAGGAGGAAAAGGAATTCAATAGACACTCAAAAATCCCCATCAAAAAGTGTTTGTTTTTTCCACACCTGCTGAACAGACAAATTATAGCTAGTCTTTATTTTAATTTGACCTGCGTTGCATAACTTAGACTGATTAACAAATCTACGATTGGGGAGATAATCTGCTATTGAATAAATAATGTTTGCCAACAACCATGTTGCATTTACTGAGGCAACTTGAATGCAAACCAAGTACAGCAGCTAGTTATCAGCAAAGTGAAGTATACATCGGTTATTAGCCATTTCAGGTGTGGCAAACCAGATTCTAGAGAGTCGCAGGGTGTGCTGGTTTGTTTTCACTTAAAAATCAGAACCAGAATCAGATTCAGACCGAATGAACAAGGTGAGGAGAGTTAATTTATCAAAGGCAGCAGTTGATGACACAGTAAAGTGCTGAGTAACAACAAAAGGCAGTGCCATCCCCAGAGCTAGTTAGTTAGCAAGCTAGTTAAAATGCAAAAAAAGCATGAGAGAATCTTTCGACAAAACACATTTTAAATAAAGTCTCTTAAAAATAAAACACTCAGCCATTTATTTTATCTGAATATAGAATACACTTATTTTGAATTGCAGAAAAGAGGAGGGGGAAGGGTGATTAATGGCAAAATCTAAAAAATAGAAAATGAGTATGACTCTTCATAGAGGGTAGAAAGGGAAATCCTTGTGAATTGCAGCACATGCTTATCCTACTATGAAAATAATCAGTTGTAGCCATTCACAATTTAAAATGTGTCCACAAAAAAATTGGAATAGGGAGGTAAAGCGGAGGTCCCTCTCAATGGCATTGGTATACAGGTATACAGCTAGGTGCTATGCAAGCCGAATTCATCATAGACCGCAACAACTTCATATAAGCAAATGAAGCATTAAATTGTTCAACAAACGCAAAATGGCAAGGCTCCAGATGATCCGCAAATTATCGCTATGCAGCTTTTCTATGCTTTTTTAAATTTTTTGTAGTTACGAACTTACGGCCGGACTTGTGCGATAC
This sequence comes from Conger conger, assembly GCF_963514075.1. NCBI lineage: Eukaryota > Metazoa > Chordata > Actinopteri > Anguilliformes > Congridae > Conger > Conger conger. The sequence goes on along the minus strand of NC_083761.1, from coordinate 31,152,953 downwards.
AACAACACAGATAACGTTATCTATCCTGGGATGGCCAGTTTCACGGGATTTACCGTTACATATGCGCCCATGTGATTTATTCCCCCCCCCCAATTGCGCTTCATATCGGTTGCATCGATAGGCCACTGATTACAGGAATGTATCCCATTTGTAAATCAAGTTCATAAGTTATAATCATGCCAGTTAAATCAGATTTTCTATTTTATTTTTTTAATCGCACAAGTCGGAATGATAAATGAATACAGACACACTGTCGGTGGCATTAGGATGGTCCTATGGAGCGCCACAAAACGTGCCAACATTGTGGCAAGACGTTTGTAGGCCTAAGTAACGTGGATGCCTGCGCTTTTATAGTCGTGGTGAAGATTAAGTAAAATTCCGCGCCATCCCGCGATTATTAAGAATTCCGTGCGTTTGCCTCAATTCCGTGATTCTATAGGGCCCTACTTCAACGTTAAACTTAGTCTGCTCATAGCTTTCGCCGCTCTATTTAATGGGGAGCAGTATACCGGAAGCCGCTTTACCTCCCTATACTTGGTGAGTTTATCCAGCTAACCCAGTGACCCTGCTGCGCAACTTTAATCAGAGTCATCAAGAGTTACTGAAAATGTCATTTGATTCAGAATAAAATATTTAACTGCTGTCAACTTCTGTCACTTTCAACCTAGAGCTAAACAGCAGGGCTGCTTGTTCCCGGAGTGACTTCGGGTGTTTCAGTCAGCAGCGATCATTTTATCAATTGTTTTGTGTAATTCCATGAAAAATCACTATATAGTAGAGGGTTACTGATTCAGTTATGGATTTCCGTTTACTAGACTAGAGAGTAAGGCAATGGTGTCCAATCTTATCCTAAAAGGGCCGGCGTGGGTGCAGGTTTTTGTTTTAACCCAGCAGTAACACTCCTGATTATACTAATGAACTAATCGTGGTCTTTAATCAAGACCTTGATGAGTAGAATCAGCTGTCTTAGTCCTGTGCTAAAACAACAACCTGCACACACAGCGGCCCTTTCTGGATAAGATTGGACACCCCTGGAGTAAGTGGTTTATACCATAGCCAGTCAGTTCAGTGGCCGTTCGTTTTGGTGGGTTAGTACAGTTAATTGAAAATTAGCTGCCTATGTAGCCGGCCTATGACAACCAGCCAGATTCGTGGCCAAGATAACGTACTTTCCTTCCCTCAGTGAAGCCTGGAAGCAGCGTGTAGAACTATAAAATGAGCCGCTTAGCAAACTAGCTAGCTCAGTAACATAGATAGGTAGATTTAATAAGAATAAAAGAAACTGCCTGCGACGGACTCCATGAAATTCGCAATGGATACGTTAGGTCTCAGTTGAAGGAATAGTGGTTCAGTCAAGCTAACATTAGCCAACATGCATACTGAGAAAAAAATCGTTCTAAACTTTACATGTTGTGTTGATTAGCAATCACAACACATCAGACAACGAGCTATGCAATATTACAATCTGGAATGTGTAACCTACTCACCATGGTGAACAATTTTGTCTGCCGTTGATTACAATTCAGAATGACAACACAGTTTTCTTTCGAACACTGATCACCGTATCTCGACACTGTATAACAACCTATTTCCACAAAAGCGGGTTTAAACAAACGGGATTGGTCAAATATTAAGTTATAAGCATTCAAAGATGGCTCCAATTGGCTTATACACGAAAGCACCACCCAACCGCAAACTAGTTTGATTGAAGCGTATAAATAACGTGACGTCACATCCGCTCAGTTCAGCGCTGGTGTCATGAAAAACAAGTTATCCTAGGAAACAAGTTCCCCAACCAGTAGTTCCTCTCTTCCTCTCACAATTTGTTGTGTACTATTTGTATCGGCAGACCCGGGCCAAGTATTTCAAAACATATTTGGATAGTATTCAGTAATCTGATAGGATTAAATGTGAAAATTTGGTATTTAAAAACTAGAAGATGAGATCCTGATCCTAAAATTTGGAGTAATTATTTTGGAATCCAATAGTAATCCAATAGAATCTAGTTCAAATGTTGTTTTTGGGTATTTAAACATTATAAAGTGGAGATTAGGATAGTTTTTATACTGAAAATCAGGATAATCTTGATCCCACTGAAAAATTTGATTCGGGACAGAATCAAGGCTGATATAGAGACACACAAGACACATGGCATTGTATTCAATGCATGCACATTCATTGGAACACAACCCCTTCCAAGGCAATACCCATTCTAAATGGACAATAAAATATTTTTAGACAAAAAAATGGCAAGCATTACAAATAAATACAAACTGTAAAAACAAAAAACAAAACAAACAAAAAAAGTTCAAAGTTCTTCCTCTGAAAATGCTACACCAACATCCTTCAGCCTCTGTTCTAGGAGTCAAATGCCCAGTTTTCTTTCCCTCTGCTGAAGCATGTTCAGTTTAATCTGCTTCTTAGTTGACTGGTGGCATCTTGTGAGCTCCTTTGATCATTGATCTCAACCCATTTTAATTAATTTCTCTTGATTAACAGTCCCTGCAGTTGAGGATTTTCTTTCCCACTTTGTAGCTATAATTATGTGTTGCTATTCTATTATATTGTACCATTTCCGAGTCAGGTCTCAAGTCTCCAGAACTGTGTAGCCTAAACAAAAGTATGGCGATATAAATTCATCACAATTCCTATGCTAATTGAAGATATAGAAACCAGAAGTGGAGAAGACATATTTTGTATATGACATCAAGTGTGTGACAACTGAAAAAGCAGTATTATCAGGGGCACACAAAAAGATAGTGGTTATTTAATTTACTTATTCATATATCAATTGTCACGCCCGGCTTTGCCATGCTGGGTCCGCCTCACTCTACCTGGCTTCACATAATACATTTCGGAGTCTCTCCCTACAGGGGGAGCTGTGCTGGTTAGCCATTGTGGCTAATTGACTAATGATTGGGGGGAGTTTAAAACCAGTTCCTCCATGGCAGCTCTCTCTCTCTCTTTATCTCTCTCTCTCTCTCTCTCGCTCACTCTCTCTGCTGCTCTTGCCCTGGCCCTGTGCTATGAGGGCTGGCTGCTGCTCCTTTCTCTAATCTTTCCCCTCACCTCTCTTTTTGCATTTCATTACATTATGCTGACTTTCACAACATTTTTGTTTGCCTACACTTACTGATCTTTTGGAAGCATATGATTGCTACTATGTCATTGCTACTGTGAGCTAGGTAGTCGTGACATATGGAGGCTCGTCCGACCATTTTGATCCCGAGACTTTGGAGTAGTCTACTGTAATTCCCACTATCAGCAGGCAGCGTAGTGTGGTGTGTAGGGTTACGGAGTCGGCGTTTTTATGAATAGAAGCGGTGGGCGTAGGCCTCGTAGTAGTAGTAGTCTAGTAGTTTGGGCCTACCGGCTTTTCGCCGATTGTTTGTTTTGGGGAGTTCCACACTGATTTTCGTGGTAGAATCGTTGTTTTGAGGTTAATTGGGGAACTTTGATTGAATTTGATAACATTTAGTCTGGCCACTTTTTGTTTGAGAAGTGCGATTGCGATTTTGGTAGCAGGGCGACTAATCTGGTGGAGCTATCGCCATCCCTGGTTTAGAGCGCTTCTGCGCTGGGATTTAGGCTGCGGGGTCACTGGAGCCTGGGCTAGGGCACCAGCCCTGGAGAATACGGCTGAATTGGCTTCGGTCGGGGCACTACGGCTCCAGAGGTATAGGTGAGTAAATTATCCTGGTCTTTGGGCTCAGTGCGAAGATAGGTCAGTATAGTCGGGGGGTATATGTTTAGGGGGAAAGCTCCTTGATTGGCTGTCCTGCTGCTGGAACTGCATTCCGCTTTACTTATTTCTTTTGTATGGTTCGATAAATATGTTTGAGAGACTAATAGTTATTTTGGTATGTTATTTTGATCGTTGTTGTTTGGTGATTCGCGTAGCCTAATATTTGAGTGGGTGGGTTTGATGACTTTTTGGCTGCTCCTTCGGAGAGTCTGTTGGTTGTGTCGTGTCTAGGAAACGACAGAGTCCAAATCTTCAATTCGTCGAAAAATATCTTCACAAGGGAAAAGACGACACCACGCCAGCAAGTTCTTCAGGAAAATCAGACTTTATTGGCACACGTGTATAAAGCCGGATCAGTTCTCCAGAACTGAACCCCGACTGTCATTTGTACACCCATTTTATACACAGTTACTCCACCTACAACTCCTCCTCAAACCTCATTCTGGCAAATCACACTGTTCTTATCTTAACTCCTCCCAAAGCTCCTCCCACGTCATTGTGGCAAATCGCCAATGGTCCTTATGCTCTGCCAACTCTGTACAAAATTCAGGGCATTCTGCCAACTACGAAGTTCAGGACTCCCCCTGTTCTCACTTCACCCCGCACCTGCTCTTGGCAAACTACCAGACCTCATAAAGTTCTGGATCCCCCCCCTCTAACACACACGTCATCCATACACATCACTCTGTATCTTTAACTTTTATAAGACAAACTAAGCAGCAGTAATCTTTGAAAATATACAAACATACTAAACATTTTGATTTAATATTCACTCCTAATATGCTTTTCGAATATACAGACAAATATTTGATTCATTATTCTCTTCTAAGGGAGTAAATGTACGTTGCATTCTTTGCTCTCATTTGCTCTCAGTTTTCACTGTGGTTTCTTGCGTTTTCATAAGCTCAGCTATAATTAATGTTCTAGGTCAAATAGATGCACTTCTGGCATAAAACATTGAGAGTCCCGGAGAAATCAGCTGTACAGTCATATCTCGACAGAAAGAATTATGCACGAGTAAAGGAGGCTGTGTTAAAAGCTTATGAACTCATTCCTGAGGCTTATAGACAGCGTTTTCGTAACTGCAGAAAATCTGAAAAACAATCCTACGCTGATGTGGCCAGAGAGCGAAGTAGCTTTTTCCATTGCTGCCGTACAGCGGAGGGGGTGGACACTTTCGATGGTTTGTGCGATTTATTTATTCTTGAGCAGCTTAAAAACACATTGCTGGAACTAATTGGCACGTATTTGAATGAACATCCGTGAAGACCGCTGCCGAGGCTGCTGTCCTAGCTGATGGCTTTCTGTTGACCCATAAGAATAATGAGCGGGTGTTTTCTCCGCGTTTTGAATATAATCGAAAAGAGCATCGCCCTGGTCATGTTAATGGGAGTCCTCCTGCGAGGTCATGTGATCATGATCTGATCATGTGAGGTCCGATCCTGAGAGATCTGATCCTGCGCCTTGTTATAAAACACGAGAGAGTGATGACATGTCCACACGAGGGCATGTCCAGTATTGAGCGCTAAAAAGAATAAAGCGAATAGCGTCAAGGATGGGGGCTGTGCCTCTTCGATTTCTGCCGGGCATGTGAGAGATGTCAAGTCAGATGTAGCGCAGTTAAAATCTGTGAAAGCTACTGTTAAGCATTGTGAGAACAAAAACGTAGAGCCTTTAAAGGTCTTGTGATAAAACTGAAACATCGACAGAGTCTGATTACACACTGATTACACACTTTGTCGCAATGGTTGGAGACACTCGTAGGGTCCCAGTAAAGATATTGCGAGACACCGGTGCCTCAGAGTTTCATCTGTCAATCAGTCCTGCCCTTCTTGTCAGTTTCCAATATAGGAAGTGTTGTCTTAATTCAGGGAATTAGGCTGCAATCTTTTCCTGTGCCATTGCATATAATTCAATTATTTTCTGGTTTTGTGAATAGTGAAGTAACCATTGCTGTGCGTCCATCGTTACCAATGGATGGTATTGATGTGATAATTGGTAATAATGTTGGTCGGGATTGTGTTTTCCCTGAGCACTTGTCACCTCCGCCTGTGGTCAAAACGGAAGTTACATTGTCAGCACAGATGGACAGGTGTCTCCAAGATTTTCTAGAGGTTTTTACGGCTTGCACGGTGACTCGCGCAATGGCGCGTACGCAGGCTGAGAAATTGTCTGACGTATCGAGAGAGATTCTGGCTCGATTATATGTTCCCGAATTTCCAGCACCATTGTCGTGTGCTGAGGTCATTGAGGCCCAGAAAAATGATCAAAGTTTGGAGAAATATTTTGCCTTGGCTTTGGACGACAGTAATCCGGATCACGGTTACTGTGTGCAAAATGGTTTGTTGCTTCGCAGGTGGTCACCTTACGCAGATACTGATGTGGCAGATCAGGTCATGCAGGTGGTGATGCCTGAAATATATCGTGATTAAGCGTTACAAATAGCACACGGGGGAACGTCTGGTCACTTTGGGGTCAAGAAGGCCTACAGTCGATTAGCACAGCATTTTTATTGGCCGCGGGTAAGGAGGGATGTAGCAAGGTTTGTTAAAGTTTGTCAAGTCTGTCAAATGGCTGGGAAACCGAATGCTGCTATTAAACCTGCACCCCTACAACCCATCCTGTCCGTAGGTACTCCTTTTGAACATTTAATCGTTGACTGTGTAGGTCCCTTGCCCGCATTGAAATCTGGCAATGTTCATCTGTTTACAATAATGTGTCAGACTACCCTTTACCCCGCTGCTTACGCACTAAGGACTATCACTACAAGGTCTGTTGTGAAGTCATTGTCTCAGTTCATATCGATCTTTGGTATTCCAAAAATTATCCAAAGTGATCGTGGGTCGAACTTCACTTCAAAAACGTTTGCAGTTTAATTTAACTGAAGCACAAAAGAAAATGAAGCACAATTATGATCTCAAGGCAGAAGTTAGAGTCTTTACATTATTGGCATTTGGCAGACGCTCTTATCCAGAGCAACGTACAACAAAGTGCATACCCATAACCAGGGGTAAGTGCGCTGAAAGAACCTAGAGGGAAGTACAATTTCAATTGCTACCCGTACAACAAAGATAAGGACCAGGGCCTATTTTTTATTGTATTTATTTATTTATTTATTCATTTATTATTATTTTTTTAATCAACAAAAAAACAAACAAACAACAAAGCAAAAGTGACCAAACTTAACTATCCAAATACTGCTTAGCCAACTAAAAATACCGAAACACTACGTAAATCACAAAGACAACAATTAAGGTTCACAGGGAGGTGGGGAGGGACGGGGAGAGGTGCTGCTTGAAGAGGTGCGTCTTCAGTTTGCGCTTGAAGGTGGGGAGAGATTCTACAGTTCTGACCTCAACGGGGAGTTCGTTCCACCACCGTGGAGCCAGAACAGACAGTAGTCGTGAGCGTGAGGTGGAGGTTCGGAGAGGGGGAGGTGCCAAGCGGCCTGTGGAGGATGAACAAAGAGGTCTGGCAGGGGTGTAGGGTCTGATGATTTTTTGTAGGTAAGCTGGGGAAGACCCCTTAACTGCTTGGAAGGCTAGCACCAATGTTTTGAATTTGATGCGAGCCATGACAGGCAGCCAGTGGAGGGAAGTAAGCAGGGGGGTGAATTGTGAGTATTTGGGAAGGTTGAAGACCAGACGAGCTGCTGCATTCTGGATAAGTTGGAGGGGTCTGATGGCGGACGCTGGGAGGCCAGCCAAAAGGGAATTGCAGTAGTCCAGGCAGGACAGAACCATCGCTTGGACCAGGAGCTGGGTCGAGTAGGGGGTGAGAAAGGGGCGGATTCTCCGTATGTTGTATAGGAAGAACCTGCATGACCGGGTCACCGCCACAATGTTCTCGGAAAGGGACAGTCTGCTGTCCATCACCACGCCGAGGTTACTTACACTGGGTGATGGCGTGAGTGTGGTATCCCCGAGGGAAATGGAGAGATCCAGGTGGGGAGAGGTATTAGCAGGGATGAATATCATTTCAGTCTTGCCTGGGTTGAGCTTTAGATAGTGGTTGTCTATCCAGCTCTGGATGTCACTCAGGCAAGCAGAGATACGGGCAGAAACCTGTGTATCAGATGGTGGGAACGAGATGAAGGGTTGGGTATCATCCGCATAGCAGTGGTAGGATAGACCATGTGCAGTGATCACAGGGCCAAGGGAACGAGTGTAAAGAGAAAAAAGAAGCGGGCCTAGGACTGAGCCCTGGGGAACTCCTGTGGCAAGGGCCCGAGGTGTCGATACCGTACCAGGGGGTCTTCGAGGGAGAGAGCAGACTGGGATGGGGTGAAACATAACATCACAAACTGGGATGCTAGTGTCGCTCTGACACGCCTATTTAAATCGCCTAAAATTGCTCACAAGCAATATCAAATCAAAGCTAATCTACTCATAAATTCCACAGCTATTTAAGCTATTTAAGACAAACGTTCACTCTACAGGTATGCAACTAGTAGAAGTGATTAACAGCAATAGACAAACAAACTGGCTCAAGCCCTAACCCTTGCTATTCAAATTAGCAATTTAAAATCAAACGTTACCACGTCTAGAGGAAAGTCCGCAGCGATACTAGAACACCTGCGGTGGCAGCTAAGGATGATGTGTGTGCCCCCGACGATGCAGTCCTGCAGGCTCGTTTGAATAACACACAGAAATTAACAGAGTTGGACGACCTGTTGGGTCATTTGAATTTGCAACAGCATGAAGAGTTAAAATATTTGTTAAAGGGTTACTATGAGGTACCACTTATTCCGAGAGCGCAAGAAATCTCGGCTTTCATAACACCAAACAGGCTTTATTCCTACACTAGGATGAGCTTTGGGTTGCGCAATGCTCCTTCAACCTTTCAGCGACTCATGAACAGAGTCGTTGGGGGGTTGGAGGGGATAGCTGTTTATCTTGATGTCGTTTGTTATTATGACACTTGGGATACATCTGTTGCGCATTCGCTCACTGTTCGAGCGGTTGGTGGCAGCAACACTCACAGTCAATCAGGCAAAATGCGACTTTGCCAAGGCCACCGTAGTTTATTTGGGAAAGGTGGTGGGGCAAGGTAAAGTACGGCCGATCAGGGCTAAGGTCCTGGCTATTGATAAGTTTCCGCCTCCTGTCACCAAGAAGGAATTAATGCGCTTTTTGGGTATGATCGGTTATTACAGTAGTTTTTGTTGTCATTTTTCGTCTGTTGTTGCGCCTCTCACTAACATACTCAAAGGTTCCGCGAAGTTTGCATGGACTACTGACTGTCAGCAGGCTTTCGATTCCACCAAATTGCTGTTGAGTTCTGCACCTGTCCTTGCTGCACCAAAACTGGATCAGCCATTCCAGCTTCAGGTTGACGCAGGCCAGTGGGGGCAGGTGCAGTACTCTTGCAAAAATATGAGAATGGCGTGGATAGGCCTGTCGCGAAAATTTAACCGGCATCAGTTGAATTATTCAACAATTGAAAAGGAGGCCCTGGCTCTTATCAGGGCACTCCAGCACTTTGATATCTATGCTGGTGGTGGTTTGCATCCTCACTTTTCTTCATTCGCTTCAGAATGCTAATCAAAGGCTTATGCGGTGGGCACTCTTTTTACAACCTTATAATCTATCCGGCACATCAGGGGTACTGAAAATGTAATGGCTGATGCCTTGTCTCGGGCTCCAGTTGATTATTAGTGGTGTTAGTTTTCTCCGCTGTTCTCTGTTTCTATCCATTCCTATCCAACTGATGTTCAATCCTGGATGGCTCAAAACTTCCTACAACTTAATCCCAATAAGACTGAAGTTTTAATTTTTGGAAAACCAGAGATCGCTCAACAAATTTGTTTAAACCTTGGCCCTTTTGCACATAATGTGAAAAGTACTGCTCGAAATCTGGGAGTAATTTTGGACTCAGAACTTAATCTCAATCTCCACATTACAAAAGTAATCCAGACTTGTTTTTACAATTTAAGAAATATCTCAAAAATCAGATGCATGTTACCATTACAGGATACAGAAAAAATAATTCATGCTTTTGTTTCTTCACGTCTGGACTATTGTAACTCCATATATACATGTTTAAGTCATAAATCCATGTCCCGTCTCCAGGTGGTGCAGAATGCAGCAGCCAGACTTTTGACTAGGACAAATAGAAGGGCCCATATTACCCCAGTTCTAGGGACGTTACACTGGCTTCCTATTGAATTTAGAGTCAATTTTAAAATTTTACTTATTACTTTTAAAGCACTGGCTGGCATTGCTCCGGAATATATCATTGACCTTTTAACATCATATGAAACTTCTCGCACACTCAGATCATCTTCCTTGGCATTATTGGCTGTTCCAAAGTCCAGGCTGAAAACGAAGGGTGATCGTGCTTTCTCGGTCGTAGCATCCAGACTTTGGAACAGCCTTCCTTTGGATATCAGAACAGCTTCCTCCGTGTCCACTTTTAAGTCCCAGCTCAAGACTCACTTTTATAAAATGGCTTTTAATATTTAATGTTTGATGTTTGTGTATTTTTATCACTTTTTATATTTTATTGTTGCTGTCTTGTCTTTTTCTTGTTTTCTTTTTGTGTGCTGCTTGTGAAGCACCTTGTGCTCTTATGCTTGAAAGGTGCTGATATAAATAAAATTTACTTATTTTACTTACTTACTTAAATTGCTGTCCAGGCGCCAGAATCTACTGGGTGGTGGGATTAAGAGACTGTGGGTGAGAATGTGATGTCACTTTGCTTGTGGTTGTTGAGTGTTGTGAAGGAGTGAATGGTTGATTGAATGAATGTGGGAGTGAATGGTTCTTCCTAAATTCCTGTTGTGCATTTAGTATTTGGGTTGAGTTTGTTGTTTTGGGTTTTTTTATTGTTATTATGGGTTTTTGGGAATATTGCATTTTTCCACAGTCCCATAAAATGGGTCTCTGTTTTCTGGGGGGAGTGATGTCACACCCGGCTTTGCCATGCTGGGTCCGCCTCACTCTACCTGGCTTCACATAATACATTTCGGAGTCTCTCCCTACCGGTCTGCAGGGGGAGCTGTGCTGGCTAGCCATTGTGGCTAATTGACTAATGATTGGGGGGAGTTTAAAATCAGTTCCTCCATGGCAGCTCTCTCTCTCTCATTGCTGCTCTGGCCCTGTGCTACAAGGGCTGGCTGCAGCTCCTTTCTCTAAGCTTTCCCCTTTCCCTCTTTTTGCATTTCATTACATTATGCTGACTTTCACAACATTTTTGTTTGCCTACACTTACTGATCTTTTGGAAGCATATGATTTAATAAATGATTCTGATTTGAACTTTGAATCGGTGTGGTCTCCCCTATATCATTGCTACTGTGAGCTAGGTAGTCGTGACACAATGAACTACCACACCTGAGCCTGTAATGTTCCTGAGTTTTGTCTGTTTGTTTAGTGTTATTCTTGCCATTTATTATTATTTCTGTTAAACTGCCTTAATAAGATACGGAGAGATCTTTAGGGTTCTTTAATCTGGCATGTTGTCATTTACAAGCACGTAGCGTGCACAATACATCACTATAGCCTATCAACAGAGGCTCTTAAAGGAGCCTGAACCATAACACTCCTCCCTTCTACAATCAAAGTTGTATGGATAAATAAACAAACAATGCAGATCTTCTGAACCTATCCGCTTGAATAATTATCAAGAATTACTGGTTGCCCATCCCTAGGCTAGGGCCTACAGATTTAATCTGTCCGGTGGGTTTCGTGTTCTCTGTGGATATCTCGACAGTACTATAGTCTCGGGTACCCTCTCCTGCCCTGCATCCCTGTCCAGATCTTCATGAACGCTCCTTGGCTGTGCGTCCTGTGTGGCTGCAACAGTCTGTGTGGCTGTAGCAGTCTCAGCTGTAGCTCTGCCCTGTTCCTGCTCCCTCGGTTGTATTACCGGTGACCTTGTTGGTACGGCTTGTCCCCCTGTAGAATGCATCTGGTCTATGTGTCGCCGCCACACCATGTTCGGACCCACCTGCACTTCATAGCTCCGGGGTCCTGTCTGGGCGTGTACTATTCCGTACGCCCACTTTCCACCCCTCCGATAGTCTCTCACCATGACTTCCTGCCCCGTGGTGACTTGGCGCTCCCGCCCACCATGCAGCATCTTTGCTTGTTTATTTAGTACTTCGTCGCGTCGGCTTGGCTTCATGAGGTCTAAACGTGTATGCGGAGGTCCAAACATCAGGACTGCTGGGCTTTCCCTCGTGGTGGCATGTGGCATGTTCCGGTACGATGCCAAGAACCGAGACAGTCTCGTCTGCATTGTTCCTCCATCCCGTTTGGATACTCGGAGCCCCTGTTTGAGGGTCTGTACAAACCTCTCGGCCAGCCCGTTCGTGGCCGGGTGGAACGGAGCCAAGGTTGTGTGTTTGATCCCGTTCACTGCCATGAATTGTGCAAATTCGTCACTCGCAAACGTTTGTGCGTTGTCGCTCACCAGCTGAAGGGGAAGTCCAAAGCGAGCAAAGATTGTTCTCAAGTACTCAATGGTTTGAGCTGACATCTGAGATGTTGTGCAAAAAACCTCTGGCCACTTAGAATGTGCATCTATGACCACCAAAAAGTTGTGCTCCTGAAAGGGTCCTGCATAGTCTACATGTATTCTCTGCCAAGGTTCTGTTGGCCACTCCCAGGGATGGACCGGGACCGGGGGAGGCATGTGGCGTGTCTCTAGGCACCCACTACAGTTCTTGGTCATTGTTTTGAGTTGTTCATCTACTCCGGGCCACCAGAAGTGGCTACGGGCCAGTAGTTTCATTTTTACAGTTCCCACGTGGCCCTCATGGATTTGCTGTAGCACTTGACTCTGGCATTTCTTGAGTATGATCACTCTCATGCCCCACAACAAGCATCCCTGATGTGTGGTTATTTCCTCCTTTCTCTGTAGGTACGGTGTTACCTCCTTGCTGCAAGTGGTTGGCCAGCCAGTCATGGTATATTCATATACCTCTGATAAGATCGGGTCCTGTCTTGTCTCCCGTTTCACCACTGCGCTGGTCAGCGGTAAGGCTTCCAGCTGTGCCGCATGGAAAACCACCCGTTCGTCCTGGCCCTTGGTTAATGGCAGTCTCGATAGTCCATCAGCATTACTGTGTTGTGATGTCTGTTTATACTCAATGTCATACACATGACCAGCCAGGAAGAGTGCATAACGCTGTAGTCGGGCAGCGGTCATTGCTGGGATGCCTTTCTGTGGGCTGAAGATGGACAGCAATGGCTGGTGGTCTGTCACTAGTGTAAAACCTCTTCCATACAGGTATGTGTGAAATTTCTTGACCCCCCAGACAAGTGCCAATGCTTCTTTGTCGATCTGTGAATAGTTTTTTTCTGCACTATTCAATGTCCTTGACGCAAACGCCACGGGCATCTCTGATCCATCCTGTAGAACGTGTGAAAGGACGGCCCCAAGGCCGTAGGGCGAGGCTTCGCATGCTAGCTTCACTGGGAGTTCGGGGTCGTAGTGTGTCAGTACCTGTTCTGACGTGATGAGCCGTTTGGCTTCTCTGAATGCCTCCTCACATTGTCTTGTCCAGCACCACTTCCTGTTCTTTTCTAGCAGCTGGTTGAGGGGCTGCAGGACTGAGGCCAGGTTAGGAAGAAACCGGCGATAGTAATTTATCAGTCCCATGAATGATCTTAGCTGTGTCACATTCTGTGGCTGTGGTGCCCCAACCACAGCATCTATCTTTTCTTGAGTTTTGTGTAGTCCGCTGCTGTCAATCTCATGTCCACAGAACTGAATTCTGTCCTTGAAAAACTCACACTTCTGTGGGTTCACTTGCAGCCCATACTCCTCCAATCGTTTGAGGATGCTCTCCACGTTGGTCAGATGCTCCTCATCCGTTCGACCAGTGATGATCATATCATCCAACAGGCATTGGGTCCCCGGAATGCCCTGTAAAATCTGGTCCATCGTACGTTGCCAAATGGCAGGGGCTGATGCAATGCCAAAAACAAGTCTGTTGTACCTATACAGCCCTTTCTGTGTGTTTATGGTGAGGTACGGTTTGGATGTCTCTTCCATGGGTAGCTGTAGGTAAGCTTGCTTCAAGTCTATCTTGCTGAAGTGTCGTCCTCCAGCCATCGCTGCAAAGATATCCTCTACACGAGGCAGGGGATATTGATCCACCTGCAGCTTGGGGTTCACTGACACCTTGAAATCCCCGCACAGCCTTACTGAGCCTTACTGGGGTCCGTGTATGTGTGACTCAAGTGCAACTTGTGTCCTCATCTCTGCTGCAATATTAAAATATTGTAAAAACAAATGGCAAAACTATAGTTATATTGTGTGTAGGCGATCCTATAGTATTTCATGATAAATTAGTTATTTGAACCAATGATTTTGGAATAATTTCTTCAAAGACATGAATTCACAGTGCATGGTTTTGAACTGGCGGACAGGCTGTGTTACAAGCGCTGACCATACTGATTCTCATGTCTATGGTTTTGAAGACTGAGCGCAAACTTGTGAGATTAGCACCAAAGTGATTGTAAAAAAAACCCCTGTAAATTCCGATTGATTAGTCAGACCATTGGCACGCTTGTTATTCAATGAAAATAAAATAAAACAGATTGAGATCAGTTAGTTTAAAGGAACATTTTGTGGCTCACTGATTTTGAGCTCATGAGACACTATTGATCCTGAGTCTTGGGGACGTCGCTTCTTATGTGGTGGTTCTATCACTAAAGACTGAGGGTCCTCTTGTGTGTGAACCTAGATCTTCAGGTTCTGCTTCCACAGGAGTAAGGACAAAAGTATCTCCCAACTTTGTGCGTTTGGAATCCCCAGTTTCAGTCTCAGTCACACACAGTCCTGACTCACCACCTTGTGAGATTGAATATGAATTAAAGCTGGGGATCTTGCTCCACCAATGATGTTGAGAGTAAAATCTGTGAATTTACCCTGCTTGAATTGCTTGTTTCTGGATTTGGGCTTTTTAGACTCACTGTGATATTCTGTGGCCTTCTGTTTTAAATTCATCCAGCGCAGTTTAATTTGCTGCACGGTTCTTAACTGACCACTCCCTGTTGCATTGACAGTGTTGGTAATGTCAATCCAGATGTTGAGCTTTATCTTGGCTGGCTTTGAGGTTCCCGCCCCTGAAGTGGCAAGTTTAGCCATTATGTTGGTATAATGTGCCCTCAGCAGAGTCTTTGACCACTTACCTTTTCAGGCTGCACCTTTCCATCCCTACCTCACTGTAATAATTTGCCATGTATGCTATGTGTATGCTATTTGTAATAATTGCATTTAATTATTTGATTTGTGGCATTCTAGCTGCCAACTATGGTATTGCCTATGGTAACTTGGACAGTTATCTCATTATTCTACAAGGGTTGTACAAGTTTTTATCTCTGTGATCATTTACATAGATAAATATATGTGAATGATCGGTCCTATGTGAAATATACACATAGATATGTCAGCACTTGGAACCATACTTCCCTCTTGGGTTTTCTGCACACTTGTCCCTGGTTATGATTTGCACTTTATTGTACGTCGCTCTGGATAAGAGCATCTGCTAAATGACTATAATATAATGCAATGTAACTGTGGCTGTGGCAATATCCACGATATACCATGGGTTCTCGTTCCATAACACTTTTATACAATGGTTACCACATTTATCTTTCAGAATTTCACAAAAGAATAATGTATCCCCACTGCACTAACGTTAGCTAAGCAACGCTATTGCAATAATGTATCCCCACTGCACTAATGTTAGCTAGCTAGCTTGCTAGTTTTGTTACACCTGACGACACTGACACACAAGTCATTTGTCTTTGTTGTAGACGTTTATCTGCACACTGCCAGATAACGTGCAGTTATTGAAATAAATCATAGCGTCGTTATGAGTCAGTTGGTTCCTACTCCTTTCCAAAGCCCCGAGAAGGTCAAAGAACACTTTAAAATCACTCATTTGTTTAGCGGCGAGACGATGATAATGTTAGATTCATTTTGGTTAAAAAGTAGATAACGTTGATCTATAACGCAGAGTAATATTAAAAGATGTGCGAACATTCTACTTAGCCGTGCATATATCGTGGATATTGGCACAGCTGGAACACAAACTGACCAATAGAGACAATGGACCAGACCTATCCGTTGTATCATTGTGTTTAACAGGTGTGAAGTTAGTTCTAACAAGGGACCGTTCCACAACAATGACATCAATTGTTCATCGTCTTCGACACCAATCGAGAAAATATAGCAAAAGGGTGCACACTGCACGGCCAAAACAACTTGAGGAATATTTGAATGATTAACTATATGCAATATTTTGATGTGGTGGGAATGACATTACTTTCAGTAGCTGTCTACTTCAACCACAACTAGAATGCTAGCATAACTCAAAGGAGTTACGCCTTGACTGTGGAGGAACATGGCCTTATTGCTTTTATGCTTGTGGATCATTCTCTCAAAGAATGATTTCACAGCACTCATGGAAGAATTAGGAGCACAATTGAGTGATTAATTGGGGGTGATAAAAAGACGCTTTGCAAGCCAAAATGAATTCTCGCCTTTTTTATGATCCAGTGAGACAATTCTGAAATGACATTATTTTTAGGCTATGTATTCTGTACAAATGCAGATAAGTGAATAGGAGTAGGCTAATATGCTAATATGCAAACTGTTCACTCATGTCTGTTCGTCTGAATGAAATATTGTATTATACTGACCAACAGATAGAGGGCTAACATACCTGTAGATGGTATTACAAACAGAACATGGGGAAGAGGCTGCTTCCACAAGAAGTTAAGATCCGTTCAATTGTAGTTTTTCTGGAATGTGGTTTATGATTATGGTTGCACTTTGATTTATGTCAATAAATAAAAAAATAACTACACAGCTTCCCTGTGTTCGGTCACAATGTTCTGATTCACACCTTTTCACAAACAGCACCTGAAGCACAAGTACTACAGTTTTACACTGTTATGCAGGCAAATCTCTATAAAATCTGTATCTGATTACTCTTAACGTTAATTAAAAACTGATGCAGTCTATATAAAATACAGGGGAGCACATTTACCTTGTCACTGTGTGCTGAAATGGATCAAAGTTTGTACAAATGTACAAAGTTTTTATGAAAACAGAAGGAATTAGACACACACAAACACACACACAAAAACCAAAGCTGATCTGGAAGTAATTTCTTATTAATTTGTCATGAAAGTTGCACTGTTCATTAATATTGTGAGCTAACTTGGTGTTCGGAACACGGTCAGTCTATGTTATCCACAGACTGTAAATCTAGATTTTGTGCTATCTGAAAATTCTTTGAAAAACCAGGACAAAACCTTGAAGATCAATTTGATCTTGCATAGCAAAAAAAATTATTTAAAAATCCAGATAATTCTGATCAAGATTAAAACTTTTGAAACATTGGACCCAAGGGGCCAGGGATTGCCATTCTCTGAGAAACTCCAGTGGTTACTTATCCAAAAGTATTTTGTAATCGAATCATACCTAAAATCTAGATCAAATGTTGGTTTTAGGTATTTCAAGGTGGAGATTACGATAGGTTTGATACTGAAAAATCTGGATAATCTTGATCCCACTGAAAGGTTTGATTCAGGATGAATTCAAGGTTGATGTAGGGACATATGACACATGACACATATTTAATTAATAGTTTTATCCAGTGATTTTGCATGAATTAAAACAAACCCTTCCAAAACAATATCCCTTCTAAATGGACAATAGAATATTTTCAAGAACCCACAACACTAAAAGTGTTCTTGAAAATTGAAAAATGGTTTAGGATGTTGTTTGAAAATGTATTTTGATATCTATTAAAAAACAAGGTGCAAAAACAAGAATATCATAGTTCTTCCTCAGAAGAATGCCAGAAGCGAGATAGACCAGTTGGACAGTCTAAGAGACACACTCTAGTGAACCATTATTTGAACTTGGGTCGATTGATCAGAAAAAAACAAAACAGTTGTGTTTGGAAGTAATTTGTTGTTTGTGGGGTGTGCTGCAATAAGTAAAAACACATTTTGCCCAATAACTGTTGATGTGTTTACCTTAAAAAAGGCAGAGGCAAGGCAGAGACAAAAGCATTCATCCATTTCAGTATTTAAAAAATGGAAGCACTGTTGGCAAACAGGAAGTGAGGTCATAACTCAGAAACACTTTGATGTATCAGAACCAAACTTGGTACTCGACTTGGGACCCGACTTGGCCAGGGGGCACTGCAATAAGCAATCATATTATAATATGATTAATATCTGTTGATGCGTTTGCTTGAAAGTAAATTATTGGGTCTGGTGATACCGTGAGAGGTCCCATGGCCGAGTCATGGCAACTTTTTATGTCACCCTCATGGCTGCCATATGTTTTATCAAAAGGTTTAAAAAAATTTCACAGGCCACAAGGTTTGCCCAATCTTCACCTAATTAGGCACCGATGATCTTCGGATCAAGCCTCACAAGGTATCATTATTGACTCACCAGACACATTATGTAACTTTACACTAGCTTTCCATTTTGATAGCTAATGTTAGCTAGCTGGCTAATATAATGACATTCGTTCCAATTAGCAAGCTAGCTAACGTTAGTAGCCTAACATTGAACGAAATTGTTTTACTTCATTCATGTAAAGAAAATCTTGCATTACAGGATTTATTTTAAAATAACATCCCCAAGCATTTGGGTTGTTCACTACAGTGTGGTTCATCAAACTGGTCCATCTGGATTCCAGTGTAGCATTTTAGAATCGATAACAGAATATATTTTCAAATAACATCCCAAAACAGTGACACAGGCTTGCAGTTTTCTTTAGACCACTTTTAGTTTTGTGGGGTTTTTCTCCAATGGATGTTATTTTGGAAGGGTTTGTGTTACTTAATGTGCAATACCTGGACAAAACAATTTCAATCCTTTCAACTCTGGCCCCCTTTGGCAAATTCAGCCTATTTGTACTAATTCTATAAAAGTCTCAATATCCCAATTCCAAATCAAAGCATTAACACATTTTTATCAAGTCTGCGTTATTCTTTTACAGGAAGCAAAGAAAAGGAATATTAATCTGTTAACATTTTTCTCTTCAAACTCAAACACTTACTGTATAAACTGAAACATTTTTTCAAGATTTAACTTCACTTTAAATTACTGAACTAATATAGTTGCATAATCATTGTTTTTGCTGCACATGTGCTTTGCATTGAGTCAACCAACTTCTGGCACCTAGAAACAGGTATTTCAGCCCAGGATGAACAAACTACATTCCACAGTTCCTGTGAATTTTTGTGTTTTGCTTCAGAAACTGCATTCTTAATGTCATCCCACAAGTTTTCAATGGAGCTGGCCACTCGTGTGTTTGGGGTCATTGTCTTGTTGAAACTGGTCCATGATCCCTGGTATATGAACTCAATGTAACCGGGTGCATAGATGTAAGGTTCAACCTAAAGTACGCCCAGTCACACAATCTAACAGAGGCCCCCTCTACAGTTTGACAATAAGACAGAGACGTGGTCTAAGTTAAATACAATTACTTTATTAAATCAATTCTGCTGGAAGGCAATAATGAGGTTAAGACAAAAGCTCATATCCGTATAAAAATATATTTATTTTGAATGTCAATTTTACCAGAATAAATAGGAATAAAATAGAGTGATGTAAAGCTTAAGGATGGTGGGTGACGACGCTGATGGGATGGGGCATACTCACCTTCAGGGCTCCCAATGTGTAGTTACAACCCAGTGCTCTCTCACAGCAAGCCTTACTACAAACAAGGTGATACTATATGTGATTCAGGTGCCATTAACACTTACACACTAACACGTGAGGAGGGTACCCCTATTGACTAACCCCGCCACCAATCAGCACCGAGCCCACCATACAACAAGAAACAAGTCCTAAAAGTCCAAGAAATAACCTAACTACAGCCTACCTATACCAGTTGCTTCAACACATGAAAATAAAGAAAATAAAGAAGTACAAGTGCGCCTCTAAGAAGCCACACCAAGACGACTCCAGGCACGGAGGTCTAATATAGGCTACACACCACGCGCACCAGCCGCTGCGCACCTTAGGTCGTCCGGCCAACAACTAGTCTATATGGCGTGCAATGCGGGACACTAGCGAACGTACTCAACAGCAGACGGGTTCCGCCCGCCTGATAAGCGCAACCAAACAAACTTCAAATAAAACAGTGAGGCAAAACAGCAGTGACTATTGCACCTACAAAGTGAAGAAAGTCACTGTTAATCTGGTATTTTATAATTAAAATCCAATCAGAATATACATACAGCAAAACGGTACATTACCAAACAATCCATGGAAATTCTAAGTTGCGCGAGTTGTTACTTCCGTGTTTCGGAGAAGACTCCGCAAACAGACGCATCTTAATAAATGAATTAGAAGAAAATAACATTACTGTCGATAAATGTCAAGTAATTACAACTATAGAAATATAGCCCACCTACCGAAATCAGGGGACACAGCTAAATCGCGACGAATTAGCCAACAGATAACAGACGGCAAGCTGCAACCAAAGCATTGTGTTAATCTGCGAAGTTCCTAACCCACGCAACACTATCAGGGGGAAAACAGAATAGATGTTCTCTTACCTCTCATGGTAAGGCAGGCAGACATGAGGAGAGGACGAGACAGGAAACAGGAAATCAATCAGAAAGATCACAGGAAGCGAAAGGAAAAACATTTAAAAGGTAGGGAGCCAAGAGATTGGTCCAAAAGATGAGGTCCTGCCGGTGCCACTCCCCCACCCCAATTACTGCACCATTAGGGACAACAGCGAGTCTAACTCGCCTTGTCACATCAACACTGTAGTATGAAAAACATCCCCATACCATAATTTTTGTGCCACCATGCTTCACTGTCTTCACAGTGTACTGTGACTTGAATTCAGTACCCGGGGGTCGTCTGACGTACTGTCGACGACCACTATATTTCTATTTCTTTTTGGGCCAATCAATGTGTTCCTTGGCAGATTTTAACTGATTCTGCACATGCTGTTTTTTTGTTTTTTTACGGGGGCTTCTTGCTGATAGCTTAGCTTCGATCAAACGTCTTCTGACTGTAACAGCATTTACAGGTAATTGTAGATCATCTTTGACCTTTCTAGAGCTGATGAGTGGCTGAATCTTTGCCATTCTGACTATTCTTTGATTTGTGTTAACAGTAGTTGCTTGTTTTCTTCCACGTGTTTCAGGTTTTTGTAGCCATTTTAAAGCATTTAGATCATTTTAGCTGAGCCTCCTATAATTTGCTGCACTTCTTCATACGTTTTCCTCTCTCAAATCAAGTTTTTAATCAAATGACATTTGTTCCTCCAAACCATGTTTGTAATGACCCATTTTACTCAGCAATTCAGAAGGTGATACAGTCAGGTCCATAAATATTGGGACATCGACACAATTCTCATCTTTTTGGCTCTATATACCACCACAATGGATTTGAAATGAAACAAACAAGATATGCTTGAACTGCAGACTTTCAGCTTTAATTTGAGGCTATCAGGTGACCGGTGTAGAAATTACAACAGTTTGTATATGTGCCTCCCACTTTTTAAGGGACCAAAAGTAATGGGACAAACTAACAATCATAAATCAAACTTTCACTTTTTAATACTTGGTTGCAAATCCTTCGCAGTTGTCATAGGGAAGGTAATTCCTATTGTGACCATCAGAGGGCCGAGGATCATTGGGAACACCTGTTCCTCATTTGCGCCAGGGGAATTACCTCCCATGAGAGCATTTAAAGCCAGTCCTGACTAGGCTTCAGTGCTCGAGTGTTATCTGTTCGCTCTGACATTCAGCCGGTAAAAGCACAAGGTAGACTCTTGTTGTTCAGAGTCAGGTACTGTGCTGGTGTGTGTTATACCAATTCACACAACTACTAATTAAGGTAAGGACGGCGTGTGGTTAGGTATTTTGTTGCCAGCGCCTTCCTAAAAGGTTTTTCTTTTGTTTGGGCTCATGTGAGCCGGGGTAGAGGGACGTTGTCCCCGGTATTTGTATTTTGGTTTGCCTTTTTGCCCCGAGCTGCGTCTCGTGGTTTTATTTTCTTATCTAGCGGTTTTGTGCTAGATTGTACTTTCTTTTGGTGTACTCTGTGCTCGCCTTTAAGCACAGTTATCAGTTGATATTCTCGCCCTGTGTTTTAAGGGTCACTTTATTTTCTTCAGCCGTTTTTGTTGGCTTTATTTCTGTTCTTTACTAAGAATCGCCTACGGTTAGTTTTTGTTCCTCCCGTTGTTTGGGAGTAGGGATTATTTTCTGTTTTGGTCTTGGAATTGAGAGGCGATACGCGTTGTGGGTTCGCCCTCTCAGGACTAGTCTCAGTCGCGACTGGCTCTCCCCACTACCCCCACCCTTATAGAACACTCAAGCCATCTAGGAGAGACCAGCGACTGGCGCTAGAATGGACGTGGGAGATTCCCCACTGGAAGCGGTAGTAGCCGCTCAGCAGGCTGCTTTAGACAGGCAGGGACAGGCGCTGCAGGAGTTACAAGCACAGCAGGCTGCCACCACCGTGCAACAAACACTTGTGTTTCAACGCCAGGATGAGATCCTGGCTAATTTGGGTAGGCAGCAGGATGTGTTATTGGAACTCGCCGATAGTTTTCAGCATCTGGCAAGCGAGTTCCGCTCAGCGCAGGGGAAAAAAAACACCATCTCCTGACCCCCCTCAAACACCTACCCTCCCCCAACTTGCGGTCCCATCTTCCCAGTACGTTACACCTGTGGTCAGGGAACCCAAGCTACAGTTGCCGTTACGGTACGGGGGGGAGGCTGGTAAATGCAGGGGGTTCTTGTCCCAATGCCTGATTTTCTTTAAAGCTCAACCCTCACGGCAAGGAGGCGCCGGCCCGCCTAACTTGGATGAGGCAGGGATCTCAGAGTGTCGCGGAGTTCTCCGTGGAGTTTCAGGCTCTGGCAGGGGAGACGGGGTGGGTGGACGAACCCTTGATGACATTGTTTACGGGAGCCTTGTCAGACCCCGTCAGGGATGCGCTGGCCACGCTAGAGCCACCGGGGGTTTGGGGTCATTAATTTCCACCGCGATCCGGATCGATAACCGGGTTCGGGAACGCCAGAGAGAGAGAGCCGGCAGAACATGCAGAAGTGGCCGGTTTCGCCCCCCCCAGATAGTACTATGGGGGCAGAAGGGAGACGGGGGGCACACCAGGTAGAGGAGCCTATGCAGTTGGACAGCACGACCCTGGCATGTCCTAAGAGGCGACCCGGTCTGTGTTACTTCTGTAGGCGGCCAGGGCATTTAGTTAAGAACTGTCCCGACCTAAAAGTAAAAGGCCAGTCCCACTAGCGGAGCGAAAGTGGCTAGTGGGACTGACGGACGGTATTAGCTTTCGCACTACTATTTGCATTGAATTGACGTGGAGGGGGGTCACGGTGGAGGCTGAGGCGTTTATCGATTCGGGGGCGGTAAATAATTTTATGGACCGTCGGTGGACAGAACAGAAGAAGCTGCCAGTTCGGTCGATGCCACAGCCCCAATCCATCACGGCCCTTGACGGACGCCCTTTGGGATCCGGGGTAGTCTGCCATAGTATGCAGATCCCGTTTCGAGGCCACCACGAACGCATTTATTTTTATCTGGTGGAGTCTCCGACTTACCCAGTGGTTTTAGTTCAAGTTTGGTTCACTAAACATCAACTACTTATCAACTGGGGTAATCGGAAGCATCCGGTGTCCCGCTGGGGTCCGCACTGCATGACCCACTCCGCCCCTATACAGACTTCCTCGACTCCTCCCAGACATAGGGTCCGAATTGGACGAGGAGGAGGCGGGGGAGGCCCTGAGTCCGAATATCGGGGGGCCGGAGGAGGAGGAGCAGGGGGTGGGCCTAGAGTGGGATTCGCTTTGTGATTGGGAGCCGCCTCTCGACGAATGTGAGGGCAGTGAGGGATCCGACTGGGACAATCAGATAGTTTCTCAGGTTGCAGGCAGTGAGTGTGGGACCCGTATGTTGGGTCTATAGAATTCCCTCTACCTAATAACGTCCCGAGGGAATATAGCAGGCTGGCGGAGGTGTTCAGTAAGCAACGGGCGACCACGTTACCTCCGCACCGGTCGTATGATTGTGCGATCGACCTATATCCGGGTACTGTTCCACCTCGAGGCTCACTCTATTCACTGTCTGTGCCTGAGAGCAAAGCCATGGAGGAATACATTTGCGATGCTCTTGCCAGCGGGTTCATAAGGCCATCCTCGTCACCGGCGGGGGCAGGGTTTTTTTTCGTTAAAAAGAAGGATGGGAGCTTAAGACCCTACATAGATTATCGAGGGCTGAACACCATCACTGTGAAAAATAGATACCCCCTGCCACTTATGAACTCCGCATTCGAGCGGCTGCAAACGGCGGCTGTATTCACTAAACTGGACCTCCGGAATGCGTACAATTTGGTGCGCATAAGGGAGGGCGATGAGTGGAAGACCGCCTTTAACACTCACTCCGGTCATTATGAATACTTAGTAATGCCATTTGGCTTCACCAACGCCCCCGCTGTATTCCAGGGGCTGGTAAACGATGTGCTCAGGGAGATGCTAGAGAAGTTTGTGTTTGTCTATCTAGATGATATTCTGATCTTCTCTGCCACTCTCTCTGAGCACATTCTTCATGTAAAGCCTATTTTTGACACGCCTATAGAGGCTTGCCTGTTCGTAAAGGCAGAGAAGTGCGTGTTCCACGCGGATTCGGTTTCCTTTCTGGGCTTTATTGTGTCAGCGGGCGAAATAGAAATGGATCCGCAGAACGCCGTTAAAAATTGGCCTACCCCGGAGTCTGTTAAGCAAGTGCAGAGATTCCTGGGGTTCGCCAATTTTTATCGGCGTTTCATCCGGAATTTTAGTTCTGTGGTCGCCCCCATTACCGCACTCACTAAGAAAAAGGCGCCGGCACGACTTGTGTGGACACCTCGGGCAGAAGCAGCATTCGTGGAGTTAAAGAGGAGGTTCTGCTCAGAGCCCATTCTTATAACTCCAAACCCGTCGCTGCCGTTTATTGTTACATTATTGGCATTGTGGAGGTAGACGCCTCAGAACTGGGGGTGGGTGTGGTGTGATCAAAAAGTCTATCCCTGCACGTAAAAATGTCCCGAGTCTTTGAGAAGACAGACAGGGAGCTCACGCCGGAACCCATTCTTGCTAGGGCGCAGATCGTGGCGCCTGTTATCTGGGAGATTGCGTCAGTGGTGCCGAGGGCGCTACGCCATGAGCCAGACCCAGGGGGGGGGGCCGTCTCACTGCCTCTTTGTCCTGACTGGGGTCCGGTCGCAGGTGCTACAGTGGGGACATGCCTCACGGCTGGCGGGGCATCCAGGGGCGCACCGCACCAAAGACTTTTTGTCCCGGCGGTTCTGGTGGCCCGGTATGGAGAGGGACGTCCGGGAGTTTGTGGCCGCCTGTCCGGTCTGCACTCGGAGCAAGAACTCCCACCAGGCTCCCTCAGGGCTATTGCGTCTGCTACCCACCCCAGGAAGACCGTGGAGCCATATCGCATTAGATTTCATCACAGGGTTGCCACCCTCTGATGGCAAGACGGTCATTCTGGTGGTGGTGGATCGCTTCTCTAAGGCGGCGCACTTTGTGGCGCTGCCCAAACTACCATCAGCAGCGGAGACCGCGCGGTTAGTTGTCGACCACGTGTTTAGAATACACGGTCTCCCCCAGGACGTGGTGTCTGACCGCGGACCGCAGTTTGCATCGTGGTTCTGGCATACGTTCTGCTCCCTGGTAGGCGCCTCAGTAAGTCTTTCATCGGGTTTTCACCCGGAGACCAATGGGCAGACGGAACGTACAAACCAGAATTTGGAGAACACGCTCCGGTGTCTAACCGCGGCCAACCCCGCGTCCTGGAGTCGACAACTCACGTGGGCAGAGTACGCACACAACTCGTTGCGCAATGCCTCCACGGGACTTTCGCCTTTCGAGGCACAGTTTGGATACGTGCCATCACTGTTCCCGGAATTAGAGCGGGGGGCAGAGGTGCCTTCGGCGGAGGCCTTCGTACAGCGGTGCCGGACCACCTGGAGGAAGGTGAGAGCCGCGCTCTTGCTCTTTCTGTTAATTCATGTGCAATCATTCTATAAAACTCTATGTGCCACGTGTGTCACATGTCTACATCAACTATGCTGCGTGTTCTGCTTCCATACCCTTCACCACAGCAGGTAGGTAAGTATCGACAGTAGCACACCTTTTGTGCACAAATAAAACTGAAAGAGTGAAAAGGGGTGATACTTAAGGGGTTAAAATAATGGTTCACTACAGTGGGTTTCATTGACCATCCAACTGGTCCATCTGGATTGTGGTGTAGCATTTTTGCAACTACCCGTTAGGCAATTATTTTAGAATAGATAACAGAATATATTTTCAAATAACATCCCAAAACAGTGACACATGTCTATTTCTGTTTGTTTCTGTTAATTCATGTGCAATCATTCTATAAAACTCTATGTGCCATGTGTGTCACATGTCTACATCAACTATGAATCCATCCTGAATCTAGTCTTTCAGTAAGATCAAGATTATCCTGATTTTCAGTATCAAAACTATCCTAATATCCACTTTAGAATTTTGATTAGATTATATGTAGGATTGGATTGCAAAATCTGTATCACAATTTTTAGGATCAGGATCACAGCTTCTAGTTTTGAAATACCCAATTGTGAAATACCCAGAATTATCCCATGTTTTTGCTATCCCAGATCAAACTATAGGGACATTGGCAAGCAACAAGGTTTTACACTCTTGTGGATGAACACCAATAGTAAGTGAAAGTCAAAGGCTCCACTTGTATTGGCCATAGCAATCAGTGCAACACGATTTTTGCTGGATTTAAAATTATTATTCACCTGCTTCTCACTTCCATCCAACAGCTTCCATGCTGATCCTACTTTATGTCAAAAGTGGCTACTTCCAATTTGGTTGAACAGACTTCTCTGGTTTTATGAGGTTCAGATCTCTGAGGTTCTGCATGTAGATAACAGAATATAATATAATATAATATAATAACAGAATATTATTATGCAACTCTCCTTTGTGCGGTTTTTGCAAATATTTTATTGTCTATTTAGAATGGATATTGCTTTGTGTTCCTATTCATGTGCAGTAATTGGATAACACAATTTATTAAAGATGCCAATGTATTCCCACATGTCCCTACATCAACTATCCATCCTCAACCCACCCTTCCAGTGGAATCTAGATTATCCTGATTAGAATGAAAACTATTCTAATCTCCACCTTAGAATTTTGAAATACCCCAAAACAACATTTTATCTAGATTCTAGGTAGGATTGGATTACCAAATCCTCATCCAAATTTTGAGCATCAGGATCGCAGCCTCTAGTGTTGAAATACCCAATTTTGAAATACTGGGCCCAGGAGACCAAGGATTACATGCATCCACCTTCAGTGTCATTAGGCCTATTGTTTTGATGATATTGTCATTGATATTATTACTGTTAATATTACCAATAACAATGTTCCCTGAAAAATAGTTCTTATGTCAATAGTTCATGGTTACAAATAAATGAAAAATACAAAATAATATGTTGTAAGGGTCAGAGGACCAGACACGACCAAGAGGGGTTCTAAAAGTTACCCACATGAGATAACCACTGATATTTTTGAGTATCCTACAAGACAAGGGATACGCCCTAGAGGAGGAAGGGGATAACCGAGAAAGGGAATAAATAACTCCCTGGCACTTAGCCAACCAAAAGAATCACCTATAAGAATGGTTGAGGAGTCCAATCCAACCCGAGCAAATAAATAACGACAGGGATATGTTATACCAACTACGTTATAGCGTACATAGGACAGTGAATGACAAAGTGATAATGAGCATACCCATAAGACATCCCGCCGCTAGTTCAACTGACGAAGCAGGATTACTTATACAGAGGCGGGAAGTGTACATGAACAGCAATAGGTGTTTCAGACACGGAACTATGGGCTTATCGGCAAGTTCACAAAGCTATCCACTGAGAGGGGCAATACTCCAACGACCGTGTACACCACTTGACTTTAGGAAAATCAGAAAACCACAGAGATTCACCTTGGCTCAACTGACAATGCAGGAGACTTACGAGTGGGGCAATTAAATACACATACTACTCCAAGGGTTGTCAAACACAGAACGCTGGGTGGTTGGTGAGTTTCATGAAGCTCTCCACTGTGAGGTAATCATGTATTTAGCCTTGATGCAATCCCCACACTAATAACAAACATACATTAATATTGAAATGAAGACAGTGAGCGTCTCAGCTCTACTGACGATGCAGGAGACTTGAGTGCGCAAACTAAATACACACACTGCCACAAGGATATCAGACACAGAACCCTGGGCAGTCGGCAAGTTTTGCGAAGTTCTCCACTGAGAGGGGCGGTTCTCCAATGACCATGTACTTAGACTTCATGAAATACATCATAGCAGACATACACTAAAACTGAAATAAGGACAGTGCGTTTTTTGGCTCCACTGACAGTGCGGAAGACTTATGAGGAAGTGAGATAATTACATAAACAGCCACAAGGATCTCCGACATAGAACTCTGGCTATCAGAGGTTCGCAAAGCTCTCCACAGAGAAGAGTGATCACTCCAACACTCATGTATTTAGCCTTTGTATAAAACATAGAATAACAGATATACAGTCATGAAGACAATAAGCTTCTCGGCTCTACTGACAATGCGGGAGACTTAGGAGGAAGTAGGGTAAATATACGAACACCACAAGGGTCTCCCACATAGAGCCCTGGGCTATTGGAGGTGTGCAAAGCTCTCCATTGAGAGGGGTGATAACTCTGACCGCCGTGTTTTTGAACTTAATGCAACACATACAATAAGTGACATAAACTCTGACCAAAACAAAAACAATGAGTTTTGAAAAAGTGACAAAAAGAAACACGCAGCTGTACTAAAGCAAACAAAGTGGCTGTCAACCTTGGAAACTACACGCTATGGGAAACAGACACACAGCAACACCAAAAGAAAGCCTCACCTACAGATGAACATTGTCTTATCCCTTAGGCTTGCTCCAAGCTATAGGAAGTCTGAGCCAGTCTTTTAAGGGCCTCAATACTGCAAGGTCAACCTTAAACTCAGCCTAGAGCTCCTTACTTGATAAAGGTAGCTTTTAAACGAGGCGAAAACAAACTAGGTGGAAGGGAATATGAGAGGAAACGAACAGAAAAGGGTGCAATGAACTTAAAACCTAATACTTAAAGAATAGCCTAAACTGAAAGAAGATTTGGATGGGGCCTCAATTCCCAGAGGAATCCCGTCTTCCAACTGTCATCTGTCTGAGATTAGTGCACAAAATAAAAGGTAAAGGTGAAAGTGCGACTGACTCTCCTCACTACCCTAAGATGATGCAGGGTTGCTGCGTGTTCAGCTCCCATACCCTTCACCACAACAGGTAGGTAAGTATTGACAGTAGCACACCTTTTGTGCACAAATAAAACTGAAAGAGTGAAATGGGAAATGACTCACAAGCCCCAAGTCAAAGATGCACATACTGAATAGACTTCCTCATGTTGTATATCAATGTAGACCTGTTACCTTTGAAAAGTTTGAGGCACATATTTTCACTGGACACATAAAGTCTTATGACTTTGCTTTCACACTTTGCTTTCACACTGGGTCCACTTGGCTAGTTTGTTTAGAACCGAGTGCGTCTATCTCCTTGTCATGGTTAATGTTTGTAAATGTGAAAGCGAAATCGCGACCTGTTCAGAAACAAACAAGCGGGACCAGTTCCACCTGGAAGAGGTGGTCTCGGCTCAATTCCTACCGAGACACGTTCCGAATCCCATTAGTCCTGAAAGCAATCGTGCCAAGACCAGAAAATTTACTCGACAGTGACGCACATTTCGCAGGTTCGCTCCTGAGTTTTTCACTTGGTTACAGATATTGTTTAGCAAACGGTAACCAACCATGGCTGACAGCAGTAACATAAGCAGTAGAGGGCAAACCTGGTCATTAGACGAAACTTGAAACACATAACCGAGCAACTAGAGATAACACACAAAAATGCTTCTGTATTTGCTTATTTCAGTGCTGAAATTAGGAAAAGGGGGTACTCCAGGTCATTGGATCAGTGGATCATACAGATCTGCAACAAACTACACCATACTAGCAGTAATCCAGAAGAGAAAGACAAGTTTCCTTTTTATGATGATATCAACTTGAAAATAGGAAACACTCCCTCGGTTGACCCTCAAAATGTAATTGATTCTGGTTTGGAGGAGCAGCATCTGCCACAAATTCAGCAGCAGGAAGAGGAAGATGATGAGGACACGAAAAGTCAAGAAACTCAAGACCGTTTGTACTTTGGCCAGTTAGCTAAGTGTAGACTCACTGGCAGCAGCTAGTTAGGATGGGCCCCGGTGCAATAATTCTTTTATGGGCCCTTCCTCACCCTAAGACGGAGGCACACACACTCAAACACACAACACCATTAGATAGATATTTTAAAGACAATAGGATTTTATTTGGCTCATTCTGGTGAGTGGAACAGGCTACATTGCATCAAACCACAAAACTGCAAAAATGGTGTGGGGTTTGGCATGGCAGCACACATTATAGTAGGCCTATACTAATGCTACTGTTTTGTGCAGCAGCTTTGCCCACATCTTATCAAAAACATAATGTGACATGCTTTTCATGATAACGGTGTCTCTTAGTGGTTTTTTTTTACGAAGACTCTCTAAGGTGTACCTTACTAAAGTTGTTTACTTTTCTATGTGTGTTCCCCAAACTATTACTTTGGTGGTTGCTTAAGGGATAACTTCTACGTGCGACGTTACTAGGCCCATCGACTCGCTCTAAGATCGATTATGTACTCCATGCAGCGACTGTTTGACTGCGTTATCAGAGAAAGTAGTGTTATTTATGAATAAAACACTGCAGGAATACTTAAAAATATTGCATTTATCACGACTGGTGGGAATGTATTAATAGAATTAAAAACTTACAAACTAAATTATCCAACCGTATATATAATTTTCAACAAATTATGTATACGGTTAGTGATACGGTTTGTGGCTATGCCATCTAGCAATACACCTTCTTCGGCAAGTCATGTTTTATTTACATTATTTTAATATCTTTGTCATAGTGCCTTAAAGGACTTTGCAATCAGGGTTGATTTGGCAGAAGCACCATCACATTACTGGTGTAACTATTTTCTCTGATTGCTGACGTTTTCAATAAAAACACACCAACAAGCGAAACGCACCAACGTGCCATTTTTTTTTTTCATACATAAGATACAGTGGAAAAAAACTAGAAAAAAAATAAGTGGTCCCACAGCTTCATGGTAAACAAAATTTATATTTTTAGACGTAGCAAATTATTTGTGTACATATTGCTTAACAGATTGAGATGTAGCTAACTAAGAGCAACAGCTGATTTCAGAGGCTTGCGGTCATAACAGTGGTGGCCACTAGCGGAGTGAGCTGACACCATCGCTAAGGTATAGCTAAGAGTGGTCCAGACCAACCTTATGACAGTATGACGTACAGAAGGTATACTTAACTAAGAACGTTTCGGGAAACACGCTGAAAAGTTAAGGTAGACCTTAAGATACAATTTACGAACTACATAGCGTTAAGAAGGCTTCGGGAAACGCACCCCTGAGCTCGGCTATGTCCCTGTTGTAGTAGTCAGACAGACGTTTTGCTTCCTCATATAGATCATTGCTTGTGTTCTTTAGAGTAACGGGGTGTATGGCCTCAAATATGTGAGATGTTGCTCGCAGACTAGTAAATCTTTGGGAGAGCTGGTTGATTATAATGTCCAAACTGCCATTGAAAATGTTGACTCTAAAATAGCTTCCTGCATCAGAGAGGCAGTCATCTTCACAAAGCTCATCAAAATAATGCTTTTCTTTTCTTGTATTTTCAAAGGTGTTTCGAGCTCCCCATTTGTCTGCAACCATCTGCGCAGTGATCTTTGCCTGGTCAAATGTCCCCCGGTACTCAGATAAGACCTTTATGGTGCTCTCCAGCAAGGTCACTGCCTTGTCTATGTCTGCACTTGTGTCTTGGAGCATTTTGGACATAACATTCACACTCTCCAAAACCTGGAGAACCACTAGAAAAATGAAACTGAACTTCTCCATCATTTTCTTCAAACCCACGGCTTCACCACATTCCTCTTTCTTTTCACTGGCCAGGGTAATTTTTGCCAGTGCTTTATGTCTCCATAACGGTATCGTATAGCAGTAAGGGACTCGTACCTAGAAGACCAATGTGTGGGGCATAGTCTCTGTAATGTTGCGAGCTGAATGGACTGTGGAGATTATACCACAGTCCATAATCTTGTGTGCTGCACATGCACATATGTTGCAAGTGGCTTCTTTTCCCTTATCCTGGCCTGAACTCCTGAATAAACCCCACTCATGTGGGCTGCTCCATCATAGCCCTGTCCACAGCATTTCAAAAATCAGTTCTTTGTAATGCTGCCAAGGATTGCATTTTCAATCTTGCATGCAGATGTGTCAGCTGTCTCCTCAAATCCCCAAAATGCCTTAATGACTTTAACATCAGGAGCTACTTCCAGTGGATCCCTTACTATTTTGACGTATCTGTATACTTGGCTGGTCTCGTTTGGACAAATCTTCTGTTGTATCCATAATTATAGAAAAAAATGTTGCTTGGTTTATTTCAGCTGTAACGTCTTGTTGAACTCGCTGTGACAAAATATGTATTAGCTCATTCTGGACGGAGTGGCTAAGGTATTTAATTGACCCCTCAGACTGTCTGATCAATTCTTGCTGAACAGGGTCATAGCTTGCCAATAGCTCAATAATAGCCAGGAAATTCCCACTGCTTGGCTGTCCCTACATCTCCCTATTCCTCTCCAGAATGCTAAGTTGCAACATGCCAGTGTTAGCAACACATTCACTATGTGCTCCACCACTTGTCTCCAAAACAGCGCTGTGTTGCGCACATCCCTCTCGAACTGTGCATGAATGGTTCCGCAGAGTTTCCACTGTTCATACACCACACAGGCTCCAACGTGGATCTGAGAGTGCTCATTGAGTTCAATTTTTTGAGACAAATGCCCCCAATCCCTGACTCCCTTCACCCATGCATCATTATAAAATGGAGAACTGCGGTCTGCAAATAGCCAGCATGGTTTGCAGTATGCACAATCCATCTTTGGAGAGTAGCAAAGCCAACTGTGCAACAGTTTGATGCCGGCTTTATACATTTGGGAGTCTCTCCCTACCGGTCTGCAGGGGGAGCTGTGCTGACTAGCCATTGTGGTTTAAAACCAGTTCCTCCATGGCAGCTCTCTCTCTCTCTCTCTCTCTCTCTCTCTCTCTCTCTCTCTCTCTCTCTCTCTCTCTCTCTCTCTCTCTCTCTCTCTCTCTCTCTCTCTCTCTCTCTCTCTCTCTCTCTCTCTCTCTCTCTCTCTCTCTCTCTCTCTCTCTCTCCTGCTCTGGGCTGCAGCTGGGCTGCAGCTCCTTTCTCTAATCTTTCCCCTCACCTCTCTTTTTGCATTTCATTACATTATGCTGACCTTCATGACATTTTTGTTTGCCTACACTTACTGATTTTTTGGAAGCATATGATTTAATAAATAAATTCTGATTTGAACTTTAAATCGGTGTGGTCTCCCCTATGTCATTGCTACTGTGAGCTAGGTAGTCGTGACAACTATTTCCTACTTTTTCACCACATTCCTCTTTGCAGCACCTCTCAAGCTCCATCAGGTTGGATTGGGAGCGTCGGTGCACAGCCATTTTCAGATATCTCCAGAGATGTTCAATCGGATTCAAGTCTGGGCTCTGGCTGGGCCACTCAAGGACATTCACAGAGTTGTCCTGAAGCCACTCCTTTGATATCTTGGCTGTGCGCTTAGGGTCATTGTCCTGCTGAAAGATGAACCGTCGCCCCAGTCTGAGGTCAAGAGTGCTCTGGAGCAGGTTTTCATCCAGGATGTCTCTGTACATTGCTGCATTCATCTTTCCCTCAATCCTGACTAGTCTCCCAGTTCCTGCCGCTGACAAACATCCCCACAGCATGATGCTGCCACCACCATGCTTCACTGTAGGGATGGTATTCGCCAGGTGATGAGCAGTGCCTGGTTTCCTCCAAACATGACGCCTGGCATTTACACCAAAGAGTTCAATCTTTGTCTCATCAGACCAGAGAATTTAGTTTCTCATGTTCTGAGAGTCCTTCAGGTGCCTTTTGGCAAACTCCGGGCGGGCTGCCATGTGCCTTTTACTAAGGAGTGGCTTCCGTCTGGCCACTTTACCATACAGGCCTGATTGGTGGATCGCTGCAGAGATGGTTGTCCTTTTGGAAGGTTCTCCTCTCTCCACAGAGGAACGCTGGAGCTCTGACAGAGTGACCATCGGGTTCTTGGTCACCTCCCTGACTAAGGCCCTTCTCCCCCGATTGCTCAGTTTAGACGGACGGCCAGCTCTAGGAAGAGTCCAAACTTCTTCCATTTACGGATGATGGAGGCCACTGTGCTCATTGGGACTTTCCCCAGATTTGTGCCTCGAGACAATCCTGTCTTGGAGGTCTACAGACAATTCCTTTGACTTCATGCTTGGTTTGTGCTCCGACATGCATTGTCAATGGTGGGACCTTATATAGACAGGTGTCTATATTGAGCTGTAGCAACATCTCAAGGTTGATCAGTGGAAACAGGATGCACCTGAGCTCAATTTTGAGCTTCATGGCAAAGGCTGTGAATACTTATGTACATGTGATTTCTTAGTTTTTTATTTTTAATAGATTTGCAAAAATTTCAAAAAAACTTATTTCATGTTGTCATTATGGGGTGTTGTGTGTAGAATTTAGAGGAAAAAAATTAATTTATTCCATTTTGGAATAAGGCTGTAACATAAAATGTGGGAGAAGTGAAGCGCTGTGAATACTTTCCGGATGCACTGTATATAGGCCTCAGTGTTTGATCCAGGATTCATTTTGGGGGGGGGGGGGGGGGGAATTGGGCCTTCACTGTTTTTAAGGGTCGCTGTTAAATTTAAGGGGACCATATCTTTTTTTTTTTTATAATACAAAAAAAGAGAAACACCCAGGAAGTAAATTTGAACTAATAATATTTTGTATTTTTAAATATTAAATCTTATACTTTGTTTTAAAGTCAGCAATAAATTCACTGAATGTATTGTTTTTATATGCCCAAGGTTTTTAAAAACAGCCCCCTGACTTAACATTGGTGGCACCCTGAGTTTACAGCAGAAAAACAAATGTAATTCACGGTAACTGCGGAGCAATTGAAATAGGTGTGCTCAGAGCGATGCTGAGTATATTAGACTCGGGAAAGTTGTCGTTAGTCAGTAAATGCATAATTTTAACCAGGTGTGTTGGTATCGCTGCGGGCTGTCCACTAGACGCGGTAAAGTAGATTTGAAATTGCTATTTTGAACAGCGGAGGTTAGGGCTTGAGCTAGTTTGTTTTTATCGCTGTGTTAATCACTGAAACTGGTTGCACACCTGTTAAGTGATTGACCGTTTGTTTTAAATAGCCTTGGAATTTGTCAGTAGATTAGCCTTGATTTGATATTCCTATAAGCGATTGTAGGCAATTGAAATAGGTGTGCTCAGAGCGACGCTGAGTATATTAGACTCGGGAAAGTTGTCGTTAATCAGTAAGTGCATAATTTTAACCAGGTGTGTTGGTATCGCTGCGGGCCGTCCACTAGACGCGGTGAAGTAGATTTGCAATAGCTATTTTGAACAGCGGAGGTTAGGGCGTGAGCTAGTGATTGAACGTTTGTTTTAAATAGCACTGGCATTCGTCAGTAGATTAGTCTTGATTTGATATTCCTTGTAAGTGATTGTAGGCAATTGAAATAGGTGTGCTCAGAGTGACGCGCTCTGTCCCAGTTTGTTATGTTATGTTTCACCCTATCCCAGTCTGCTCTCTCCCTCGAAGACACCCCCTGCGACGTGGGCCTCCACGGCGTCGGAACCCCTACATTATCGAGAACTACAGCCGGTACATACGGTATCTCTTCTTCCTTTTTTATCTAAAACCATAGAACGAGCCGCTTCTATTCAACTTTCTTCTTTCTTTTCTAACAACAACCTGCTAGACCCCCATCAGTCTGGCTTCAGATCTGGCCACTCGACAGAGACCGCGCTCCTCTCCGTCAGTGAATCACTCCATGCCGCACAAGCAGCCTCCCTCTCCTCTGTCCTCATTCTTCTAGATCTCTCTGCTGCCTTCGACACTGTGGATTGACCTCCCTGTCAGCAACGGGGATCTGTGGCACAACCCTGGAGTGGATTGAGTCCTACCTCTCTGGTCGCTCCTTCCAGGTTGCCTGGGCTGGTACGGTATCGACACCTCGGCCCCTTGGCACAGGAGTTCCCCAGGGCAAAGTCCTAGGCCCGCTTCTTTTTTCTCTTTACACTCGTTCCCTTGGCCCTTTTATCACTGCACATGGTCTATCCTACCACTGCAATGCGGATGATACCCAACTCTTCATCTCATTCCCACCATCTGACACACAGGTTTCAGCCCGTATCTCTGCTTGCCTGAGTGACATCCAGAACTGGATGGACAACCACCATCTAAAGCTCAATCCAAGTAAGACTGAAATGATATTCATCCCTGCTAATACCTCTCCCCACCTGGATCTCTCCATTTCCCTCGGGGATACCACACTCACGCCATCACCCAGTGCAAGTAACCTCGGCGTGGTGATGGACAGCAGACTGTCCCTCTCCGAGAACATTGCGGCGGTGACCCGGTCATGCAGGTTCTTCCTATACAACAAACGGAGAATCCGCCCCTTTCTCACCCCCTACTCAACCCAGCTCCTGGTCCAAGCGATGGTTCTGTCCCACCTGGACTACTGTAATTCCCTCTTGGCTGGCCTCCCAGCGTCCACCATCAGACCCCTCCAACTTATCCAGAATGCAGCAGCTCGTCTGGTCTTCAACCTTCCCAAATACTCACATGTCACCCCCCTACTTCCCTCCACTGGCGGCCTGTCATGGCTCGCATCAAATTCAAAACATTGGTGCTAGCCTTCCAAGCAGTTAAGGGGTCTTCCCCAACTTACCTAAAAAAAAACATCAGACCCTACACCCCTGCCAGACCTCTTTGTTTAGCCTCCACAGGCTGCTTGGCACCTCCCCCTCTCCAAACTTCCACCTCATGCTCACGACTACTGTCTGTTCTGGCTCCACGGTGGTGGAACAAAGGTCAGAACTGTAGAATCTCTTCCAATCTTCAAGTGCAAACTGAAGACGCACCTCTTCAAGCAGCACCTCTCCCCGTCCCTCCCTACCTCCCTGTGAACCTTAATTGTTGGGGTTTGGTCGTACTTTTGCTTTTGTTTGTTTGTTTGTTTGTTAAAAGAATAAAATAAAATTTAGGGTCTTTCAGTGCACTTATCCCTGGTTATGGGTATGCACTTTGTTGTACGTCACTCTGGATAAGAGCGTCTGCCAAATGCCATTAATGTAAGGAGAATTTGTTGTGCGTTGCTCTGGATAAGAGCGTCTGCTAAATGGCTGTAATGTAGTATAATCAGAATTAACAGCTTCCTTGGCTAATTTGAATGCAATGGCAGTGAAACATATTTACATCATTGCAAGATTCAGCAATGTAACAATTAAGTTAATTAGCTAACATTAACGTGGCTGCATTTTTCAGAATCTAGTCTCAGGCGTGGGGGAAATATAGGTTTAAAGGCATTTTGACATATAGGCAGACTAGGTTAACCCCAATACACCCCAATAGGGCTTACCTGGATATAGCATCGTTACATCCTAGATGCTAGAAACTTTCACCTTTCAACCTAATGTAGCCGGATTTTCACCTGAAAAAGTACAGTATGCTATATCTAGCTTGCGATTCTACCTGCAAGGTTTCGCCACCATCGGGAGCAGTGATTGCAAAGGGCAGCTGCTGCTGGGAATATGAGGGGCATCCGAAGGTGAGGGATTACTTTTTAAAAAGCCATCGAGTTTAGGTAGCTTTGATGTTTTCCTCCTGGTCCTTCCTTTCTTTTCTTTTCTGCGATCCACTTTTGTTCTTCCATGGCATTTTCATGTCAGGCAGCTAAATGGCGCTGTCGCAACAAATTCTATCCCCCTTGAAAATCTATCCCCTCTGGGGTCACGTTTCTGTTTCCGTTTCTGGAATGACATCAATCATATTTGTTTACTAATATGGACGGATACATCGGTCGCTAACTAGGAAGATAAGCTAGCTAGCTGTCTCACTAGCTAGCTATTTAATATTTTGCTAGCTAGGGAGCCAACTTAAATGTACATACCTGAATAGTTTGCTATCCGTTTAACTAACTAGCTAGCGGTACTGATTTAGTTCACCGAGAGATGAGCACTAGTTAGCTATCTATCACTTCCCTAAACTGTAGGGAAAATGGCAATTTATATGTTTTGCTAACTTACATACAACGGACTAAATGAATGCTTACTGACAGAGTAATGACTAAGCGTATGCCGTTCACAAAAAGACACGCTAGCCAGTTGATGCTACCGTACGCATCGGGGAACGTATCTTACGCATTAGAGTAGCTATCAACACGTGATCAAGAAGACACTTCCCATTGGACAACAGTAAACATATTTCCCGGCAGCACTCTTTGCACATCAGAAAATAATACGTACACCAACAGAATTTGTCTGCCACAAGTTCGGACGCAACCCCCCCCAGCCACAGGCCCCGGTGCAGCTGTAAAGGATTGTCAATATACAGTTGTACTAGCTCTTGTCACTAGAGGTCAGGCTAAGCTCTGACATTGTAGCTATGCACTCACTGCTAGTTGGTTCATCAGTGAAAAAGAGGAAAGCAAGTGAAAAGCATGTACCCTACCAGAGTCCAGAACTATGTACTGATCATTTTGTTGTAGGCCCTACAACTGATTTTATCACAGGTAAGTGGGCAAAGATTTACAGTACTGTGCAAAAGTTTTAGGCAGGTGTGAAAAAATGCTGTAAATAATGCTTTCAAAAATAAAAATGTTAATAGTTTATTTTTATCAATTAACAAAATGCAAAGTGAGTGAACAGAAGAAAAATCTAAATCAAATCAATATTTGGTGTGACCACTCTTTGCCTTCAAACCAGCATCAATTCTTCTTGGTACACTTGCACAAAGTCAGGGATTTTGTAGGCATACAGGTGTGTGATTAACCAATTATACCAAACAGGAGCTAATGATCATCAATTTAATGTGTAGGTTTAAACACAACCATTAACTGAAACAGAACCAGCTGTGTAGGATGGTTAAAACTGGGTGAGGAACAGCCAGCTTCCAAGGTGAGGTTGCTGAAGAGAGTTTAATGTCAGCAGTGATACATTATGGCAAGACTGACCACAGCAACAAGGTAGTTATACAGCAAGGTCTCTACGAGGCAGAAATTTCAAGGCAGACAGGGGTTTCCAGATGTGCTGTCCAAGCTCTGTTGAATAAGCACAAAGAAACGGGCAACGTTGAGGACAGTAGACGCAGTGGCCGGCCAAGGAAACTTGATGAAAGACAAATCATGCTTACTTCCCTTCACAATCGGAAGATGTCCATCAGCTCAGAATTGGCAGAAACCAGTGGGACCCAGGTACACCCATCTACTGTGCTGGTCAGAAGTGGTCTTCATGGAAGAATTGCGGCCAAAAAGCCATACCTCCTAAGTGGAAACAAGCCCAAGCGACTCAAGTCTGCATGAAAACACAGGAACTGGGGTGCAGAAAAATGGCAGCAGGTTCTCTGGACTGATGAGTCAAAATATTTGGCTGTAGCAGAAGGCAGTTTGTTTGGTGAAGGGCTGGAGGGCGGTACAAAAATGAGTGTCTGCAGGCAACAGTGAAGCATGGTGGAGGTTCCTTGCAAGTTTGGGGCTGCATTTCTGCAAATGGATTTGGGGATTTGGTCAGAATTAATGGCTCCTCAATGCTGAGAAGTACAGGCATACCTATCCATCATGCAATACCATCAGGGAGGCATCTGCCAATGTCATTAAGAACTATCTTCAGCGTGAAGAAGAACAAGGAGTCCTGGAAGTGATGGCATGGCGCCCACAGAGCCCTGATCTCAACATCATGAAGTCTGTCTGGGATTACATGAAGAGACAGAAGCATTTGAGGCTGCCTAAATCCACAGAAGAACTGTGGCTAGTTCTCCCAGATGTTTGGAACAACCTACCGGCTGAGTTCCTTCAAAAACTGTGTGCAAGTACTACCAAGAAGAATATATGCTGTTTTGAAGGCAAAGGGTGGTCAGACCAAATATTGATTTTATTTAGATTTTTCTTCTGTTCATTCACTTCTTCTGTTCATGCATTGTGTTCATTGATAAAAAGAAACTATTTACATTTCTATTTTTGAAAGCATTCTTATTTTACAGAATTTCTTTGCACCTGCCTAAAACCTTTGCACAGTACTGTATATATCATGAAATAACCTATAGTGTATGATGATTATATGTAGGCATGATTAATGTGGGGTAAGTGGCCAATAATAAATCCCAAAAGTAGCCTATATGACTGAGCTTGTAATGCAAACGCTACACTGTTTACTTCCCCAGCTTTCTACTAGTCAACCTATTTTGTTATTATAATGACAATAGACCAAATTGCCTAACTCAAGAGTTTGGCTAAAACATCACTGAAATCAACTTACCTTTCTGGGGAATATATATGAAGATGTGTCGCTAGCAGAATATGCAACTGAATGGTCTGCCTTCTCGTAAACATATTTATTTGCCGTATTTGAGCAACGTGTTGTTCATTTTGTTGAAAACACAGACTGTGAAGGAAGCGCCAGATAACATAACACAAACGCAAACCTCGCCATATTTATTGTTTGTTACCATTGATACTTCCTTCACATGCTTTTGTTTACTACTGAAGAACCCCAAAAGAATGTCACGTCATCAATCAAAACGGGACAGGGATCGCTTGACAGCTGTCAGTGTGAAAGCAAACGTGACAGCTATACGAACAGGACAGGGTTCGTTTGGGTCCTTTTGAAAATCTGTTCTGAAATTGAGGGTACAGTCTGAAAGCACCCTTATACATCCCAGCTTATTGGCAAAGGATCTAAATAGCTAAATAACAATGTGAAACACCAAGTAACCTCTTCAATCTGACAAATAAACTAAACGATTAACAGGTGAAATGAATAATGAAGGAAAACAGAACTATGGAAAGCTAGATAAAGAAGGTGAGGACTTAAACATACAGAGACAGAAAAACCACCATCTTTGCAAACTCTAGAGACTCATGTTGTCAGGTTTCAGAACAGGACCCAGTAGCAAGACCACAGAAGTGAGTTCAGAGTTTTTATAAACTTGGCAGCAGAGTATACAGAGTATACAAGGATTGATAGCCAGCAAACAGAATGAGCAGGGAATAGGCAGTTCGGTGACAAGTGTCCAGGCAGAGGTTCGGTATACCAGCAATCAAAGATAACAGGGATGGTCCAAAACAAAGTCAAAGTCACAGGCAAAGGGTTGATAACAAACGGGCAAGCCGAACAAAAACAGAATCCAGAAAGGAAAGTCGATAGTCTGAAACTGGTTGCAAAACTACGGATCAAAACAGGATAAAGCAAGAGGTGGAAGTCTAAGACAAACAGATCGTAACAGGAATCCATCAGAAACAAACACTGGTAGTGTTATAATGTGAGCATTATTAAAACAGAGTGGCTATGTTTTCCAACAGAGGGGAGCTGTTTTGTAAAGGGGATACTATTTGTTAGGAGTCTCCAGGGGGAGGATGGGGGGACCCCTCCACATGGTGTTTCCATAATCAGAGCATAGGTGACGTCCCTCCGCTTTATACAGATGATTCGAGCAGTGTAAGCCTCAGTCATGTACGAGTAACTATGTTTTCCATGTTTTTCAGCCACCATAAAGTGAAGCAAAAGTACCGTAAGTTGTCAAGTGGTCTTATTTAAAGTATGAAGTTACCACATATTTTTGCCGACGAGGTGAACTGGTTCTTTGAGCGTGTCTTCCCGTTTGTTTTGTTGCTAGCTTGATGGAATTGATGAGGAGGCTAGGAAGTACTCTATTCTTCTGAGTGTGTGTGGGACAAAGACTTACAAGCTGATTAGAAACTTAGCCACACCATGGACCCGGGGGAAATTCCATATGATGTAGCCGAGTTAAGGCAGTTGTCAGAGCATTGTGATTTTGGGCCAGTGTTGGATGATATGCTCCGTGACCGATTAGTATGCAGCAGTGGAGGCTGGTGACTTCCAGAATTGAGGAGCCCATTTTTTTCCGCTTGCTCACTTCACTCGCGATGGAATGTTCCCTGTTCTCTTATCTGTCTTTGTGCTGGCCAAAGGCATACTATTTGGAGTGTAAGCTACAGTCAGAAAGTTCTGGCTGATGAAATTCATTGTGCAGAGCTTAGCCTTGTGCCTTCCTGAAGAAATGACATTGCTGTAAGTCTATGAGCCTGCCTGATAATTAAGCTGAGAAATGACATTTGGATGTAATATAAATGCCAAGTGAACATGTGTAAAAGGCAGGAATTTTAATTATGTAGTTAAAAACAATTTTGCTTAGCTTACATTTTTCATTCTTCTACAGCTTCAACATGTAATCACCAATTTAATCAAGTTTAGCATATAAAAAAGATAAGATAACACTTTCTTTATCATATGTAGTTTTATTCAATATATTTAATATAAAATATGTAAAAATATGGTTCCAGTTGGCTTTATCTAACGTTAACGTTATCCACTAGAGGGCAGCACTCTATTCTATTCTATTCGTATTTAGAGTGAATTTCCTCAAAGAGCAACAATTCGGTAATTTGATATGGAAGATTATTAAATTGACTTGTAATAAAACAAAATGGACTACATTAAAAATAAAACTGTTCAATAAATCCCAAATGGTGTCTAACATGACCTATTGAATGTCATTCTCACTCCCTAGTATCTGGAATCTGCATATCTCCAGCCCAAGATCTCAAATTGCGCTAGAATCTCGCCGAATTCCGAGGTAGTTTTAAGCAAAAGTGTTTGGCCAAATGAGCTATAAACTCCAGGGATGATAGCCAGGGGTGTTCTCTAAATTTCCTGAAAAGCACAAGTTGATAGGACACTCGTAGCCACTATGGCGAGTGTTTGTTTGACTGAAGTGACTAGCGAATTCTCAAAATGGCTTCTGTGTTGAATAGAAAGGAAAGGATAGTTGATTCCAAATGAACCAGTAGCATGTGATTGGACGAACAAAATGTCAATCTTTGCCCTGGACACAATGCATGGTGAGGCCAAGCCTCCGTTGCCCACCCATTTTCAGTGATCTGGCCAATCACATATTGGCATGAAAAAAAATGCATTACATTGACTTCTATGAGAATCTCATTTCCTAGGGGAGGCCTGGCCTGGCCTGGCCTCCCTTAATACAAACTGATAGGGAAATCTGGCCTGTTGCTTTACAATTGCAATATTGGGTTTTAGCCATGGGAAAATTTAGATTTATGAACAAAACTAAAATAATATGAATATAAAAAATAAAAAATATGTTTTTTGTTAAAATAAATAAATAAAATAAATATATTTATTGTTTTTTTTAAATCTCTCTCTTCTCTCAAATTATTGGGGAGGCCAGGCCTCCTCCACCTCTATGGAGGAGCCTCCACTGGTATGCAGCATTAATAATGACCCCATACAATGCCACCTGCTGGAGGAAACCCCACCATTGACTTTCAAGAAAGCCCTTGAGATTTCCCAAGGTTTGGAGATGGCGGCTAATAATGCCAACGTTATCCAGAAGGGGAATGGGGGGTCACAGATGGCAACAGTGCACCAAGTCCGGAGGGAGACTGGTAATAATGCAAAGCGGGTGGAATGTTTTTGGTGTGGAGGGTTACATTATGCCAATGATTGCAGATTCAAAGACACTATCTGCCATGCTTGTAGCAAAAAGGGTCACTTAGCTAAAAAGTGCAGGAGTTCAAAGGGTAGGCCTTGTTGAAGTTTGATCAAAATGCTCTTATTGAAAACCAGGAATGATGAAGTTTGATTTAAATGCTTTTATTAAAACTGTGAAATGGTTAGATTTGAGAATAAGTGAATAAGTCAGCATGAGTAATTAGAACTGTGTGTCTGTTCAAACACTGCAAAGTACAGAGTTTGTTTAATGAAAGTGCAGAGAACACTTAATCAGGTGTTTAAAAACCATGCCATTGGATACAATCTGTTTTGACTAAGTGATGCAGTGTTACGTTCTCAGGCGTCCAGGGGTAGGAGGGAGTACGCAACAAAATTATAATGAAATAAAAATGACCGGGAGGATGTATTTGAGCGCTATTGGAGTAAAAATGATCGAACAAACCAGGTTTGAGGTGCAATAGGTGTATTTACAAAAATTTTCAGTGGCGGTGCTATTTACAGTTTTCAAACAAAAACTCACAAGACAAAGACACATCGGGTACGAGGCCAAGGGACCTGGGTGTTGCCAAATCAATTAAATGAACAAAACCAAAGAGCGCTAAAAACAAAATACATACTAACTGTTCTCTGAACAAAATAATATATCTCTACTCTATAATCAAAAGTACATAGGTGGCAATCACCCCTTTCCTAAGGTGTCTAAACAATGGTTCACCCTACGTGCAGCAACAGTGTATAGAGGCCTCTGTCTTACCTGCCCCAGGGCCTACACACGGACAACCACATTCACAGGAGTAGGAGAACGGAGGACGGAGGAACACGCATGCACACAACAGGGTTATGAAGTGAATGAATAGGCAAGTCAAGCATCGCCCCCTATAGGGCAGCCAACACAGTTTATATAAGCAGAGGGATGTGATTGGTGGAGGCGGGACCAGGGCAATGATGATGGACAGCAGGGACAGCGAATGGAAATGGTTGATGGCTTCATCTGTAGAGTTTAAGGGGGGGAAACAGACAGACATACATACGTGGAACGTAACATGCAGGTCAAGCAATGTGGGTCTTTTCAGATAAATGTTTTGAGTTAGTGATCACCAGCCAATTTACCTGCGTCATTATAGAGGCGAACGGTTAAGACAGCTCAGCTTTCATAGAGTGACAGCAAATATGAAGGGGGGTTAAGAGAGACAATGTGATGTTATATGACAAATGATTGGTTAGCTATATTGTATAAAGACTAGGATTCTTCCTACTGTTACTCTGGAATTCTCTGGTCTCTTGAAGCTTCTTGCATGGAGCACACTGATTCCCCAGATTAATCTGTTTTATTTTAAACTAAAGATTTGTTATGAGTAACTATTGACTCAACATCTTCAACATCATTGCTGCCAAT
The DNA here is from genome assembly GCF_963514075.1 of Conger conger. Classification (NCBI taxonomy): domain Eukaryota; kingdom Metazoa; phylum Chordata; class Actinopteri; order Anguilliformes; family Congridae; genus Conger; species Conger conger. The sequence goes on along the minus strand of NC_083761.1, from coordinate 31,107,969 downwards.
ACAACTTCACCCACGTAAAAGGAGGAAAAGCGACAAAAATATTTCCTCAACATCCTCAACTGTCATGACATGCATGCTGCTTGTTCTGAGTAATTCACTCATTCATGGAAAGGGGCATGTTCAAAATAATAGTTTAATTCGAGAATTAATTTATTCTGTGAAAAAACAGGTGTCATTAATTGTCCTTTATTAAGGAAGAAGGGAAGAAAATGCTTCACACATTGTTAGAAAATATATTTCCTTCTGAAAGGAGGATGTGCATATTCTGCTAGCGACACAAAGGATAGAACAATGTTGTTTGATTAAAAAGTTGATTGGAGAGGGGAAATCGTATAAAGAAGTGCAGCAAATTATAGGATGCTCAGCTAAAATGATCTGAAATGCTTTAAAATGGCAACAAAAACCCGGAACACGTGGAAGAAAACGAGCAACTACTAATAAAACGGATCGAAGAATAGTCAGAATGGCAAATATTCAGCCATTCATCAGCTCCAGAAAGATCAAAGATGATCTACAATTACCTGTAAGTGCCGTTACAGTCAGAAGATGTTTGACCGAAGCTAAGCTATCAGCAAGAAACCCCTGTAAAGCACCATTGTTGAAAAAACGCCATGTTCAGAATTGGTTCAAATTTGCCAAGGAACACATCGATTGGCCCAAAGAGAAATAGTGTAACGTTCTGTGGACTGATGAGAGTAAAACCGTTATTTTTGGGTCTACTGGTCGTCGACAGTATGTCAGACGACCCCTGGGTACTGAATTCAAGTCACAGTACACTGTGAAGACAGTGAAGCATGGTGGTGCAAAAATCATGGTATGGGGATGTTTTTCATACTACGGTGTTGGGTTCATATACCATGGATCATGGAAATGCCCCTGAAATGGGTGTTTCAACAAGACAATGACCCCAAACACACAAGTAAGCGAGGAACATCTTGGTTCCAGACAAAAAGGATTGAAGTAATGGAGTGGCAAGCTCAATCCCCGGACTTCCAGAAACTGTGGAATGTAGTTTGTTCATCCTGGGCTGAAATACCTGTTTCTAGGTGTCAGAAGTTGGTTGACTTGATGCAACGCAGATGCACAGCAGTTATAAAAAACAATGGTTATGCAACTAAATATTAGTTCAGTAATTTAAAGTGAAGTTAAATCTTGAAAGATTTCTTCAGTTTATAGTGTTTGAGTTTGAAGAGAAAGATGTCAACACTGCCATTTTTTTGAACAGATTAATAATCCTTTTCTTTGCTTCCTGTAAAAGAAAAGAAACACAGACTTGATAAAATGTGTTAATGCTTTGATTTTGAATTGAATGTGTACTGTTTCCACTATGTTTGAATTATGGAACTAAAAATATTTTCACTTTATTCACTTTTTTTAACACACTGCAATTTATTTGAACACAACTGCATATATATATATATTATATATATATTTTTTTTGGTGTTTAACAAGGAGACCTTCCTTTTTAATGCCTTTGAGAAGAACATTGATTGAAGGATTCTCAAGTAGCCCAGGAATCACTCCACCACATTCCCACTGTTATGAACTAGAATATGAATGTCAATTGGACCACATGTGACAGGTCTGGGGTGGAGTCAACAAATATTGAAAAATATTTGGCATCCCGAATCTCATATGCTATTGTTTGCTAAGTTTTCTGATGCATTAGCTTAATGAGTTCTTTACATATTGTCGATGACAAATAGGACACTGTGCCACTTCCATTTCCTTTTTAATATGTTCAGCTAAGAATGGGTCAAATTGTGATAGCAATTCATGGATGCCAAATAAATTACTCTTATGGGTTGACCAAAACCCATCATCAACTGCCCTAAATGCAAGGCCTCTCTCACCCAAGATCACTGCTACAACTTTTTTCAAAATGTCCCTCCAGTATTATGTTCCCCATCAAGTTGCTGCATGAGATCTGCATCTATAGCACTGCCCTTTGTCCGCTGGTGCAAGGCAAGCATGCATGATCTGTGTTCTGCAATATTTTTGTGTTACCCTTTAAGAGTATTTCCAGTCACCCTTGACTAAAGCTACATAGCTTGCTGGAGAACAGTTTTCATGCAGAACAGTACACACAACCTGTTGAGGGTGAGTAGAGTAGCCACTGCCTAGAAAACGTCTGCCCATTTGGCAATACACAGTTCAGCAGTTGAAACTTCTAGTCTTTCCACCAAGTGCTCTATCTCGGACTGAAGCTGGGTATTTCTCACTGCAGTTTTAGAAGGGGACTGTTCCTTTTTCAATAAGCACTGACTTGACAATGTCACTGGAATTGCTTTGCCATAATGCAGGGTCAGTGACCTCAGGGTCATTTTTTTTATAGGGTGCCATTTGGATTTCATAACTTGGGATATATAAATAGTTGATTTACCTATATTTTAATGTTCTATTACATAAAGGACATATCTAACTTGCTGAAAAACATATTGGTCGAACTCAGGCACCTAAACTGTATTATATTTATATATAAACAACGTGTGTCACGCGGGATATGTCCACCCTGTTAAGGACATAGACATAACTGTTTAATTGTGTTTTCAGTGCATGATTGCTATTAACATGATTTTTTTATAGGAATTGTATGTCACTCAATCTAATCAGATATTTTTTTTACAATTAAATTATTTTTAAACAGCATATATTGAGAAAAACAAGTGCACATTATGACAACGGGACATATTCTTCCACTTTTTTTCTTAAGAAAAGTGAATTATGATCAGAATTACTAAAAGTTGCATGTATAATCAACCCCTTCCATATCTCTATGTAACAACAAATATACACTTGCTATTTGGTAATTTCATTAAACTACGATAGAAAAATACCAACATAACAGGGTGGACAGAGGTCTAACAGGGTGGATACAGTAGCATAACAGGGTGGACAAATACCAACAAATTACAAAACCTTAATGTGATTTAATGAATTTTATTAATTTTAACATGAATAAACTTGTTTTTTGATGGACCAAGGAAGAACTGGAAGAACTCAAAAAGGAAAATAACTTTGTGTGTATGTTTGTGTGTGTGACAGAGTTTGTACTGTATGTGTGTTTGTGTGTATGAGTGTTTGTGCTTGCGTGCATGCATACAAATCATGCATGCATGAAAGGAAGAACTGGAAGAACACAAGAAGGAAAATAACTGTGTGTGTGTTTGTGTGTATGACAGCGAGTGTGTACTGTATGTGTGTGGTATGTGTGTGTGTGTGTGTGTGTGTGTGTATGAGTGTGTTTGTGCTTGTGTGCGTGCATGTATGTGATAGACTCCTCGTTACAAACGCCGATGTGGGGGCTCCCACCGGTGTAAAAGGACCAAAGTCCAGCCCCAGCTCCAGACCCTGCCCCTAGCGCATTTCTAGTAGTAGTTCCCCAAGTGGTCTTCTAGATATTTCCATGTGGACTTCTCCATTTGGAAAGAGTGCTTGTTCCGTGCCTGTGGCTCGGGTATAAGACACAGAAGTTGGTCATCTGCATACCAGCTGACATCTTCACGTGGTGTTGGCCAGAAGTATTTGTTCACCCCATTGCGATGCATGCACTTCACTTGAATGCTATGCTCCTCCACATACATGATGATGCCGGGGTACACGTCATCATCATACTTGACAACACACCACTCTCCAATGTACTTGCTGTCAACTGCCTCTGGTCGCCATGGGGTCTCTCTGTTCTGGGTTGGGGGTGTCACTGGAACTCCATCCAGAGTAGTAACTTTAAGCTCGAAGCAGGCACAATCCAGTTGACCATCCTGCCTCTGATAGAAACAACTGATGTCCCTGTACTTGATTTGCCCAGGTAAGAGGCTGATTACCTGGTGCATCCTCATTGTGCCCTTAACAGGAGTCAGAGCAGGGACCTGAAGTGAGAAGAGATGATATACACTAGTATGAGATATAATATTCAAAATATTCTACCAATCACAATCAATGTATAGAGATCCACTAAAGGCTGAGAACTGACAACAAAGCAGGCTGTGTGTGTGTGTGCGCGTGCATCAGAGAGAGAGAGGTACTTGGCTACGTGTGAATGTTTTTGCAGGGGTGGGGGGCATCTTTACCTCTGTCTTGGCTTCAAGTTCATCTTCACTGACAAAGAAGAGCTCCACTGTCGATTCCAGTCCCCTCAGTTTCTGGAATAGAGTGAAGGCATCCGGAACATCTTCCCCCAAGCGCACAATCCGGTTAGCTGACCGCTTCAGTGTCCCTCCGATGCCATCTGGAGCTCCTTTGCCATGGCTGGCCTCAAAGAAATTCCACGACAGGTCTTTGAAACCATACCTGAATGGCTCAGTGGACAGGAGGTAGAAGTTGCCCTTCTGTTTATACTGCGTTGCTGGGCCATCACTGAAGAAGTGAAGCCTCTCCACCTTTGGGTACCTGGTCTTCACCATCTCCAGGACAGGCTCCAGGTGGGCCCTGATCGCTGGTGGGTCATGTCTTTGTGAGGGCGAGATCGAACAGAATGATATTGGTGTCTGTTCAGTGGTGTACAGTACACCGGTGTGCAGCGTTGCCTGTTGGTGGGATCCCCCAAAATGCACCGACTGGATCTCATTGTGATACTTGCACGAGTAGTTTTCACTGAAGTCAATGTGGATTAGGCACTCGTTGTCTTGGAGGCTTTCCCGTAGCTTTCTGTAAGCACCATATTGCCACCTGATGTTAAATAGGTGCTTATGAAATTTGAAGAGACGGTCTTGAAAATGGCTGACCAGTTCTGCTTCTGTGCTCTGAACCTCCTTTTTAAGGGTAATGGTCTTCCTCTCTTCCTCACCTGTCCTTTCAACAGACCATTGTACAACTTGTACAATTTCCTCCGTGGCTGCTTTCAAGGTTGGGTGAGAGGTGAGGCGGCACTCTTCGCAGTCACCATAGGCGCAAGCTTTGATTCCTGTGGCACAGACAGTGCGGTCAGCCATCTCCTCAAGGTTCTTGGAGTCCACAATCCCATGGCTGTAGAGGGTGTCAGCCATGAATTGGAGGTTTTTGTGCATTTTGCACTGGCACGTGGCCCGATCAGCATCAGTAGGGGCCACAACCCAAAATGGCCGACATGCACAAAACAGACAGTATGAGACGTTGTCTGAGTTTTCAGGTGCAAATCTCCTATGAAGATTCTTTAATGTGTCAGTAAGCAGTCGCTTTTGCATCTTCTTCTTCCTCACAGTTATGGTCTGCTTGCGCCCAGTTGTCATACGACTCATCATTGCGAAGAAAGAAGGTATGGATACTGGCTTTACTCTCTGCTCTCCTTGAACTCTTCTTTCTCTGAAAGGTGGTCAGGTCTGCATCCCTGTTTCCTTCTTTCTTATTTCTCTATCCAGTTGGGCCTTTAAAAGGGCTATCTCCTGTTGGAGCTTTCTCCTTCCATTTCTTGCCCTCTTTTCACCTTGAAGGCGTTGCCTAAAACAGAGGAAACAAACTATATAATAAATCCTGATTATATTAACTCTCTGCACTTTTTAAAAGCTCACAAAAGTCTTAAAACAACAGTGTATTGTATTCTCAATGTACAGTACATTTCCTATTACAAGCTTGCTCTGACCTTGAAGGCCCTGGCTCAGGCTCTGGCTGACTCTCTGGAGTTGCAGGAGGAGCGTTCTGTGATTCCCTGGCTCTGGATACTTCCCTGGCTCTAGCCCTGGCTGCTTTTTTTGCCTCCTTCCATTTCTTCCTCCTTGCCCTTTTCTCTCTCTCACATACTTCATTGATACCAGTCTTTATGCCTTTCTCTCTGTCCCTTTTCCATTTTTCTCTCTCTTTCTCAAGGTATTGCTGTCTTCTCTCTGGGTCAGCATCACGGCGTGCTCTGTAACGCCGCTGTGATTCATCTGCACTTAGTTGGGGTGCCATTCCTAAACAAATGCATACATTTCCTTTGGGTAATATACATATGTCCTATTACGTAATAATATACAATATAATATACACATAATGACAACAAATCCTCCTATAAGTCAACATTACTATATACATGTCCACCCTGTTAGGTTGGTGTCCACCCTGTTAGTTTAAAAAAAACAAACAAAAAAAAAAAACAGGGCTAACAGGGTGGACACTAACAGGGTGGACATCTTGAGCTAAAGTTAGGCTTTAGCCTGCCTGTGTTAGCATAATGGCTAGCATGACCATGAATACTTAATGAAGAATCTATAATTTTTCATGAACACTTTTTGAAATTATTCAATTTGATTGATCTCCTCAATACTTAGGCCTAACAGGGTGGACACGTTACGTTCAAACACATCAAATTCACTTAATAAATACATCAAAATCAGATAGTAAGAGAGGTAGAAAATCACAGGGGGACAGTAACACAGCTCAACAGGGTGGACAGTGACCGCCGGGGACAAACATAAACATTATTTGTTTTGTACAAAATGTAACAATTTTGATAAAAACACCATTTGATTGAATAGCTTTTGACCAGGAAAATGAAATAATACTGAATTGAAGTTGAATGAACAGCACTGGGGACATTCAAAATTCCATAATACTAAAGCTTTTAAAGCTTTTAAAATGTAAAAAACAGCAACTTAGAAGCCAATATCATTGTATTCATAATAAAAAAACAATTTTAAAATAACATAAATAACAAAATTTGGACAAAATACAACATGATTTGTACTGGGGACGCAAAAGGCACCGGATAAAAAAATTGACCCCTCATAGCACCAGGTGGAAATGATGGTTCTTGTACATCATTAGTTGTGGAGGGTTCACTGTCAAAGGATGGCTCTGGAGGAGTGACAACGTTATTGGAAACTGAACTAGTGCTAGTTCCTTCCTCACAAATGATAATAGTGCTGCTGTCATTATTACTATCAGAGGGTTTTTGAAAGATGGCACTTCGAAGCAAAACTGCCTCTCTTGCCTCCTTTTAGTTTTAGGCTTTCCTTTTGGAAGCAACAATATTCTAACGTTTGTGGTCCAGATTTCAGAACTAGAATTTGGGCGGCCTGTAGTGATGTGGTTAAGGTACATGTATGGGACCCGGAAGGTCGGTGGTTCGATCTCCGGTGTAGCCACAGTAAGATCCGCACAGCCGTTGGGCCCTTGAGAAAGGCCCTTAAGCCTGCATTGCAGCAGGGGGGGATTGTCTCCTGTATCTGTTTGTTATTGTTATTCTTATAATTTATTATTTTTCATATCATATCTGTTCTTCTGTTTATTTATACATTACCATTCATTGTATTCATCATTCCCCTGCTATGTCTGTGTCTGAATGTTTCCGAGACGCAGGGAGTCACTCCTCTGTCTATGTGCTGCACTATTTGGGTGGTTTCAGTAATTTCCATGTTTCAACGATTCCTTCCCAGTCTCGCACTCCTTCCCATTTCCTTACTTCCTGCTTTCTTGCTAGTCTATGTTGTATAGCACTAAACTTACTAATAACGACTAACATAGATATTGTACAGTCACTAGTTTAGATTTAAGCATGTAACTAACTGTCCTGTAACTCCGCCTCCCTATTCTATACCTGATTACTTGCTTAGTTTCAGTGAAGTGTTCACACCTGCCTCTTGGTTTCACTATGTCTTTTACTCTATGCAAATGTCCACTCCCTAATCCAGAGCCGTATGTTTTACGTATGGTCTATGTGTACCCATTTCACGTTTTCTTTTCCCCCTTGTTATTGTGTTATTGCCCGTCATGTTCCTCACCTGTTGTTTAATTGTTTAGCCCTCCTCACTGCCCCGCCTAGTATGTCACTTCCCCTCATGTATTTATACCCCAGTCTTTGATAGAACCCTTGTCAGAATGTTGATCATCATTGCAGTTGCCGATTCCTAGTAAGCCTGTTTTGCATGAGATTCCTGAGACACCCTTGGCCTGATATCGAGTTTGCCTTTGCCCCTTTGTTTTGACATTTTCTGAGTTTTGGTTTTTGACATTGGTTTTGTATTTTCAACTTATCCTTTTTGTACTGTTGCACTTCTGGTTTTTGTTTTTTGATCCTGGACTGTTTATTTACTTTTCTTTTGGCTACTCGATTTGGAACTATTGTGTGTTGGATCTACTGGACTTAATAAATCACGTTTCTGATTATCCCTTGGTCTGCGCTTAGGTCTCTGACCGAACATATCATATAGATTGCCCAGGAAGTAGGTCACAGGTTCCCTCAACTCAATATTTGGTCGGTTTTTGAATGGGGTTTTTGAATGGGGATCCCTGAAATAAGGTCTGTGATTAACACAAAGTACATTTTTGGTGCTTGTTCTACAACATAACCAGTTAATATCCAACTTGTGATTTGTTATATGTGAGATTATATGTGTTTTAAAAAGGTGGTTGCTGTCAAGTGGCTACATGAAATTACAGTTGTTGCACAGCACCTGAGCTACACAAGACTTTGGGATAAATGTGACAGTTTCTAGCCGTGTGGAGTGACGTTAGCTTTTTACTATTATCTACTAGCAGTGAGTCGAGTACTCGTTTTAGACGATTATTTACTTTTTTCCAAGCATGGGTGTAGTACGAGTAATTGGATCATTATCTGTGATCGGAGAATTGGCCTGCTTTATTTAAACATTTTTACATTGGCTGCAGTAGCTGCACACCAGTGACAAATGTGTAACATAAAGTTAACACTGCTTCGTAATAGACAAGTTCCTCCCTGACTCCCCCCCCCCCTTAGATGAGTAAAAATGACTGCCTGCTGCCATTTTCCTCACTTCTCTTGTGTGTCAATAGAGTGTTGTGTCAACTTGTTCCGATTATAGATTAAGGATATAACTATTTACACTATCTTGTCATAGTGTGACCAGGGAGGAAATATAGTCACTGGGTGTTCCTGTCTGAACCTTATACATGTATGTTCTGGGTTGCTACCGATACATGTATTATATAGACATGCCTCAAACACTTCAAAGCATGAATGGCGGCAGTTTGTATGGAGCGAATCTTCGACCTGGGTCAGACTTACTGCAATCTCCGGTAGGGGTTGTTAAAGAAATCATTCTTACTTGTAAGTACAGTGTTTTAATGATCATGTCAATTAATACATTTTTAGCTCCTAAAATTGTGAAGTAACTGAATTTAAATAAGCCTGTATTTATGAATGACATTCCAAGATTAAACACAGTTATTTTCCACAAAACACTGTACCAAATATGAAGAAGTGTACAGTAACAGTTGAGTGGTTTTACCTCTATGTCAGCATATTAGGATCAGTACAAGCCTCAAATGGACATTACAATGTCTGCTAGAATCGGAATACATATAATTTGTAACACGTTTTTGAAAAGATGCAAGTAATATTGCAACCAATTACATTTTCATCACTGGAACCGCATTAGCTGACATTGACTGACAGATAAAATTGAGAGCATGTAGCTAGTTTGCTGCTAACAATTCAGATGGTACTGCCTCGTATCTGCTATACAGCGAGCCTTCTACCATTGTTGCATTTGTTGTATATTTAGCAATAATGAAGAGAATGAAATCAGATATCCAGTGCAGGCAAAGCATCGTGTAGAATGAAGGTGGCATCGACTAATGTGGGGGCAGTTTGGCAGATTCCACACTGACGAGTAAGGTTATTGTTATTATTGCTGTTATTATTATTACTTTGATATATATATTTATAATATCATTATTGTAGTAGCCTGTATTAGTATTATTAGGCTATTGTAATTACAATAACTCCACCAAGGACGGTCCCAAGCCCAGCTGAAAAAGGAGGAGGGTTGGGCGAGGGGCCAGCAACCCCTCCCTGTAAAAAGAACCCTCACTACCGAAATGTAAACAAAAGACTCAAAAGAAACTATGGCCTTGGGAGAGAATGGACCTTCAGCTGGAGGAAGTATGACACCGAGTAGTGAAAGCCAAATTCATCTAGAAGCTACTATGCCGACTATCATCATCTCTACCAGGATCATCACCACCATCAGAACATGGAATGTCAGAACGATGTTCGAAACTGGCAAGACAGCACAAGTGGCAGCTGAGATGAGACGCTACAATCTCGACATGCCCAGAATCAGTGAGTGCAGACGGACTGGTTCTGGTCAGAAGAGGTTAGCCACAGGAGAATTGCTGCTGTACTCCGGACATGAGGAAGAAAATGTGCCTCACACGCAGGGAGTGGCCCTGATGTTGACCAAGACCGCGCAGAGAGCACTCACGGGATGGAAAGCGCATGGCCCGCGGATTCTCACCACTGGCTTCTGACAAAAGAGAGTGAGGAGGATGTAAAAGAGGCATTCTACAGCAGACTGCTGATCATTATCCAAGCCAGCCCAAGAGGGAACATCATCGTCACTATGGGCAATTTCAATGCTAAGATTGGCAGCGATTACGAGGAGATCATAGGACGACAGGGTTTGGGGCAAGATGAACGAGAACGGAGAGAGATTTGCCGACTTATGTGCCACAAGCAACCTAGTCATTGGTGGGAGTTTTTTCCACCACAGAAGGATACACAAGGCTACTTGGGTATCATCGGACCTGTCGACAGAGAACCAAATTGACCACATGTGCATCGTGAAGAGGTACAGAAGATCTCTTCAAGATGAGTGCGTCAAACGAGGAGCAGATGTTGCCTCGGACCATCATCTCCTATTCGCCTGCATAAGTTAAAACTGAAGAAGAACTGGACTGGTGAGACCAACTAACGCCAGAGATATAACACCACACTTCTGAAAGATGCAGCTGGGCTAGAAGAATTTAAGATAACACTCTCCAACAGGTTCCAGGTCCTACAAGAATGGCTAGAAGTCACAAGGAATGGATCTCAGCAGAGGCCTTGAGAAGGATTGAAGAGAGGAAAAAGAAGATGGCGGCAATAAACAACAGTCACACATGAGCTGGAAAAGCCCAAGCCCAAGAAGCTAACACAGAAGCAAACAAAACCATCAAAAGGAATATCAGGGCAGACAAGAGGAACTACATGGAGATTCTGGCAGCAGAGGCAGAAGAAGCAGCTCACCATGGTAACATGAGGGACCTGTGTACCACCATCAAGAAGCTTTCTGGAAAGCCAGCCAGAAAGGCCAGTGAGGGTCAAGGACGGGAAGAAAATTCCAGATGTGGAAGACCAGAAAAGCAGATGGGTGGAGCATTTTGAGGATCTATTAAACAGATCAGTCCCACAGAACCCAGTGGATATCCAGCCAGCCAACAGTTATCTGCCTACTCATTGTGGTGCACCTTCCAAGGAAGAGATCCGCAAGGCCACCAAACAACTTAGGAATGGGAAGTCTGCAGGGCCAGACAACATTCCAGTGGAAGCACTGAAGGCTGATGTCGAGACCAGCATGAAAATGCTTTACCCTCTGTTCAGAAACATCTGGGACGAGGAGCAAGTCCCAAATGTGTGGAAGGAGGGATACCTCATTAAGCTCCCGAAGAAGGGTGACCTCAGTTCCTGCTCCAACTACAGGGGGATAACACTGCTGTCCATCCCAAGCAAGTTATTCAACATAGTTCTCCTGAAGAGGATAAAGGACACTGTTGATCCCCAGCTCCATGACCAACAAGCGGGCTTTCGCAAAAACAGATCCTGCACTGACCAAATCACACGTATCATTTTGGAACAGTCACTAGAATGGAACTCACCTCTCTACATCGACTTTATTGACTATGAGAAGGTGTTTGACAGTGTCGATAGGCAGATCCTCTGGAAACTATTGAGACACTATGGAGTGCCAGAGATCACCAACATCATTAGGATGCCTACTGTCACCTTTCCTGTTCTTGTTGGCCATAGACTGGGTGATGAAGATATCCACAGCTCGGAAAAGGAATGGTTGGAGGACCTTGATTTTGCTGATGACCTGGCCATTTCCCACACGCAACACCAATTACAGGAGAAGACCAACACGGTGGCAGAAAACTCGCCTGGGTCTCACCACCCATAAGGAGAAGAGCAAGGTCCTCACCTGCAACCAACACTACCCCCATCACACTGGAAGGTGAAGCACTTGAATAAGTAGAAAGCTTCACCTACCTTGGCAGCATTGTTGATAAACTGGGTGGGATAGATGCTGATGTAAAAGTCCGTATCAGGAAGGCAAGGGTAGCGTTCCATCAACTATGAAAGGTCTGGGGAGCATCAGATCTGTCCACTAACATAAAGATCAGAATCTTCAACACCATCGTGAAGCCTGTTCTGTTGTATGGAGCAGAGACCTGGAGAACAACTGCCACCACCATAAGAAGAATCCAGATGTTTATAAACACCTGCCTCAGAAGGATTCTACGAATTCGCTGGCCTGATATGATCAACAACCAGGAATTGTGGCAAAGAACGGAACAACAACCTGCAGAGGAAGTGATCCTCCGAAGGTGTTGGAGATGGATTAGCCATACCCTTCGCAAGCCTGCATCCAGCACCACAAGACATGCCCTCTTCTGGAACCAACGGGGAAAAAGGAAAAGCGGCAGACCAAGAAACACCTGGCTCCATGACCTGGATGCAGACATAAAGAAGACCGGCCAGACATGGGGACAGCTCGAGAAATTGGCCTAGGACTGGAATGCCTGGAGAGTCTTTGTTTGCGGCTTGTGCCCAAAGTGGGGCTATAGGCAGTGATGATGAAATACAATCATTTTCAGGACTCATATCAAGGGCTAGGCCGGCTTCGACCGAGTGAAGGCAAGTGTGATGTAACAGTCTAATTCTTGAACAGCTCTTGCACGCAGAAAGAAAAGTCACGGTGTGCGGCCGTGCATGCAAAAGGGTTAATAGAGATTTACCTGCAAAACATTGTACTAGTTGTGTTCCAGGTGAAAGTCTTGGCTTTACAATACGATGAACTTTATTGTCCCGCTCAGGGAAATTTGTCTTGGACTCTGCGATGCGTCATGAATGCCTTGACAGTCACAATGACAACAAACAATACATCCTCAGCCATAACAGCATCAACAATTACATACCAGTATTGCACATATCCCATAACATAACACATACATACACCTCATAATAATACATGCTAAAAGATCACCGTAATGAAGGCACTATAAAAATGATTACATAAACTTCAGCCTCAAGCAGCATTGTTAAGAAATTGAATGGAAGTTGGAACAAATGAGTTCTTAAAACGGTTGAGTTTGCAGTGAGGGACTCTATATCGCCTCCCCGAGGGTAGGAGGTCATACTCTGAATGGAGAATGTGAAAAGGGTCATTTACTATTCTCTGGACTTGCCTAAGAACAGTTTGTTCATAAATAGACTGCAAGGTCTGGTAGCTGCTTTTTCCAACGTCCTTCTTGGCCGTGTGCACCAGACGAGCAGTTTAGTTTTTAGTTTTGCGGTGAGGTTGCCATACCAGGATGACATCCCATATCTGATTAAACTCTCCAGCACTGCCTGGTAAAATAAAAACCTGATGCTTTTGTCCACCCCATATACTCTCAGTCTGCGTAGAAAATACAGTCTCTGCTGTAGACGAGAACACAAGATATCAACATGCACTTACCAACTAAAAGTGTCATCTAAGTGAACTCCAAGATACTTATAAGAGCTCACCTGCACAATGGGTGAGTTGTGCATAACGACAAGGCTATGATCCCCTACTGATCTCGGGTCTAAGACCAACTCTTTAGTTTTGTTAACATTCAGAGTGAGGTGGTGTGCATCACACCATTGCACAAAGTTTTCTATTTCAGAAAAATAGGCTGAGGTACTGGAATCTTTGTGCAGTAGACTGAGGATGGCGGTACCATCAGAAAATTTAAAAACGAGGTTCCCTGGGTGGCTGTTTGTACAGTCATTAGTATAAAGTGTAAAAAGAACCGGGGAGCTGACACAACCCTGTGGGGCACCTGTGCTGATTGATTTGCATTCTGAGAGGGTGTTATTGCCTCTTACCTGCTGACTCCGATTGGTTAAAAAGGAAAAATACCACTTGATTAAAAAAGGGTTAACACTCATCTGCCAGTTTAGAGATGCGCAGATGGGGTTGAAGTGTGTTAAAAGCCGAGCTAAAATCAATAAATAAAATCCGTGCATATGCTTTTGGGCATTCCAAGTGCTTGATAGTGGAGTGGGTGATGCTGTTAATAGCGTCATCAGTACCTCTCCCCTGCCTATAAGCAAACTGGTATGGATCAAGTACCAAGTTGACCTCTGCCTTAAGCACAGATAACATGTATTTCTCAAAACTTTTCATTACAATCGCAGTCAGGGCCACAGGTCTAAAATCATTGTTATCAACTGGACACGGTTTCTTAGCTACAGGAACTATGATGGATTTTTCCACAGAGCAGGAACAGCGTGTGAATCCACAGACCGCTGAAAGATGGGGCACCAAGCTGGAGTGAGCTCTTCTGCACATGCCTTTAAAAGCAGTGCAGAAATGCCATCTGGGTCGGTGGATTTTTTAGTGCACACATGTTTGAAAATAGACTGAATCCTGAGTGGATCAATTATAATCCTACAGCTAACATCAGTTAAAATAGTTTCTATGACATTATTAGATTCCACAGAAAAGTCATGGTTATCAAATCTGAGAAAAAAGTAATTCAGTTCATTTGCCTTCCCCAGATCATCATCAGTACTGAGGCGTTTCTTGGTGGTATTCATATTTGTAATGGCCTTCATGGAGTCCCACAGCTTTTTTGAATCCGGTGACATAAAAGTCTGCTCTATGGTGTCCTTATGATGTTTTCTGGCTTCCCTCAGCCTCTGGTTGAGTTCTCTTTGCACCGTTTTCAGTCCTGCTCTATCATTATTTTTAAAGGCTAGCTTTTTACTATTAATACAGTCCTTTACGCTCTTGGATATGTAGGGCTTATTGTTGGGATACTCAATAATTTTCTTTTTCGTAACCACATTGTCTGCACAGAAATGTATGTAGTCTGTTATTACTTCAGTAGCCTCATCAATCTCCAGATTAGAGAATATGTCCCAGTCTGTGCAGAGGAAGGATCCTTTGAGTGTTTCTATGCTGTCCTTGTCCCACACTGTCACTGTCTTAGTTTGTGGTTTACTCCTTTTAAAAACAGCCTTATAAATTGGGATTAACTGGACAGAGTTATGATCAGAGTTTGACATTGGGGACAATGGTTTTGCTATGTATGCATTTTTTATGTTTCCGTAACATTTATCCAAAACTCTGTTGTGTCGTGTGCCGCATGTCACATATTGTTCAAATCCAGGGAGAGATAGTTCCAATTTACAATGGTTGAAATCCCCGAGAGTCACAATCGGGGCTCCAGGTGTGCGTTGCAGTTGTTGGTGAACGCAGTCTGCTACTCTGATAGCAGCCCTTGCTGCGTTTCCGCTGGGGGGAACATACACAGCACATATTAAAATATTTCCAAACTCCCTCGGTAAGTAGTGGGGTCTCAGAGACAGGCACAGCAGCTCCACATCAGCAGTGCATACAGTCTCTCTCACAGTGTAATTCCTACACCAGCTGTCATTCATAAACAGACAGATCCCGCCCCCTCGGCTCTTCCCCGACAGCTCTGTTCTGTCCGCTCGAATGAGAGAGAAACCCTCCAGCCCAATGAGGGAGTCTGGAATATCTTGATGTAGCCAAGTTTCTGTAAACACCATCACACTCGATTCCCTGTACTCAAAGCAAACTTTGCTGTTCACACGGAGCTCCTCCATTTTGCTCCTCAGCGATCTGACGTTGCTGAGTAACAGGCTGGGCAGCGGGGGTCTATTACCTCTTCTCCAGAGACGCTGCTGTATTCCGCCTCTTCTGCCTCCCCGCCGTTGTCTGCCTCTAGCCGGTTGTATTTTAAGATCATCGGCCAGATCAGCCGGTGGAATCGCTCCCATAAGACGGAGGGACATCAGTGTGAGTTTGGAGTAACACAATAACGGCTTCGTCTCCTCACGTGTCTGAGCAGCTGTTTGGTAAGTCGCCAATAGTTCCCAAACAATCAATACCAAGAGTAATCCATGTGCAAAAGTCGCCATGGTAATCAGTCCAGCATGAACTTGTTGCAGTCACACGACACAGACAAAAAAAATAAGACGATCAAACAATTAAAAACATTTAAAAGGCATAAAAATGGCAGCAGCACGAGTCCGGGTCACCAGCAGAGCAGCGCCTCCGCAACGCCTACAGGTACAGTTGTGTTCAAATAAATAGCAGTGCATTAAAAAGTGAATAAAGTGCAAATATTTTTAATAGCTTTCAGTTCAATATTTCAAATATAGTGGAAGTGCATAGGTTCTTCCACAAGTTAAAGCATCACATCCATAAGTAGTAAAATACACATGAAGTGCTGTTCTAAACAAAATAGTCATCGTAAGTGCAAATATATATATATATATATATATATATATATATATATATATATATATATATATATATATATATATATCTATAAAAGGGGGGGGGGGGATCGTACACTAAGGTACAGTTTGAAAAGGTGTGTTTTTAGTCTGCGTCAAAATGGGGGGAGGGATTCTGCTGTCCTGACAGTGGGGTGACATGAGCCAACCTGGGCTGACTGGTGATCAGGCGGGCTGCAGCATTCTGGACCAGCTGGAGGGGCTTGATGGCTGGGAGACCGCCTGGGAGGGAGTTGCAGTAATCCAGGCGGAAAATGACGAGCACCTGGACTAGGAGCTGGGTGGCTTTCTCTATCAGGGGATGACGGATACGGCGTATATTGTAGAGGAAGGACCTGCAGGTTCTGGCAGTGGAGGATACATGTGGAGCCAGGGTGAGGCGGTTATCAAGAGTCACCCCAAGATTCTTGGCCGTATGGGAGGAGGATACTATAAAGTCCTCAACAATCAGTGAGAGGTCAGTTGTCAGAGAGGACTTAGCAGGGATGTAAAGCTCAGTTTTGGCAAGGTTAAGCTTCAGGTGGTGGGAAGTCATCCACGCAGCGATATCAGCCAAGCAGGCAGAGATCTGTGTGGTGACCTGGGTATTGGGGGGGAAGGAAATAAAGAGTTGGGTGTCATTGGTGTAAGAACGGTAAGAAAAGCCATGGGAAGAGATAACAGAACCAAGAGACATGGTGTATAGAAAGAGGACCAAGAACACCCATCCTGTGACACCCATCTCAGTCAGCGATGAGAGCAGAATCTCATGGTTGACTGTATCGAAGGCGGCCGACAGGTCAAGGATAATGAGGACAGAGGAGAGGGATTTGGCTTTAGCAGAGTGGAGTGCCTCAGTGACTGCGAGCAGGGCAGTCTCAGTGGAGTGGCCACTCTTGAAGCTGGACTGGTTGGGATCGTGGAGATTGTTGTGGAGAAGATAAGTGGACAGTTGGGAGCAGACCGCCCATTCCAGAGTTTTAGCGAGAAAGGGAAGAAGAGAGACAGGCCGGTAGTTGTTCAGGGCAGAGGGGTCAAGAGTAGGTTTTTTAAGCAGGGGAGTGACTCTGGCCCTCTTCAGGGAAGAGGGCATGGTGCTGGAAGAGAGGGAGGTGTTGATTAGAGAGGAGAGAAAAGGGAGAATGTCATTAGATATAGATTGTAGAAGGGGAGAGGAGATTGGGTCAAGAGGACAGGTGGTTGGGCGGTGGGATGTGAGGAGTTTCAAAGTGTCGGAGTCAGAGAGGGGAGAAAAGGAGGATAGGGAGTTGGGGAAGGTAGGAGGGTCAGCAGGGGGAGAAGGAATTGCCAATAGACATTCAATAAGAATCACAGCATTAGCATTTGATCAAGTCTCCGTTATTCTTTTACAGGAAGCAAAGAAAAGGAATATTAATCTGTTCAAAAATCAAGATTAAACTTCACTTTAAATTACTGAACTAATATTTAGTTGCATAACCATTGTTAACTGCTGTGCATTGAGTCAACCAACTTCTGGCACCTAGAAACAGGTATTTCAGCCCAGGACGAACAATCTACATTCCCCAGTTCCTGTGAATTTTTGGGTTTTGTTTCAGAAACTGCATTTTTAATGTCACCCCACAAGTTTGCAATGGGGTTTAGGTTGGGGGATTGAGCTGGCCACTCCATTAACCTCAATCTTTTTTGTCTGGAACCAAGATGTTCCTCACTTACTCATGTGTTTGGGGTCGTTGCCTTGTTGAAACACCCATTTCAGGGGCATTTCCTCTTTGGCATATGGCAACATAATCTCTTCAAGTATTCAGATGTATTCCAATGATCCATGATCCCTGGTATACGAACCCAACAACGTAGTATGAAAAACATCCCCATACCATGATTTTTGCGCCACCATGCTTCACTGTCTTCATAGTGTACTGTGGCTTGAATTCAGTACCCGGGGGTCACGTACTGTTGACAACCACCAGACCCGAAAAAAGAACAATTTTACTCTCAGAATGTTGTGCCATTTCTCTTTGGGCCAATCGATGTGTTCCTTGGCAAATTTTAACTGATTCTGCACCTGCCCTTTTTTCAACATTGATGCTTTATGGGGGCTTCTTGCTGATAGCTTAGCTTCGATCAAACATCTTCTGCCTGTAACAGCACTTGCAGGTAATTGTAGATCATCTTTGATCTTTCTGGAGCTGATGAATGGCTGAATCTTTGCCATTTTGACTATTCTTCGATCCATTTTAACAGTAGTTGCTTGTTTTCTTCTGCTTGTTCCGGGTTTTTGTTTTAAATGGTTGGCATTTATATAGCGCCTTTATCCAAAGCGCTGTACAATTGATGCTTCTCATTCACCCATTCATACACACACTCACACACCAACGGTGATTGGCTGCCATGCAAGGCGCCGACCAGCTTGTCAGGAGCATTTGGGGGTTAGGTGTCTTGCTCAGGGACACTTCGACACAGCCCGGGTGGGGGATTGAACCGGCAACCCTCCGACTGCCAGATGACTGCTCTTACTGCCTGAGCCATGTCGTCCAATTTAAAGCATATGAGATCATTTTAGCTGAGCATCCTATAATTTGCTGCACTTCTTTATACGTTTTCCCCTCTCCAATCAACTTTTTAATCAAATGACATTGTTCCTCCGTACAATGTTTGGAATTGCCCATTTTACTTAGCAATTCAGAATTGAATATATTTTATAACAATGTGTTTGTTATACATTTGCTTCCCTTCTTCCTTAATAAAGGAAAATTAATGACATCTGTTTTTTCACAGAATTAATGAATTCTCTAATTAAACTTCACACTGCTATTATTTTGGACACGCCCATTTCAATGAATGAGTCAATTACTCAGAACAAGCAGCGTGCATGTCATGACAGTTGGGTCTATTGTTTTTCTATTTCACTACTACATCTAAAAGTAAAGTATTTGCCATGCATATATATCACTACTACTAATAACAGTGGTTCAACAGGTTACTGATGTTGTACTGCTATTTTCTTGAACACAACTCTACTGCAAATTCCATTGTAGGACTGGGGACTGTTTAAATTACACCAGCTCCGGGTTACATCACGCCCACTTCCGAGTACGAATACGGATAAATTACTTGGTTGAATGGATACAGATACGGATAATGCCGTACTCGCTCACCCTTATTATCGACTGCATTTATACTTCAAAAATGTTGTACATGCCTCTCATTTGTGTAGATTATCATTGTAGACAACCATTGTTGATATAATAAGTTTTTTACTTTTGTCAAGGGAACCCATGCAAGAAAAAAGTTTAGATCCAGAAATCCATAGTTGGGCATGGCATGAGGCCCTATTTTATGCCAGACTTATATTCAAAACATCAACTTCAAAAAGAAGCCATTTCATTGTTCATTTGGGCTAGCTAATAAGCTCTCAATTAGGTTTTTATTCCCACAGCCACAGCATCCCATGTTTTGAACTAACAGTAGTTTTGAACTAATAACACTAATAGTTAACACAGATGGCTCGCAAATAAATGCAACCTAACTAACTAGTTAAGTTGTGTGCCACCTACCAGCATCCCAGATTACAACACTGCTTCTTCATGCTCCATCTGGTACCCCCTTGTCCTGTCCACTCTGGAATTCTTGCAAACCGTGTGTACAGTGTATGGTGCTGCGTTATTTTCACTGGATCAGTTTTTAAAGTACCTATTTCACTGAATATACTGCTCGCGATTTTTACGTGCTGCACTAAACACTGCTGTGGCTCTACTCTGTTTACTGTTTTACCCCTGACTACCTACACAGGGAATGTGTAACTTTTGCCCTTGTGTACCATTTTGGCTTTGAATTGTCAGGGGCTATTCAGGACTGTGTCTGCAGTTTGCAAATCTCTTTGTGTACTTAATAAAATGTATTTTCATAATTGTTGCATCGGCACCTGTGTCTATTTTAAACTCTACATTAGTGCCCTCGATCAGAAATTATACAGTACAGTGCTCTGCACTCACTCTGCTTTCTGTTACTGACCCAATGTTGTATGTTTCAATCTCTGAGCTATGATGTCCTGGTGTCTCACTTTTTGGTCTTCTGCTGCTCTAGCCTATCCACATAGAGGTTTGACACGTTGTGTGTTCAGAGATGTTGCTTCTGGTGGGCTACCCGCTGAATGCAGGCCACTGGCTCTCCCTGCTGGTTGGCCTGCAGTGTGACTTCCTCAGCATGTCATACACCCTGGACTTCTGGACTCACCCTGGACTTCTGTGACCTTTGGTAAAAAACAAACTGTCATGTATTATGTTCTTCCATGAAATTAAATAATTGTTGAATGCTAAACCGTGTGAACCTCACGTGCCATGTGGGCCATTCTCAAAACAAAAACGTTTGGGCGGATTCAAACTCAGTCAAGCATGGCAGTACAGATCAGAGTGAAGAGTTAGTGTGTGGTCAGAGCACCAAGGTCAATTGCATGGGTTATGTACATACCAGCCGCTAATTGGTTATGTCAGGAGGCAGCCTGATGGATCATTGTGCTTAGTGTGCTGGAATCAATGGGGTGATAGTTAATTGGGATCCGCTTATGGCATGTGACCAGGGCTGATTGCTAGTAATTTCAGCAGGGAGTGCCGCAGCTGATTCTTGTTGTAATTAGGAGTGCAGCCAGGTATAAGTAGGAGGGATATAGAAGTATAAGATATATATTATACTTGGTCCAGGTATAAGATGGAGGTAGTTGCCTGTCGGGGGTTTAAATAAAAAATAAAAAAATAAAATAAAACACACACACACACACACACACACACACACACACACACACACACACACACACACACACACACACACACACACACACACACACACACACACACACACACACACACACACACACACACACACACACACTCTGTGTGAGTGAATGGTGTGTGTGCCCTGCGATGGACTGGTGGCCTGTCCAGGGTGTATTCCTACCTTTTGCCCAATGTATGCTGGGATAGGCTCCAGCCCCCTTGCAACCCTGTTCAGGATAAGCGGGTTAGGATAATGAATGAATGAATGAATGTTACGTTTTGTAGCCGGCTACATTTGTGTCGGAAATATTAGTTTTTTGTTGATTACAGTTTCTGTTTTCTGTTTTGGGGGGAGGTTCTTGTTTTTCTTTCTTTTTTTTTTTTGATCTGATTTATTATGTTGGTGTTTGTACTGTGTACTGTGTCTGTGTACTGTGTCTTCTTGTGTTCCTGAGGTGGGTGGTCCTACCGGAGAAGACACTACGCCAGTGCCTGTGCGAAAGAGAAGGGGAGGCAGAAAGGTGATGCTCATGCTGCCCCAGACCCTTTGGATGTGTGTCGGGGAACAAGTTCTCTGGAGGTGAAAGGGGCGTACATAACTAATAAAAATTGGGTGTGTATGAGTCCAGATTGGACAAGGGGTTCAGGAAATTGAGCCAGTGCTGGCGCCTTCCCAAACAGTGGGTAACGGCGGCACTGTTCCAGTCCAGAGTGGACAGGATAAGGGGGTACCAGATGGAGCATGGAGAAGCAGTGTTGTAATCTGGGATGCTGCCAGCTAGCTCTGTCAGCGATGTACCGTGTTCTTTCACTTTCATTATACAGGTGAATAAATGCAATGTTTTATGCAAGCCTAACAAACTATACCATTTTCATTGCCTAAAATGGTCCTTAGTCATCAATTCCATACCATAACCCTTGCCGGTTGTATGCTGAGCAGAAATTGCACTGTAGTTTCTTGCTCACAGATTGGGGGGGGGAACACCTATCCTGAGCAACTGCATTACCGGCCCTAATCAAAGAACCTTGTATCTAGGCTCATTGTGTTCCAGAAAGCCTAAACAAAACGTAAATTATAGCATTCCAATATACAAGAGCTATTGTACAAGTATGCAATGGCAAACAAAAATATGCGCTACCATTCAAAAGTTTGGGGTCAACTTGTATTTTTCTGCTTTTTGTGATTAAAATAATAATAGGCAAAATATAGCAAACCAAACTGCAGGGTTTCAGCTTCATATGGCTTTCAGCTCTACAGCTTTTATGAACACAGCTCTCTCTCTCGGATGGCAGTTCCCTGGTCTCAGCCACCTACTGTGGAAAAAAAGCACACATTTTAAAAGTAGGGGTGAGACTTCCGGTGATGCCATGTTCTGAGACACACACATCTGGTGTTAACTCCCTCGAAACCCAGTTATTGTTGGCTGTTTATAATTATATGTAATGATCTGGGTGTAAAGGGAAATCAAGTAAAAAGTTTTAGAGATAGCTATGAGCACTTCCAGAGCTGCAAAAAATTGAAAGGGCGCACAGATCCTTAGGGCTACAACCATCCAGCTCTGCCCCACCACACTCAATCATCATTCGGTTCCTGGATTACACAGTTAAGAAGTGCTTCGACAAGGCTGGGCACAAAAACAAGTCACATTTCAAGGAAAGGTGATTTACTTTGACCAAGATTACTCACCGGAGGTTCAGAAGAAGAGAGCGCGGGTTTGTGGGGTGATAGAACAGCTTAAAGAGAAGGGATCCAGGCTAGATGCCGCATCCCAGCACAACTGAGAGTCAATCTGGAGGCGGTAATCGACGAACTGTCGACTCTAGAGGGCCTGGGCATTTCAGTGCAAGTGAGTGAGAGGCAGAAAACGGACTGCAAGCTCTACAGGGAATCATGGCAAAGGCAGGAGGGTGCGAGGAGAAAGGGAGAGGAGTCTCTATCAGATGCAGATTTGCAAGCCTTTATGTAAGCCTGGAAGACAATTATAACGGCAGGAAACAGATTATTTGGAACTCATTTTTAGTAGTGTTAGCAGGCAATAACAACCTTTTTCTTTGGTTTGTGGTTTGGAGGGCACTTAGTGCATATAGAGAGTGTCAGTTGTCACAGCTCTCTAACTATAGGTCACCTAGGGCTGGATACAATATTAGTGAATCCACTACAGAAGGAAGTAAATGACAAACAGGGCAAATACATAGCAGTCATAGGAAAAATAGGAGGGGTCAATCTGACCATAATGAATATCTATGTGTCAAACAAAGATAATCCCACTTTCTTTAAAGACATAGCATCAATATTAGCAAGGGAAGCAAAAGGCACCATAATAAGGGGGCAACTATAACTGCATTTTAAGTATGAAACATTATAAAATGCCTTTAGGAAATAGACCCCCTCGTAAGAAATCCAAGGCGGTAAAACACATGTTGGAAGAATTAGGGCTCATTGATAGCTGGAGAGCCTTGAACCCAAGAACAAAAGAATTTCACCTTTTTTTCAAATGTACATATTACATTATCTGATCATGCACCTGTGAGGCTGGAACTACATTTGGGATTTGAAAGGCATTTTAAATACTGGAGATTAACTCTCAATGTTGACAGATTATTCATTCAGGTTATTCAACAACAATTAAAGCAAACTATTGAAGAATACTTTGCACTAAATGAAAAATGTGCCAGCAGACATACACATACACGCACTGTAAATCGGTGAGATACAGACGACATGAATCAAATATTCTTCTTCTACACACACGCTATAACATGCAGTGAAAAGAACGACACCACTTCCGACGGCGCCATAGCAACCTCCATGCCAAACCAGATCCCAAACTGTCGAGGACCCGGCCCTAGGCCCGCCTGATGAGAGATTAACAGAAGATGGGTTAGGCAGGAATGCATTGTTAACCCCTCGCACACGCCAATGGGGTAGGAGTAAAAGCTCCCGTAAGAGGAGAAGTATATGCTACAAGATAAATGTACAACCGTATATGGATACTGAAGAGTCTGAAGTCAGAGGACTTAGATTCAGGGTTTTAGAGAGCAAGGCTAAAGGCCTGACTGAGGCCATGCATAGAATGTGTTCTAGCATGACCATGGAAGATGCTGAACACGCAGAACGGGAAATTGGTGACCCAGGGAGTTTTCAGCATTCAAGGAGACGATAGATGTGATAACATACTTGGTTGACACGTGTGGGCTTGCTCCTACAGGGGAGGAGCACAAGGCCTGGTTAAAGCAACAGGATGAGAAAAACAATGAAGATAATTGGGAGATCAAAAAGCAGGAGGAGATGGAAAAATGTAAGAGAGATAAGGAAAATGGAAAGGATGTCAATACCGAAAGAAGATTAAGAGGCTTCAAGGGCCTTCCTGATTATAACACAAATAATTTATCGTATAGATTCAAAGGACTAACAGTGGAGGAGTTAAATGATGAATTACACTCAGCTATTAGCTGGATGTCCTTTGTAGATCCCTTAAGGCGCCACAAAAAGGGGCACCTGAAGAGTGTATTGAGATGGTGGCAGGCATTAACTTCTGGTTTGCATGAGATCAAAGTTTGGAGGAAGTCAAGGAGAGACTATGAAATTGAAACAGACACCAGTGATGAATAGGTTCATTAAAAATTACATAAGAGCTAGTGTTTTTCCACTCGTATATTAAGATGGTGGAAATTCCCAAACCGGAGGGGCACATGAAATAAAATATTGGGGAAATTTCTTTTGAGGTATGAGAAAATGACAATTGGAAAAACAGAAATAATGAATATGGTCATTAAAAAACAAGTTACATAAGAGATAAATGTCTTCCCGCTTGAAATATTGGGGACATTTCTTATCAAAAAGGTACACTTTTGTATGCAAAAAAGATATATAAGGAATAAGCTTTTAGACCTTAGAGTAGGATCTTAGAATTTGGCTTCAGAAGATATCTACGAGCTGTTGAAGAAAGAGCCACGCAGAACAACTATAACCAAGCTGGAGTGGTAATTATAATCTATATTACATTACATTACATTACATTATTGGCATTTGGCAGACGCTCTTATCCAGAGCGACGTACAACAAAGTGCATACCCATAACCAGGGATAAGTTCGCTGAAAGACCCTAGAGGTAAGTACAATTTCAACTGCTACCTGTACAACAAAGACAAGGACAAGGGCCATTTCTTTTTTTTTTTTTTTTTTTTTTTTTTTTTTGAACAAACAAACAAACAAACAAGAGCAAAAGTGACCAAACTTAACTATCCAAACACTGCTTACCTAGCCAACTAAAAATACCGATACACAAAGCAAGTCACAGAGACAACAATTAAGGTTCACAGGGAGGTAGGGAGGGAAGTAGAAGTAGGAAAAGTAACACATTGTAAGTTTCCTTTTATTTTAATGTCTTTTATTTCTCATTAAGGTACTATATAAAGTAGAAAAATGTAGAGAAGTTATCATAGTTAGATAAATATAATATTCTAGGAATAGTTTCTTTTAAACGTCCAGAAGGGGGAGCTATAGGATAAGGCTAAGGCCAAAGAGGATGGATATTTGAGGGGTGTACCTTGATTTTTAAACATCATAGGTGGAAAGGTAAATTAGAAAGAGCTAAAGGGGTATATGTAACTTGCATGTGATCAGCAAACTGCAAAAGATGATATGTACACTGTAATCTGTATAACTCTATTCTTTTGATTGATTATAATAAAGTATATCTTACTATAATCATATGTGATAAAGATTCTTTAGAGGAATACATTGAATACAGGACATCGAATACCAGATTTGCATCACACCCTTCACTTCGAGACTGGGCTGGAAGTTCAGTAGAACTTACCAGGGCTCCAGGACGTTCGGAGTACTTGAGTTCGTCCCCGAGACACCTCATGGTGAGGTACTGCTTGTGGGAACGTGAGGTCTGCACTCGGCAAGGGGTCCGTGGCTCACGACAATTTTGGCGCCCAACGTGGGGCCCGAGTAGTTGAGAACTGCTCACGGCCTATTGAGGCACAGCCCGAGTAGATTCCTACTCGTGGGGCTTGAGTCGATTACTGGCACTGACGAGAAAGGTGCTAGGCACCTAAGTAGTGAAACCGTAATACTCGAAGACTGTATAGGACAGTAAATTCTAATAAAGTAATAGTATAAATATAAATTTATAACTAGGTGGGAAAATGGCTGTTAGTGATATGCCAGACCCACATATAGAAGTATATTTCGGAGCGGTTGAATCACGGTTCCATGAAGTGCAGAGGCCTTTTCCTTGGCCGCTGCACTTAGCGGATCCATGCAACCTTGGCCAGAGTGCTGGAGCAGGTGTGTCATGGGCAATTAGTAGAATATTAGATGGGCATAATCAAAGGGGAGGATGGTATGAACGGAGATTACTGTTGGCTCAACAGGATACGGCACGTCAGGTGATAATCTCCCAAGCAGCAGATGTACATCCCGCTCAATTGGGTCCAAATACAACTGCAATTTTGAGTCATGTGCCCCCTTATGGGCAACACCCTACTAGATCAAAGGCCCTGTTGTACAGTTACTATATGAGATACGAGCCTCAGAGACAATTGGGGATGGGGGAATAGTAGCCACAACCTTAGCAGGAAGTGGGAACTTCGGTGGCAGTAGTAAAGACAGCTTAGAGGCATTAATGGGGGTGGCTCAGGCTATCAATGTCAATTCCATCGGTTCCCCGGTGTTCCTGATAATATGGAATCGCGCCGAGGATGAAATGGGGAGGTTGTATCGAGGCTGTAAACCATATCATATGCCTTCTCAATACGCAATGCAAGCTGAGTACTTTGAAAAAGGCACTGAACCGACAGATAAAATAGAAAGAAAATTGTTAAATGAAATCTGGGATATATATCCAGGCCTAGGAGGGCCAGGCGATTCTAGAAGGGCTGGAGGCCGGGGGAGGGACTCCTTGATTTCTATGACAGGGCTCATAGA
The DNA here is from genome assembly GCF_963514075.1 of Conger conger. NCBI lineage: Eukaryota > Metazoa > Chordata > Actinopteri > Anguilliformes > Congridae > Conger > Conger conger. The sequence goes on along the minus strand of NC_083761.1, from coordinate 31,081,028 downwards.
AAACCTTGAAGACTGGGATGGAATAGCCCCTTCGGCGCCTCTTCCTGATCGGTCTGAACACCCCTCTGGTTGGGAGGGGATTCCTTGGCATTCACTCCTACAAGAAAGGAGGAGCCGCAAAATCCTACCAGCACGGTTGTAGGAGCACAAGAATTTGACCCCGTCGGAGATGAGTGGGATGAGGATCCTCAGCTAGGCCCCAGCAGATTGCAGCCTGGGGCCTTAGTAAGGCCAGGGACTCCATATCCAGGGCTGCCACCAGCGGCGTTAGGGCCTGAAAGGCGACCTCACCCTAAACCTCCAATCCTACCTAAACCTAGGGGCATACCCGTACTACCACCACCACCACCCCCTCCATTTAATCCTCCCCCTGCTGATCCAAACGACGGATTAACATATCCACAACCTTTACCTGACACAGTGAACAGGCAATTAGAATCCCTACTACCCTTCACACCCTTAAATCCGAACTCAAGAGGCCCTGAATCAATACAAAGACCAAACCCCCTAGGCCCAACCCCTAGAGGAGGCGATGAGGAGGCAAGGCCTGCACATCCAACAACACCACTTGCACTGATCAGTGTAGGAAGACCGTCTGAGCCCTCAGGTGAGGGGAGAAGAGGAAGAGACTCTGGTGGGACACGAGGGTCTGCTGGGGGATCACCCGAACCACAGAGAAGGGGAGCAGACGGACCTAGAGGTCCTATACAGACGAACAGACCTCCTCTATACCCACATACAGATGAAGAGGAGGACTCCGAGCCAGAACTGACTAACGTGTGGCAAACAATCCCTGTTCAGCGGATGAAAGGCCGAATTAGACCCAGAAAATAATATGATTTAGGTGAAGCTAGTAGACCCTATGCGGCTGAGCCTGAACCAGGACCAATAATAGCAGAAGGGGGAAGCTTTATGTACCCTCTCCGAACCCAGCGAAGATGTGGCTATCCCGAAGACCACCCTATCAGGAGCGTAGGCCCACTTTCCCGGGTGACAGGGGAAATAGTAGTCCCTCAGACACAGGCCCTACAGCTTATGTGTTTACCTGAGCAGGAAGACATGCGACTGGCCGGCTACACTGACAGGGTAATAAGAACTGCAGTCGAAGGAGGATACAGCCACCTGAGAGGAGTAGTTAGAGACGCCATGAATAACCCAATCATAGAGGAAAGAGATTCAGATGGAAGATATGGCAGGCAACGCCTACCTTCTGATATCCAAGAAAGGGAGTATGACGATGATCCAAGTCCCCCTGAACCTCCTAGCGAGAGAATATGGAAAGGACCTGAAACCAGATCAAGAACAAGAGAAAGAACGAGGGTAGGATTCCTAGATACAGTCGAAATACCTAGTAGGGAATTTTTAGGCCCAAACGAAAAGGAAAAAGAATACCGACACTCTACACCTCGGGGAATTCAGATGAGCAAGTTTGCCCCTTTTCAAACTGGTGAGTTGTTGAGTCAGATAGACAACTGCACCAATGTACTTAATGAAATCAAAGCTTTAAAAGCAACCATTCCTGATCCCCGTCCAGGGGAGGATATGGATGCTTATGTGCGGAGAACACGACGAAAAAAGCAGGGGCCTCAGTAATGGCTCGAAAAATGTGGTGGGCCAGGACTGGAGCAGAAGTATATGATGCTGATGCAGAAGAGGAAGAGATATTGGCAGAAGCTGGATATCATCTAAATCAGGGGCTAATCTCAGCATTAAGAGATGCAAAAGTAAGCCTAAAAGAAGGCAGCAGCTTTCTGTATGTTTTTAATGACCTGGCTGCTACTGTTCCCGCCTCTCAGTTGCAGGAGGCCCTAATCGAGGTTACACGAAACAGGCCTGGACATGAAAGGTTCCTGGCCCTCCCCGAAGGAAGCACTATGACAGAAATGAGAGAAGCAGTAAAATGCTCAGATCGAGTGTCAAAATACTACGCTCAAAGGGCAGCTGATAAGAAGGAAAAAGAAAAAGGAAGAAAAGATAAGGCAGAAAAGGGAGGGACAGCAAACCCCTCTGCACCCAGAATTCCGTCAAACCCAATACCTGAACATCTCAGGAGAAGGGAAGATTCCTCACCCGCTCAGGCTAGATCAGACCTAGGGTCAAAAAGCAGTGGACTGCTCTTACAGTGGAGAAGAGAGCGGAAATCCGGGCCCAGAGACAAGCAGCTTTAGAAAAACGCCGGCAGAGCCGCGGTGGCGCAACAGGCTAAGACGCAGCAGACTTGCGGTTGCAGTTTGCTGCAGTTGCACACCGGGGACCGGGGTCCGATTCTCGGTCCTGCCAAAAGCCACGTGGGGCAGCAATAATTGGCTCGCTGCTCCAGAGGGAGGGACTTGGCAGGGTTATTAGATCGCCGCACAATAAGCACCTTGGGCGCCTCGGAATCACGGCAATGGCAACGGGCACAAGACGAGACGGCTTGAAGAAGGCGTGTCGTTCTCATTCGGGCCGCCGAGGGACGGGGTATGGGCGGTACATCTAATACGACTACCTCCAATTGAATCAGACGAGGTACAATTGGCTACCAAATTGGGAGAAAAAGGGAAAAATCTGAAAAAAAAAAAAAAGAAAAACGCCGGCAGACAGCCCCCCAATAGGAAATTGACAAGGGCATGAGCCTCCCTGAGAAAGAGATCAGACATTACACAATAATTGAGAAAGATAATCTACCCTATGTACAGATTGATGGAGTTGAGTACTTAATCGATACCGGAGCCCAACTAGATATGATAACTGGAGGCTTAGACCTGGAGTCAACAGGAAATGAAGTAATAGTAATGGGAATAGGTGGAACTATGCAACTGATGGAAGAAGTTAAAGGGCCATTTGGACCTGCAATAGCAGGAGACATAAACATAATAGGATTTCCAACAGCTAAACAACTAGGGTTATTAAAATGGTTAAATTGGTATAAACCAATATGCATAGCTGATGAAATTAACAAACAGATTGAGTTAACTAACTGCGACCCTAAAAAGCTGAAAGAAGTGTTAATGCAAGGCAAATATGCTATAGGTAAAAATCAATGTGGTTTGATCGACATGAAACTGTTGGGAGACAGACAGATTTGTGTATTACAAAAACTTCACATATGCATGTTAATGTCCGCAGGAAGCTTCCATTGTTTTACAGACAACCAATAAAACACAGCGGTAGAAATTGCAGCCTATAGGGCAACCCTGTATAACAAATGACCAATCAGAGGTCACACTGTATTTAGCACCCAAATTTGAATACTTTGTGTATTACAAAAACTTCACGTATGCATGTTAATGTCCGCAGGAAGCTTCCATTGTTTTACAGACAACCAATAAAACACAGCGGTAGAAATTGCAGCCTATAGGGCAACCCTGTATAACGAATGACCAATCAGAGGTCACACTGTATTTAGCACCCAAATTTGAATACTTGCAAATGTACTTGTATAAAGTCCCCGAACTCCAATGGTTCGATGGATACTTTTGTGTGAATCCTTCATGCTGGCTTCCTGCAATAAATACTTTCCTGACTCAAGACACAAACATCGGATTTGCTGCTTCCTGAGAAAACGGTCACTTTAATTATTTGGTAAAACTTTGTATTACCAACAAAACCATACACAATAGAAGGAGGAATACATCAATACCAAAGACAATACCCTGTAAAAGCAGCAGCTATCCAGGAGCTAGTGGTAAATATTGCTGAATTAGAACAACTGGGGGTACTGAAGCGAGTAACTTCAACTATAACAAATAGCCCGTTACAAGCCGTGTGCAAACCAGATGGCACTTTTCGAATAGTGATTAATTATAAGGCACTGAACCGCGTCACCGCATCAGATAGGAGACAAATGATTCACCCGTCAGCCAGTTTGAAAACGATACAGGCACTAAAATACAAAACATGTCTAGATTTAGCTAATGGGTTCTGGAGTGTACCAATCGATGAAGCTAGTTAAGCCAAAACATTATTTACGTTTAAGAACACGGCATATGTGTGGACACGGCTCCCACAGGGTTTTTGTAATAGCCCAAATGTGTTTCAGGTGGAAATGATAAGAATCCTTGAAGGTATTGATTGTATGATATACATTGATGAAATATTCTTCTCTCATGACACTGAAGAAGAGCATCTAGCAGCAATTGCGAAAATCCTTAAACGATTGAAGGAACATGGGTTACTGGTATCCCTAAAGAAAAGTCAAATAGGGCGAAACAAAGTCAACTATCTGGGATTTGAAATAGAGGAGGGACGAGCCCTAGCGGAAAGTTTCAAAAATAAGATTAGTCAAATTGCACAACCCAAAAGTAAACGACAGTTGCAACAAATTCTAGGATTATGTAACTATGTGAGAGGGCATGTCCCTGACTATCAAGCACGAGCTCAACCCATTTACAAAGTGCTACAGCGAGATCCATTTGAATGGAAGGCAGCGGATCAGGAAAATTTAGAGAGACTGGTCAAAGGTATCAGCCAAGCCAAAATCACCGTGGCTAGAGATCCCACATTAAACTCAGAGTAGAGCTGAGAGCAGGGGTAAAAATAGGGTCTGTAATACTAGCAAATGATGGAGGCGAGATCATTTCGTATTACACCGCTGCCTTCTCACCGACAGAAATGAAATATACTGCAGAAGAAAAGATACTAAAAAATATCAGCTCGAAAAAATGAACATAGCTCAAGGAGCTAAGACGGTAATAGTTACCTTGTTACCCGCAATAAAAGGAATTATGAAAAAGGACATTGAAACTGCCCGAGCTTATAACTCCAGATGGGATGCCTGGTCTGCAATGTTGTTAAACACAGATTGGGAATATGAGACAGAAGAATTACCCGAACTGTATATAGAGGATCAAGAAACAATTCCTCAATATCCTCAATTAGAAGGAAAAAGGATAACTATATTTTCAGATGGAAGTAAGACTAAACAAATGGGTGATCAGGCACGAGCAGCATATATAATTAAAAGCGATACAGAGGAACTCGACAGGAAAGCTTTTTCTGTGATAGGAACTGCACAGAAAGCTGAAGTAGCAGCAACCGTTGCTGGAGTAAAAGCAGCTGTACAGATGGGGCATAGGAAGTTGCGATTGTGTACAGACAGTAAATACGTACAGACCACGATCAAGGTCGATCTAGACATATGGGCAATTTGTGGTTGGACTAATATGAGACGAAAAGATGTCAAACACGAATCACTGTGGAAAGAATTCTTTGAACTAAGAAAAGATTTAGACATAGAGGTCACATGTCAAAGCACATACATCAGGACAGATGTGGGAGGAGCAGGGTAACAGAGAAGTTGATGAGCTTGCAAGAAAGGGAGAGAGTGCTCAAGTTAACCTGCTTATATTACCTAATAAAGAATGGCCCATAGTAGGGATTAAACAAGTCGTGCCTCCGACAGAGAGAGAGGCGTTGGTTCGGAAAATACATGAAGAGAATGGACATTTCTCTTATTATGTAATTAAGAACCAGTTGAAACAGAATAGGTTACATATACCCAAGCTGAGAGAGGTAGTGAAGGGAGTAGTTGAGAACTGCTCACAATGCCAGATGATTAATACACCACACGGCCTGTGGAGTGCTGGATTAACTATAAGGTCGGGAGTACCCTGGGGAAGTATTTGCATGGATGTGGCCGGTCCTGTAGTACGATCCACAGGGGGGCACCGATACTTACTGATAATAGTTGATTCGTGCACTGGGTACACCCTGGTCCATCCTCTGCGGTAAGGTACGGGGAGACAGATTCTAGCCAAGCTAGAAAGCACAGTAATAGCAATCGGAAAACCCAAAGAAATTAGATCAGACAATGGAGCACATTTCAAGAATACCATTATCAATAAATGGTGTATCAAAAACAATATAGAAAGAATATTTTCCCCACCCTATCATCCCCAAGCAAATGGGATAGTAGAGAGGAAGATACAAACAGTGAAGAGATTGATAGCTAAAACTTGTAATAGCAAGGATTGGGATCAGAACCTCATAAAATTACATGAGCAGATAAATGACTATGACACTACGGGGGGGGGGCACAGCCTTTTATAAAATGTTCCAAAGGGAATATGAAACCAAAGAAACAGGGAGACCAGTAGTAAATACCGCTCCTCTGTGCCCCTTACAGGTAGGAGATCAAGTCAGAACTAGAAATCAAGGCCCACAACCAGGTGCCCCTGTAAAGGTGAGGTTTAGACCAATAGATAGGGTAGAAAAAGTGTTAGATAAAAATACGGTAGAATTGGAAAAGGGAGGAATAACCTCAGTAGCACAGTGTAAGAAAATATAATGGAGGTAGGATCACATAAATATTTACTGCCTAAAAGCTTGTTCCCTAAAGTCTGGGTCAAGGTGGTCAGACAGACAGATGGGACATTTAGAGTTTTAACAGCTAGAAAAGGTCATGACCTGGCACAACATGGGGGCCAGAAATGAATAAAACCTTGTCCAGTGCTGGAAGAAATTAAAGGACCAGGCTGTTGCATCATGTGTTCATGTAATGAATTAAGGCCAGGATATCAGGGACCTGGTGGGGCAAGAGTACCCCCAAAAATAGAGGGGTTACCAGGGGACGCCCTATGGGGAATGACAACCCAGACAGGGCATTCTCCAGTAGTGATGATGCACAGATTAGTGGTCTGTGGACAATGCAGAATTAGCATTGCGACACTTTTCTCATGGCCAGAGAGATAGAGGGGCCTGAGAAGGGGGGGCAGCCTAGGAAAAAATGTTACTGCCTTGAAACAGCAGAAGGGGAACTTGTGACATGTAATGAGTGCAGAGACCTCACTTTCGAGGGATCAGCTGTAGCAGCGGGCCTCACTCATGCATTAATCCCCTATGACAAAAACGAGACCTCCAAAGGTCAGGAAAAGTCAACATACGCCCAGCCCATTATGGGTAGACAACGAGACGACCAACTAAGAAATGTTATTGAACAGACATACAACTACGGGCCCACCTGGCTGCTGATGGTTAACCGAAGGGGAGAAACAGATACCAGACCTATGAGGTTTAGGCGAAAAGCCATAAATAGAGAAGGAAGAGTAGCATGGAGATTAACAGATTGTAAAGAGGAAGTTAAAAATTGTCTGTACCCACCAGAAGATGCTGAAGTACTAGACGTACCTTTTGGGGATCATAAAACCAGAGCATGGTACAGCAGTGATACAGATCTTTCCCTGTAGAAGGGATATTAAAAGGGGTGAGAAGACAATTAATTGTGTGCGCAGAAGGCCTAATTGATGATAAAGGGCAAGTGAGAGAAACAATTGTGGTTGAGGAATCTCGGCGGGGAGCCACAGGGCGGATAAACCCTCGCCACAACCATTCTGATGATAAAGATGAGGCCACAGGGCCTCTCTACACACTAACCATAACAGTCACCACCAGAGTTGTGGTTGGCGAAGGTGTATACTCTGTTTCAGCTAGGCACTCAGTGGAACCCCTGTCTACAGACGCTGACGGAAAAGCAGCTGAACCTGTAGTTCCAGACCCCGAGCCAGAGTACAAGGACGTCCACGATTTTGCTACTCCAATACCACTGAGAAATAACCCGAACAACGGAGGACCTAGTGATGCTTCTCAGCAACGACGCACAAGGAGGCCGAGAATGTCGTGTTTCAGCGGGTGTTTCCGATCAGGAAATGCTGACAGAGTACATGAAAATCCGAAACCAAAAGAAAAATCAACAAATCCTGCGCAGCGAGTCTTTGAAGAAGGGACAAGATCGGGAAAGGAAAGGGTTAGCAATACTAGGGTTAATATTTTTTGTAGCAGTAATAGGATTAGGAAATTATGTAATGAAATATAGAGTCCCTTACCAATACACATGCGTTACTAAGGAAATAAATGTGATCTGGTGTGAATACAACATGACATCACCAGGAAGTGAAAATAGTACTGAAAATTGGGGTCAGGAAATGAAAAACGAAACATGCTGTCACTATTTAACTCGCGAAGGTCGGAAATCCAGTATGATAGAATGTGATGTCAGCTGTATCACCACAGACGGGAAACAGAAATGTTCAAGAGGCAGGCAAACTCGATATTGTCCAAGCTAATTGGGGCGTAAAGTAAAGTGGGAGGTCCCGATAAAAAATACTCAAAAGTCAAGGAGATGTGAGCTTAGATACCCCTTGATTATAAGGTAAGGGTTACCGAGTTACACTGGACTTCGATGGTCACAATTAGAACAACGAGGAATAATATGGGGACCCACAACACCACTACTCACTAGTCTATATATAGGGGACCCGCAACAATATCCCAAAATAGATAAATCAATAATGATGCAAAAGGAACTAGGGTGGACAAATACATATGTATATCAGTATAGAACTTTACTGTGTACATTAGCCTATTGGAGTCAAGGTAAATTTCGAAAGGGCATTTGGGCAGCCGATACAATCCAAGCAATGCCATCGTTATTGATTAAGACAGTAATACCTTCTCGAGAATTAGTAGAGGAGATACTTCAGAAAGAAAAGGAGATGATAGAAGAAATGAGGCAGTATGCAATATCTGTAAATACAGAAGACGAAAAAGATATAAGGGAAAAATCAATCTCTAAAAACGACGTTAAAAAGGGTGTAATGACAATGGCATGCACATGGGAAGATGATGAATACGTAACCTTCAGATATAGGCCCGTAGAAGAACAACTTAGAAATTGGATAAGTTGGTACTGGAATAAAGTTATGAAAGGAAAAAATCCTAAAACAAATTACAAGGAAGAATGGATTCATTATACGTTAATGAGTGGTTGGTGGGAGGCCTATGCTGGAGATATAGGGAATAATGCACAAAACCAGGACTATTTCAAAAATTATGTCCCTGACTACTTTATGCCACCGCTCAGAACTAATTACACAGGGAAGCAAGAACATGGAGTTAAGCCTCAACTAATATATTTTAATGATAAATTGGGGAAAAGGGTGTATATAGTAAATCAGACTTCTGGGGCCCTACTTAAAAATATGGGGGTCATAACCCCAGATAACACTTGTAGGAGAGGAAAAGAGTTAATATGGCAACAACCAGCTTGTGACCTTCGAGACGACTTGCGTCTGGTATGGAAAACTTGGAAGGAGATGATTAATGCAGGACATGTATACGAAGGATATAAGTGGATGAGAAACTTAACTCTTTATAGCAATACAAGTAAACGTATTTTTATAGGGAGAGGAGGGTTCTCTAGTGTGATCAGAGCAATCTGGACAGGAGTTAAACAAGGAGTGAATAATGGAGTAGATACGTTTAAAGAAACTACCTCTACTATCATGTCCTGGGGATGGGACACTATTAAATCCCTGTTTGGGCCCTGGGTATGGGTTATAGGGGTTGGAATATTAATCATAGGAATAATATATGTCATTTTTGTATGCTTAAGGTGCAGGCGTCATAGACAACAGTATGCATATCACAAGCTCGAGTCTCAAGAACAAGAGCATGAGCATCATCGTACTTTTGCTGAAATCTTGACCCGACGACCCCGGCAAGAAATCACTAACTGTTAAGGGAGGCCTAAGATAGACATAAGGAAAAGATAGAGGGGTGAAGGATACTGACCTGAAAAACCAAAATGGCTACCCAAAACACAAACGGATAAGGTATAAAGCCTGGAACATTCAGAGACACAAGTCACAGCAGAAAAACAACTGAAGCAAGCATACAGGAATAATAGCAACTTGGAACAGTTCCTATGAAACCATGAGCCAAACCGGGAATGTATCAGGGGAAGGAAATCTGGGAGTGCGGGATAACGGCTGTGGGTTATCTAAATTCTAATTTTTTTTAATAGGCAGGTATTAAGAAATAATATGAATTATATACCTGATCATGTTTGTGTTCGATGGGTCACAAATAATAACAGTCCTCAGTTGTATGTCCATGGAAATGCAGATACTTGTGAATCAAAAATGTAGGGGCAGGAGCCCAGAGAATGATTTATATATCTTGTGTACTTAGAAATCAAAACTGACACCTGAGGCCTAGGGCCTCCAAACAAAGAAGGGGATTCACAGGAGTCCTCACACTAAAGTTACAAAATCAAAACTAAACTCCAAAGAGAGGTGTCCTGTGTAAGAATAGTTGCATGGCCTCCTTCACCAAACCAGCAAACCGTATACATAAATCCACGCATCCAACAGAGATGTAACTTGATCCGTTGGACGTTTAAGATTGATTGGAAAAATCTTGCTGGTTAATAAATAACCATTCTCACAATGAAAAGAGAAATCTCGTAGTGTGTGTCCATAAGAAAAGTAATAATAATAATAATCCCCTAAATTGTCCACCGGGCCTAATCGAAACCGTGTAAATATATAAAAGAATTAAGTTCCTAGGGAATATAGATAATCAAAAGCGCATGGAAAAACTTATAATATACTCTGGTAGAGGTAGGATGGAAAAATAATATAAAATACCGAAAAATTGTATTTGATCTCTTGCAGAATAAAACCGGGAAATGGATTGTGGAAAAAGAACAAGTGGAAGCCAGTGAATCACAATTCCCAGTGACAGCCCTAAAAGAGGGGTTCGCAAACGAAACAGATACACCCAGTAATCCCATAGAATTAGGAGGGTATCGTAATCATATAGTGAATACTTTGTTTGCTTTTGGCGATAAGAAGAGGTTATTTAACACCTGCAACCTCGAATACCCCCCACTAGATTCCTGTCTAAACTGTGAGAAAACCGTGAGGTATAGGCGGGGGGCCAGGGGCCTATACGGTAGTCTCTGCACCCCATGCTTTGTCTTGAACAAGAATGAATGCATCAATATTATCAACCTAGAAAATCACAGAGAAAAATGTGAAATTTTAGAGAATACAATGACTGTATATTCAGACATTCCAAATTACCCATTGTCAGAAGGATTATTCACACCCATACCATGTATCAGCATGGTTAAGTTCCATCCTTATAATAAGAAAAAACAAGATATTGTGACAATACGCAGGAATATATTTCCTTATATCTACGAAGACCTTGAAGGGAAACAACAAACTAAATATATAACCAAGAGAAACAAAGTACCCTCTCGACAGCTGTAAAAACACTCGAACGGGGAGAACTATGTGGGGAAGGGGTTTGTATTATCTGTATATTATTTTATCTTTAAAGACAGTTTGGGGTATACCCCTGAAGGAGAAGTACCAACCAAGGACAGGAGGTGGCGATGTGTACAGAAAGGCCTTCCTGGAACAACAAGCCTTCCTCGATGGAACAGTTTCCAGGTTACACGATGTATCCCTGAACCTGAAGGAGGAAAAGTCCCAAGGAGTCGGTGCATCATCTGCTTCGAAGATGTGAGAGACGTTGCCCATTTCACGCTGCGAGGAGGCATGCAGGGATGCCTGGAATGCGTCTGCTTCAACCTGAAGACAACGCTCAGGAATGGACAGGACTTTGGATATGAAGCTACTATCGAGGAGTGGCTATATGACTTTGTGGACATGGGGGTGTTAGGAGAAAAAACTAGAGTACCTGGACAAATGTTGTGCGATTTTATGTTGCCTTCGAGAAAAAGAGTGTCGATAATCAAAACAAAGGGGGGACCCATATTAGATATTGTTACACAAAGACTGACAGATGGGAGCCCCGTCAGTACTTGGTACTCCTTACCATGATCCCTGGATGTTAAAGCTATGTGAGTTAATTGAGAAGCACTTACAGGCTAGGATTGGCTTAGTGCGAGGGGTTGAAGGGGGTGTCGAGGACCTGGCCCTAGGCCCGCCTGATGAGAGATTAACAGAAGATGGGTTAGGCAGGAATGCATTGTTAACCCCTCGCACACGCCAATGGGGTAGGAGTAAAAGCTCCCGTAAGAGGAGAAGTATATGGTACAAGATAAATGTACAACCGTATATGGATACTGAAGAGTCTGAAGTCAGAGGACTTGAATTCAGGGTTTTAGAGTGCAAGGCTAAAGGCCTGACTGAGGCCATGCGTAGAATGTGTTCTAGCATGACCATGGAAGATGCTGAACGGGAAATTGGTGACCCAGGGAGTTTTCAGCATTCAAGGAGACGATAGATGTGATAACATACTTGGTTGACACGTGTGGGCTTGCTCCTACAGGGGAGGAGCACAAGGCCTGGTTAAAGCAACAGGATGAGAAAAACAATGAAGATAATTGGGAGATCAAAAAGAAGGAGGAGATGGAAAAATGTAAGAGAGATAAGGAAAATGGAAAGGATGTCAATACCGAAAGAAGATTAAGAGGCTTCAAGGGCCTTCCTGATTATAACACAAATAATTTATCGGATAGATTCAAAGGACTAACAGTGGAGGAGTTAAATGATGAATTACACTCAGCTATTAGCTGGATGTCCTTTGTAGATCCCTTAAGGCGCCACAAAAAGGGGCACCTGAAGAGTGTATTGAGATGGTGGCAGGCATTAACTTCTGGTTTGCATGAGATCAAAGTTTGGAGGAAGTCAAGGAGAGACTATGAAATTGAAACAGACACCAGTGATGAATAGGTTCATTAAAAATTACATAAGAGCTAGTGTTTTTCCACTCGTATATTAAGATGGTGGAAATTCCCAAACCGGAGGGGCACATGAAATAAAATATTGGGGAAATTTCTTCTGAGGTATGAGAAAATGACAATTGGAAAAACAGAAATAATGAATATGGTCATTAAAAAACAAGTTACATAAGAGATAAATGTCTTCCCGCTTGAAATATTGGGGACATTTCTTATCAAAAAGGTACACTTTTGTATGCAAAAAAGATATATAAGGAATAAGCTTTTAGACCTTAGAGTAGGATCTTAGAATTTGGCTTCAGAAGATATCTACGAGCTGTTGAAGAAAGAGCCACGCAGAACAACTATAACCAAGCTGGAGTGGTAATTATAATCTATATTACTTGTAGAAGTAGGAAAAGTAACACATTGTAAGTTTCCTTTTATTTTAATGTCTTTTATTTCTCATTAAGGTACTATATAAAGTAGAAAAATGTAGAGAAGTTATCATAGTTAGATAAATATAATATTCTAGGAATAGTTTCTTTTAAACGTCCAGAAGGGGGAGCTATAGGATAAGGATAAGGCCAAAGAGGATGGATATTTGAGGGGTGTACCTTGATTTTTAAACATCATAGGTGGAAAGGTAAATTAGAAAGAGCTAAAGGGGTATATGTAACTTGCATGTGATCAGCAAACTGCAAAAGATGATATGTACACTGTAATCTGTATAACTCTATTCTTTTGATTGATTATAATAAAGTATATCTTACTATAATCATAAGTGATAAAGATTCTTTAGAGGAATACATTGAATACAGGACATCGAATACCAGATTTGCATCACACCCTTCACTTCGAGACTGGGCTGGAAGTTCAGTAGAACTTACCAGGGCTCCAGGACGTTCGGAGTACTTGAGTTTGTCCCCGAGACACCTCATGGTGAGGTACTGCTCGTGTGAACGTGAGGTCTGAGCTCGGCAAGGGGTCCGTTGCTCACGACAAAACTATGCACTGCAATGTAAACAGTAAGCCGCCCCAAAGCCCAACTCGATCAACAGTTGGTTTGTCAGTAGTAAGGATATATTAAAAATACTAATAAATACGGAACTCCAGGGAAAAGGTGGGTACAACACAGTTTAAAAACACCAATGCTCCACATAGCCAGTTACTGGTGTATTAATAGAACTGGATCCCCGCTATCCACGTTCCTTAGCTCTTTAATCAGCCTACGTGATAAACGCGAATTACTAATGTCGGCAAAACAGCAGCTAGCAATGTCCTATAATGGCAGAAAGTATTCATTAGTGCACATGCAATGTGGCGTTCTTGTAAACGCAATATTGTCGCGCATTTTAACCATGACATTACCTCAGAAGCTAAGTGATTAAAGATTAAAAGAAATACCTCAATAGGCTATGCACGTGCAGAGCCTCAAGCTCCACCACTTTGTTTATGGTGAACTACAATAACAATTTTCATCAGGCTTACATGGAACATTACGTGGCTGCAAGTAACAGAGCAAACTGCAACATACCTTGAAGCCAGACAGGAACCTGCACACAAGCAGGAAAGAACAAGAACCCCAACAGGTAAGGAATTTCCTTGTACCTAGTTGTTGCAGGCTATTCATAGGCCCCCAGAAACGATTAATATGCGTGTCAGCAAGCCAGATACCGGAATGCACATTAACATAGCCTGTTCGCTAGTTAGGGTGTTTTTAGTAATCCGTAACTTGTAACCTGTTACACAGGGATGACAACACACTGACACAAATACAGCACTATAGAGCTGCTTTAGAGAAATTGCTTACACATAAAGCAGAAGGAACTCTTAGATACGCAAATCAAAGTTATTATGAAATGGAAAACCGAGCGAGCAGACTGTGTTTTCCTCAACTGAAAGGAAAGTAGTCACAGCATGTAATACCTCAAATAAAACACCCCACATTTCGATCTGAGGTTTCCCATCCAGAGGAAGTGGCAGGGGCATTCCAAGCATTTTTCAAAAACCTCTATGATACACCAGAGGAATCCCAAAATATGGCAAAAAGAGATTTTGAAAAATCTCAATTTGGCAAAATCAAGCAGTTAACAAACCCAATTCTAGAAAGCGAAATAGAAGAAACTATCAAGTCATTTCCCTGCGAATTCTACAAGTCCTTTGCAACGATGTTGACACCTAAACCTTCAACTATGCTTTAGAGAACCCACCTAAGAGCTGGTCAGAGGCTATTATAACAGTCATTCATGAAGAAGAGAAGGACCCACTTGAGTGCAGCTCATACAGACTAATTAGTTTACTTGGAAATGATGCAAAGATTCCCCAAAAATTCCTGACCCGACCAGCCTGGCTTCATACCAGGCCGACGGGGAGCAAATAATATCAGAAGAAAATTAAATTTACAATCACAGGCAAGAGACTCTGGCTACCCTTCGATGCTCCTTAGCCTTGATGCGGAGAATGCATTCAACAGGGTGGACTGGTCATACTTAAATTACACAATGGAACAAATGGGATTCAATTAAACTTTTATTACATGGATTAATACCCTAAACAAGGACCCTATATCTAGAAGAAAGGGGTACGGCAAGGGAGTCCGGCCTCACCCGTTCTATTCGCCTTGGGTATCGAACAGCTAGCCGAATTAATTAGAGGGAATAGTCAGATTGAGGGTATAGTAGATGGGGGAGGGATGATGCATAAAATAGCATTATTCACCGATGACATTCTTTTATTTATAAGAAACACATTAACGTCCATACCTGCTCTCATGCAATGTCTGAATAAGTATGGGAAAGCCTCTGGGTACAAGGTCAACGAAACAAAATCGGAAGCAATGATGATTATGGGCAGCTGGCCCGGGCAGTTGGACAAGGAGGTGAAATTCAGATGGGCCACGGGAGGCTTAAGATATTTAGGGGTCACAATAACCAACAAATACAAAGCCAATTATGATAAACGAGTCCCTCAAATTAAAAGAGATTTGGAAAGGTAGGAGATGCTCCCTTTGTCTTTAGTAGGCAGGGTGGAAACTATCAGGATAAATGTATTACCACGGCTGCTTTTTCTTTTTAATTCTCTCCCTGTAACTGCCTCAGTAAGTACTTTCAAACTCCTAGACAGACTCTTCTCCAAATTCATATGGCAAAATAAAAGGCAGAGAGTGCAAATTTGTAGTAGTTGTTTCAGGTGAAAGTCTTGGCTTTACAATGTACCCTACGGCAAATTGCATTGTAGTATGGGGGACTGTTTAAACGACACCACTTCCGGGTCAGGTCCACGTCCAGGTTACATCATGCCCACTTCCGAGTATGAGTACGGATACAGATAATTTAGTTGGTTGAATGGATACGGATACAGATGCGGATAATGCCGTATTCGCTCACCCTTAGTTAAAAGCCTGGACTGATTTGCAATGTAGTCCGGGTGTGTGCTTACTTAACTAGTAGGCCTATTCCTCAGATTGCCCTGCTTTCTCCCCACAAACCATGCCCTCGCCACAACAATATTTAAACATTTATTAGTTTCTGTTAACATCTGTTAAATTTGTTTTTGAATGGTTTGAGAATAGTTTGTTGAAATTTTAGAATGGTTATCAAACAAAAGATGGTTAATTCTTATATTAATGTGGGGAAACAGATTTATTTTACGACGGTTTTGTAAGAATGCTTATTAATATTCCTGTTGCTGGCTGTTATAGCTTGTTCTACTGATCAGAAATGTGCCAAGGTTAGCATGAGTGCATGGAATTTAACTTTTGAATAAACCTTTTTAAATAAACATGGGAATGTATTTGTTGGAATCTACATACAGGCAAATGCAATGTAAGTGATATAAAATAGGTAAGCATTAAAATCAGCTAACCTTAGAAACTAAACTACTTTAAAAATAATTATTAAAGGATTTTACTGGAAGTAGTGTGACCAGTGACTAACTTTTGAAATAATGTGTAACAATTAGACACTAACTTGCAGCAGTCACCAGCAGTGCGATGAAGATTAAACATACCGTAACTATTACAGTATTGCCTACATAGTTAGGAAACAGTTTGTAATCCTAAACAATGCAGCCCATTTTGATTTCCCCTCCTCTGTCGTTCAATTTGTTACTGAATAGTGGGCCAGACACAGTCCCACTTCGGCTATCAACACATTTTGACTACTGACCAGTGGTGGGGACATTAGAGTTGCGTTTTTCATCCTATTTAAACACTAGACTGGTTAATCAGCATAAGATCTCATAGCATAGTTTTTGGCTACTCATTTTCTAATGATCTAAATCAGGACAATGAAGAGCTTGTGGAAATTCTGTGATTACAAACCACAAACCATTTTTGTAGTATTATTTTTACAGTTCACGTGCATATCCATTACAGAACAGTGGACTAAAGAAAATTCAAGTGCACTATAAAGCAGGCTGTTTATACAGTAGACTATAGGGCCATGTTGGCTCACATCATTAAATGCAGGGGAACAACCTGTGCTTCCTCAGAAGTTCATTAATTCACTTGATTATTATATGAAGTCATGAGACTAAAGTTAAATGACACAGTAAATGGTAAAACCTGTTTGTGAAATGGCACTTTTTTTCCGTCATTGATCATAGCTACATTGCCTCAAAACCTGGGTTGGCATTTCTGGGACTGCATTCAACTTAATTTAATATTTTTTGGTTTTATAGGTAATTATGTGTCATCATTAGCAATGTTACATTATCATGCCCCTCAGGGATCTATCCTTGATCTACTTCTGTTCTCCGTTTATGTTATTACTTGGCCAAATTACTGTCATAAGATATCTTATCACCTCTACGCAGATGAGACTCAGTTATACCAACCTGTAAGTCACACCTAATGACTTGAAAAAACTGACTGTTTCATACAATTGTTTGACTGATGTTCAGAGCTGGATGTCCCTAAACTTCCTCCAGCTGAACAGGGATAAAGTAAAGTAGAGAATAACATATTTATTCTCAGTTGTTTGGGCTCTCTTGGACCATTATCTCTCTTGATCTGCATGTAAATAAATTAGTTCAGTTGTGTTTCTATAAATATAACAGCTCAAGTATATGATTTAAGGATACTGAAAAAATTGTACATGTATTTTATCGTCACACTTGGATTATTATCATTCTTTATATACTTGTTTAAGCAGCTATAGCCCGGCTCCAAGTGGTTCAGAATTCAACTGCTAGGCTTACAGATAAGAGATCACAGATTACCCCAATTTTAGATGCCTTATACTGGTCACCAGTTGCTTTTAGATTTGATTTTAAAATCATATTAATTACTTCAAAGGCTTTGAGTGGTTTGGCTCCTCTATACGTAACTAAGCTTTTGTCACCCTACCAACCTAATCGCCATCAGATAGATTATGATTGAATGTTCCAGAGGCTGGAGAAAAAGGGTGATAGCACCTTTGGTATCAGACTACCCAACACTTAATATTTGGTGGCATATCCCTTGCTTGCAATAACTGCATCAAGCCTGCAACCCATTGACACCACCAAACAGTTGAATTCTTCTTTTGTGATGCTTGTCCAGGCTTTTACTGCAGCCTCTTTCAGTTGTTGTTTTCTTCTTTACAAAAAGAAGAGTCCAAAAAGCAGGCAGGTGTCAAACACAAGAAAAACAGAAAATCAAAAACCAACCGGACAGAATGCCGCAAGGGCAAGGGCGCTAGAACAGGGGGAAGGAATAAAGGGCTTGGGACTTAACAACAGGACAAGACGAACTAGCAAGGTGCAACTGAAAAGGACAGGTATAAATACTCAGGGGAATGAGACAAACTAGGTGAGGCATGGGAGTGAGGGTGGTCTAACAAATAAACATCAGGTGAGACACATGAAAGGGTAATGATACAATAACAAGGGGGAAACGAAAATGTGGACTGCATTCACAAAGACACACGTAATACAAACAGCTCTGGGGCCTCATTTATAAACGTTGCGTAGGCACAAAAGAATGCGTACGCCACTTTCTAAGCAAACTTTGGCATTTATAAAAAACTAACTTGACCGGAAAATGTGCGGTCCTCCACGGAATCTCTGACCCATGCGTACGCACATTAACTGGAGAAATGAGAAACTGTGCCTTTAACCCATTTAATCCCACCGGTCACAATAGTGACCGAAAAAAACTTTGTCAGTCATAAGACTCTAAAAATATCACTGAATGATGTATCAATGCAGTTCCAACAAATATTGAAAGAATAAAGGGTCACAATGAAATGTGTGCAGTGTCACATGTTCACTGTAATTTGTCACATGACCAGAGCTGTTTACTTCCTGTTTACACCATGATAAGAGGATGGCAGCATCAAACCTCTCAAAGAAAAGGTTAGTAAAGTATGTTAACATCAAGATAGGGATAAGATTTTTGGTAGACATCATGATTGAGGTGTCTAGTATTGATATGTGTATTTTAATTTGCTCAATTTTGTTCAGTGTGGTCACAGAATGAGTACAAATGTCAACGGCAACAATAGTGACCGGTGGGATAACACAGTGTCTCTTGGTATACACATAATTATACATATACATACAGTAGTTATTGAGTTATTGTACTACCCAACTTTCTACTGTGTTCTTTCTCTTAGTTTAACTATGTCTGAAATCCTGGATTTGTTGGCTTGAGAAAGATGCAGTCCTCAGTGATTGCGATAGTGATGGGTCAGATGGGGACTATGGGGGGGATGCAGGCCATTTGCCAGCCAGGCTGTTGAATGCGCATGCTGAAGTTATGCACACAGATCATGAGTGGAATAACATTGCCAATGAAGATGACCTCCCCTTCACCACACCCCCTACCCCTCACCCTCCCCCCTCCCCCACCCACCACCATTGCTCCCCTACCCTCCTCCATAACAATGAAGAACTACAAGCTTCTAGCCACCAGCGGGGCCAGCCAGAAGAGCCAAGAGCCTCTAGCCACCAGCGGGGCCAGCCAGAAGAGTCAAGAGCCTCTAGCTACCAGAGGGGCCATCCAGAAGACCCAAGAGCCTCTAGCTACCAGAGGGGCCAGCCAGAAGACCCAAGAGCCTCTAGCCGCCAGAAGGGCCAGCCAGAAGACCCAAGAGCCTCTAGCCACCTGCGGGGCCAGCCAGAAGAGCCAAGAGCCTCTACCTACCAGAGGGGCCAGCCAGAAGACCCAAGAGCCTCTAGCCGCCAGAAGGGCCAGCCAGAAGAGCCAAGGGAAAAGCTGAAGGTGGGCAAAAATAAAGATAGAGTGTTCAAACGTTCAAAGAGGCCAACCACTGTTGTTATTCCAGAACACATAGTATACAGCCCGAATGCTGCAGAATGTGTAAAACAAAGCTGCCCCAACCCAATGGATGTTTTCCTACTAATGTACCCACCCACCCTAAGAGAAATGACCATTGAAATGTCCAATCTCTACTCAACCCAGACCAAGGGCAAGCAACTGAATCTGAGTATGGATGAGCTCCTTACCTTTTATGGGATCCTTATCACAAGTGGGTACAGCTCTGTTCCAAGAAGACACATGTACTGGTCAAGTGACAATGATGTGCACAATGAAAGCATTTCAGGTGCAATGCGGAGAAATCGCTGTGATGAAATAATGGTCTCAATTCATGTGGTTGACAACACAAAGATCACTGATGACCCATTTTTCAAGGTTAGACCCATCTTCTCTGAACTGAATCAGTCATACAAAGTCATGCCATTTCAGGAATGGCTGTCAGTGGATGAGAGCATGGTCCCATACTATGGCCGACATGGATGTAAGCAATTTATGAGGTAAACCAATCCGGTTTGGTTACAAGCTATGGAGCCTCGTTTCTTCCAGTGGTTACATGTATCACATGGAACCATATGGTGGATCCCACACTCTCCTCCCTGAAACAGGGCTGGATCAGGGACCCAGCGTTGTTCTTGGTCTTTCAGAGCAAGCTCAGGTGACAACCTCTTCACATCACTTGCACTCCTTGATGAGATGACAAAAATACGATATGGGAGCTCTGGAACAATGAGGCAGAATCGCCTGTTTGATGTCCCTTTCATGCCACAGAAGGACTTCATGAAGTTACCTCGGGGAACCGCTGAGGTTCTGACCCAAGGAGAGAAGCTGCTGGTCCGGTGGAAAGACAATAACATTGTCACAGTGGCAACAAACGTGGAGGAGAAATACAGTGAGGTCACTGTCAAGAGATGGAACAAGGAGTGGCATGCCTTTGATAAAGTCCAACAACCAAAATGCATCACCAAATACAATGAGTCCATGGGTGGTGCAGACCTTCACGACCAACAAGTTTCAAGATACCATATCTCAATCAGGTCTAAGAAGTGGTGGTGGCCCATCTTTGCATGGTCTCTCAACAGTGCACTTGTAAACAGCCATCTCTTTTACAGAGATGTTATGGGAGGGACCATTGACCTGCTCAATATTTATATAAGGCTTATTGATGTTTAAAATATTCACACTACAATGTGATGGAGCATTTTAGTGGCAATGCTGGGACTGCCAGTGTCAGAGTTTAATTTGTGTTAATGAATAGTATTTAATCTATAAGGAATTTAATAACTGCTTAAGAGGAATATGGTAAGTCAATCTATAAATGTAGATACAACACGTTATCCCACCGGTCACAATTGTGACCAACCATAAAATACACTTTTTCACCCACTTCTCAGTGGAAATTTAAAAAAAATAAGATTGATTATTTCAAAGGGTTGCTAATGACACCTGATTTGGATATTTTCATGTTTGGGAAAAATTTGGGATTAAACGGGTTAATGCTCGTGACGTAAGACCAGGAAAACGGGAAGTGAAACAGGATTTTAAAAGGTATAAAGATTTGCCAGGAGTTGTGGCTGGGTATGGCTGCTGTAAGGACGTGCTTCGCCCCTGTTATACTTATTAAAGTGTTGTGTTGTTGAATCTCGCTATACGGGTTCTCTCCCTTCCTAAGTGCAACACAACATTTGGCGACGAGAGAAGTCGAAAATGATATACAACAGATACCACTGTGTAAAATAAATCAAAATTGATGGTTGTTGATTGTACTCTCAAAGGGTTCTGATTTTCTGCATGTTTACACTAGGACTCGGAACTATACTGTCCTCTCAGGTCCTATTTGCACTTGTTCTTGCGTTTAATTTGCACTTTGTTGTACGTCGCTCTGGATAAGAGCGTCTGCTAAATGCCATGCAATGTAATGTAATGTAATGTAATGTAATGAAATATTACCTCTCACGTATCGTATACGAAGAGTAAATTTGCAAAAACGGATAAAAGCCTCTCTTACAACGAATAAACAAACAGCTGTTTGATTGATGCTCCCTGGAGTGCCCAAAAAATATGATTTAGGATGATAAATATAAACGGAGATGTTGTTGTAAAATAATCCCTCAAATATGTAGACGAATTGTTAAACAATACTTCATGTTATTAAATGTATTCTCATAAATAATATGGTGAACAGTCGAACAAATTGCGCTGCACTGATGCCGTTTACAATGCGTCAGTCGGGCAGATACGAGCATAGTTTCATATATTGTTATCATATTCATATATTATGTTTTATAATGTGTTTATTGTTATAAATTTTTGTTTGTTTTATCTCTTAATTTTGTAACTGTGTTTTCAATGGTGCTAGACAAATAACGTGTATTATTATTATTATTATCATCGTCATCATCACATTCGTTGTGCAGAACTGTTCGTCATTTACAATCAATCAGGATAATTCCCACACCTGTAGCTTTTCAGAGGCAATTAAATGGCTGAAATCCCTTTTCTTGGCCTTCTTTTCAGCGTTTGCCATTGTCGTCTTCGTGAAATGCATATTCATTAGGGGTGTTTCACTGCCTATTTATAGGCAACTGTGGGCGGGACATGAAGCTGGCAAAGTTGCGCCACATTTAGAGTTGATTGTGATTTATAAAGGAAAACTGGCGTGGGACGTGCGTATGCACTGTTTTATAAATCAGAATATTTTTTTGCGTACGCACGTCCTAGGTTTCATGCTTATGCAACCTTTTGACGTGAATCCTAAGCACAGTTTTATAAATGAGGCCCCTGGACTAGGGAGTAGACAATTGCACAGAATCAGGAGATGTAGTGATAAGAAGAGACAGGTGCGAACACTTGAACCCCAGAACTACCATAAACATCGGAATAGGGGAGCACGCAGACAGGGGAGTGACTCGGGCTCGTAAGCATTCAGACTCAGTCATCACAGGGGAAGATGAGTGCAAAGACTAATGAATATAAACAGAACACCATGACATGAATATGAAAAATAATAAATTACAAAAATAACGATAAAAACAATGATAAACTAACAGACAGAACTCAGGAACATAACAGGTTTCTGTCATCAACTGTATTGTTTTCCTTGGTTGACCTGTTTGCTGTCTGTTGCTCAGTTCGCCAGCGGTTTCTTTCTTTTTCAGGACATTCCAAGTTGTTGTACAGGCTATGCCCAATGCTTGTGCAATGGCTCTGATCAATTTCCCCTCTTTTCTAAGCTTCAAGCTTCTAATGGCTTGCTTTTCTGTCACAGCTCTCTCTCTTCATGTTGGTTTATCTTTTCTAACAATCAGTCAATCTAACAGGACACATCTGGGCAACAAGAAACCTGTCAGTCATGTGTTCCAATACTTTTATATCAGACCACCCAATTTATAGGTGAGCAAAAGGTGATATGTTTAGTTGCTTAATAAATCTATAAAAATACCTGGAAATAAAAGTTGGATCTGTTATCTCATGTACATCTTTTGGCCTCAAACTCAATTGTCTTCAGTGTATAACAAAAAAAAAGGAATTGACCTTGCTGTTCCAATACTTCTGGAGGGGACTGTATTTTGTCCTTGAAATGCTGTGTTACCACAATCCTGAAAGCTCCAGACCAAGCTAATTTCTGATTTCTGATTTCTGATTTCATATAAAGGTAGTAGCACTGATGATCCTGTTTATAAAATAATCATGTGCACTTGATTACCTGTTTATAAAAAAATATTTAGTTTTTCCACGTGTGGCTTCTGCATGTTAACTTAGTCTTTGTTCAATAAATAATGACAAAATGTGTGTGTGTGCATGTGTGTGTGTTATGAGTGACATGAGGTTAGATTTATCTGTTGTTAGGACTTTATGAGGGTTAGTTACGTCTTAAAATATAAAACCATAGAATTGAAAGAGGGTAACTTTGTTTTTCACATCACTGCCATTCCAGTTTCAATGACACAGTTTATTTTTAAAAGTTAAACCCTTTACTCAGAAAAAAACATATATTGACTGACTGATTTTTGTTTACTATTTCATAAAAAAACATTTAAATCATAAGGTTTGCAGATATTTGAGACAAATGTGGGAATTGGCTACACTGATTGATTTAATTCAAATATTATGTTACATAAATCAAGTTTCATAATATTAAATATTAAATATATTCATAATAATTAAATATAAATAGTTATTTAATACCTAATAAAAAGATATGTCACCACTGAAAAAAAGCAGTGATATAGACAGAAGTATATGCAAATGAAGCTATATACTGCCATAAGCTCAAGACTGGCAGGCTTGAGACAACTGGAGAAATATATGGAACATGTCAGGTTACTAATTATGTCATCGCTCTCCCTTGTTGTGGATCCAGTTCTCTAAAGCAGCTGTCAACAAGGAAGGTTCTCTGCAAACAGACCTTTGACAAGGCTCTTCCTTGCATCACTATGTGCCTGATCTCTGCAAATTTACAGTACTGTGCAAGTGTTTGTGTGTGTTAGCATAAAAGAACACATTTGAGATTTCCGAATGTTCAGTAACATATTACTGTCAGCAATTGACTACTTTTTACATACAAACTTGATCAAGGCTGTCTGAGATCAGAAGCAAGGATCCAACCAAAGTCTGCGGAAGAACTGTGGCAAGTTCTCCAACATGCTTGGGACAACCTCCCTGCTGATTGTTTTATAGAACTTGCAGGACAGCATTGGCTATCTCAGAGAAGTGATGCAGTTTTAACGCCGAAGGGTGGTCACAAAAAATATTGATTTGATTCAGTTTTTAACTATTCTGCCAAAATACTGAAATGTCATGTAAAATGTATTGTATTTAGGACCTTTCATTTAATTATTTTTGAAAGAATCTTATCTGTACAGAATGTTATACAGGTGCCTAAGACTTTTGTACAGTACTGTATGATCACATACATCATTAAAATAATGTTTTGTTGGAAATTGTATGAACAGGAATAAAAACGGTAAATGTGTGTGGGTTGAGGTATGGAGGATGGGTGAGGAGCTGGCAGGTCAGAACAGGCCATGAGAAACAGGATGTTTTGAGTCAGGAGAGTGGCACAGTTGAAAGGGTTGGGTGGGGGAAATATCACAGATTCTTCAGAGTAGACAGACTGTCTGTTATCCCAGCCCTAAGATTGTCTGGCAGCTGCCTGGGACACACCCCCAAATGCGCACACACACACACACACACACACACACACTCTTACAACTTGTCTCCAGCAAGCATACCTATTCTCCTGCAACTCTGATCTGGACATCACCACAACAGTCAGTCCCTAAGTCTCAACATCTCATCTTAGCCATGCTTTGGATTGATTTTTTAAATTGTACAATGGGTTCTGGGTTAATCTGTTATAAGTCTATTTCTATTACTCTTTGCTGGCAAAGATAATTCAAGTCATTATAGTTCACAAATAAATCACCCATATTCTGTATCTAGTGACTTGTTTTCTAAAATAAGAATCACCCTAAGACCACACAGTAATAATAATAATAATAATAAAAGAAGCAGCAATTGACAGGATCCAAGCAGCATAGAAGCAGTTGGCAAGCACAGACTTTGATGGAGGAAATCAACACTGGCACTTGGAGAAATTATTCAGTTTATGTGCCAAAGATGTGTGTCCAGAGAATCAAACTCGGCTTTCAGAAGTTATTTGCATTTATGTGATAAGACACACCCATGTCAATTTGCATTGGCTGTTTATTCAGCCATATTGTAACAAATGAAAATTTGTAATAATTGTTTGGAGAAGCTTGGTCTAAGGAGGCATTATGCAAGTATTGGCCAATTCTTACCACAAGCTAGTACACACTGACCAGCTGTACACATGGAGAAAATTTCAAGAAGAGTGATACTCCTTAAGTCCATCTAATGTGATGAACCCACACAGGTACCTGCAAAACATGTAAACTCCACACAGAAAGGGCCCTGGCTGAAGTCAAACCCAGGACCTTCTTTCTCATAGGCAAATGACAGAAAATGTTTGGTGCTTCCTTGAAATGGAGTCCATGTCTCAAGACCATGTACCAAGTTTGGTTTTGATACATCAAAGCATTGCTGAGTTATGACCACATTGCTGTTTGCCAACTTTTATTTTCTATTGACTGAAATGGACAAATGCTTTTGTCTCTGCCTAGGGATCTCCCAAGATACAACCACACACAATAATTACTTTTTTAAAGCAAACACATCAACAGTTATTGGGCAAAATGAGGTTTCGCTTATTGTGGCGCCCCCCAGTAATCAAATGATACAGCAAAGTGTTGCTGAAATATGAGCTCACTTCCTGTTTGGCAACTTTTCCACCAATTTTGATTGACTGTGACAGACAAATGCATTTGAAAATCTAGCTGATAGCTTTTGTGAGACTTGATCATCTGTGCCAAATTTGGTGAATATTTGACAAAAATTGTGGCCTGTGGAACTTTTTCAGAAAATCCTATATGGCGCAAATTGATGTCAATGGGTGCCTTGATCTTGGCTTGATCCAAGGAATCCAACAGTTGTTGGCGCTAGAGCGCTCGAGGTGGAGACATGGATCTTGGTGAAAAGAATCTTGCGACTGTCCCCAATCAGTGAGCTAAATTTAAAAACGTTTTACCATATGGTTTAAGGGGCTGCCATCGACACCCAGGCCAGAAGAAAAAGATGATGATGAATAATAATAATAATAATAATAATAATAATAATAATAATAATAATAATAATAATAAAAGGTAGAAACACTCTGGGCCTCATTTATAAATATTTTCGGAAATGTATGTGTAATCGGAAACTAACTGACAACTTTCACCAGGTTCATGAAAGATGCGTAGACACAGCTTTTTTGGTATCCATGTGTGTATGTTGATAAATATCAAGTAATCGTAAATCAAAGGCATGTGCACAAAATTTGAGATTTGCATAAATTGGCGCCCCTAAAACACCATATATCGAATTTCAGCTTTTTAAAAAGAAAAAAAAAGTTTTTAAAAAAGTAAAAATTAAGTCGAAAAAAGAAAAAAGCAGAGAGTTAATGGAAGTACAAGCCAAAAACACACACACACGATCAGCCATAACATTAAAACCACCTGCGTAAACCAGTTTCTTCACTATTAAAAATGCTTTAATCTGTATAAACTATGTGTATGTCTATAAACACTTAATAGTGCATTTTTTGTCATTTAAATATCTTGGTACATACTGGTGTTCATGATCATGTCTATCACGGCTATAGAATTTTTAACACGGGGTGTGAGCGGTGTATCCCCCAGCTAACACTAATTGGATTGGATAGGGTACAAATGGCTAGGGAGAAAAAGGGAAAAATCTGAAATAAATTTATTTAAAAAATATTTGCACAAATAGGCTACGCCATGTCCCATACGTGTTTTATGGAATTTATATTCAACTCCACTTAAGCATTAATTAATGAGGATAACATAACCCATTTTGATGTTGTGTCCTGTTGCGTTTGAATAATTATGAATCATTATATTCAATTGGCCACTCAAAATCTAAATAAAATATAAATGAATGGAATAATAAATGCACAAAGCAGGCTTTACAACCATGCGCTTTCATTTCTGCGCACAACAGCTGAGACCACTTGTGAAGTTTGTTCGGCTTTGATGATTCCCACATTATTTGTGGAAATGCTGATTCACCATGATTTATGGTGATGATTGCTAGAGTTTTGTGAGGTTACTGCTATGGTGTGTCAGGTGGTTATTAGGGTGTTGCTAGATGGTTGCTGTGGTGTTGCTATGTCATTTCTAGGGCATTGCTAGGTGGTTGCTATGGTGTTGCTAGGTCATTGCTAAGGTGTTACTAGATGGTTTCTACAGTATCTTACATGGTTGCTAGGTTGTTGCTAGGTGTTTGCTTGGGTGTTGCTAGGTGGTTGCTTTGATGTTGCTAGATGATTCCTAGAGTTTTAGGAGGCGATTACTATGGTGTGTCTGGTGGTTACTAGGGTGTTACTACATGGTTGCTGTGGTGTTGCTAGATGGTTTCTATGCTAGATTGTTTCTATGTTGTTGAAAGGTTGTTGCTATGATGGTTGCAATGGTGTTGATAGGTGATTTCTAGGATGTTGCCAAGGTGTTACTTGGTGGTTGCTATGGTCTTGCTAAGTTATTGCTAGGGTTTTGCTCAGTGGTTGCTAAGGTGTTGCAAGGTGGTTGCTTGGTGGTTTATTGGTGGTTTCCTCGATGTTGCTAAGGTGTAACTAGGTGGTTGCTATGGTCTTGCTAAGTTGTTGCTAGGGTTTTGCTAAGTGGTTGCTAAGGTGTTGCAAAGTGGTTGCTTGGTGGTTTCTTGGTTTCTAGGATGTTGCTATGGTGTTACTAGGTGGTTGCTATGGTCTTGCTTGGTGGTTGCTAAGTTGTTGCTAGGTGCTTGCTAGGGCATTGCTAGATGGTTGCTAGGGTGTTTTTACAGTGTTGCTAGGTGGTTGCTAAGGTGTTGCCAGGTGGTTGCTATGGTGTGATAGGTGGTTGGTAGGGTGTTCCTATGGTATTACTAGGTGGTTGCTTGGGTCTGGCAAGTCATTTGCTAGGTGATTGGTAGGTATTCATACCAGCCAATCAGAGAGGAGAGGCGAATTGCTATTACACCATAAAAGGCAATTAGCATAATGGGGCTATTTTAATGATATAAGCAGTATGTATACTTTATATGCAGTCACTAGCGTATTACTAGTCAGTTTCTAGGTGGCTGCAAGATATTTAAAAAAACCAATCAGAGGCAAGGTGCTGTTGGGGAAGTGAGGATTTATTTGAAGATGTTTTACTCTCATCAAGCTATTTTAACAGGGCTGTGTTTCCCGAAGCCTTCTTAATGCTATGTCGTTCGTAAGTTATACCTTCAGCTTACCGTAATGTTTCAGCATGTTTCCCAAAACTTTCTTAGCTAAGTATACCTTCTGTAAGTGGTACTTTCGTAAGGTTGGTCTGGACCACTCTTAGCTACAAAAAGACGAGGAGAACAGACAGGGTGTGGTATCTGGGTGAAGATTGATGGTGCAGTCATAGTGGCGGTGCAAGGGAAGGGAGCAGGCTGAGGACTTGCTGACCACTTCACGGAGGTTGTGGTAGAGTGACTGCACGTTGGACAGGTCAGTGGGCTCCCCCTCGGAGGGTAGATCAGGAAAGGATGGACCAGAAGCGGAGTGAAGACACAGACTCAGACCACCTCTCCCGGAGTCAAGAATCCACCCTGATGCCAGGTCGATTAAACCATCTAGGGTCGAAGGCAGTTTGCAAGTGATGAGTTCGTCTTTAATTGTATCAGAAAGTCCATACAGAAATAGACTTACCAGGCACTTTATTAAGTATCTATTACACTTATTTTGCTACTGCTGTGGCCCATCCACTTAGAGTTATGATGCGTTGTGTGTTCAGAGATGCTCTTCTACATACCACTGTTGTAATGTGTGGTTATTTGCATTGCTGTCACCTTCCTGTCAGCTTTGACCAGTCTGACCCTTCTCCTCTGACGTCTCTCATTAACATTGAAAATCCAAAGAGATCTGCTGTTTCTGAGATACTCAAACCACACTGTCTGGCACCAACAATCATTCCATGGGAAAAGTCATTCACATTTGGGCTGAAAAAAAGCTGAATCTCTTGACCATGTCTGCATCCGTATATGCATTTTTCTGCTGGCACATGATTGGCTAATGAAATATTTCCATTTGCATTATATGGGTGTACAGGTCTACCTAATAAAGTGGTCACTGAGTGTATATACATATGGGAGCACCTGGAATCAGTGACAAATAGCAGGTATGATGACACTAACGAGAAACAATAATGAAATTAAACAATAAACTCTAACAGGGAAAACAGGAGGGATAAGGGCTGACTAGCTCTTACAAAAAAGAAAAAAATGGTAACACTTTATTGGACTGAGGTCGTCATGGCATGGAAATGACAATGCCATTACCATGACATAATACCTGTCATGAAGTGTCATGTCCATTCATTAAAAATTACATACAATTGTTATGAGACAATCTAATGATTGATAATTACCTCGTTAACTTGTCAATCCTCCACACCTGACTTCCATTCTCTTGCTGCTCTCAAGCTAATTGTCTACACCTGTCTACACCTGCATATAAAGGTCAGTTTCATGTCATGTCTTTGCGAAATTGTTGCCCCCTGTTCGTCAGTGCACCTCTTTAGCGGTTTTGTCAAGCCATTTGTCTACCTGTTACGATCCAAGCCTGTTTATTGACCAAAGATTATTGACTTCTGTTTTTTCTGTTACCACTGTTTTATTTGTGCTTTTGCCCCGCGGAGCAGACTCCGGTCTTGACTCTTGCGCCGTCATCGACCCTGAGCCTGCCTACCGTCCACCTGTACTTCTGCCCTGCTGACAGCTTTCCTGGCTACCGGACCTTTTGCAGGGTGTACCGATTATGAGACTGCATTCTCCCTCGGTACTGCACTTTGGTTTTGGCTGGATTTTATGTGTACAAACATTGCTTGCTCTCTGGATATTCCCCAAATAAAGCCCTGACAGAACTTTAATTCACCCCTGTTTCTGAGTCGTGCATTTCGGGTCCAACCCCCCCACGCACCCGTCTCAGAACAATTTCGCCAAGATGGACCCTGCTGACTCAACCGCCATGTTCTACGCCTTCCAGGAACAAGGCGCCATCGTCCAGCAACACTCTCAAGGAATCTCCGAACTTCGTCTGGAGATTTGAGAGCTGTGTGCTATGATGAGGAGACTCGCCATCGCGGTTCAGCCACACCCACTGGCACAACCTGCCAACCCGCCTGCACCTCCACCTTCCAACCCCATGGGAACCTGGCAATTCCGGGAGCCACAACAACCCCCCCGGAGAGGTTTGGCGGAGAACCGGAGAGATGCAAGGCGTTCCTGCTCCAGTGTGACTTTGTGTTCCGGCAGCAACAGATCTACAACAGTGACGACCGCCGGATCGGCTACGTGATGGGGCTACTCAAGGGGAGAGCTTTGGACTGGGCTACAGCTGTGTGGTCCGGGGGTTAATTCCCTCCCCAGTACCCGACCTTCTCTGAAGAGATCCGTAAAGTCTTTCAGCACGGATCCAGCAACCAAGAGCCACCCCAGCGCCTGATCGCCCTTCACCAAGCCAGGAAAACCGCGGCGGACCATTCGATTGACTTCCGCACTCTTGCAGCCGCGACCAACTGGAATGATGTGGCTCTGGCAAACCTGTTCCTGGCCAGTCTGAGTGAAGCACCCCAGGACGAGTTGGCACGTCTCGAATCCATCAGTCAGTTCGACCCACTCGTCTGTGCCGCCATTTGTTTATATTTGTATATATTATTGTTTATTTGTTAATAATAATAATAATAATAATAATAATAATGTTTGGACAACCGTGCCAGACAACGCCAGACTGAGAGACAGGTCCCACCCGGCCAGCCGTACCCCAGGCGAGGGTCCAGTCCCCGACCAGAGGAGAGGCAAACTGATGGAGTCGAACCCATGGACCTTTCCCGTGCGGGCATGAAAATATCACCTGACAACTGACACGTCGGAGAGCTTCTTTTGTGGGAAGCTAGGACACACACAAGTTCAGTGCACCCTCTGGTCCAAGAGATGTGGCTCATCTGTTGAGGTGAGAGTGCTCAACAGATATGAAGGGTCTGCCAGGAACGACCATACGCCTTACGCTTACTGCCATGTTCATGCTTCCCGAAAGAGCGATCCAGGTTAACTCGTTGGTCAATTCCGGAGCTGACGCGAACCTAATTGACAAAGTGATGGTCATGGAACTGAACATTCCCACCCTCCCACTACCCCACCCTGAGAATGCTCGATCGTTGGACGGAAAGACGTTCTGCCGCATTACCCACATCACCAAACCCATCCAGCTGATAATTTCTGGAAACCATCATGAGATGATTCAGTTCCGCATCATCCGGTCCCCTAACGACCAGCTCATTTTGGGATTACCCTGGCTCCAGAGACACAACCCCACCATTGACTGGAGTTCAAGCCAGATTCAAGCCTGGTGTCGTGAGTGTCACCAATCTTGCCTGCGATCCGCTCCTGCACCAGCAGAGGGTGCACCCAACCCACCACAAGTCCCCAAGCCCTCCCTGGAGAAGGTGCCCACCCCTTTTCCAAGACTCAGGCACAGACGCTTCCCCCTCATCGACCCTACGACTGTGCCATGGAGCTGCTACTTAGTTCCACACTCCCCTCAAGCCGTCTATACAATGTCTCCAGACCTGAAAGGGAGGCTATGGAGAAATACATCTGGGACTGCCTAGCCAATGGACTGATTCGCCCATCCTCCTCACCCGTGGGCACCGGATTCTTCTTCGTGCAGAGGGATGGCTCATTGCGTCCCTGCATCGACTTCAGAGAGCTAAACAACATTACAGTCAAAAACAAATACCCTCTGCCATTGATGGTGTAGGTTCCGAAGGGTAATATCATATTTTAAAATCAGTCTCATTTAATTATTTCAATTTAGCTACGTTATTAATAACGAACTCAATAGTAATTAAATCATTCAACAGTCATACGGTTGAATCAATACTATGAATTGAACAACAACTTATATGAGATCGAATTTTATAAGTAGTTCTTAAATAGCTAGTTGGCTTGAATCAGTGTTGGAAAACATTGAGACGGACAACCGGTTACAATAAAGAGTATTGAGCATGATAAACACATAAACACAGCTCAATAAAAGGGGGTGACGGAAAAGTAAGGTATTGAAGTGGGAAGAAAGATGAAGGACAAAGGAATGCGCGTACACGTATGCCCGCATCGAGAAAGCGAGGGAAGGAGACAAAGGAAGAGAGAAAGAGCGCGTGCACGTGAGTACACGTAGCGGGCAAAGAGGATGGGGGAAGGAATTGGTGGAGACTGTAGCTTGGGCCTCATAATGGTGGACTATGGTTATAGCGCGTAATGGCACGTACACCTAGTTGAAATTTGGGTGGTCAAGAGACAAATTAATGAAATCACCACAACAAGAGTACTTACGCTTTGGGAAGCGTTTCTGCGAGTTTGCGGTGCTTGATTAAATTAATTTAGAAACTTACAGTCCACTGACTATAAGCCCGGAGGGTTATTTGTACGGAAGAGAGAGAGAGAGAGTACAATGTAATGGATGATAATTTGGAAGTTGTAAACAAGAAAAACAATTTAACAAAGTTACACAAACAATTAATCTAAAGATACAATGTATTATAACATTAACAAGACTAATGCCCAGATGCGCAGCCTTACTTGGTGGCGAATATCTGATGATATTCGACCAGTCTCAAATAGCTGACCGTCGTCAGCAGGCAAAGTTTCTTGCTTGGAGAATCTGTGATGCTCCAGGGAATGAACGCTGCCCAGGTACCGTTGTGCCGGGGGAAGGGCGTCTCTGGCGGGACCAGGGAAATCCGTCTCTGGCCTGACCAGGGGAAGGTGTCGTCGACTCACGCGTGGGTGGAGTTGGAAGAGAAGCCGTCGTCTTCTAGCCCCAAAGTTGATTAAAACCGCACAATGTATGTGCGATCTCTGATAAAATATCGGATCTTTGCAAGTATTCGGATGTGTATAATTTCAGAACTAGCAGGCCCAATGAATAGAACCGTGATCAAGGGTTCAGACACAAAGGGAGTGTTCTTAAAATTAATTAGGTGGGAGTCTCTTTTGGAACGAACAGCACGGGATAGCCGTAGGTTAGAAAGAGGCCGTTAAATTTGCGCCTGAGGCTTTTGTGAGGTCCAGCAGTTGTGTATTTCCGGCGTTGATTGCGTCATCAATGGCGTAGACAAAGGCGTTTCCCTGTTTCAAAAAGTTCTTACGTTTGCCCCAACATCCCCCCTTGGCCTTAGGACGAGCTCAAATCAGTCCTGAGGACACAAAGTTGGTCAAAAGTCCATTCACAGTACATGACAGGCTTGCAACATCTGGGCAAAGAATACAGACTGCTAACATCTGGGCAATTGATTACAGACTGCTAACATCTGGGCAATTGAGGTAGGTTATGTATGCTATACTAGGCAAAGAAACAAAACAAAGGTACATATCAAAATACATGGTTGACCGTTGGTTACATATTCCCTGAGATTATATGTGTTAGTACACAAAGGCATGCAGTTCTAGGGCTGGGTGAAGTGCGTAGGGGGTTATTGTCCCTATCACTCAACACAGTCTCCTGCAGTCCTGGGTGAAAGAGGAAGAACACCACAGGGCTTGCGTTTAAATCGGTCAGGGATTCTGGTGAGGGAATCAATTTTAGTGTGTAAAGTTTGAATGTGTCTAGAGAGAATTAGTACCACACCCGCAGTAACGATCCAGCCACCCAGGAGAAGTCCAAACGCGACTCCGCTAATAGTACCCCAGGGATCAGATGACCTTCTGACTATTGGACTGAGGAGAGTAGTTTGGAGTCCAGACTGATCCAAACTGAATTGGACCGTTTTGGTCCCTTCAGACAGGAGTTGCTGTCGAAGGGTGTCACCAAGATCGAGTGTGTAGCCTCGAAAGGCATCTACCATCTCTATTTCTGTCTCATATCTCTCAGGATTGAGGTAGTGTAGGACAGTGTCCTCAATATGGACAGTAGTCCCTTGGGGGACTGTAATAAAGATGGTTTGGTTGGGGAGTTTCATCCTTCTGGCTGTATCGTGGTGGTCGTAGGACCTTGTGATCTCCTGCTTAGGGGTGTTCACAAGCCACCAAGCCCCAACTCTCTCTATGCAGGTTTCCTCGACATCATCCTTTATAGTCATGCTAGCCCTGCATCTTTCTGAAGATGCACCGACTCTAAGGCCACACAAGCGTTCAGTGGTATCTCTAATGAATGGGTTGCTAGGACATACCCAGTGAATGTCTTTTGTGAGAGTACACATGTCTAGGTTAGGGATAAGGTAGAGTGTCGGGCTATCTTCATGATAGGCTAGCATGGGTGGTGTTTTGATATGTACATGTATGTCATCCTGCCAGAAGCCTACATTGAGGGCAGACTTAAGGCGATATATATGTTGCCTTTCTATAATAGGTAGATTAAGGATGAATCCTATCTCTAGCTTTGCAGGATTGACGTATATAGGGATGGCACTACCCAGGCTATAGGCCAAATGAACCTGTGAAGTTTGAACTGTGGTGGTGGTAGCAGACTGTACAATACTTTCAACCATACTGAGGGGTACGAGGTATGAAGGGATAGTTCCTCCACTCAGGCTATTCACTGAGGAGCTGACTTCCCTTCGGAGGTCGGACATAAGATCCCTGATCATACGCACCGCAGAGGTTTTGGTCTCTACAATATGGGACAGCTTGCTGAGGGCATAGACAGTACTATTCAAAAGTGTTGAATGCCTGTTGACTGTAAGTATGGTACCTTGTAAAGTCCTACCAACACCCTGCAATTGCTGCTGTTGGACAAACAGTTTCTGCTGTATCTCTGGCATCTCCTGCTTCAGGTCGTTCACCTGCCTTTTTATTGTGCTCAAACTAACAGAATTAGTAGCAGAAAGACCAACTGAAAACAACGACCCAATCGCAGAAACTGCAGATAACAACCCCCCTAGGAATCGCTTCTGATGCTTTGTTCCCCCTAGTTCTTCTTCAGTTACTAGGAACTTCTGCAATTGTTCCAAGATGTGGACAGTAGTCAGGCAAGCATGTTCCAGGGTTGTTTGGGTTTGGCTGTTCAGATACCTCCCATCGGAGGGGAGGTCCTTGGGCGCATCCATGTGTTTCTGGTAAACGTCCTGAGGGTCAAGGCGGACATAGACCCTTTGGGTGTAGTGGTGGCAATTTACTAGAAGAAGTCCAGGAGCATCCTGGAGAATGATGCCAGTAGGAGGTCCTGGTTCCACCACCTCGTCGGACTGTGCTGCCCGAAGAACCAGGAGCATCACAAGGATCCACTCAAGGTGCATTCTGGAATGGATATAGGTTGAAGTGGATTAGTGCCCGGGAACGGAAGGTATATGAGGGGTAAGTAGCATGCTACATTAGTGGTGAGGGAGCCTATCTACCAGTTAGTCATGAGACCCCCCTTGGACGGTTGAAGGGTTATATGGCCTAATCTGGTTAACATGGACCCACTTATACACTGGAGTTTGGTTTGGCTTTGAGATCCTGATGCGGTAACCGGTGACAGCTTTCCCACAATCTCATGAGGGCCAGACCAGTTTGGGAGAAACTTTTTAGGCGTACCGATGGGTTTGGTAAAGTTGAAATACAGTACCTTGTCCCCAACCTGATATTCACTCTCGGTCGCCCTTATGTCATAAAAGGCCTTCTGTCCTTTAGCACTGCCCTCCAGGTTTCCCTGAAAGGTGGCCCTGAGGTGTGCTTGCAGGTCCGCTACATATTGGTGGGTAGCATATGTTGCAGCCACACTCACATCCTCAGGCCTGTAGAGGAGGTGTAGGGGAAGAGTCATCTCTCTCCCTGTCATCATCTCAAACGGGGTAACTCCGGTAGAGCGGTGAGGAGTTGATCTGATGGCCATCAGCACCAAAGGGAGTTTCACGTCCCAATCTTTGCCATTAGCCTTCACGTATTTCCTCAGCATGCCAACAATGGTACGGTTGGCTCGCTCAACCTGTCCGGATGACTGAGGGTGGTAGGCAATGTGGAACTTTGCCTCGACACCCAGCATTTCCCACAATGAAGTCATTACCATAGCTGTGAAGTGAGTGCCTCGATCTGAGTCGATAGACAAAGGAAGGCCCCAACGTGGTTGACCAGCTGAAGACGTGGTTGACCAGCAAGATGGCTGTAGTTTCAGCCGTGTCATTAGGGGCAGGAAGAGACTCAACCCATTTGGTAAAGGCACAAGTTACCGTGAGGAGGTACTTGTTACCTCTTGAGGATTTTGGAACGGAGCCGATCCAGTCTATTTGGAGGTTCGACCAGGGAAACGCGATTCCCCTCCTCTGTAGAGGAACTCGGTGTAGGAGTTGTGATGGCTGAAACTGGCAACAGACTAGACAACCACTGACATATTCTGTAATGTCCTTAGCCATGAATGGCCAGTACACCACCTGTTGGAGCATTTTATAGGTGGCCTTGGAGCCTCTATGACCCCCACAGGGTGCATCATGAGCATGAACGATCATCACTCCCCGATGCTCAGCTGGAATGACCCATCGGGGAGGTTTCTGATCATTTGGGGTGTACACCAACAACCCTTTTTCAATCTTCAGATGTTTTCTGAGATTGTACAATGTCCTCAGATCGCCGGATTGGTCCAGCGATTCTGCTGAGATGGGGTCTTTCAGAGGATCCGACACGAACCGGTAAATGGCCTTGATCACCGGATCCTGTTTCTGCATGGTGACTAGGTTGGTGTCGCCGGGCTTCCTACCCAAACACACGGTTTGGTGACTGTTGTCTGGTTGGTCTTGACCATTCCGAGCCTGTCTGCGAGTGATTGCGTTCACTGAGCAGGTGTTCACTGCTGGGAGCCACTCTTCTTGGAACTGCCAAGGGCTACCATCTAACACGCTGGATTTGGCTAACCGATCTGCTTCATCGTTGCCATCCTTGTCCGGGCCTGCGACTTGAGAGTGCCCCTTGACCTTTTTCCAGTATACCCTCATGCCACGATCACTGACAAGTTTGTCACAAGCCAAGAAAAGTTCTGAGTGCTTCACGGCCTTTCCTCTGGCATTGTTCATACCATTCTGTTTCCACACTGGGAAGTGAGAGACAAAACTGTACCGGGCGTAGTTTGAGTCTGAACAGATCACTAACTCTGGAATGTTAGCCCGAGCTGCCTGTTGTAGGACGATAAGCACACCGGCTATCTCCGCATACTGGCTAGTCTTGGGTCCAAGTTGATACTGTTGGGGTTCATCGACAGAGTAGTTTGCCCAAACTATACCTACACCGGCTTGGACTTGGCTCTCATGATGGAATGAGCACCCGTCCACATAGACTTTTGGGAGACCGCGACAAACATTCTCATCAAAATAGTGATGGTTCGATGGCAGTGTTGCAGTTGTAGTCATCATGGGGAGTTCGTGAGGTTCACCCTCACCAATGCAATGTTGGCATTCCGCCAACCCTTGGCCCAGGGCCATTTTGTGGTTCTGAGCATACCTCACCTCAACCTCATAGCCTTGCAGAGCCATTATCCAGGTTGCGATGCGACTGTTGGAGACTCGGCCTTCTCTGAGTCGCTGACTATTTAGGAAGGACACAGGTTGGTGGCAGGTCTCAATGATAATTTTCTGCCCTCCGATGTAGCTCCGAAAGTGCTCTACTGACCACACCGTAGCGACTAGGGCTTTTTCACAGTCCGAGAACTTCAGCTCAACACTGGTCAATGACCTACTGGCATATGCGACCACACGCCTGTCTTGGTCATACTCTTGTGACAAGGCAGCACTGAGACAGTGCTCTGAGAAGCTTGCCTCAAGATAGAACTCCTTGTCCTTATCTGGGTAGGCAAGACATGGCGCAGTGCGGAGCCTGCGTTTCATCTCCTTGACAGCACTTTCTTGGGCTGTTTCCCACAGAAAGTCTCTGTCCTTTTGGAGCAATTGAGTCAGGGGCCTGGAAATCTCTGCATAGTCCTCGATGAACTGTCGAGAATAATTACAGATCCCCAGGAAGCTCCGCAGTTCCGACACATTGGTTGGTGACTTGATGTCCTGAATGGCTTGAGCCCTGCTGGACTGTGGTTCTACACCATTGGCTCCAACCAGGAGTCCGACGTACTCCACCTTGGATCGGCACCACTGACCCTTTGTCAGGGACAGTTTGGCGCCCGCACAGGAGAGTTGATTGAGCACGTGACGGATCTTTTGAGCGCCTTGCTACTGCACTTAACTGGCCAAAAGACATTTGGACCACCTTGCTGCAGTGTAAACTGACCGGTAAAGCGCAGGATGCAGTGGCTACCTTGTCGCTTGCCGATAGTTTAAATTATGAAGTCGTTAAGGCTGCGGTGCTCCGTGCTTATGAGTTGGTGCCGGAGGCTTATAGGCAGAAGTTCAGAGACTACCGAAAGACCTCGACTCAGTCTTTTGTTGAGTTCGCTAGGGAGAAGGGAGCTCTGTTCGATAAATGGTATGCTGCTAGCAAATCCACAGACTATAATTCACTCCGAGAATTAATTTTATTGGACGAATTTAAGAAGTGCACGCCAGAGAGGTGTGTAGTATATTTGAATGAGCAAAAGGTTACGTCCTTAAGTGAGGCGGCAATCTTTGCCGATGAGTTTACCCTCAGACATAAAGGTGTGTTTGCGACGTCTCGTGGGAAAACTGCTGAGGCTGAGGTTGCGTCATCAGTTAAACCCCCTAAATCTCCCCCTACACGCTCTAAGGAAGAGCGGGAGTGTTTTTACTGCCACAAGAAGGGTCATGTAATAGCAGATTGCTATTTATTAAAAAATAAAAATACCAGTACCCCAAAACCTACCGGGTTGGTTAGAGCAGTATCTCATAAACTTCCCAGTACCAGTGAAGAAGGTAGCGTTGGCTACGCGCCATTCGTATTTGAAGGATTTGTGTCTCTGGTTGGGGAACCGAATGTCCAAAAGGCAGTTCGAATTTTAAGGGACACTGGGGCATCCCAGTCCTGGCTTACTGGCGGGGGTCTTGCCCTTGTCAGATACGTCCTCCTGTGGGGCGGACATCATAGTTCAAGGAATCGAGATGGGTTTTATTAGTGTTCTGTTGCATAAGGTGCAAGTTAACACGGATTTAATGTCTGGCTGTTTTAAACTAGCCGTGCGTTCTTCTTTACCAGTTCCAGGGATAGACCTTATTATGGGGAACGATATTGCCGGTGGAAAGGTGTACCCTGTACTAGAGGTTGTGAAAAACCCTGAGACACACGCTACGCCAGAGGTTTCGAAAACTCCCCCTGACATTTACCCTGCATGTGTGCTTACCCGAGCACAAGCACGAAAATGGGGCAAGCAGGTGAATTTGTCAGACTCTATCTTAGCCACTCCGTTCGCTAGCGATGTTCCGGTACCCGAGAGATCGCCCAAAAAGGTGAAGGAGAAACACTTGTCAAGGGAGATACTTTCGATGAAGCTGCCAGTCACACGCGAGCAGCTTATTGACGCTCAGAAAACGGATACATCACTCAAGCAGTGTTTTAAATCTGCTGTCACCCTTGAAGCTGTGAAAGATAGGCCAGTAGCTTATTTCGTGGAAAAGGGTCTGTTGATGAGGAAATGGTCATTGCCTGTTGCCGCTGGCATGGATTGGGGTGTGGTAACTGAAATAGTTGTACCCACACCGTATCGCCAGCAGGTGTTATCGTTGGCACACGAGAACCCTTGGTCTGGTCACCTAGGAATAACCAAAACGTATAACCGGGTTTTGCAACATTTTTTCTGGCCCAAATTAAAGACCACGGTTACGGAATATTGCAGAACCTGCCATAGTTGTCAGGTGACAGGAAAACCCAACCAGGTAATTCCTCCTGCTCCTCTATGTCCTATCCCTGTTATGGGTGAACCATTCACTCAAGTGATAGCGGATTGTGTGGGTCCGTTACCGAAAAGTATGCAGCTACACGATTTCCGGAGGCGATTCCTCTCCGTGCCATTACTGCCAAAGCAGTGGTGAAGGCTTTAACCAAGTTCTTTTCAACCTTTGGCTTCCCTAAGACGCTTCAGACCGATCAGGGATCTAACTTTCTGTCAAAGATATTTAAACAGATTTTAAGTTCCCTTGCAATAAAGCATAAGGTCTCTTCCGCATACCATCCCGAATCGCAAGGTGCGCTCGAACGCTGGCATCAGACGTTTAAATCAGTTTTACGAAAATACTGTCTGGAAACTGGAAATAGCTGGGACGAGGGAGTGCCTTTTGCATTGTTTGCCCTAAGAGAAACTGTGCAGGAGTCACTTGGCTTTAGCCCAGTCGAATTGGTTTTCGGTCACACAGTACGAGGGCCCCTCCAAGTTCTTAAAGAACAAATCATGTCTGACTCGTCTGTTAGGTCCACTAATGTGTTGGACTATGTAAGTGAGTTTCATCGGGCTTGCTCTATGGCAAAAGAAGCACTTACCACTTCTCAGAGCGCTATGAAAAAGCGTTATGACCGGAAGTCGGTTGTGCGCTCCTTTAGTGTCGGAGATCAGGTGCTGGTTTTGCTGCCTATTCAAGGTTCTGCGCTGTCTGCTCGCTTCTCAGGTCCTTACACTGTGGAAGAGAAGTTAAGTGATACTGACTATATAATTCGCACTCCTGACCGTAGACGTCAGTCCCGAATGTGTCACGTAAACATTTTAAAGATGTACCATGCCAGAACTCCAAAACTGAAGGAGAATAATGTTTTACCGATCTTGGCTATAGCTTCGGTGTTCCTGGTGGGCACTTCTGATCTGGCTGGGGATGAGGACGGTCTGCTGCTCCGTAACGCACCACAGCAGTGCGCTAAGCTACTAAATTCAGAAGTACTAGCGGATCTGTCTTCCCACCTTAACCATTTGCCAAAAGGTGGCCAGTGGTTCCCGGTTCAGGGTGTCTTGGTTAGGGGGCACTTGGCCTTGTGTCTGGAGCGAGGGGGCTAACTGCGCACATAGATTTGTGGGAGCGAGGGAGTCACTAGGTGGTTCCTCAACCGCCACTCTGTCACATGACGTGTGTCCAGTGGTCCCCATATTGATGGGCTTCGGCATGACTTGCGCCCATAGCTGTCCGCGATGACAGTCAATCAGGGGGGCCAGTCTGTCCAATAGGTCCTGGCCAATCAACATCCGTTCCGTGTTAACCTTGGAGATGTACACAGGGTGTACAATTTTCATCTCCTGGAAGGTGAATTCCAGCCAGGCTTTCTGAGTGATTGGAGCCTGGTCTTGGGTATAGCTGGTGATGTTGATGTCACAGGCCTCTATCCGAAGGTGTCTCCCAGTGGACAGTGTCATTTGGGTGACCTCTGCAAAGGTGTCCGCGCACATCAGGCTAACTTCGGATCCAGTGTCCAATAAAGCTTCAAGGTACAGTCCGTTTTCAATCAGGACTGTAGTATAAAGACGCTTGGCGTTCCCTTTCTGGATGAGGTCGCCTAGGAACTGCAAAAATGGGTAAGTTAGGGTGATCGGTGGGGTTCTATGAGGCTGTTCATTAATTGGTGAATGAACAGCATCACCTATGGGTTCCTTACCCCACCCAATGAGATAGACTCTCGCTGGTGTGGAGGAAGGCTCCCCGACTAGTCATTCTATAGGAGGACCATCACCACCTTTGCCCAAACGCTTTTCAGCATCCTTTGGTGGGACTTACCCTTTGATAGGGCAGCCAAAGTGTCCTTTATAGAAGCCAGCTCTGACTTCCACTGGACAGGAGCTTGAGGACCTGCCCCACCCTCCTGTTTTCTATATTGTTAGTTTCGGCGGGAATCACGACCCTTGTATTCCCTCTGTTCTCTGTCCCTACCCATGTAGGTCGACTCAGTGCGCGAATGGTAGTCATTCCTTTCTCCTTGGGCATCCCTCGGTTGACGATCACCACCCCTTTTCGACTGCCTGTCCTTCCATCCCCTTGTTGCGCTGTTGCGATGTGAAGGCCGGTTTTGCTGGACACGGGAGTGAGAGGGTTTTGGAGCAGGAACTTCAGATCCCTCCAGTTCCAATGAAACCTTTGTGGGGGCCTGAACTATGATGACCCTTTGGTCCTCTTCCCTTTTGTCATTTGAGCGGACCACTGTTTCCCATGCCATCTGTGCCAATTTTTTGATGTCGCGCATCGACGGATCGTCCTGCCGCGTCATAAGCATGACATGGGTTCACACACAGGGATGTAAGTTATGCAGGAATTTGAAGGCCCTGAAAGAATGCATGTCGCAACCTGTTATAGAATTCCCTTGGGTGTTCGTTGCGACGATGCTTGATTTGTATGGCAGAGACAGTTGCCGATGTTTCATCAGCAAACGGAGAATACTCCTCCATTAGAGCTCTGCAGAGTCGGGAATAACTATCACGGGTTGAGGAAGGCTGGGACTCTATGAAAGCGTGGATTGATCTGGAAGTGGTCTTCCAGATCAGCTTAATCTTCTCTCTCTGAGTCGCACCAGGTAAGTCGGAGAGACTATGTGCGATTTCTCTGAGGTAATCCTCAACATTGTGATCCTGCTTTTCTGGGTCAAATCTCTCAATGTCTTTGGCTAGTGCATCCAGCTGTTTCCAGCGGGGACCGCCAGTGAAACGAGTGGTTTGTCGGGGTCGGTAAGTAGTTCCGTGATCGCTATCAGAGTGGCTGGACTCTTCTTCCCGCTGAGTGGTTAGGGTTTGGGAGCGAGAACCATGCACCCTACGCCTAGGGGGCGATGGTGAGTACTCCCTACGAGGTTCCCGATAGGATAACTTTGATTCCCTACCATGCGGGGAATCAGAATCGTGATATGGCATTTCTGCCTTCCTCTGAGGTGGTGAAGCAGAAACACGGCGTGGAGATGAGGTTGCAAAGCGGGTCCTGTGCTCTTGATAAGAGAGACGAGATAGGCGAGGCAGCCCTATATTCCTTTTGTCCCCTCTAGGGGGTGATGAAGGAGACGTAAAGTGTGATGAGCGTGGGTGATGCTCTGTGGAGCGACCCATGGACACACGAAGAGAAGAAACTGGTGCGGGTCTAGTAGGGTCCTTAGAGAGGGAATGTGGATCAGGTATGTAGCCTTCAGTCTCTTCCTCAGAGAGTGAATACAAGTCGGCCTGGAAGAGGGCTAGTAGCAGTTAGCTTAGGTTTGGGCCTATGCTTTGCGTGAGTCCCAAGGTTTCCCAGTTCCGGGTGGGGAGCTGCCCAACGAGGAGGAGCCTCTGATGTAGCAAGCTCCCTAGAGCCAGTAGGCTTGGAGGCAAGTCTCTCCGATACCCCTGTACGGGAGAATTCACTTACCTGTCTTTTGACAATGGACCCAGTAGCACTCTGGCTTTGCTCACCCTCCGTAAGCCTGGAAATACATTCCTCTAGGGCTTCAGTGGTGAGTTTCAGGTCATGGCACAGCTCCTTGACCTCCGAGTCAAGCTTATCATTTCTCTGGCGTAGGAGTTTATTCTCCTTATGCAGAGTGTCAAGCTCCAGACTCGTTTGTCTATGGTACAAGAGAAACAGCCTTCCAACTGTGTCTTGTACAGTGAGCGCACTCCGAGAGGGGTCTTGGATAAGCCGAACCAAGTTGTCCACCCCCGCTGCACACTCCTCAGCAGTGTGCTGCTCAAGCTCCTCCTTGTCTACATGAGACAGTTGAATGAGTTGAGCCACAAACTCACAAATTGAAATATTCTCCAAAGGTGGTGGGCTATCTTCCATAGCCGCAGCACGTGGAGCACGGAAGCTCATTTCGAACTCTAGCTACTTATTTGTGCAAAATGTTAAATTGAATGAAACACGTGAGGTGTGGTGCAATGCAGCAGCACCTTACAAGACAAACAAAACTACTGCGTATTGGCTAGCTACAGTAGTTTGCACAACCAAAAGCTTTCACCGGAATGCTAGCAACGTGGGTTGATTATCACGACTGATTAAGGATAGTACCAGCTTGGCAACAACAGCAGCAACGTGTCCAAATCAGAAGCACTGACTAGTCACAACGTCAATTCACAGGGCCGGGGTAGGCACTTTGAATCAAAACCAGCTATCAGGTTACCAACAGTGTATACCAACACAGCAACAGCACTGATAAACAACACCAGCCCAGTACCTCAGCAGGCCGGG
The DNA here is from genome assembly GCF_963514075.1 of Conger conger. Taxonomy (NCBI): domain Eukaryota; kingdom Metazoa; phylum Chordata; class Actinopteri; order Anguilliformes; family Congridae; genus Conger; species Conger conger. The sequence goes on along the minus strand of NC_083761.1, from coordinate 31,036,672 downwards.
TGAATCTTAAATGGTATGTACTTCTAAAAGAACAAAAAACGGGAAAAGAAAACCAATGACAATTAACCAACACCCTGGAGTGATTAACGATTCAAATTGATTCAATGTGGAATTTGAAATCAGAATTTGATTAATAATCAAAAAGGGATGAGTGGCTAATTGAAGGATGAAAAAGTTAAAATTATGACTAATTGGCAAAATACTTAAAATTAAAGAATTATTTTTAAAAAATGGGAAATGATTAATAAATTAATCAAAACGTATAACCATTAATTATGAATCTGTTAACTTTATTTAAGTGATATGTCAATTACTGAATAATTCTCGTCACTTGGTGAATAAAGCTGCGTTAGTCTCGCGATTATATCAGAGTTACGTCAAGTCGCAATGAACAGAGCTACCACCACAATACAATTGCGTACAAGCACCTTTGGCCTAGTAGGCTAAATCTGGGTTTGGTGCCACCCCGTGGCGTCAAATGGTTGTTCAAGACAAAAATCTTGGTCACACCCCAAAGCTATTCAAACATGAATCAAGCCAACTTTTTCTATTCCTCACATGGGGCGCCAGTATGTAGGTTCCGAAGGGTAATATCGTATGTTAAAATCAGTCTCATTTAATTCTTTCAATTTAGCTACGTTATTAATTACGAACTCAATAGTAATTAAATCATTCAACAGTCATACAGTTGAATCAATACTATGAATTCAACAACAACTTATATGAGTTCGAATTTTATAAGTAGCCTTACAAGTAGTTCTTAAATAGCTAGTTGGCTTGATTCAGTGTTGGAAAAACATTGAGACGGACAACCGGTTACAATAAAGAGTATTTATTGAACACGATAAACACATAAACACAGCTAAATAAAAGGGCGTGACGGAAAAGTAACGTATTGAAGTGGGAATAAAGATGGAGGACAAAGGAATGCGCGTACACGTATGCCCGCATCGAGAAAGCGAGGGAAGGAGACAAAGGAAGAGAGAAAGAGCGCGTGCACGTGAGTACATGTAGCGGGCGAAGAGGATGGGGGAAGGAATTGGTGGAGACTGTAGCTTGGGCCTCATAATGGTGGACTATGGTAATAGCGCGTAATGGCGCGTACACCTAGTTGAAATTTGGGTGGTCAAGAGACAAATTAATGAAATCACCGCAACAAGAGTACTTACGCTTTGGGAAGCGTTTCTGCGAGTTTGTGGTGCTTCATTAAATTAATTTAGAAACTTACAGTCCACTGACTATAAGCCCGGAGGGTTATTTGTACGGAAGAGAGAGAGAGAGTACAATGTAATGGATGATAATGTGGAAGTTGTAAACAAGAAAAACAATTTAACAAAGTTACACAAACAATTAATCTATAAAGATACAATGTATTATAACATTAACAAGACTAATGCCCAGATGCGCAGCCTTACTTGGTGGCGAATATCTGTTGATATTCGACCAGTCTCAAATAGCTGACCATCGTCAGCAGGCAAAGTTTCTTGCTTGGAGAATCTGTGATGCTCCAGGGAATGAACGCTGCCCAGGTACCGTTGTGCCGGGGGAAGGGCGTCTCTGGCGGGACCAGGGAAATCCGTCTCTGGCCTGACCAGGGGAAGGCGTCGTCGACTCACACGTGGGTGGAGTTGGAAGAGAAGCCGGTCGTCTTCTAGCCCCAAAGTTGATTAAAACCGCACAATGTATGTGCGATCTCCGATAAAATATCGGATTTTTGCAAGTATTCGGATGTGTATCATTTCAGAACTAGCAGGCCCAATGAATAGAACCGTGATCAAGGGTTCAGACACAAAGGGAGTGTTCTTAAAATTAATTAGGTGGGAGTCTCTTTTGGAACAAACAGCACGGGATAGCCGTAGGTTAGAAAGAGGCCGTTAAATTCGCGCCTGAGGCTTTTGTGAGGTCCAGCAGTTGTGTATTTCCGGCGGTTACTGTATTGGCTAAATTTCTATTAAAAGACAAAGGCGTTTCCCTGTTTCAAAAAGTTCTTACCTTTGCCCCAACAATGGACTCCGCTTTTCATCCTCTACACGATGCCACCATCTTCACCAAGTATACACCAACCATGTATTTGTCTACCTCGACGACATCCTGATCTACTCCAAGGAGCATGAGACTCATGTCAGACAAGTCCTTCAGAGACTTTTGGAGAACAAATTATTTGTCAAGGCGGAGAAGTGTGTCTTCCACACAGTCACTGGTTTCATTTTGGAAAATGGACAGATCAGGGCGGATCCCAAGAAGGTTCAGGCGGTCACTGACTGGCCCACGCCTGTCTCTCGAGAACACCTCCAACGCTTCTTGGGATTCGCCAACTTTTACAGAAGATTTATGAGGTCCTACAGTCAGGTTGTCTCCCCCCTCACCAAGCTTACATCCACTGCCATGCCATTCTGTTGGGGTCCCGAAGCGGAGGGGGCATTTATCAAGATCAAGAAACTATTCTCCTCCACTCCTATCCTGGTGCACCCCGACCCCACCCACCAGTTTGTTGTGGAGACGGATGCGTCCGACACTGGGGTGGGAGCCGTGCTGTCACAAGTCTCTGCCTCCGACAACCGGTTACACGCATGCACTTTGTTCTCCAAAAAGCTTTCTCCAGTGGAGAGAAACTATGATGTGGGGAACCAAGAACTCCTTGTTGTGAAACTAGCACTAGAGGAGTGGAGGCATTGGCTGGAGGGGTCCGAGAAACCTTTTGTCATCTGGACAGACCACAAAAACTTGGCATAGCTCCACACAGCTAAAAGACTGAACTCACGCCAAGCTAGATGGTCACTATTCTTTGGAAGATTCAACTTTGCCCTCACCTACTGCCCAGGTTCCAAGAATGTTGAGCCAGATGCCCTGTCCCGACAATTTAACACCTGTCCTGAGCGTGAGGCGCCTGAGAACATCCTCCCGAGTTCCTGCACCATCGCGTCAGTGACTTGGAAGATTCAGGTGGTGATCCAGAGGGCTCTATGGGAGGAGCCCGATCCCAGGTCCAATCCTGGAACACGCCTCTATGTCCCCTCAGCTGCTTGGACACACGTGCTTCAATGGGCTCATTTGTCTCCCCTGTCCTGCCATCCCGGCTTTACCCACACTTTACCCATGATCCCCGACACCAGGCACTTCATCAAGGCTTACACCACCTGCGCCAGAAGCAAGGCCTCCCACCAAGCCCCTGCTGGTCTACTCCAACCTCTGCCCGTGCCCAGCCGACCCTGGAGCTATATTGGGGTGGACTTTGTTACCGGACTTCCCCCTTCCGAAGGTAACACCACCATCCTCACCGTGGTGGGCCGATTTAGTAAAGCAGCCCACTTCATCCCCATACCCGGATTACCCACTGCCCAAGAGACTGCGGACATACTTATCAAAGAAGTATTCCGCATACATGGAATCTCCTCAGACATCATATCCGACCGCGGTCCACAATTCACTTCACAAGTGTGGAAAGCTTTCTGCCTGGCCCTCGGTGCCACAGCCAGGCTCACATCCGGCTACCACCCCCAGTCCAATGGGCAAACCAAGAGGGCCAACCAGGATTTGGGAGCCGCTTCACGTTCCACGTTTCATGTATTAAGCCTGTATCCTCTCACCCCCTTGACTCTTGCGCCGTCATCGACCCTGAGGTCGGTACAGGCTGCCTACCGTCTGCCTGTACTTCTGCCCTGCTGACAGCTTTCCTGGCTACCGGACCTTTTGCATGGTGTACTGATTACGAGACTGCCTTCTCCCTCGGTACTGCACTTTGGTTTTGGCTGGATTTTACGTGTACGAACATTGCTTGTTTTTGGACTACGCTCTCTGGATATTCCCAAAATAAAGCTCTGCCGGGACTTTATTTCACCCGTTTCTGAGTCATGCATTTTGGGTCCAACCCCCCCACGCACCCGTCTCAGAGTTCATCTTGATAGATGCACACAATCCACTCCTGTAATATACACTAATTGTAAATACCAAATAAGAGACATGTATGAGTACAACTTTTGATGGCAATCGGGATGAACAGAACAAATAATGTCACGATCAAGATAGGTGGTGACTATCTACCTAAGGAATGAGTCGGACATGAGTGAAGTGCTTTTATGCGAAAATCTGAAACGCAGACAGAAGCAGATAATTATTCTCTGTAAATACTGGTCATTGGCTGACAATGCAATTGCATAGCCATCCTTTGTGTCTGTGATTGAAAAATACAACAGGTTTTGGCACAGTTAAATGCAATCAATGTTGTGGCATTTTTTTTGCGAAAAGTAACTGACTTCAGAAAATATTTCTGTTGAATGTTTGAATGTGGTGGTGATCTTTGATAAGCCGTATTTCATCACTAACACAAATGTCACCATAATATAAGCAATGTGATGACTGTAATGAGTCTTCAGTGTATTTGTTATTTGCTAGGGTCAGGCCCTGACAGGGTATATGATAGGGAGATGGAGTGTAGAATAGGGAATGGGAAGGAAACAAACACTGCAGACCGATGAGTAACTCTGGTCCTGTCTGCCTAAACAAATCTAACTAACCCTCAGCTAGTCTTTGAAAACTTACCGGGCTCAAAGTGGTGTGTAGCCAAACTCCAACAGAGATCAAGTCTCCTCCCACGATCGCCTGCAAATATAATAAAGGAGAAATATCAAAGAAAAATAACCGTGTCCCGTTGGTAGGACGCAATCCAGCTGGAAACACTCTACCTTTACCGGAGCCTCTATACGGCAAGCAGAGTGGCCAATCAAAGGCACAGTCAGGGTGGGCGAACAGGGTTGAACACGAGTGAAGGCGAACAGATCAAGAATGACAGTCAAAGACAAACGAGGCAATACACAAGAATCGAACAGCAAACGCACAAAAACGACTAAGTAAGAGTAATAAATTCAACAAAAATACAGTCATACACAGGCAAATGATGCAATCACTAATGCACACTCAAATGCAAAGGGTCGCAAAGCTAGTCTACCCAGATCAGTAGTATTGGTGGCCTTTTGAAATAAGCAAGTGGAAATTACCTATCTGTGGCAAACTGGACGTAAAACGAAGATGGTTGTGCATCCAGTGAAGATGCACAAAAGCTTATGACAGAGGTTGTAGCAGTGTTATTTAGGAAATCCATACATAGAAAATTGCTGAAAATGGAGAGGCTTGGGTGTCTCGGTGGCACAGCCTGTAGAGCACTGACTGCATGCTCATTGCGAGCCGCGACGTCGGCGTTTCGAATCCGACCGTCTGACATTTGTCACATGTCTTCCCCTCTCTCTCGCTCCCATTCTTCCTGTCTCTCTATACTATATACTGTCCAATATAGCTGAAAAAGGCCTAAAAAATATCTTTAAAAAAATCAAAAATAGAGAGGCTTTGTTTGAGATTTATGACAGTAAGAAAGTAAATTTGTCAACCTGTAAATTAGTCTCTTCAGTCTGAAGCCAAATTGTTTGGGATGCAGAGTCTGCTATTCAAATGGACCTTTAATTGCCCAACCACCAAATTTTCTGCTAGATATTATTGTGGAAAGATTTTTGGTCTATAGTCATGCACTTGAATAGACTTGAATATGCAGCAGTTCAAATGGAAGACTATGGTCAATATCCTGTTTTATTGATGGTTTAACTAGGGTTAAATAAGTGTGTGATGGGGAGGCTCCAAATATACCCCTAACATTGAAATTAAAAGATGATGTGATGTCTTTTATTTTAAGTCTTTCGAAATGGTGGCAATGTATTCATTATCTACAACTAAATTCCATTTTCCATTTATCTAAAAAAGACACCAAAAGACTCTAGCAATTATCAGTATTTTCCATAGTTGATCTTATCCCTTTTCCAATAAGTACAGAAATGAAAAGTCCGGCTTTTCTTTTTCATTTTGGTAACAACTAGTTCTCAGTCATTTATAGATAATTATATTGTGTGACTTTGATTATAGATAATTGGATTATGTGACTAACATAACTACATTTTCATTTCAAAGTTAGAACTTTTATCATTTGCTATACCTTATCATACGACAAAGTAGGATTTATTTTTCATGATCTTAAATCAATAATATGAAAGTTATTTATAAATTATTGCTTTCCAGCATGTTTTTGCAAGATATCCTTCCACTCTGTTTCAATATATTCATCAGTATTCGTTTTTGGTATAAATCAGAATTAACTTCATTTTCCACCAAGATTAAATATTTGTGTATGTTTCCTTGCAATTTTGCTTATGATGTGGTGTGATATACCAGTTACATTTTAAGGTGTCCTTAATCAAGTAGGTACATTTCTAAAGTTATTTTAACTTACATGTATTTTCTTTTCTCCTGATTTATAAGCCCAGCAGAAATTACATTTGTAAATATGACTGAGATACATTCTTGTTGATTGGGTACATTATTTGATGATTGTGCTAGATGCTGTGAAGTCAGTTATAATGTGGGATGTTTATGGAGACTTAATACATTATCCCAGTACATTTCTGTGTGGTTTTAAATGTATACATTAATTTGTATACATTTAAACTATAAATATATCTTGTCCATGACTCATGACTCTAAATTCAAGAAAGTAAAACATTCTTGGCTCAACATTTTTTATAGCCATTCCACCAAATATCCTTTTTGGCTTCAGCTTTTAGTTCCAGTTGACCTTAGCATGGCTAACGGTCTCTTTTTAGTACTGGGTTCTGTTGTGCCATCAATTCATCCAGGTTGTAATTATGGGGATCATATCCCTCTACTAGTACAAACCCAGCCATTCAAGGTTTAAATAAAAAAACAAAAACAATAATAAAAACAGTGTAGACAGGCAGGAAGTCTCACTTAGTCTCTACCTTTTCTTTTGTCCTGTTCTTCCTTTCCACCCCTTCCCCTCTCCATTTCCCCACCTGAGGAGCCCTAGTAATTGCCTTATATTAGAGAGTGTTTGTAGCCGCAGGGAGACTTACTGGAGGAATGCTGCAACTCATGAGCCCTATCAAAACACAGGTGTAGAAGTCTATATTTAACATTTGGGCTTTTACCATTGATAATTCCATGTTCTTGCCCTGCCTATAGTTATTCTGAGAATCTTGTGTCTCTAGCACAAATTAATAATAAAATCAAATTTCTGGGTAACTAGGGCCTGCTGTAAGAACCTATTTATACTCCAGAGTATGCCACACAAATATTCAAAGATATTTTAAGCCTGTATAAGCAGTACAATTCTGCAGATAATAAATAATAAAATCATATATTTCATTCCTACCAATCAACTGTTTTGACTAATGAAACTCAGTTTGCATCCTTTTCATTTGGGAATTAGGGGAGACCGGGGTGAGTTTTCACATGTGTAAGTTGTCACACTGGGTGGCACGGATGGTGCAGTGGATAGCACTGCCGCCTCACAGCAAGGAGGTCCTGGGTTTGAATCCCGGTCGGCCGGGGCCTCTCTGTGTGGAGTTAACATGTTCTCCCTCTGGCTGCGTGGGTTTCCTCTGAGTGCTCTGGTTTCCTCTCACAGTCCAAAGACATGCAGGTTAGGCTGATTGGAGAGTCTAAATTGCCCAGAGGTATGAGTGTGTGAGTGAATAGTGTGTGTGCCCTGCGATGGACTGGCAACCTGTCCAGGATGTATTCTTGCCTTTCGCCCAATGTATGCTGGGATAGGCTCCAGGCCCCCTGCGACCCTGCTCAGGATAAGCAGGTTAGGATAATGAATGAATAAATTAATGAATGAATGAAGTTGTCACACTGTACATTCTTTCTGTACACTTGAAGCACTACCTCAAAAATGTAATAGATATTTTGTTTGACTTCATAGTCTGAGGTCAACTTCCTGTTTACACATGTCACACGAATATGAAGTGAGGACAGTTTTCTTATTCTTTACCTTCAAAAGACTAATTTGGTCAAGCCCTTTGAAACAACCCATTTTTTCACTTTAGCTAGTGGTAAATTTCACCACAAAAAGTAAGATTAAGAAAATTTGCTGAAAAAACTAATACATTAAAATTTCTTGCACTGCCCCTTCTGCTGGACTCCTGTTCAATAATTATGTAATGTACAGTATTGTGCAAATGTTTTAGGCAGGTGTGAAAAAATGCTGTAAAGTAAGAAAGCTTTCAAAAATTGAAACGTTAATAGTTTATTTTTATCAATTAACAAGTGAGCGAATGGAAGAAAAATCTAAATCAAATCCATATTTGGTGTGACCACCCTTTGCCTTCAAACCAGATTCAATTCTTCTAGGTACACCTGCACAAAGTCAGGGATTTTGTAGGCATATAGTCAGGTGTGTGATTAACCAATTATACCAAACAGGAGCTAATGATCATCAATTTAATATGTAGGTTGAAACACAATCATTAATTGAAACAGAAACAGCAGTGTAGGAGGGTTAAAACTGGATGAGGAACAGCCAAACTCTGCTTCCAAGGGGAGGTTGCTAAAGACAGTTTAATGTCAGAAGTCATACACCATGGCAAGACTGAGCACAGCAACAAGACACAAGGTAGTTATACTGCATCAGCAAGGTCTCTCCCAGGCAGAAATGTCAAGGCAGACAGTGGTTTCCAGATGTGCTGTCCAATCTCTGTTGAAGAAGCACAATGAAACGGGCAACGTTGAGGACTGTAGATGCAGTGGTCAGCCAAGGAATATTGGCTGCAGCAGAAGGCAGTTTGTTCACCGAAGGGCTGGAGAGCGGTACAAGAATGAGTGTCTGTAGGCAACAATGAATCATGGTGGAGGTTCCTTGCAAGTTTGGGGCTGCATTTCTGCAAGTAGAGTTGGGATTTAGTCAGAATGAATGGGCTCCTCAATGCTGAGAAGTACAGGCAGATACTTATCCATCATTACATTACATTACATTACGTGGCATTTAGCAGATGCTCTTATCCAGAGCAACGTACAAGTGCAAATCAATCACAAGAACAAGTACAAAAGTAGACCTGAGAGGACAGTACAGTTCCGAGTCCTAGTGTAAACATACAGAAATTCAGAACCCTTGAAGAGTACAATCAACATTCAAACTAGCATACCACTGTTGGCAGCTAGAATACAACAACAGCCAATAAAAACAACAATACCTATACAAGTAACGATATCTATACAGAAGTGCCATTACGGTCTAAGGCTAATCACAGTGATTGTGAGTTGGAGAGGGAAAGGTGTAGCCTGAAGAGATGGGTCTTCAGTCTGCGCTTGAAGGAGGTCAGAGACTCTGCCGTTCTGACATTCACCGGGAGGTCATTCCACCACCGTGGGACCAGGACAGACAGCAGTCGTGAGCGTGAAGTGCAGGTGTGGTGAGGGGGAGGCGCCAGACGGCAGGAAGTGGCAGAACGGAGGGGTCTTGTTGGTGTATAGGTCTTGATAAGGGATTGAATATACACAGGGGCTGATCCTTTAACTGCCTGGTATGCGAGCACCAAAGTTTTAAATTTGATGCGAGCCATAACAGGCAGCCTGTGGAGGTTGCTGAGCAGGGGGGTGACATGTGAATGTCTGGGAACATTGAATACCAGACGGGCTGCAGCATTCTGGATGAGTTGTAGGGGTCTGATGGCAGATGCTGGAAGGCCAGCCAGCAGAGAATTGCAATAGTCCAGGCGGGACAGGACCATTGCTTGAACAAGGAGCTGAGTGGAGTAGGTGGTGAGAAAGGGTCGGATTCTCCGGATGTTGTACAGGAAGAACCTGCACGCCCGGGTCACCGTAGCGATGTTCTTGGAGAAGGATAGCCTGTTGTCCATCACCACTCCAAGGTTTCTTGCACTAGGGGATCATGCAATACCGTCAGGGAGGTATCTGATTGGCCCCAAATTTATTCTGCAGCAGGACAATGACCCCAAACATACAGCCAATGTCATTATGAACAATCTTGTGTGCAAGTATACCTAGAAGAATTGATGCTGTTTTGAAGGCAAAGGGTGGTCACACCAAATATTGATTTGATTTAGATTTTTGCTTCTGTTCATTCACTTCTTCTGTTCATGCATTTTGTTAATTGATAGAAATAAACTATTAACATTTCTATTATTGAAAGCATTCATATTTTACAGCATTTTTTTACACAGCACTGTACTTCCTATACATGCGGTAGCCTTATATTTGACTATAATAAAGCATACTGAAATTACCGTTTGTCTATTTTAACTGTTCAAGTTTATTTCACTTTTTCCACACTCCATAGTGCAGTTCCACTGTCGTTCGTCACAGAGATTATTGAGGATGGGGGGTAAAGGCAGATGTTATGCAATTGTTAATCGTGGAGATTATTGACGCCAGCCACTGAATATAACAGGGGCACCAGAAATTGCACTCCCCTAACCTCCCAGATCCAGCCCCGATGTCTTTTGATGAAGTTGTAGGGGTATGCCTATATATACAGTCCCCTCCAAAAGTATTGGAACAGCAAGGCCAATTTCTTTGTTTTTGTGAATACATTTGGGGTTGAGTTCAGAATTTCAACTTTTATTTCCTGGTATTTACACCGAGATGTTCTAAACTACTTTTGGTATTGGACCACCCAATTTTTAGGCGTGACATTGACAGTGAAACGGTGAAATAATGAAGTTGAGTGCTGCAAAGTCACAGAGTGACTTTGATGACATCTCCTCCTTTTCATTTTTCTGGAACCTTGCCCAAATCAAAACGGGCTAGGCAAGAGTCAGAGTCAAAAACAAATGAGGCAAAACATGAGTCAAAATTTAACTGTCCAGATGAGAGGATGTTGGTTGTGTAGCCTACATGATGCTTCAGAACAAAGGAAAATGTAAATCTGCATGGTGCACTACGGTACTGCTAAAATAACTGGACTGTGTGGCAGAGGCCACCTACCGCCCATGGACTGAAGTAAAAAGAGCTGTCGCAGTTTAATCTGCGCAGAATGAGGCTTACTCAGTTAGGCAGCTTTATGAAATCCCCCCACTGGCTCTAATCAAAGCCTATGCTTAGTATGTTTTATGTTTGGTGCAGTACATGTAAATGTCACAGCAGTACGCTGTGTCATGCTCTGAGCACCCCATGGCTGTCCTCAGAAAGATATTGTAATGAAACGGATCCTTTTAAAAACATTATTTCATTATTTCAATTGCCATTGCGCAATACAAAAAGAGTAGTAATATAAGTTAGTTATTAGTTTCATGAAACAAGTAAATATATTCATAAATGTTTTTCATTCAGTGGAGAAAAAGACAGTATATAACTAGATTAATACCATATGTCTCAAAAATTGGTTGAAAATTGATTCTAATTGCCATAGCCAATGCCGTTTCAACGTCAGCATATGCACAGAGAAGGGGTGGGATGTGTTGTGGTTTGAGCGTGTTTTTTTGCTGCAATTCCTCTCTTGACCGTTAGAAGTCCGAAATTACTTATTGTTCCTTTAACCCCCCCCTCCCCGAAACAAACTAAATGGAAAGAGTAAAAGCCTGGAAAAGCATTGCAAAAGAAGAATGCAACAGTTTGGTGAGGTCAATGGGTCACAGGCTTGATGCAGTTACTGCAAGCAAGGGATGTGCTACCAAATATGAAGTGTTATTTCTTTCTTTCTTTCTTTCTTTCTTTCTTTCATTAGCACATCAGAAAAAAGCAAATACAAAACATATCAATGAAAGGGGACTGCTAAAGCCAAATCCCTCTCCTCTGTCCTCATCTTCCTCGACCTGTTGACCGCCTTCAATACAGTCAACCATGAGATTCTGCTCTCATCGCTGACTGGGATGGGTGTCACAGGATCTGCACTGGCATGGTTTTCCTCCTACCTCTCTGGTCTTTCCTACCAGGTGACTTGGAGAGGCTCAGTCTCTGAGCTTCTCTACATCCCTGCTAAGTCCTCTCTGACCATCGACCTCTCACTGACTGTTGAGGACTTTGCCCATACGGCAAAGAATCTTGGGGTGACTCTTGATAACAGCATCACCCTGGCTCCACAAGTATCCTCCACTGCCAAAACCTGCAGGTTCTTCCTCCTCTTCCTCTCCTGACAGAGAAAGCCACCCAGCTCCTAGTCCAGGCGCTCGTCATTTCCCGCCTGGATTACTGCAACTCCCTCCTAGCCGGTCTCCCAGCTTGTGCCATCAAGCCCCTCCAGCTGGTCCAGAATGCTGCAGCCCGCCTGATCACCAGTCAGCCCAGGTCGGCTCATGTCACCCCACTCCTCATTGGCCTCCACTGGCTTCCTATTGCCACACGCATCAGATTCAAGGCCCTAGTGTTGGCATTTCAGGCTGCTAAGGGGACTGCCCCACCTTACATACAATCTTTAATCACTCCCTACTTCCCAGCTAGACCACTCCGGTCTGCCAGCTCTGGTCGCCTTATGGTTCCCTCACTACAAGCACCTGGCGGTCCAGCTGCACGTTCACGCCTGTTTTCTGTTCTGGTTCGTCAGTGGTGGAATGACTTGCCTACCACTGTCAGGACAGCAGAATCCCTCCCCCTATTTCGACGCAGACTAAAAACACACCTTTTCAAACTGTACCTTAGTCCTACCTCCTGATCCCCCCCCCTTTCCGATATCCCTATCCCTCTTGTCTAACCAAAAAAAAATAAAAAATTGAATTGAACTTATGATGACTGTATGTTTAGAACAGCACTTTGTGTGTATTTTACTAGTTATGGATGTGTTGCTTTAACTTGAGGAAGAACCTATGCACTTGTAAATCGCTTTGGATTAGAAGCGTCTGCCAAATGACTAAAATGTAAAATGCCTGAAAACATACAGTACATGGAAAAGACAGAAATGTGCGGAGGAACCAAAAAAACCCTTAGGGGCTTGTCAGGTGTTCCTCCTAATGACAAACATTCAACATAAAGACAATAAATGAAGTAATACAAACAAATTCATAAAACAGCTGAATAAAAAATATATGATTTGCTTCTTGAATGAATTTATACTGGTGCAGTTTCTAATGTGGACTGGTAAGGTGTTCCAATCAGGACCTCTGAATCTAACTGAAAATTGTGAGAAAGTATGGAGATGGAGATTATTTGCTGACCCTGTATTGAAATGATGTATTTGGGAATTGAACTGAAATACAGAATGAAAACAGATTGTTAGTAACTTGTGTATAGATTGATAAACAAAAAGACAAATTTGAAAAAATATTTACATCGAAAATGGGGAGGATACTTAGAGATTGGAACAATGGGGTGGAGCTAGTAAGTAATAACAGACTCAATAGTAATTATTAAATAAATCAAAACGGTCATACAGTTGAATTAATAATATTAATTCAATAACAACTTATATAAAAATCGAATTCATATAAGTAAAATATATAATATAGTTCTTGAATAGCTAGTTGGCTTAGTTCAGTGTTGGAACAACATTGAGACAGACAACCGGTTACAATAAAAGGGTATTTATTGAACACAGATTTTAATTATAAACACAGCTAATTAAAAAAGGGCGTGACGGAAAAGTTATGTGTAGAAGAGGAAAGGAAGATGGAGGACAAAGGAATGCACTTACACGAATGCACGCGTCGAGGGAACGAGGGTGTACAATTACAATGTTACAATGGTGGACTATGGTTATTGCACGTAATGGCGCGTACACCTAGTTGAAATTGAGTAGTCAGAGACAAATTAATATAATCACCGCAACAAGGGTACTTACGCTTTGGGAAGCGTTATTGCAAATTTTGAGGGATTTAACTAAATTAATTTACAAAAATTAGTTGACCTAATTTTAAAATAGTTTCACTGGCCCGGAGAGCCTTAGGCTATTCTGTAGTGGTTAGTTGGAAAAGAAGGAAAAGAGAGCGTAGAATGTAATTGTGAGCTTGTGTGCTTTTAGATAATAATGCATCAATTAAAAACAATTAAAACAAAGTTACACAAACAAGTAATCCAGTAGCTATAATGGATGACAAAAATAACAAGACTAATGCCCAGATGCGCAGCTTTACTTGAGGATTAACATCCGACGATATTAACCCAGTCTCAAAACAGCTGATCCACGGTCCGACCGTCATCAGCGGGAAAGTCTCTTGTCCGGAGAGTCTGGGATGCTCCAGGGAATGAACGCTGTCCAGGTACCCTTGTCCCGGGGGAAGGTTGTCTCTGGCGGGAAAAGGGAAATCCATATCTGGCCTGACCAGGGGAAGGCGTCGTCGACTCACGCGTGGGTGGACTTGGAAGAGTGGCCGGTCGTCTTTTGGCTCCAAAGTTGATTAAAACCGCACAAGGTATGTGCGATCTCCAATAAAATATTGGGTCCTTGCAAGCCGTAATCAGGGGTTCAGAAACAAAGGGAATGTTCTAAAATGAATTAGGTGGGGGGTCTTTTGGAACGAACAGCACGGGGTGGCCATAGGTTAGAAAGAGACCGTTAGATTCGCGCCTGAGGCTTTTGTGAGGTCCAGCAGTTGCGTATTTCCAGCTGTTACTGTATTGGTTAAAAGTCCATTAAAATTACAGTGGGAGGTGGCGTGGAGTGCGTCATCAATCACGTAGACAAAGGCGTTTACCTGTTTGAAAAAGTTCTTACGTTGGCCCCAACAAGAATGAAATGTAAGGATAAATCATGGTGTAATATAGATTGATATGGATTTTTCTTGACAACAGATGCCGTATTCTTCTGATAACTCCATTATTTTCTTTATTAGAAATAAGTGTAATATAATTTTTCCAAGTGAGATTTTCATCAATAAGAATACCTAGAAATGTAGTTACTGTGACTCTTTCTAAGATGTTATTGGCAATATGAACATTAGATAGTGTTTTTAGCTTGTTGATTTCAAGGCAAACTTTTCTGTATATTAAGTCATAATTTGTTGCCTGCCTTGAACCAGGTGTCAACTTTCCACAACTTTATGTTCATTTCTGATACCAATTTTTGACCATTTTTGCCAGATAAAAAAATATTGGAGTCATCTGCAAACAAGATAAAAAACGCTTTTGATGATGTCATGTATAGATCGTTTACATAGATAAGAAATAGTAATGGGCCCAGAATCGATCCTTGAGGCACACCACAAGAAATCGACCTGTAATCTGAAGAGTTATTATTCCAAGATACAAATTGCTTTCTAGCTTATAAATAGCTTTTAAACCATAACAAATTTATAGCTCTTAAACCATAAAGGTTCTGTAATAATATGTCATGATTGACAGTATCAAATGCCTTCGATAGATCAACAACCACTCCAAGTGTGATTTCCTTATTGTCGGTGGCTTTAGTGATGTTATCTACAAGTTGGGTGAGGGCCACTGAGGTGGAATGTTTCTCTCTGAACCCATACTGGAGATCGTAGAGAATATTATTTTCATTTAAATATTTTGCCAAGCGGTTATAAATTCGTTTTTCTAATACTTTGGAAAAGCATAGTAGGATGGATATCGGTCTATAATTGGAAAATAATGTATTGTTAACCCCTCGCACACGCCATCGAGGTGGTAGTAATAACGCCCGTAAGAAGAAAAATATGTGGTTCACAGATAATGAGCAGCCATACTTGTCAGTAGAGGAGTCTGAAGTCGGGGGACTTAGATTTAGGGTTTTAAGGACAAGGTTAAAGTTCTGACTGAGAATACCCCAACCCTACAGGGGAGGGGCACAATGCCTGGCTAAAGAAAAAAAAAAAAGGAAAATGGAAAGGATGTCAATACCGAAAGAATATTAAGAGGCTTTAAGGGCCTTCCTGATTATAGCACAAATAATTTATCGGATAGATTCAAAGGACTGACTATAGAAGAGTTGGAGGATGATTTACACTCAGCTATTGGCTGGATGTCCTTTGTAGATCCCTTAAGGCGCCGCGGAGAGGGGCACCTGAAGAGTGTGTTGAGATGGTGGAGGGCACTAACTTCTGGCTTGTATGAAGTCAAAGTTTGGAGAGAGTCCAAGGAGAGATTATGACAGGGAGACAAATACCAGTGATGAATAGGTTCGTTAAAAATTACATAAGAGCTAGTGTTTTTCCACTCGTATATTAAGATGGTGGAAATTCCCAAACCGGAGGGGCACATGAGATAAAGTATTGGGGAAATTTCTTTTGAGGTATGAGAAAATGACAGTGGGAAAAACATAAATGATGAATATGGTCACTAAAAAACAAGTTGCATAAGAGATAAATGTCTTCCCGCTTGATATATTGAGGACATTTCTTATCGAAAAGGTAAACTTTTGTATGCAAAAAAGATATATAAGGAATAAGCTTTTAGACCTTAGGATGGGATCTTAGAATTTTGCTTCAGAAGATATCTATGGGCTCTTGAAGAGAGAGCAACACAGGACAGCTGTAGTCAAGCTGGAGTGGCGCGCTCCCTCTGCCCCCGACGTGTTCGAAGACATACCAGTGCACATCCCATACAACAGGCAGGAGAAGTACGAAGTGCAAAGTCACGTCTTTCGAAAGTCTGGGTCCTGATCCTGCCCCAGATTCCCAAACCAATGCAGCTGTTCAAAGAGCTCATCAACAGCAAGGAGGAGGGATCAAATCCTGCAGAAAACGAGATGGCTATATTTAGGACATGGGTGGTAATTATAATCTATATTACTTGTAGAAGTAGGAAAAGTAGTACATAGAAGTAATACATTTTAAGTTTCCTTTTATTTTTATGTCTTTTATTTTTTAGTAAGATACTATATATGATATAAATAAGTAGTAGACTTTAGGGGTGTTCGTACCCATTGTATTAATGGAAGTTCAGTAGCTTTTATCTCCGTGAAGGGGGAGCCATAAGATAAGGTAAAGGCCAAAGAGGATGATGGATATTTGAGGGGTGTACCTTGATTTTTAAACATCATAGGTGGAAAGGTAAATTAGAAAGAGCTAAAGGGGTATATGTAACTTGCATGTGATCGGCAAACTGCAAAAGATGATATGTACACTGTAATCTGTATAACTCTATTCTTTTGATTGATTATAATAAAGTATATCTTACTATAATCATAAGTGATAAAGATTCTTTAGAGGAATACATTGAATACAGGACATCGAATACCAGATTTGCATCACACCCTTCACTTCGAGACTGGGCTGGAAGTTCAGTAGAACTTACCAGGGCTCCAGGACGTTCGGAGTACTTGAGTTCGTCCCCGAGACACCTCCTCGTGGGGTACTGCTCGTGGGAACGTGAGGTCTGAGCTCGGCAAGGGGTCCGTGGCTCACGACACAGTGATGAGACAAAATACTAAAGAAAGAGAGGGGCTCTTAATCCCAGAGACAGACAGCGGGGTCTGTGGTATCTTGTCTGTGAGTGAAGGACCAATATTCACAGAAAAATTGTTAAATTCATTTGCTATTTCAAAAGAATCAGAGATTGATTTATTAACTCCTTTGAATTCACTCTGCACAATGCAATCCATTTTTTTATTAATTATTTCATTGATAATCTTCCATGTGTTTTTCATATTATTCTGAGAATCAGAGAATTTAATTTCATAAAACTTGCGTTTGGATGACAGGTTATTCAATTTATTTCTGTAAATTCAAAAATAATGGAGTGGGTTTAGTGAGGTAATCTCGATAGAATTTATGCTTCTTGGCAATAGAAGTTTCAGGCCATTAGTTAACCAAGATTTGCTTAGGTTAGTTGAATTATTTATCTTTCTTTGAAGTGGAAAAGCCTCATCAAAGATCTTGAAATATTTGGTGTGAAAGATATCATATGCCATTTGAGTGTCATTTTCAACTTCAACAGTAGAAGCAGCAGTCTATCAGTGAATTTACTCATATTGCTATTATTAAAATTTTGGAGGAAGACCTCATTAATAGAAGAATTTGCTTTAGCATTTGGGGACGCAAGATAAAACACAGGAAGATGGTCAGATAAGTCACAGAGGAGAATACCAGGTATCCCCACAACACAATAGGAATTGGTAAAAATATTGCCTATCAGTGTTTCATTTATAGTAGTAATTCTTGTAGCCCTTGTTATGAGGGGGAAGAAAGACAAGGTATTAATATCGTTCATAAATTGAGATGACTGATTGTTTAGGAGATTAATGTTGAAGTCACCCCATAATATAGCAGGTCTTTTTTTCTTTTTGTAATCTTACCGAGATTGGTATAAAAACAGTCAATGAAGCAATTGATATTAGAATTTGGTGGTCTATAAATACAGCCAACAATAATCTTATTAGAGAAAGGCTCAACAAGTTCTAGATAAACAGCCTCGGCTTCATCTCCCACTAAAGCAACAAGATTATTTTGAAGGGAGGATTTAATGTTCTCCTCAAAGAGAGACACACCCCCTCACAACGTTCTGATCTAAAACAGGGAAAGTGATTATAGCTACTGATGGAAAACATAGATAGTTTCTGGCTATTCAGCCAAGTTTCAGTCAAACCAATTACTGAAACATTAATAGGGAGCATACCAAGATAAGATTATCAAATTGTTTTGGTAGACTGCGAATATTAAGGTAAAACAAAGAAAAAGAATGATCATTTGCAATCTTTCTGAAACGAGGGAGCTTTACCACCACAGATCTAGGTCGACCTTCCGCATTGAACTTACTCGTCCTGTGGGCTCTCTCCAGCTTGATGAATGTGGGGTCCATCTTTAAATGTTTTGATATTAGTTTTTTCACCTTGGTCTCAGATACGTGCCATGTTTCAGTTTTGGTGTCAGGGATGCCGTCAATCAGAAGGTTGTTACGTCTGGTTTGGTTTTCTAAATAATCAATTTTGGATGTCAGGTTATCTAGAGAGGATTGAATGTTAGCCAGTTCACTGCTCGCCGCTTTGTGGCAATCCAGAGAGGTTTAATATCCAATCTTTAAATCCTGCAATTCCGCTTGAGAATATTCCAGGCTCTGAGTAATCCTACCAATGTCACTGCTTAAACTGTCCATTTGTTTGTTTGTGGTGTCCAGGATCAGCATGATAGCGTTTAATGATAGCCTTTGATAAGTGTCAGTGATAAGTTTCAGTGTAACCCTTGTCCGTGCACTGAGTACGCAAAACTGCTAAAGCGTCCCAGTTAACTGCAGGATTGGATTGTACTTTTGGGTGCTGTAACATCCAGCTAGCGGGTAAATGAAATGCAACAGTTTGAGTTAGCTACCCAAATGTGCACATATAGTATTCTTAGCAACCGCTAAGTCTTTTGTTTATGTGGAAACAAACCCACAAACCCATACTATCATTTACTGAAATTCTCTGTTTCAATACTTTTTCTCACCTAAAAATTGGGTGATCTGATACCAAAGGTGCTATGTTCTAAGCAGTTTAACATGTCTAAATACCAGGAAATAAAAACCGAGATTCTTAATTCTTGTCTTGTATTCACCTTTTCATCTCCCCAAATGCATTCAGCGTGTTGCAAAAACAAAGGAATTGGCCTTGCCTTTTCAATACTTTTGGTAGGTACAGTCGTATGCAGATATTTGAGCACCAGTGGTCAAAAAGCCTTTTACAATTAATATTCGTGAACAGAAGTGAACCTGACCTCTAAATGGTGCAAAGTTAAACATTATACATTTCTTCCTTTTTATTGAAATTTTTTTAAGTTAAAAAAAAAATTAAAAAAGGAAAAAGGCCCTGTGCAAAAGTTTGGGAACCCTATCAGTTATTACTTTGAAACTCCTCCTCGGGAAACTATTACAGTTTCAATTCTCACTTTTGGAATTTTCCCCCATTCTTCCTGGCAGAACACCTCTATCTCAGAAATATTATTTGGCCTCCTTGCATGTACGGCATGTTTGAGATCCCTCCACAGATTTTCAATAATATTCAAGTCTGGGGTCTGTAGTGGCTATTCCAAAACCTTCAGCTCTCTTTTCTGATTTTGAGGTATGCTTGGGATCACTGTCTTGATTGAATACCCAACCTCTCTTCAACTTCAATATCTGGACTGACCTTTGAACATTAGCCTCTTCCTTAATATTTGGTAGAATCCATTCTTCCTTCCACTCACACAATATTTCCTGTGCCCCCAGCTGGTACACAAACCCAGAGGAGATTGGATCCACCTCTGCTTAACAGTTGGCAAGGTGTTCTTCTCTACAAAGACTTCACCCTTTTTTCTCCAAAAGATAGCTTATTTGGTGGTGGCCAAAAAGTTACATTTTGGTTTTGTCAGTCCAAAACACATTGTTCCAAAAGGCTTCAGGCTTCTCAGTGTTTTCTGTTGCTGTTAATTTTGTGTTGAGGTCATAGAAAAGGCTTCTTTCTGGCATGTAGGTATTTGTTGTTTGAAGTATGTTGTATTGTTGTTGTGCTCCTGCTTCCCCTTTTTGCAGCTCTTTTACAGTGATGTGTGGATTCTTTTAAGCATTTCTGAGCAGATCTCGAGCATTCTATCTGAACATTTTCTGTCTTCCAGATTTTTCCTTGACTTCAACTGTTTCATTTATCTTCCATTTTCTAATTATGTTTCTGACAGTGGAAATGGGAAGTTTGAAACATTGAGTTTTCTGTAGCGTTCTCCTTCTTGGTGGAAATTACGGGTCATGAGTCAAGCGAACAGGGTACTGGAGATCAGGCATGCAGACAAAGGAGGACAGGCGAAGGTCGAAGCTGGGGGCTGGAGAAGGCTGAAGAAGGGTGCTGGAGGAGGGTCTGGGGCAGAGGAGGTCCAGGACGAGCAAGGGTCAGATGCAGGGCAAGGCAGAGGAGCAGGCAGGTGGCTGGACGGAAAACTAGAACAAGGGGAACAAGCATAGCAAGAAACAAAGCCAACTAGCAAAGAAATACGGAGCACGAACACAGAACCCAAATAGAAAATGGGGAAACAAGGAAAAAAGTTCATGACATTGACAAATTATGATTTGTTCTAGCAGAACCACTGGCTCATGACACCTGGTTATGGTTGCATGACAAACAATCTAAGGGTTGTGGGTAATCTTGTTACTAATGACTGCTGTTGGCGGGTGAAAAAAAATAAAGGAAGTCAACTGGGAATTTCATTTAAGGTACCATTTAAATTGTCATAACAATGATTATAAATCAAGAGGTGTGACAACTAATATTTTCCCAGCTGCAAAAGAACAAAGGTTTTTTCCCCAAATACAAATGATATCCCCGTTCCCCAGTATGTGGCGGGTCACTCCAAAATGCAATGCGGCTTCCCACTCCTGTCGGAACCTTGCAAACACTTCACTGTAAATAAAATAAATTAATAAAATAAGTGTCTACCTTCATCAGATTTTTTCAAGTCTCTGTGATGCTCACCTCAAGTTATTAAGCCTCAAAGTAGAACACTACAAAAATTGGGGAGGGTTTCCAGATTGGGAATCAGCATGAAGGGGTTAAACAAGTTCTGCAAGGTTTCAGGAAATTTTATCTCAAGGTATTATATCTATTGGGAATCCATTGTGAAATCTATCCACCTGGTAGGGCATCATGCCAAGCTTTAGTTTTGCTGAAATTATTTTTGTACCCAATACACCCAATTTATAATAAAAAAGTCACAACAGAATTCTAACATTATATAAAATAATAATTTTGCGAAGCCACAGTCTACAGAATGAAATGTGAAAATATAAATGTCATGTGTGCTGTCAGAATGAATTAAACATATTTTCAGAATTTGTAAAATGTCCCTTGTAATTTATGTGAATGTACAGTAATTAAATGTTATTTCAAGTTCTGTTTTGGTGTTTCAGATATTGTATCCACAAGGAAATATACCTGGCTTTTTAAAAGAGGTGGGTAAACATTATTTAGACTGTGTGTGGTCCTGACTCAGTAGCTTGATCCTTATTATGTGTATGCAGAACTGGGCAAGCAGAAATGCAAACACAGAATGGAACAATTCCTTGTGTCTCTCAGCACATTTACATGTAAATGTCATATGTTATCAGGGTTTTCTCTCATCTTGATCTCAATTAATTATATGCTCAATATAACTAACTTCAAACAACCAAACAGTAATCTCAAAGAATGTTTTATTCAAATTAACCTTTGAACCAAAGCTTGAGTAAAGCTTTTTATGCCAAGGGATGTTAATTTGCATTATATTATGGAGGGTCAAGCTCAAGAACATGCTTTTCTTTGGGGTTATTAAAAATCTTCTAGTTATTACTGTTTTATCCCTCAGCTTAATATCAACACAACATATTAAGTGTAACATATAGACACCTGTAGGTGGCACCAGTTAGAATGTGACCAAAATAGTAAAGGTGTATACATTTAGATACTTATTTCTACATTAAAATGAGGTTATTCTCTTGAGTTTGTGTTTGAAATTTCTGTATAATGTTATCTAATGTATGCACAAAGCAAAAAAAATAATGTAATGTGGGGTCTGTAAAAGAAATAAAATATCACATTTTCAAGTTCAGATTTAAAAACCACCAATAAACCCAGTAAAACTTCAGTTACCTTCCAGATACCTCTGTCCTCATGTTTCTCTGCTTTCTCTTTGAAAGGAAGTTTAAAGATGGATCCCCTAGCATGTTGTGACAAGCAAAGACTTAAAGGAGACAGGAAGAAAAAAACCAACTGTTTAGGAAACACAACTGGGCTGCACAGCAAATGCACTGACAATTACATTTCCTAACAAGGCTGAGATGAACAGTGGCACCAGAAATACTGTCATACCTCTCAATTTTACTGTGAGCAGAACCACATAAAATGTTATTTAAGAAGTTGTAGAAGGAATTTTATACAGTGACTACATCTAAATTCACTGTATTCTAGATGTTGGTCCTTATTGTAGTTGCAATCATATTATACAATTTATTCCAATAAGATGCACCATGAATTACAAGGTTCACTAATATTTCTACATAGTATATGGTCATCAGAATATCTTAAATAAGATCTGTAGAGGGAAAGCATGACATTACTTGTTAAATACATTGTTTGGGAGTTGGGCATACACTCATAAACATATCTTGCAGTCATTTCAAAGATTACATTTTTTCATATATGCCATAATGGCAAGCTAGGGTGTGAATTATGACAATTCTGTGAAAATTAAACTGTACAGGTCCATGTGACTTAATTTGGTACTGGTACCAAACTGGTACCAACAGTTATACCTCTTGTATTATATTTGTGTAATTGCGTTTTACACCCAGCCAAACAGTACAAAATGAGAATGCTAGTCTCTTCCCAGACACAATGTAAACCTGTTGTAAAGACTTGCTCCAATGTAGTGATCCTCAAAATCCTAAATTGACTACAAAGTGATGTCCAATTGGCAGATGATGGAATAGTCATGTTGTCAGGAGCTCTGCTCTGCCCACTATTAAAATCATCTGATTTGTACAAGTATGAACTTGATAGTTTGAACAACAAACAGCATAAAAAATATGGAGCCTAACAAGAACAAGCAAACTGACAGGCAACTGCCAATGATGAGGTCCTTACACCGAGGGTTTGCGAACTATATACATTTTTTTTGTTGTTATTTAAAAATAAATGTTAAGATAAAACACATTTGTGGTTCTTATTTTTATTAAGCCACTACATTCCACGGCATTGCAAAAAATCCTTCAAGTATTTCAGTTATGAGTATTCGGTTGATGAACAAGTCATTTTACAATTTGAGCAAAGCAGGAGCACAGTCATGCACCACTCTCCCCCTCTTAAAAAAACAATGTGCCGACAGTGATTGTAATAAAGTTATCAGTTTTTCTTGGTCAGAGCTCAGTGCTTATACCAAAATAGGCTATAGTTGTATAATTACCCCTTCTCTGTCATAATTTACATCTCTGTCATAAATTACAGACATGCAGGGCCATAGACATCCACTTTGCAGTTGGGAATGTGTAGCAGTGATGGTTGAATGACAATGCATTCAAGACATTCCCTATCTACCCGGCTATGAGCATCCCCCCATAGCCAGGTTTCTTTCGAGGTTTCTTCCCATCTGGGACTTTTTTTTCGCCACTAGGGAGTTTTTTCTTTTCCTTTATCCCTTCTGTTGCTCTGTGGGGTGTCTTTGTGAAATTGAATTGATGGGTTTTTATATTATATATTTATACTATTTATACGACTGTTTTTTTTTGTCTCTATTTTGTCATTTCAATTGTATGTTTTATCATTTTATTGATTTTATACTTTTATTTGATCAAAAGTAGTAACATGGTGGTTGGTCACACTTTCTAGGTTTGTATATGCAATTTGCACAAGAGAGCATTGAAGAAACATGATGAAATTATTAAATATGTCCATTCTTTAGTTTTGGAGAAGTAAGCTATTTAAATGTCAGGTTCTGTGTTTTTCTTTTCTGTTCTATGTCTAAGTCCATTTTTGCCTTTTGTTAACCCTTCCCTTAGTCTGTCTGTCTCCCCATTTATTCCTGTCATTCATTTCACCTGTGTTCCACTCCCTGATTATTACTCACCTGATTCTTGTTGCCTCTCGTTATCTCCCTATATATACGTGTCTGATTTGTTTGTTCAGGGCTAGTTTGTCTTTCTGTTATTCTGGTCCCTACCCTGGTTCTAGCTTCCTCAACCCCTTGCCTGTGCCCCCATTATTTTCTGTCTGGTTCTGCTCTGCTCTTGGATTTTCTGATGTTTGTATTCTCTGCCTGTTTTTGGACTCTATTTTGTATTTTTGTATTTGTACCTTTGCCTGTTTGGACTTTCTCCTGGTTTCGACCATTGCTTGTTTCTGGATTGCGTTTTGGATTTGCACCCTGTCAATAAAACCTGCCTTTCACATTACCCCTGAGTCTGCTCTTGGTTCCTCTGTCCTGAGTCCTGAAAAATGTATCTTCCTATTTTCAACTGGTTGATTGAGAATGTTCTCCTCGTAATGCGTCACACTCATCCCTCCCCCATAACTTGTGACCTGCAGTTTGCGCCGCTGGTCTACAGGAAAGTGGGGGCACGTCATAGCTAATTGACAGTTCTCATTACCATGCCCAGACAGTTTGGGTGGACTTTTATAGTGGGAAATTTAGGCTTAGAAAAATAAGTTTTTAAATATATTTAAATGACTGAATAATAAATAAATTAAAATGCACACTTGTTTTATTGTTGCCTAAAGACAACTGGCAAGTGTCACATTCAATCACCATGTTACTCCTTTAGGTATTCTATTGTTCTCTAAACGCAAGCTTCATTGCTAGCTTCAGAGAGACGAAATTACCTTTTTCTCTCCGGCATCCAGACTGTTAAAATAGAAAAATGTGTCTATTTGCGCCTGGGCTGGGGAACAATAATCTTTTTTGACCGTGTAACACTGTCATGAAGCTGTAGAAGCCATAACATGTTATAGCACATGTTAACATAACAGCTTATATTGCTTTCCATATTTAATTCCATATTAAAAAAGGCAGCGAGAGAAGCAAGCCAGTCCATTTGTTCCCATTTGTTTGTGCCTGAATAAATACTACACAAGTCACATGGTAATGAATTTTCACATTGTTAAGGGAAAGGCATCAGAATTCCAGAAGTTGCAATTCATTCACAAGTAAATACAACCTTGCTTCCTCTCGCATTTTTGACAGTTCTGTGTGTCGTTGTCAGGGTCAGCTAATTTGTAAGTGGCAGAAAACAAGCAATAATGTTCAAAAGTAGATTTACTATTGAAGAGCTAAAGAGGCTTCATTTGTCCATTTCAAGTCACTTCAGCGATATGCAGGAAGGCAATTGTTTGTTTTAGGCAAGCAGCTCCTAGCTTGCTAAAATGTTGAATTTGTTCACAATTTTGTCACAAAGTTGACTGAAATTAACACTTGACAGATTCACCTGTCACAGTGATTATCGCTTTGATTGCTATTTCTGTCACCTTAGGCAAGGTAACTAGCTAGCTGATTGTCGTTGTTGCACTTGAAAGTAAGCATAGCTTATAGATAAATGGTAACATTTCCAAGTCTACCAGTGCCTTGTGCTCGATTTCCAGAGCTGTTTCAGCTGAATCTACTCGCACATGTAAGCTACCTGTGTTCTGTTAACTAATCAGCCGAGTGCTAAATGTGTGCTCTGCCCAGCGCCAGCTCTAGAGTAAAATCATAAGAATCAGTCCACATCCACTACGGTGAGTGGCAATAATATCTCTCACGCGCATTCTCCCTTAACTCACTCAGAAATAAATAATACAGCAGATACCTTCCACAATAAGTTCTCTAGATAGAACAGAATTGAACACAAAAACTATGTTTAAAGTGAGAGATAATGTCATAATGGTTGGCAAAAGCCGAAAAAGACAGGAAATTCAACCCAAAAACTATGTTTATTATTAACTTATCATTATCTTGACCTATGCACTGACAAGGCTTCCAACTCACAATGCATTAATACCTGCTATGGGTACTGTAACTATGGTGGTCTACTTCAAACAACATGTACCACTGGGCAGGCTGCTGAGGATTCAATCAAATATTCTCTTTGAATCAATAACCAAATAGATTATTTTAAAGTTTGTTTTAAACCAGCTCTTCTTAATATTTTATATTGTTGGTTGGTTTAATACTGTTGCCAATGAAAAGTCGTTGTCCTACACCATGGGTCTCCAACACGTTGCTCTCAAGCTACCAGTCGCTTGCCACCCCCTTCTAAGTAGCTTGCCAAAGACTGAAGCAGTACACGTTTAAACACAATTGTTTGCCGCGAGGCATTCCAGCCTACGAATTTAATAAAAAGTAAATCAGGCAAAATAAAAAATGAACTCAATTTAGGCTACTTGGCTACGCAATAAGGTTTCCATGTATTTACAGCACAGCACACGTTCAATGAATGAATGAAAGCGCCTGCCTTGACTCGCAATAAACAGACGGGTGGAAATCCAGACACTCTTTCAACTACATAAAACTTAACAGTGAACCATCAAATACCCCCCAGATTTCAGTGCCCATCAGTCCGAACATTTAGCAATAGAATCAAACAGTCCAAAAGTAAATTAAATCCCAAACCAAAGCGAAAATCTTTTGATAGCCTACCGGTATGCTGCTCCAAACAAAACGCATGTCTCACAATAAAACGCACTTTAGGAAAAAAGATCCTTAACTTGCTGTTATCTACGCTAATTTGTTATTGTTCATGAAGGCGTGTCTGGCAAGTTGTTATTTTATGAAGACACATCTGTTCATTCATGGTTTAGCTATTCAAGTTGCGTTTCTGAATGGTTACAGGAAGTGTTGAACAGTGTTGGCCCACTTTAAGTGTAGCCTTTTACTTTATTTCTAACAATAAAATTCTACAACAGAAGCCTAATAAGAAATAAAGGCCTGCCTCGAATACAAGCCTGCCCCAAATAAAGGCCTGTGCTTTGTGCAGCCTAAGTAAATAAAAGACCCCGGCCACAATTTGAGGATTTATTGTCATGACACGTATTATGTTAGTCTAGTCTCGCCATGTTTTTATGTTTTATTTCTTGTTACTTTTCATTTTCATTTCATGTTACGTTTCATGTTTAGTTCTTGTTACGATGTATTTTCTAGTCTTGTCATGTGACGTTATATAGTTTATTCATGTCACAGTTTTGCAAACTTGTTATGTTATGTTTGTTTCATGTTATGTTGTTCTGTTCACTGATTAGCAAACACTTTTTTGTGTCTTTTCTTTTTGTGCCATTGTTTACCCGTTATGATCCAAGCCTGTTTACTGACCAAAGTTATTGACGTCTGTTTTGTTGAGCACTGCCTGCCTGTACCACAAACTTTCGCCTGCTGTCTTTGTGCTTTTGCCCCGCGGAGCAGACTTTGGTCTTGACTCTTGCACCGCCTTCGACTATAAGCCTACCTGCGTCCATCTGCATTACTGCCCCGCTGACAACTTTCCTGGTTACTGGACTATTTGCATGGTGTACCAATTACCAGACTGCCTTCTCCCTCGGTACTGTACTTTCTACTACGCTCATTGGACATTCCCTGAATAAAGCCCTGACAGGACTTTATTACATCTCTTGTCTGAGTCGTGCATTTTGGGTCCAACCCCCCACACACCCATCTCACATTGGGCCGGGGGGGTGCATTGTTTTGTTATTTAAATGCGTTGGTACGTAGTGGTTTTCATGATCATGTCTTAACAGGTGCTCCAGGACAATCTTAAAAAAATTAAAACCACCCACCATATTTAAAAATGCATCCATCTAATCCTACATCAGTTCACCCTTCTTCCCTCCATTGGAATTACATGGCACTGCATGTGGTGATGAACTTATGTAGGGTTGCGTGACCATATTAAGTTTTTTTTCTTTCCAGCTTGCCATAGCAACATTGAAATAAATAAAAAAACAGGGATAAAAACAAGAAAGTAAGACTTCTTCTCATTGTGATCGAAGGTCTGTTGTTTTCTTCATTTACTAACAGTTATGGTTAAGATTTGGGGAGCTCCATCACAAGATCATTTCAATAGCTGTTGACTACCCCGGATAGCTAAATATATGTTTGCTAGTTAGCCACGTGACCAACCAACCATAGGTGACAAATCTTGGCTAACTCTACTGTTCAAACTAGCTAACATTACAGCATGATCGAAGACAGTTGCCTCCAAACTGCGGAGAATCCGAGAGATGGTCCAGTTATCACCACTGCTGATGTTTCCTCTTAGACGAGAAACCTCAAACTCGGATTCTAGAGCATCAGTTCCAG
Source organism: Conger conger (assembly GCF_963514075.1). Taxonomy (NCBI): domain Eukaryota; kingdom Metazoa; phylum Chordata; class Actinopteri; order Anguilliformes; family Congridae; genus Conger; species Conger conger. The sequence goes on along the minus strand of NC_083761.1, from coordinate 31,008,275 downwards.
ATAAAGCCAAGATTGGCTGTAACTGCATGGCATCCAGAAAATGTTCACTACATGGATCAAGTGCTGATATAGCTTTGATCAGTTCACCATTCCTCTCTGAGGAATGCCTGCCTCAACTATAGATTTTTGTTCTGAATCTTTCTCTGTGTTTGTGACCTTTCAGCATTGCTCGCATGGCACTGTTCTAGAATGGTGGTGAACTCTGCCGCACTTCGAATGAGTCCAAGACCAGAGAGAAGATCAGTGTTATCTGCTTGTAATATTTTGTTGGGAGGATCACGCAACAAAAGGATGTTTTGCAGCATTCGTGCAATGAACTCAAAGCTGTGGTCAGTAATGGCCTTAATTAAATCCGTTTCCTCAATGCGCAAATCAGCTCCGTATTTGTAGCTGCTGTCAACTTCAGTCAATAATGAACACATATCCTCATATGATCGGAGTACAGCGGTTAATGTGGCCAAATGTCTTGTCCAACGCTGTTCAAGAAGTTGAGAAAGTTGTACATGTATTAGATTCTGCATTGTGTAATCTGTGTGATATTAAAGGAGAGACTGGACCATCGCTGAATGACTGCTCATTTATTCTGAATGGAATAAAAAGAATGAACCTATCACGTCTCTGGCTGGTTTCATGTGCCTCTGGACTGAGTGCCTGAGGCCTCTCTGTTGGCTGAGACCCACTGCTTTGCACGACCATGGAGAGAATTTCTGTGAAGGACAAATATAATTTATAATAATAATAAAAGAGAAAGGGAGAACGTGAATAATAATTATCATATTAATAACAGGAATACAGCTAGCTACTAATTGATCTTTTGTATGTCCTGTTGAAACTGCAGGATCCATTGATATGAATCAAATCTATGATCTTCTTCTGGAGCTTGGCATAGACGAGGTCCACATGTGGCATGATGTGGTGAAAAATTTGCAGAAAGAACTTAAAATCCTGATCATCCAGTAGCATAGCGAAGGATCCTGCTTCTCTGATGGTATTGTGGTCAAAGTCACCTGAGTCTCGTATGCTTTTCAAACCTTTGAATGAGGTCCTCTCTGTGCTCAAACAAGGTATTGATGGCATGGGTGTGAAAGTTCCATCAGACATTGCTGGATGTTGGCAGCCTATGGGCCACTACTTTATCAAGAACACCTGTCCGCTTGGGTGTTCTTAAGGGATCAGCCCCAGTATATATTCAATCCCATATCAAGACATACACCAACAAGACCCCTCCGTTCTGCCACTTTGTGCTGTCTGGCGCCTCCCCCTCGCCACACCTGCACTTCTCGCTCACGACTGCTGTCTGTGCTGGCCCCACGGTGGTGGAATGACCTCCCGGTGGATGTCAGAACGGCAGAGTCTCTGACCTCTTTCAAACGCAGACTGAAGACTCATCTCTTCAGGCTACACCTTTCCCTCCCTAACTCACCACCATGATTGGCCTTAGACTGTAATGGCACTTATGTATAGATTGTATAGATATTGTTACTTGTATAGATATTGTTGTTTTTTATTGGCTGTTGTATTGTTGTATTCAGGGTATTCTAGCTGCCAACTGTGGTATGCTAGTTTGGATTGTACTCTTCAAGGGTTCTGATTATCTGTATGTTTACACTAGGACTCGGAACTGTACTGTCCTCTCAGGTCCTCTTAGCACTCATACTTGTGTTTGATTTGCACTTCATTGTACGTCGCTCTGGATAAGAGCGTCTGCTAAATGCCATGTAATGTAATGTGATCTGGAAAAATGGTGTTGCATTATCAGGTTGAGCTGATGTGCGTTGCAGTGGATGTAGTGCGCATTTGGGTGCACAGCTTGTATTTTCCTCTGAACACCTGCAGTGGCTCATCACACTGGCTCTATCACATGCCTGGCAGATGAGCTTACTTTTCTGATCCTCAGGAAGGATGGCAGCCAGACACTCTTTTAGTGATGTAGCAATGGACTCGTCTGTAAACTAAAAAATTCTTTCCTGCACGTTGTTTTTATCATCAATGTAGCACTGCACAAGCAGGCACTGTGTGGCAATATCCGTTGTCTCATCTGCCTGGATTGATAAAAAAATCACTGCTCTAGGCTTCTTTGATGATGTGTTCCCGCACAATAGACAACACACAGGGGCCGCGGTGGGGCAACAAGCTAAGATGCAGCAGACTTGCGGTTGCAAGTTCTCGATTCCCGGTCCTGCCAAAAGCCAAGTTTGGCCAGCTCACATGGAGCAGCATAATTGGCTCGTTGCTCCAGATGGAGGGACTTGGCAGGGTTAGTAGATCGCTGCACAATAAAGAACCTCGGGGGCCTCAGAATCACGGTCACGAGCACGAGACGAGACAGCTTGAAGAAGGCGTGTCGCTCTCCTTCGGGCCACCGAGGGACGGGGTGTGGGCAGTGTATCTAATACTAGCTCTAATTGAATCAGACAGGGTACAATTGGCTACCAAATTGGGAGAAAAAGGGAAAAATCTGAAAGTTTTCAGTCTATTATTCTGGACAGGATGTGTCGATTTCTTGTCACCTCTTCGTTGTGTATTTTTCAGACAGATGTTTTAGGTCTTGTACCCCCGTTATTGTCCACAATGTTTCGGTGCCGACACTTTGAATTAGCAAACAGGGAAAGCAAGAAAAGGCACTTACACTACATCAAGCTAGCCAACTCCGTTCTGACCCTCAAACAAACAAACTGGGAATTTGCTCAAGGTGAGCTGAGCAGCCAAATCAACTCCCAAATCGTCCAGTGCAAAGCTGCCAGTTGGAGAGCTACTGTGAGGATTGTTTGAGGGAACATTGCCACTTTCCTCACTGTCAGCTATGGCTAATGATGGCTGTTGCTCCACTGTCCATGCCCCTGCTACTTCGGAAGCGGTTCCCTGTTGCTCCTCACTCCGTGGACTAGCCTCAGTAACTCCAGGTGCAGTTCCCTCTCCAGTAAGCAGTAGCTTCACTTCAATCATTTTGAGTTGGTAATTTGCTTTTGTCAACTTTGAAACATGTTCTCATAACCATTTTGACCAATTTGCGTGCAGCAAAAACAGTGTGCCGACTGAGCATAAACGGATATGATTTTGATTGGATAGCCGCCTAACATAAAAAAAATAATCTTTCCAAAATGTAATAAAAAAATTATTATTTGGTCACACAATTTCAATGTTGTTTGGGGGGGGGCTAAGCCTCACTACAGCGCCTCCTGGAGCCAGGCTTGCTCCTGCCTCTCCAGTCCCTATCCGGTTCTCTCTCTATCAAATTAACATGATGTAGGAGCAACATAAATGCATATTGCCAAAACATGCAAAATACAATAAACATAAAATAAATGTATTTTATATGTTTAAAGCATATTAACCGCTAAAGTGTGAGTTTTTGTGGTGGTGCAACTTTAGGTTAAAGATATACCATTTGAAAACTTTAAGACTCACGGTTCTATTTCTATAACCTATTTTAACATTTAGCAACAACATTTCCATATTTTGTAACGCGGGTGGCAAAACGGGCGTGGGTGGTCCTCGTCTTCCCTGCAGTTTGGAAATCCACATACTTCAAGGAATAAGGTGAAGTCCGTGTCCTTTTCACAGCAAGGGTCCAGTGAACTAAATGAATAATAGATTCTTGCTGATGGGGGCTGGGTATTTTACAAAACTTAAATCAATGGACCTCAATCAATATGTTATTATTATGATTATTGTACTTTTTTAAAAAACAATATTCTTAACCTGCACAAGGAGAAGGAGGTTGAGAGGGAGAGGGTGAACACTTTTTTTTCAGGATAAAACGTGCTATATAATTTAGTAAGCAAAATACCGTATTTTACACCTTATAGGACATCATAATATAATTTAGTTTCCATGTTTCCTTTTTGGAAAGCTGCCTAGACATAGGCAGTAAGCTTAGAAAAAGAACAGAATGTTCATTTCTGGTGATATTGTCATCAAATATGAAAGGAGATTTGCCCAGTGTTTTGGCTGTGGCTCCATTGTGTTTCTAAGCGTTCCAGGCACCGCCACAATAATCTGCATCCACTGTGTTTGAGCTTGTGTAACTCTGATTTAGTAACACTTAGAGTGACTGTGACTCTTGGAAAACAAGCCAAAAAGATTACCTTTCAGAATAGGCCAGGATTATACCTGTAGTAAAAAAGTTCAAGTAATTTTCGAGCTAGTGTTCATAAGAGAGGCGATATTTGAGGGGTTATTTGATAGTGTCCTCCTAAGTGGCCTGCTTATTCGTCATTGATTTGAGATGTTCCCCTATGTATATACACTCAGTGAGTACTTTATTAGGCAGACCTGTACACCAGCTTGTCAACAGTATTTAATCAGCCAATCATGTGCCTGATTTATGTATTTTATGCAACTAATGCATAAAAGCATGCAGAGTCGGTAACTTTTTTTCAGACCAAATTTCAGAATGGAGAAGAAATGTGATCTATGTGACTTGGACCGTGGAAAGATTGTTTCTGCCAGACAGGGTGGTGTGAGTATCTCAGAAACTGCTGATCTCCTGGGATTTTCACACAAAACAGTCTCTAGAGTTGCAGAGTAATGTGCGAAAAATAAAAAAAACAAACAAGCACTTCTACAGGAACAAACACATTTTTAATGAGAGAGATAAGAGGAGAAGGGCCAGACTGGTTGAAGCAGACAGAAAGTTGACAGTAATGCAAATAACTATATAGTACAACAGTGGTACGTAATTCTGAATACACAATGCATCAAACTTCTAAGTGGATAGGCTACAGCGGCAGAAGACTTATGTATGGCACTGAGGACCCAAAAGCAGACCAAGGGTTAATCCAAAATGTTGTTTATTCAGTCCTAGGTTCAGAGCCAAGAGATCATCAGACAATCCCCAAATCAGAATTCAAAAGAATAGTAAAAAAAAAGGAGGGGAGTCTGAGTTGTACAGCTGTGGGGCTAAGGATTTTGGTGATGGGGAAGGGGCCTATGTATCTGGGGGCTAGCTTATGTGTCGCGACACATAATGGGATGTCTCTGGTGGTTAAGAAAACTTTCTGTCTGATGCCGTAGATGGGTGCCTTGGACCGCTGACGGTTGGCAGTTACCTTCACCCAGGCACTGGCTTGCTGCAGGTTGAGACGGGTGGCTTGATGCAGGGCCAGATGAAGGCTTCCGCTAACAGAACTCTCACCTCCTCCTCTTGACTGGGAAACAGGGGAGGTTGATAACCTAGGCAACACTCGAAAGGGGAAACTTGGAGGCAGATGAGGTATGGGAGTTAACAGCATATTCGGCCCAAGGCAACAGTTGGCTCCAAGAGGATCCATTCCTCTCATATAGGCATATCAGGACAGTTTCTATTACCTGGTTGGCCCGCTCGGTCTGACCGTTGGTCTGGGGGTGGAAACCGGAAGAAAGACTAGAAGTGGAACCGATTAATGTGCAAAAAGCCTTCCAAAAGCGTGCAGTAACTGGGGACCCCTATCAGTGACTATATCGGATGGAATACCATGAAGACGAATGACATGTAAATGAGCTGTTTCCTTGGCAGATTGGAGTATGGTGAGGGGGACAAAGTGCACATTACATTTACATTTTACATTTTAGTCATTTGGCAGACGCTTTTAATCCAAAGCGACTTACAAGTGCATAGGTTCTACCATAAGTCAGAGCATCACATCCAGAAACTAGCAAAAAACACAGGAAATGCTGTTCTAAACATAGTTGTCATCAGAAGTATTTTTTTTATTTATTTATTTATTTTATTTTTTTGGGGGGGGGTTAGACAAGGATAGGGATATCAGAAAGGAGGGGCAGGGGAAATCAGGAGGGAGGACTAAGGTAGAGTTTGAAAAGGTGGGTTTTGAGTCTGCGTCGAAATAGGGGGAGGGATTCTGCTGTTCTGACAGTGGTAGGCAGGTCATTCCACCACTGAGGAACCAGAACGGAAAACAGGCGTGAACGTGCAGCTCGACCGCCAGGTGCACGTAAAGAGGGAACCGTAAGGCGACCAGAGCTGGCAGACCGGAGTGGTCTAGCTGGGGAGTAGGGAGTGATCAGGGATTGTATGTAAGGTGGGGCAGTCCCCTTAGCAGCCTGAAATGCCAACACTAGGGCCTTGAAACGGATGCGTGCGGCAATGGGAAGCCAGTGGAGGCTAATGAGAAGCGGGGTGACATGAGCCGACCTGGGCTGATTGGTGATCAGGCGGGCTGCAGCATTCTGGACCAGCTGGAGGGGCTTGATGGCACACGCTGGGAGACCGGCTAGGAGGGAGTTGCAGTAATCCAGGCGGGAAATGACGAGCGCCTGGACTAGGAGCTGGGTGGCTTTCTCAGTCAGGAGATGACGGATACGGCGTATATTATACAGAAAGAACCTGCAGGTTCTGGCAGTGGAGGATACTTGTGGAGGCAGTTATCAAGAGTCACCCCAAGATACTTTGCCGTACAGGAGGAGGAAACTACAAAGTCCTCAACAGTCAATGAGAGGTCGATTGACGGAGAGGACTTAGCAGGGATGTAGAGAAGCTCAGTTTTGGCAAGGTTGAGCTTCAGGTGATGGGAAGTCATCCACGCAGAGATATCAGCCAAGCAGGCAGAGATCCGTGTGGTGATTTGGGTGTCGGGGGGGAAGGAAATGAAGAGTTGGGTGTCATCAGAGTAGGAGTGATAAGAAAAGCCGTGGGAAGAGATAACAGAACCAAGAGACATGGTGTATAGCGAGAAGAGGAGAGGCCCAAGAACCGAGCCCTGCGGGACTCCAGTTCGTAGGGGTTGAGGGTCGGAGACTGCGCCCCTCCAAGTCACCTGGTAGGAGCGACCAGCACTGCTTTAAAAAACCTATAAATGTTGTTGTGCATGAGACCCCGGGATGGCAGGAGAGGAGAGAGGAGTGTCCCCATTGCAGGACCTGTGACCTGACTAACGGAGCAACGTGAAGGCGATTCTCCGGGCAGTTACTGGGACCTGCTTCTTCATCCTGGGTGTTACGCAGGATGTCCTCAATCTCTAACTGGACAGTGTTGACAAAGTAGTTAGATGGTAGGATGGTGTCGGGGGATCATCTCGGCTGGAGGGTTCGTAACGTTTGGATAGAGCGTCCAGTTTGACATTCTTAGATCTTGGGCCGTAGGCGAGCGTAAAATTGAACCAGGAGAAGAAAAGTGCCCACCGGGCTTGGCATGAGTTAAGTCTTTTGGAAGTCTGCAGGTACTCAAGATTCTTATGATCTGTCCACACCAGGTACGGAACTTGAGCTCCCTCCAGCCAGTGTCTCCACTCCTCCAGAGTGAACTTTGTTGTCCTTGATGGATCGTTGTGACAGGACAGCCCCTACCCCGATGTTGGGTTGTGTTGTGTACATGGTTGTGTGTCTACCTCAACGATGAATTGCCTGGTGGAGTCCGGGTGTATGAGGATAGGGGCTGTGGTGAATCGGTTCTTCAGTGCTAGGAATGCCTGGTTGGCCTTTTCGTTCCATGTTAAGAATCATTTTGCTGGAGGTGAGGGCAGCGAGGAGGCGATGGTGCTGTCATTGCGAATGAATCGGCGGTAGAAGTTAGCGAACCCCAAGAAGCGTTGTAGGCCCTTGCGATTGGAGGCCATTCGACCATAGCATTGACCATTTTGGGGTCCATGCGGATGTTGCTCGCCGATATTATGTAGCCCAGGAATTAAGTGGTGGAACAGTGGAATACACATTTCTAGGGTTTGAAGCGATTTTCTAACAGACGTTGAAGAACCTTGCGGACAAGTATCGTGTGTTCTTCCTGGGTCTTGGAATGTATGAGTATATCGTCTAAGTAGACGAACACAAATTTATTTATCATGTCCCCCAGCACGTTATTGACTAGATTCTGGAATTCTGTCTTGTACATACCTCTGGTAGGAAGTATAGTCACTGGGTGTTCCTGACCGAACCTTGTCAGGTATATGTTCGATGGTTGCTATGGATATGTGTCTCGACAAATTCAACAATTTGTTCCAAACCGTGAAGCAGCGTATAGCCTGGCTGGATGAACGCACTTCTTCCCTCGGGCTCCATTTGCAAAATTTAAATAATTTATTTGTCCATTTGACAAAACATGAACGAAACATAGTTATAAATTAGACATTGTATTTTAACTGAACGAAAAACATATTACAATCAAGGTAGCGTGGTCAAAATTGTCTTTTTAACCAAACTAGAGCAAACTCCATCTGCTTTTGACCCCAGCCATTCAACTTCCTGTATGTCATATAGGCCTATAGCCTTTGCCCTCTCGCGTCATTGTAAATGTGGCCCAAAAACACATCATTAGGCACATGAAACAAATATAGGCCTACTTCACAGCCATTAGCCCTAATTATAATATAATGTATAATGTATTATATAGACACACCCCTAACATTTAAAAGCATAAATGGCAGCACTTTGTATGGAGTAAGCTTTCTACCTGGATCAGACTTACTGCATCCGGCCGGGGTTGGAAATCACTTGTAAGTACAGTGTTTTAATGATCGTGACAATGAATACATTGGCTCCTAAAATGGTGAAGTAGCTGAATTTTATTGTACTGTTTACTGTAACATTAGGTGGTGGTTGGTAGCCAAGCTTGCTACAAATGGAAGGCTAAAGTCACACAGTATTTTGCCTTTAGAAAAGCCAAAGTAGTACCTTATAAGTGTACTACCATCCCCAGAATGGAGCAAGCAGTAACAGTCTTAGATGTACGACTGGATCACAAGCTGAAAACAGAGTTGCAGTTCTCATTAACAAAATCCATCTTCTGGTCAGACAGCCTAACAGTTCCGCAATAAATTGCAAACACAACCAAAACATTTAAGACATATGTTGCAAATCGAATCTCAGTTCTCAGATCTTCAGTGCAATACATGGATCAGTGGGCCAGAGTTATTTCACAAACACTCTCAATGGCCAGGACCACTTAGAGAGACATACAGTCAGGTCCATAAATATTGGGACATCGACACAATTCTCCTCTTTTTGGCTCTATACACCACCACAATGGATTTGAAATGAAACAAAAGGATATGCTTTAACTGCAGACTTTCAGCTTTAATTTGAGGGTATTTACATCCAAATCAGGTGAACGGTGTAGGAATTACAACAGTTTCTATATGTGTCTCCCACTTTTTAAGGGACCAAAAGTAATGGGACAATTGGCTGCTCAGCTGTTCCATGGCCAGGTGTGTGTTATTCCCTCATTATCTCATTTACAAGGAGCAGATATAAGGTCTAGAGTTAATTTCAAGTGTGCTATTTGCATTTGGAATCTATTGCTGTCAACTCTCAATATGAGATCCAAAAAGCTGTCACTATCAGTGAAGCAAGCCATCATTAGGCAGAAAAATCTAAAGACAGATAGCAAAAACATTAGGTGTGGCCAAATCAACTGTTTGGAACATTCTTAAAAAGAAAGAACGCACCAGTGAGTTCAGCAACACCAAAAGACCCGGAAGACCATGGAAAACAACTGTGGTGGATGACAGAAGAATTCTTTCCCTGGTGAAGAAAAACCCCTTCACAACAGTTGGCCAGATCAAGAAGGTGTATGTGTGTCAAAGTCAACAATCAAGATAAGACTTCACCAGAGTGAATACAGAGGGTTCACCACAAGATGTAAACCATTGGTGAGCCTCAAAAACAGGAAGACCAGATTAGAGTTTGCCAAACAACATCTAAGAAAGCCTTTACAGTTCTGGAACAACATCCTATGGACAGATTGAGACAAAGATCAACTTGTAACAGAATGATGGCAAGAGAAGAGTATGGAGAAGGGAAGGAACTGCTCATGATCCAAAACATACCACCTCATCAGTGAAGTATGGTGGTGGTAGTGTCATGGCGTGGGCATGTATGGCTGCCAATGGAACTGGTTCCCTTGTATTTATTTATGATGTGACTGCTGACAAAAGCAGCAGGATGAATTCTGAAGTGTTTCAGGCAATATTATCTGCTCATATTCAGCCAAATGCTTCAGAACTCATTGGACGGCGCTTCACAGTGCAGATGGACAATGACTCGAAGGATACTGCGAAAGCAACCAAAGAGTTTTTTAAGGCAAAGAAGTGGAATGTTTTGCAATGGCCAAGTCAATCACCTGACCTGAATCCGATTGAACATGCATTTCACTTGCTGAAGACAAAACTGAAGGGAAAATGCCCCAAGAACAAGCAGGAATTGAAGACAGTTGCAGTAGAGGCCTGGCAGAGCATCACCAGGGATATGAAACCCAGCATCTGGTGATGTCTATGCGTTCCAGACTTCAGGCTGTAATTCACTGCAAAGGATTTGCAACCAAGTATTAAAAAGTGAAAGTTTGATTTATGATTGTTCGTTTGTCCCATTACTTTTGGTCCCTTGAAAAGTGGGAGGCACATATAGAAACTGTTGTAATTCCTACACCGTTCACCTGATTTGGATGTAAATACCCTCAAATTAAAGCTGAAAGTCTGCAGTTAAAGGACATCTTGTTCGTTTTATGTCAAATCCATTGTGGTGGTGTATAGAGCCAAAAAGAAGAGAATTGTGTCGATGTCCCAATATTTATGGACCTGACTGTATGTGATTTTGCATAGGGACCCTGAGATAAAGCAAGAACCTTCTGTCATATCTGTGCCAAGGGAAGGGTCTTGTCCCAACAACAAGCTCCTTTCATACTTTTCCAAATGGACAGACCTGAAACGAGCAGTGGTATGGCTTTTCAAGTTGAAAGACACATTTAAATAGAGGTGTGATGAAAGGAAAAAGACAAATAATACACATTCTGACAATAACGCCATATTAGATGTCAAACCCAAAGTCAAACCCAGACCGAAAAGAAAGAGTTGACTCACAAACTTTCATTGTAGGATCTTGATAAAGCTGAGAAAACAATAGTCAGTTTTGTGCAAAAGCAGCATTTTCCTTAGGAAATCTCAAATCTCTTGATCCTGTGATGTTGATGGCCTCCAAAGAGTAGGTGGACGGTTGAGCAAATCAGTGTTACCTGAAGAGGCAAAACATCCTGCCATCCTGCCAAAGAGTAGTAACATCTCAGAGCTCATTCTCCGCTGTATGCTTGAAAAGGATAGTTTTGGATTCCTCATGCCAATTAATTGGCTAGAAGGGTCATCCGAGAATACATGACATGCCGCCGACTACATCAAAAACCTGGAGAACAGAAGATGTCTGACCTCCCATCTGACACACTTTTAATGGACCTCCCTCCCTTCACTCTGGTCAGAATGGATTACTTTGGACCTATTGCGGTAAGAAGAGGAAGGAATACAATTCATTCAACAGCTGCAGAGGGAAGGTTGACCTATTTCATCTCATGATTCCTGATAGCAACATTGACCGGTGAGGAACTTGGGTTTGCTGGATCCAGAGAAAATAAAATATAACCCTGAAAGCTGATAAAGACAATGGAAAATGTCTTGAAGTAATGTCAAGTGCGGGACAGCAAACAAGACTGCCATCTTCTGCCTGTTTGCATTATACTAGTGTCACATGCCATGACACACCCCTGAGAGGATAGATGAGCTGGACACAGGGATATATATCAAAAGTCCAGATTGCACACAGGAGCAGGGAAGGGAGAGGGAGCAAACTAAAAATAAACAAAAAATCTTCTCCCTCCTCCCTCACAGGGTTTGGGATAAAAAAAAAACTAAAATAATAAAGGCCAAATAAACCAAACCAAACTGTGGATTTTCAGCTCCATAGTTTTTCCAGTCTTTAACACACACAGCTCTGCCTCCCGTACAGCTGTTCCCTGGTCTCAGACACCTACTGTGGAAAGAGCACACATTTTAAAAAGCCTTGATTAATTCACAACATAGTCCAGGTGTGTGCTGACCATTAGGCATGGTCCTCAGATTTCCCTGCTTCCCGCAAACCACGCCCTTGCACAAATATATATATATATATTTACAATTATATTTCAATATTTTAGTCTGATGCCTTTTTATTAGAACACTGTGTGATGTGTCAGTGCATGCTCACTTGTGTAGTGTAGGAAATCATACCTGGGCCTGTAAGATGGCTGGCAGAGAAAGTGACTTGTAGAAGATAAAATACAGATCTTGTTGCATACATTGGTCACACTATACAATATGATTACATGAATAGGCATTAACTTAGGTAGTTGAATGAATTTAGAGTTGTTCCGATACCGGTACCAGTATCAGAAAAAGACCTCCGATACAGCCCAAACTGCTGGATTGGGTATCGGCGAGTACGCAAGTCTATGTACTGATCGGATACCACGTAATTTAATATGTGACGATAGCTCATTTACGCTACTCAAACAACAACACAAGAATGTAAATGCTGAAATGGTAACCTCAGTTTAAAATAAATGCGCGTTCACCGTATTATTGCGGTTTATATTCTAAACCATCAACAAGCTACAGTAGTTCTAGCAAGCAATGCCCATTTCAGGGGGTTTAAAATTCAGCCAAACACAGAAGATCTGTGTTTATTTGTTGACACGCAAATTCAAACTGCCGGCAAACTGAACACAGCTTTCCACTATGCAGTATCTACATGAAAATAAACAATACATCTTTGAAAAAAATGCTGCACACAATATTGCAATATGCTGTAATACCCTTCCATTCTCAACTAGCAATCGACAAGCTACAGTAGTCGCCTACTAGCAAGCAATCTGCTGCCATTTCAGAGTGTTGTGAATGCAAACACCGCAGGGAATTGAATGCTACAGTAGTTATCAAAGAATTCCAGTGTGTTTTAAATCTGTAGCTGTTGGTTTACTTACGTTTTTTCATCCGTATTTATCGTTCACACGCAAATTCAAACTACTGGCAAACTATGCAGTATCTACATAAAAATAAAGGAATACATTATCATAAGGCTATTTATCTATCGGATATTAAAAGCAAAAATTCCCTGCTTTCAGTGAAAAATAGATCTTACCACCAATATTTTCCAGAGTCATACAAAATGCATTGGCAAAGTTTTACCGTTACATAAAAAACTAATTGTCCAGAGACCTGTATTGGCATAAAAGTAAAATCATTAGACCAGTCACCTATGGTAAAATAGACTCGGTGGTATCATATGATATCAGGCAGATATTGACTGACCACAAAATTTTGTGTGCACAACTCTTATTCTTAACAGCAGCATATTTACAGATTACATGCAAATCAAGTCTGCCAGGCAGAAGCCATAGGGAAGAGGGATGCAACATGAAGAATTATCATTTTAACCATCCATCCATCCATCCATCCATTATCTGAACCCGCTTATCCTGAACAGGGTCGCAGGGGGGCTGGAGCCTATCCCAGAATACATTGGACGAAAGGCAGGAATACACCCTGGACAGGTCGCCAGTCCATCGCAGGGCACACACACCATTCACTCACACACTCATACCTACGGGCAATTTAGACTCTCCAATCAGCCTAACATGCATGTCTTTGGACTGTGGACTGTGGGAGGAAACCGGAGTACCCGGAGGAAACCCACGCAGACACGGGGAGAACATGCAAACTCCACACAGAGAGGCCCCGGCCGACGGGGATTCGAACCCAGGACCTCCTTGCTGTGAGGCGGCAGTGCTACCCACTGCACCATTTGTTTGTTTTATAGCTTGTATGCTTGTTCCCTTTAGTTCTAGCCTCTGTGTCCCTGCCGACTATCCCTACCTATTATCTAGCTAAACCACAGCCAAGGGAATGGGCTTGGTGGAATCAGCGGGGAAATAAGACCGTGTTGAGCTTGACTCAAGTCTGGCTAGAGACATGAGTGAAGAGACATGAGAGGTGTAGAATAAATGGGAAGCCTTGGTCGCCGGTGAAATACCACTTGTTTTTTTCACTTACCCGGCGAGGAGGCAAGCCCTGAACAGGCTCTCACTTTTGCCGTCAAGCGCCTCGCTCCGGGAATAGTGGCAGGTGGGGAGTTTGACTGGGGCAGTACACTTATCTAACGGTAATGCAGGTGTCCTAAGGCTAGTTCAAGGAAGACAGAAACCTTGCGTGGCGCAGAATAAACCTTGCATGGAGCAGAAGGGCAAAAGCTCTCCTGATCTTGATTGATGAATACAGACCGTGAAAGTGGGGCCTCACGATCCTTTTGTCTTTTTGGGTTTTAAGCAGGAGGTGTCAGAAAGGTTACCACAGGGATAACTGGCTTGTGACGGCCAAGCATTCATCCTTCGATGTTGGCACTTCCTATCATTGTGAAGCAGAATTCACCAAGCATTGGATTGTTCACCCACCAATATGGAATGTGTGCTGGGTTTAGACCATCATGAGACAGGTTACCCTACTGATGATGTTACAATAGTAATCGTGCTCAGTAGTGGAATCACAGGTTCAGATATTTGGGGTATGTGCTTGGCTGCGGAGCCAATGGTGCGAAGCTGCCATCTGTGGGATTATGACTGAATGCGCCAAGTCAGAATCCCCATAAACTTGGAGGAAGGAAAAGAGGTGAACAAGTAGATGCTGCTTTGCTCTGTTACTCATAGTATAGGCATTCTCTGGGATAGTGCAGGAAAAAACAGGACGGCCAGTTATGAGAAGATGCTAATAGTCAGTAAAACCCTACCAAGAGAAAAGAGAGGCATAGAGTGGAGAGATTTTTGTTTTGATGCGGATTCCCTAAACATCTTAGAATCATGTTGTTAAAACCATTTAGGTACTTAGAAATTGCACCTGGATCTCTCATTGTGGCAGGTGTGTGCTGACTGCGGCAGAAACACAGTTTGTTAGACGTGAAGGGAAGTAAAGCAGGAGACTGCTACTGCTCAAATACCAACAATAATGGATCGCTGTTCCCCTGCCCCAGAGAATATCGGAAATGCAGTTGGCGCATTAGGGAGTGCTGTAAGCTCTACAATGGCTTGGCTGCATGACGTCTTCGGACCTTGGGGGTCTGCAATAGCGCAGGCTATGATCCCGGTACTCATAATAATAGGTTTGTCTTATGTTTATGCACAGTAATTCTGCTGTGTGCCAAAGCTATGATGACTAAGTATCTGGGAACAGTGCTGGGGGAAGCGAGAATGATGGCACAGAGTGGAGAACGAGTATGAGATGGTGGTACTCATTGGCAGGGGGCCCTGAGGAGAAAGAAAATATCCATCATGCAATGTCATTGTGGACCATCCAGTTAAAATCAAAAGAACGATAATGGCAAATGAGCAGCACCTAGGCGCTATGAAGGAGTGTGATGCAGTCCACCAAATGGCTGATAGGTCTTACATGAACGAATACGGAGTTAAATGCAATGAGAAGGGAGGGCCACTGAACTGTCCATATGGAAATCCTAACTGTGAACGGGGAGTGAGGCCAGGAGTGGGATGGGCCTGTGTGAAAGTATGGAAGCATACCGGAAGAGTTCTGGGTGAGGTATTTCCTGTGGGACACTGATGACGAGCACAAGGTGTATGAGGTATAGGAGGTGGGTTGGACACATATGCTGACTGAAGTACAGAAAGATGAGGACTCACAAAGGGAGACATAAGACAGCCCTAGCTGACTAAAGGCCCATTAGGATGATGCATTATTCATACACATAAATAAATTAAAAGAAGTGCCGAGTAGAGAGGAGGTGCTCGAGTGATGTGCTAGTAACCCCTCCTCACAAGTGTAATCAGGATTATGGATGGGCATTTCCTTTTAACGGGACAATAGGCAATAAAGTTACCAGGGCTGGCGCAGTACAACCGCAACTTTATCATCCACACATCTCTGTCTCTCTCATTTAGATAAATGGGGAACAATTGACTTGCATGAATTTGGTGCAGAAGGAGTAACTAGAGGTCGGTAACTGGAACGTGGAGTGAGTGGCTTGAAGTGGGTCGGTCTACATGGTGCCTGCCTTTCAGCCCATGTCTCCCGCAAACAAGAATCCACCCAGATAACTAAGTCGATAATACCGTCTAGCGTCTGAGGAAGTTCACAGGTAGTGAGTTTGTCCTTTTATCTGTTCAGAAAGTCCCTTTAGAAACATGTCATCACAATAAGGAGCCCCAGAGTCCCAAAAAACTGATCCCCACTCACGTGCCTTCCCAGCCAGCAATGTTATAGCATAAGGAACATTTTCTAGGAAACAAAGAAGGCTGCAGCCAGCCCACCACTGCGAGAGGAAGGACCGACATGGAACCCGGCTCGCCAGCATAATGCTTCGGAAGAGGAAGACATGGTTTGGAGTAGCTTCGGGTGAGAAATGTCACACGCCGTGTAGACTAGAGCAGCCTTTCTCAAACTTTTTTGTGCTGGGGCCCAGTCATATTTGACTTTGGCGTTTCAAGGCCCAGTAGATGACCCCTGTGAGAAAAGGCAGTCTCGCACAGATACATGGAGTGGAAAGGCAACAATACCTTCACTGCCACTTTGCTGAGCTGCGGGTATTCAGCAGCACATGACAGCCAGATAGTTCCAAAAGTTTATCCTGTATCACAGGGGGCAGATCACTATTTTCGGGATTGGCGAATGGACCTCGGACCCATTGTTTCTCTGAGAGATGTGATTTTGAAGGAAAGTACTTCTCGAAATGATGCAGAGTTTCGGTAAGGTGTTGAACAATGATAGCTGTCACCGGCCCCAGACAGACACCTTCAACATCAGCTAGGGATGATAGACAGTCGAACATGTCGTAAACACCCTGGTTGACCCTGTCGCTCCAGACTGACAGTTTTTTTTTTAAAGGCCATGATTTTATCATTGGCCTGGAAGGCATTGCATAATTTCCCTTGGATAGACAAGTTGAGGGCATTTAAATGCTGCAAAATGTCAGAGAGGTAAGCTTACTTAACTACCCAGGACTCATTACGCAAATGCTCAGCCAGACTAGATTTTTTACTATCCAAGAATGCCCCAATCTCATGCCTCAACTCGAACACTCGGCTTACCACCTTACCCCGAGACAGCCAGCGGACCTCGGCATGCAGGAGGAGATGCGTGTGTTTGGCACCCATCTCTTCACATAGAGATGTGAACATCCTGGAGTTAGATGCATGGGCTCTAATGTAGTTCAAGCATCGGACCACTTGATCCAAGACCTCATGCAGCTCTGGGGATAGACGCTTTGAGGCAAGCACCTCTCGGTGTATTATGCAGTGCGTTGCCTGGACCGAAGGTGCTACTGCTTTCACCCAAGTAACAACGCCGTTGTGCCTCCCTGTCATAGCTGCAGCCCCGTCAGTGCATACCCCGACACAACGATCCCACAGCAACCTATAGCCTCTGATATACTCATCCAGCACACGGAAGATTTCCCCAGCAGTTGTATTTAATGGTAACTCTTTACAACCCAGAAAATCTTCATGGAAGCGCCCCCCATGAGCATATCTGATGTACACCAGAAGCACAGCCAGATTGGAGATGTCGGTGCTCTCGTCTAGCTGCAGAGCGAACCAGTCTGACAATCTAACCCTCTCGACAATCTGGGCTTCAAGGTCCTCTGCCATGTCACCAATTCTCCGCGAGACAGTGTCATTTGAGAGGGGGATCTCTTTGACTTTGGCTGCAGCAGCTGGACCTAAGACCTCAGCACAAGCACTGACTAAGGATGGCATAACTAGCTTCTCCCCCATCGTAAACGGTGCCTGACATTTTGAGATGTGTGAAAGTAAGTAAGACGCTTTTGTTAACTTTTCATTTGCAGTGAAATTTGGGAACATCAGGTGTAGCATTAGTAGGTGTATCAGGTTGCCTTTTAAAGAAACCCTTGATGCTAGCTTGCTTTGAGCAGGGCATATTGAGCTCGTAGACGTAGTATGCATGTGTATGCCTGCGATTGAACGTTCAGAGTGACAGTGACAGAGATAGAACAGAGCACGTAACCTCTCGCGGGTGGGAAAGCTTCACGTTAGAGAATGTTGGACGGGTGACGTAGGGACGGGGGCGTGCCGAGCAGAGTCGCGATCATAGACAGTAAAAGAAATTGAATTTTGAGTGGAGGAAGGGCAGGATTCAGGGGACCGGCAGTGACCTCTCCACGGACCGGCACCGGTCCGCAGCCCAAAAATTGAGAAACGATGGACTACAGCAGGGGTGTTAAACTGAATCCCCAGGGGGCCACAGTGTCTGCGGGTTTTTGTGGTTTCCTTTCAATCAGCTGCCAATTAAGGCCAATGAAAGCCAATTAAGAACTGAGAACAAGGCGTGTGGATACTTTAACCAATCAATGACTTGAATGAACCCAGAACACCCCAAAAACCAGCAGACACTACGGCCCTCCAGGACTGGAGTTTGACACCTGTGGACTAGAGGGACTGATGGATGGATCTGGTGTTGTCCCAACCTTTGACCCACGAGTCGGATAGCTGCTTGGGTGATTCCCAATTCCAATTCTGGCCAGATTGTGCTGTAAGGTGACAGGACAGCATAACCAACAGCAACCCGGATAGAGGCAGAATAAGTGTCTTTATTCATCAAAAGGCAGGTCAGGCAGGCGATGGCCAAACACAGGCCGACTGATTCAGATTATGCAGGTAATCAAAATCGTAGTCGAGGTCACAAGCAAAAGTGGGCAGAATGGGAAACGGTACAGACCATGATCAAGTATAACAAGGGTAATCTGAATCGAGGTCAAGGTCACAGGTGAAAGTCCTGAAAGTCCGGTAGCAAGTGATCAATAATAGAAAAGAAGGATGAGTTAGCTGACCCTCTCTTCAAAAGTCGTATTAAACTTTTTTAGTTTACCTATATGTTACATTGTAAATGTGTGGTGCAGAGTGGACCTGGTCTGAACTGCAATGTATTCGGAACTAGCGTTATAGAAACATGGATGTTGTTAACATTAGCTCATCAGTACAAACATTAACTTAATATTAAAATAAACAAATGTTTGTTATACAACTTAGCTGATGTTAGCTTTCCCTGTTGGTTCATCTCTGACCAGCTCGAGATACCAGCTACCCAGCTGTTTCAAAACCTAGTTTAAACTGTTTTTTTCAGCAGGGGATAATATTTGCTTTCAAAGATGGACAGGGGTGTAACATTACAAGTGACCAGGAAATAATAATTGTTTTTGTTTTTTGCTGTGGGTTTAACTTGTGGGGGAAAAAGTGAGTTTTCAGATCACTTAATTGTCTTCACCCACCCCACCCCTGCCAGAGGGAGTGCTTATATGTGTTTGGCCCGCTATTCAGCTGAATCACTGTAGATTTCAATGTTTGTGATAAGGTGAAACTTAAGTTGATGTGTGTCTTTTGTTCAAGAAAAAAAAAATCCTGACTTCTTGTAAGATAGAGAAAAAAGATAGGGATTCATTCATTCACATTGCACATACAAGTTAACAAGCAACATGGAGGTTAGCCAAGGGATTTGGCAAAAATCCAGCAGTATACACTTTTCTTACTTATATTAATTAAATTTGGCCTTACTCCATTTCATGGATGTGAACTACAAATGTAGCATTGAATAATCTTGGATAACTGCACGGGCAAGTGTTTAACCTCACAGGAACGCAATGCAAATATTTATTTGTTCATGATTATGCACTGTTGCCTATGTTGCATTTATGTATGAAATGAGAAGACAAATAAAGTGTATTGTATTAATCACTGGAGGTAAACAATTCCCTCAAAACTAAATTGGCCAAATCATAAAGATAACATGAAAAGGTCTTGTCATTCTGAAAAAAAAAGTTTCCTTCTAAATACTCTTCTCATAAAGATGGCTTGTTTGTTATCAATAAGCTCGCTTACAACTAATTTCTGCTGTCTGAGTGTGATTTCACCTGGTGGTTTATATAGGCTACATACAGTCACCGAGCACTTTATTAGGAACATTTTTACTTTATTACACCTACTTATTCATGCGATTATCTAATAAGCCAAGTGTGTGGCAGCAGTGCAATGCATACAATCATGTAGATACAGGTCAGGAGCTTCAGTTAATGTTCACATCAATCATCCGAATGGGGGAAAATGTGATCTTACTGACTTTGACCATGGAATGATTGTTAGTGACAGAGCTAAGTTTAAGCTGATTAAGCTGAGACCCAGAAACAGCTGATTTTTACGCACACTATTCTCTAGAGTTTGCAAAACACTGTTGACCCAGAAGCAAGCCTGTTTGGATGTCCACAGAAATTGCACCCCTTACAAAGAAATCCGTGTTTATAAATGTTTATCTGAGTTGTGTATAAATAGAAACAAAACATAATCATGGTTCAAATCTCTGTTTCCCTCTGGCAAGTATTTTGGTACTGTATTTACTTCTGGAAACAGACTTTTCAGCTCTTTCATGATAATGCAAGCTCATAATGAAAAAGGGCACTGCTGCCCCCCTACTGTCGGAACCTGCAAATATGTCAGACCACTGTGGATTAGACTGACATATCTAACATATGCCAACTGTTGGTGGTTGTGCTAACAACAAGTAATTACTGTGGAAAAAACTAAAACATCTCCAGAGGCAGAAGTGGCAAATGAAATAAAACCTCACAAAATTACAATGTATTTCTTTACAGTATTTTACAAAGTCTTTACCACAGCATGGTTTACAGCATGCCCTAAACCTCCCCCCCAAAACAGGAGCATGGGAAATTCAAGAAACCAAACCACCCTTCAAAAGCCTGTCCATAAAAAAGTGATCACACCTGTTAATGGGTGACAGTAAGGAATGTTTATCACCCCACAATACACTGCTGCTGCACTGTCTAGCTCTGTCTAGACTATAACTGATTATAGGCTTGACTGTAAAGGTGTGCTTTTTATCTCGACTTAAATATTGAGACTGGGTCCAATTCCCTTACAAGTTTTTGAATGGTTATTCCGTTGTAAATGAGCTCTATAGGAAAAAGATCTACCACCCATAGGTTTCTTTGAAATTTGTGTGGCTATTAGTTATAATTGACATGTGGTTTTCATCTCAGAATTTCATATCCATTAACTTAAGCTGCCATTTATGGTGACAGTTCCTACATGTCTATATATGAATGTGATCTCCAGATATAGCCAATTGAATTGGCTGTCAAATAAGACAGATCACAGATTTATGTTAAGACAAAACATAAAATAACATGTTGAAATAACATGTTTTCCCAAAATGCTAAAAAAAATATGCCCTAATACTCTAGCCAATTTAAAGGTAAAAACGTCTGCTTTCAAATGTGAGTCCTATCACAAAAGGCATTCCGAGAATAGCACATTGACAGAATGCAGACTGCAACCTTAATGTTTAACAGAAATTTTGTTTTACTTGTAGTCTATTGCTCTTCCCCAGTAAGGAATAATGAATACTTTTGTAAAATCATTTTCACAATTAACACATGTGGCCAAAATATACCCAAAATCAAAGTTAGGATGAAAGACCGTTAAAAAGAACCATGTTGTTATTCTGTGATTTTGAATATATGAATTGGAGATGGCCACGCGGAATGAAGCGATAACCAATAATACTATATAAAGCAACAATAGCCTACACCTTGTCTCTGACTCTAAAAAGGTGGAGTTCTGGGGGAGGTACAGTAGCCTACAGGCCGGTTATGAATTTAGTCACAACACCCAGTGACTCGTCAATCTGAGATCTCGAGTTCCCAACCTGTACCCTGGATTGTGTGTGCAGAGGAACTTCGGGACTTTCGAAGGATAGTTTCCCGTTCAAGCGGGTTGACTTCAAAAGTTTAGCTTTGTGTCTCATTTTAATTAATTTATATTCTTTCATCCTCTCATCTATTTTGATTCAACGAATAAAAGCATTCGAAACTCCGGATTCAAGAACGCTCCATACGTAAAGTTGGATTAACGTATCCAGGTAAAACAAATGCATGTTTTCTTTCTTAATATTAGTTAAAAGGGCTATTAGTTAAAATTATTTTACCGTTTCAGCTACGACTACAATTTTCAGCACGTTCCTGAAATCAAGAAGATTAAAGCTAAAATGGAAAAGCCTCGATGATTCAAAATGGAAATATCTGCAAAGTGCCTATAGACGTGCGCATACAGTGGTTTCACTGCGAACGGAATATTTTTTGGTTTTTCTTTGAATAAATCTGAATTTTCGCGGACCGGCATTGCTATTTTGTACGAACAGTATGTCAAATATATATCCTACGTTAAATACTGTTCAACTATTTGTTTAATAGTAATACTTTTTTAACCACAGTATTGCCTTAAGGTTTCCTGTGTGGGAAGCTATGTACATGTGCACGCAATGAAGTCTTTAGTCGAAACCATAAATAAAGGAAGGAAATAAAGTTGACTCTTGTCTCCGTTTAGTGCAGGCTACACCTGCAGTAGGCTACACTTCGCTAGTTAACGCGTTAACGTCTTCCAACTTAATGTCGATATTCCAGAATGTGATATATTCAAACCTTCTAAACTGTAGCCTAATTATTCCCACCAAACACTGGAATAATACTGCTCAATGCAATTGGATCTGACCACCTACAAACTTTAAATATATTTTTTTCCAGGCTCATCAATGGGGTATCCCTACACTCTTAAAAGGCAATTTATTTGTTGATAATGGAAACAATTTTTTTTGAAACCTTGACATGAATTTTTACTTTTACAACTGTACAATGCTTAAGGAATATGGCATAGTGTAGCATAGTAACCTTGCATACATAATATTACTAACATACAGTAGTTTTTAATTAATTATATTTATTTTAAAATACAACTTTTCATTAAATATAATTTTACAGTATATGTTAAACTGTACAATACACAGTAATTTCTGTAAATTTGCACTGATACACTGTCTGTCAGTGCAGGCTGTGCCCCATTATGGGATTTTATGTAATATGTGCTGGCACATCGACAGCAATTGGGACTATGGTGTTTGCGCCATCTATGCTACTTGACTCACACATGAATCATGCAAAAACAGGCCACACTTGCAAAATTTATTTGATTGCACTGATAAAGTTCTTACTGGGATTACTTGGTAATTTCAACATGCTGAGTGATGCAGCCAGCAGAGAGATAAAATTGGACTACCGTAGTGCATCACTCAGGATAGGCAGTGAGGATTTTAGTGCTCTTCTGGTTGAGCTACCATGAATTATAGGGAGAGTTTCTGTTACAGCATGTGGTGAATTAGATATTTCTGAGAGCACTAAGTCAAGGGAAATGAAAATCACTTTCTAAGCCATGTACACTGATATACACTCAGTGACCACTTTATTAGGTAGAGCTGTACACAAGCTTGTTAGTGCAAATATTTAATCAACCTATCATGTGGCAGCAACAGAATGCATAAAAGCATGTAGATCTGGTCAAGAGGTTCAGCTGTTGTTCAGATTAAATTTCAGAATGGGGAAGAAATGTGATCTAAGTGACTTTGACCGTGGAATAACTGTTGGTGTCAGACAGGGTGCTTTATTTCATGCACAACAGTCTCTACAGAGAATGGTGCGAAAAACAAAGGAAATTCAGTGAGCAGCAGTTCTGTCGGCAAAAACACATTGTTAATGAGAGAGGTTAGAGGAGAAGGGCCAGACTGGTCGAAGCTGACAGGAAGGCGACAGTAATGCAAATAACCACACATTACAACAGTGGTATGCAGAAGAGCATCTCTGAATGCATCAAATGCATCAAACGTAATGCGTCAAACCTCTGAAGTGGACAGGCTACAGCAACAAAAAACCAGTAAGTCGAAAAAATAAGTCTAATAAATACCTAATAAAGTTCTCACTGAGTGTATATTTGTAGATTTTACATAGCAGGTATAATAAGCTATACTATATAGTCGTTGTTATTGGTATTGTTTCCTAACTCATACCAGTGAGTTGATTGAACGTTTTGGAGAACGTTTATGATAATCTTTCAAGAAGGCTGCTGACAATATCTGTACCAAGGTCAGGAGACTGACCCGTAAAATGTTGCTATTAAATGAAGGAGGGGAGGGGGAAAATGTTTTATTAAATTAATTTCATCATTCAAAATGTTATCATTTCATATCAACACTATACTGAGTAACACTACATGTGCGTTAGATATTCAGTCAGGCCCAGGATTATTGGCACCCTTGATAATATTCACAAAAATACTGTAAACTAAGAAATAATACCATTATTGACATACACTTTTTTATTTTCCAACATGTGCAAAGTAGTGTACTCTTTGAATTATTCAATGGAAACAACCAACCAAGTCTTACCTTTTTCAAGTAAAACAAATATTTCACAATTATTGGCAACCCTGGTTTAAGAATTTGTGCAACTAAGAGACTTTTCCTATAATTTGTGATAAGTTTAGAGAACATCACTATATGGTTAAAGTTAAAGGTGAACCATGTAGGAATTACATCCATTTTTATACATAGCCCCAAATTTTAGGGGGCCTGGACTGGAAAAACCTGGCTGATTTGCAACGTAGTCCAGGTGTGTGCCTACTTAATCAGTAGGTGTCGTCCACGGATTGCCCTGCTTCGTTCCTGCCAACCATGCCCTAGCCCCAGTAATTACTTGTATTTGTACCAGGTGGCATATGTGAACAGTCTAATCCACAGTGGTCTGAAATACTTGCAGGTTCCGACAGTAGGGGGCAGCAGTGCCCTTTTTCATGTGGAGCTTGCATTATCAATATAGAGCTGAAAAGTCTATTTCCGGAAGTACAGTGCCAGAATACTCACCAGAAGGAAACAGACATTTGAATCATGGTTATGTTTTGTTCTCATTTATACACAGATAAGAAGTTTTAAACATGGATTTCTTTGACAAAAATGTGAAACCACAACTCATCTAATCTAGCAATAGACTAAAAATAAACAATACCACACCTAGAAATTGTCCCGCACATACTTCAGAATTGTGACGTCAACGTTTTTTTGTTTAACCAAACTTTCTCTGATCACCTCAAACATAATGTGACTTACTACAGACAAATGTACACTTTCTGAAGTGACATTTCACATCTTTTAATTACATACCTTCAAGTAATTGGGTAAGAAGTGAAAAATGTTATGATTGTGCCGGTTAACCCAAAAGATATCTTTACCATTTCACAAATGCCTTTTTTACTTTAGGCTATCTGCAAGATGGTTTTACCATTTATTGTGTCCATTAAATAGTTGCTTTTTTACAGATTCAGAGTCTCTTGACTTCATATGCACTCACACTGTAAACACTCCCCTCCTCCTCACACCTTTCCTGACGACAATGGGAATTAACAAAGCTCGACAGAGACAGCATATAGGTCTAACAGACTCACCGTGTTCCAAATGCCAAGTTAGCTCACAATGTTTCGAACAGTGCAAATCTCATGACAAATAAGAAATTACTTCCAGATCAGCTTTGGTTCTTGTGTGTGTATAAAGTCTAATTCCTTTCTAATTCCCTTTTCATAAAAACTTGGTACAAGTCACATACGTGATCCATTTCAGCATACAGTGACACAGTAATGGTGTTCTCCTGTGACAGTGTAGTGGAAGCTATTGCTAACGACAGACTACCAACCCAGGCAGGCTTATACGGCTCAGCCAAAAGTGTTCCTCGTAAAATTGTTCATGCACGTACACACATTGTTTTATATAGATGGTATCAGTTTTTAATTAATGTTAAGATTAACCAGATAGATATTTAATAGAGATCTGCCTGCATAACAGAGTGCAAAACTGTAGTAGTTGTGCTTCAGGTGCTGTTCGGAACGTCATGAATAGGTGTTCGGAACATTGTGAGCTGACCAGGTCTTCTGAACACAGGGAAGTTGTGTAGTTATTTGTTGTTTTCGCTATAATTATTGTTCCAATACAATAATACCAATGCACATGAATCCAAGTGTTTTAGTGTCTGGGATCGCCAAAAAGCAACCATAACCATAAACCACATTCCTCAGGAGAAAAAGTACCATTGAACGGACTTTAATTTCTGGTGGAGGCAGCTGCTTCTCCGTGTTCTGTTCGGAAAACAGTGAGTCTATCTTAAATTTACTTGTGTTTTCTAAGCGGGTATAATGAACGCATTGTCACAGTGTGAAATGGACATTGTTTCCAGATGTAGGCTACAATAATTATCGTAGTCCTATTCGCACCATAATTTCATCCTCTATTCAATGTAGCTACAACGAATGACAATAAATTGCGCAAATGTAGACCTTTGCCATTTCACAAATAGCTTTTGTACTGAATGTGGTGAGATGGGTTTACCATTTACTGTGTCATTTATATGCTTTTTTACAAAATCTCATGACCTCATATTGTGGCGAGTGGCAGTAGCTAACAGCCAAATAAGGGACTGAAAACACAGCACTTGCTTTGCTAGCAAACTGGCCCGGTTTTATTCCCTGCCAAAGATGGCTCACAGCTAACCTGAGGTTGAGAATGAGAGCTTCTGTTTACAACTCGGCCCCGGCCTGAACTGCCTGTGCCCTAAAATTTCCCCCCTGCAACCTCTCCAGACACAAAATGACCCACCCACATAGCATAACTAATAGCACTTTCTCTAGCCTACTGTTCTGTAATGGCTATGCATGTTTTAAGACTACAAAAAAAACTGTTTCCAGTGCTGTGGTTTGATAACTACATAGGCAATACTGTAATAACTGGTCAACCAGCTGCCAGCTTGAGCTGTTTTTTTCAGCAGGGTACCTATTTTATATTGTTTGCGTTGCATTTTTGCATGTATGTACATTCCAACAAATATATACCTCTGTTTATTTATTTATTTTACTTTCAAGGTAAAATAGGTAAGATTTTTGTGTTACTGTATTGTTACAAGACTATTGTAAATCCCTTCCGATCATTGAAAAAGGCTCACTGACATGTTGACTCACCCTCTGCCTGTGTTTATAGTCCTTAAATATGGGTTTCAAAATATAAAGTTGACAACCTGACACTCTGTACCAAAACATTGTATAAATGTACAGTAATTCAAGCACATTGGTTGAAAATTGTTTTCAATGTCAGGATGTTTACAGAGAAGGGTTAGGGATAAACTGTGGTATGAAGGTATTTGTTGCTGCTATTCCTTTCTTGAGCGTTAGGAGTCCGGAATTACCTATCGTACCTTAATTCTATGCGCTTGTGCTTACCTTAGCGAAATAATAAAATAAATGTGACACAGTACTCAGTTTCAATCACTAGTAGAATGTACTGTAGGCTAGAATTGACAAGAAGTGAGATATGTGCATGAGGCTGCACTCTGCTCAATCAATTGGCTCTACCCGGCAGGGAGAGCAAAACTGGGCGAATGGGTCAGCCGTTTGTAATTATTTTGGGCCCCCTGGAAGGTTAATTCACTGGGCCCCTTGCCTCACAACCTGCCACAACATTAAAACTTAGATTACGATTAATTAACACGATATGAAATAAATATTTGTGATATAAATGAAGAAGCTAGCAAACGTTAGCAACAGCAAGTTAAAAAATAGCTAGCTAGTTAATATTTACAATATATTTCCTGTAATCCTTGCTACGTCTATCACAACTGCCAGTTTGGTGGCACTCAAACTTTGGTTTAATTTAATGAGTCAACTTTCAGTATTCTAAAAGTACTTTTTGAAGTATTACTTAATCAATGTATGGACAATAGGACTACAAGTCCCTGCATTCCACAGAACTTTCCCTTTTTCCACACCACAACTCCTCCGGAAACCAGAATGTATCTGATGAGGAAATCAAACGGGAGGACTCAAGTAAGGCTGTAACTCTGGGAATATAGCTAGCTTAACCTCGCAACTGTAACTCTTGCGACTGAATGTACATAGCTGCTTTAATATTCATTGTATTGTATGGTCACTGAACACTCTGTTTTCACATTTTCTTTTGGTTGGCTCCAAGCCATCTGCCGCGCTATGTTAGATTTAATACATTATGCATAGATAGGATCTTGCATGTGGGCTATTTAAATTCTAAAGAGATCATAACAGGGCATTACTGATCTCGACACATGCTTACCAAGGTTACCCTTGGTCTGTTTGGTGAACTTGATACGTCATAGTTTTCTCACTAGCTCCAGCTAGTTTCAAACCTCCCTCCATTATAGCTTCATTGTTCTCCTTGAGCACATGTCCATGGTGCGCAGGCAGGCCTGTATAACTGCACACATTCAGGAGAACATACAACCTTCCCACATGCTTGTGCGCCCCAATGCTAACATGCTCACGCATATGCACACACATGCACTCACACATATTTTGTTGTACATCACTGTAGTAAAACGTCCTTTGTACTTTGTGTACAGTAAACTTTGCTATATTTTCCAACATTGTTTGTATTAATATTACTCCTGTATTGAATGAAGTCAGCCTCTGCTAATTTAAAGAACTCCCAAATGCCTTCACCTTTTTATCATTTATATTAGTTCAAGTGATTGTGTAGTATTTTGATTTAGTTAAGATGAACTATAAATGCGTAATTTTAATAATTATTATTTTAATTATTAATTGAAATAGCCAATTATTTCGGATTATTAAGGACGGAAACATCTTGATTATCAATCCTCGCAACTCTACACATAGTGTGTAGGGGCATATCCCTGACACCAATAACATATTCAAATTAAGAATAATTTTAGTAACTCTGACAGATTTATATATGTAACCAAAATAAATGGTAGAATTGTATAGGTCCACCCCCCTACTTATGGCGCCCTTTGGGAGCCAATAAAATGGTTTCATACAAAACATATAATCTAACTATTATTAAAGATGAATGGTACTGACAGTTAAAAGGTCGGCCAAAATGTATTAATATTAATATTCTATTAAAAAATATACAGTACTGTGCAGAAGTCTTAGGCACCCTAGACTTTATTATATATATGTTAATTTTTTGTGTGTGTTAGTATAAAAGAACACATTTGAGATTTTCAAATATTCATTTTCCGAAAGATTTAATTTTACAGAGACATTTTTGTATTTAATAATAAATAAAAAAACATATTACTGTAAGCAATTGACTACTTTTTTCATAAAAACTTGTTCAAGGCTGTCTGAGATCAGAAGCAAGGAGCCAACCAAAGTCTGCAGAAGAACTGTGGCAAGTTCTCCAACATGCTTGGAACAACTTCCCTGCTGATTGTCTTATAGAACTGCAGGACAGCGTTGGCTGTCTCAGAAAAGTGATCCAGTTTTAACGACGAAGGGTGGTCACAAAAAATATTGATTTGACTCAGTTTTTTAACTAGTCTGCGAAATTACTCAAATGTAATGTTAAATGTATAGTACGTTTATTTAGGACCTTTCATTGAATTATTTTTGAAAGAATCTTATCTGTACAGAGTGTTATACAGGTGCCTAAGACTTTTGCACAGTACTGTATATTGATATCCCCTTTTTTCCCCAAATAGCTCTGGTTTGGAGATAAGTGTGCCTCTGTATGTGGCGCATCAGCCCAAGATGCAACACGGCTTTCGCAACCTTGCAAGTATTTTTTCCAGGCCAGTGGCATTCTTGTCGCAGATATACCAAATGAAACACGAAACCACTGTATTCGTTTTTATTGCCCAGGTGGAAAATCCAGCTATTACCATCGTAAAATTACCTGCTACCACCAACTGATTGAAAACCTTGTCTTTTTCAGCAGGGGTCACCTTTATTTTGTGTATGTTTTTCTCACAACTAGCCAGTTCCTTTCTTTCACAGTCTCTGCTATGTTTTTGCTGGATTAACGTTATTGATCAGAATCACCAGTCTGTGGGATAAAATGTTAATAATGTTATCATGATTTTTCAGAGAATTGTCCCATTATGGGATTCTATAAGGGTTCTAGAATCCTCTGCTCTGAGCAAGTGGACATGCTATTTTTTTAAACAAGAATTATAATTGCAATTATTTCACAAGGAGGGGCACATTTAGTTTCTGTTCATAATTAATGTTTTGTTTTGCATTTATGTGTGTCCTTTATTTTACAGAAGAGACGACACACCCTTATATGAGCACTCAGTCATATTATATTTCCCTCTTTGAATATCCAAAAAATATACAGTTAAGCAGGTGTGAAAAAATGCTGTAAAATAAGAATGCTTTCAAAAATAGAAATGTTAATAGTTTATTTTTATCAATTAACAAAATGCATGAACAGAAGAAGTGAATGAAATCTAAATCAAATCAATATTTGGTGTGACCACCCTTTGCCTTCAAAACAGCATCAATTCTTCTAGGTATACTTGCACATAGTTTTTTAAGGAACTCGGCAGGTAGGTTGTTCCAAATATCTTGGAGAACTAGCCACAGTTCTTCTGTGGATTTAGGCAGCCTCAAATGCTTCTGTCTCTTCATGTACTCCCAGACACTCGATGATGTTGAGATCAGGGTCCATACCATCACTTCTTGTTGTTCTTTACGCTGAAGATAGTTCTTAATGACATTGGCTGTATGTTTGGGGTCGTTGCCCTGCTGCAGAAAAAATTTCGGGCCAATCAGATGCCTCCCTGATGGTATTGCATGATGGATAAGTTTGTAGCTTGTACTTCTCAGCATTGAGGAGACCATTAATTCTGAGGAAATCCCCAACTCCATTTGCAGAAATGCAGCCCCAAACATGCAAGGAACCTCCACCATGCTTCACTGTTGCCTGCAGACACTCATTCTTGTACCACTCTCCAGCCCTTCAGCAAACAAACTGCCTTCTGCTACAGCCAAATATTTCAAATTTGCTGCCATTTTTCTGCACCCCAGTTCCTGTGTTTTCATGCACAGTTGAGTCGCTTGGCCGGAGGTATGGCTTTTTGGCCACAATTCTTCCATGAAGACCACTTCTGACCAGACTTCTCCGCATACTAGGTGGGTGTACCTGGGTCCCACTGGTTTCTGCCAATTCTGAGCAGATGACACTGCTGGACATCTTCCGATTGCAAAGGGAAGTAAGCATGATGTGTCTTTCATCTGCTGCACTAAGTTTCCTTGGCCAACCACTGCGTCTACGGTCCTCAACGTTACCCATTTCTTTGTGCTTCTTCAACAGAGCTTGGACAGCACATCTGGAAACCCCTGTCTGCCTTGACATTTCTGCCTGAGAGAGACCTTGCTGATGCAGTATAACTACCTTGTGTCTTGTTGCTGCGATCAGTCTTTCCATGGTGTATGACTTCTGACATTTATCTGTCTTCAGCAACCTCACCTTGATAGCAGAGTTTGGCTGTTCCTCACCCAATTTTAACGAAACAGCTGTTTCTGTTTCAGTTAATGATTGTGTTTCAACCTACATATTAAATTGATGATCATTAGCTCCAGTTTGGTATAATTGGTTAATCACACCCCTGACTATATGCCTACAAAATCCCTGACTTTGTACAAGTGTACCTAGAAGAATTGATGCTGGTTTGAAGGCAAAGGCTGGTCACACCAAAGAGTGATTTGATTTAGATTTTTCTTCTGTTTACTCACTTTGCATTTTGTTAATTGATAAAGAATAAACTACTATCATTTCTATTTTTGAAAGCATTCTTACTTTACAGCATTTTTTCAAACCTGCCTAAAACGTTTGCACAGTACTATATATTGAATTCCCCAAGAGAGTACTCTTTAGTTCGCATAGAGATGGTTTTGGGGCTAATGGTTGCTCTGGATAGATTTCTTGTATTAGACACTTGATAATTTTTGGAACTATTTAGAATTACTGTACTTCACAATCTGCTAAAACAAGCATTTGTTTTAGGACACTGTTGTTTATGACAGCCATTTAGGTAAATTTATAGGGAGCATTTAATGATTTGTGAGTTGTCATTGTCAACTTCCATGATGAACACATACTGTTTCACTTTGAACACTTTCATCACGACAACCCTCTTTCTCTATTTTTGTCTGGAATAAAGAAAAGTTCTGGTTGAACTTACACACTTATTCCATTCTACACAACCAATTAAAACCCAAACAACTCAGGGCTCCACTGTGCTACGAGTAAACACGGTTTACTATCAAAAACATTGTCATTCCATACCTCCCTCAGCTTTGACCGCAGTCGCCTCAGGCATTTGCACCACCTGTTTCTTTCAGGAGTTTGGAGAGAGGCTGCAGTGAGGATGTTCTGGGAGTGAGGGAAGATTCTGCAATGCATTTATGCCAGTGTCAGAGCAGAGTGGAATGGGCTGTCTTAGCATATGTCTGTCTTGCATTCCCTGGTAATTACAGAGCTGGCAGAGTAGCTCCAGGGACTCTTACAATAAATCAGTGTGCCCTTTTTCTCTGGTTTCAAAGTTTCAACAAATCCTTTTTTAATTTCATTACCGCTACATACATGAAGGTTCCAAGGATAACTTTTAGTGAAATTACCAGTTCATAAACATTGGTATATCCATGTTCAAATATATATGTTGAGCACAATAAAAAAATAAATACATTAATAAAATGTTCCTTTAAGAAGAGTAAAGAGGGAGAGACAACGCTTTCTTGGAAGTGGCATCTATAAAGAACAGCTGACCAGGAAACCCCTATATTAAAAAACAGCAAAAAGTAAATAAATGAATGCTTTCTCTTCCTTGCAAACATCAGTCCACCTAAGAGAGAAGAGTGAAGGAACTCAAACTCTCAGCAATTCAACAGAAAACGAATAATTACTGTAATATAGCAGACTGGCTAAGAGACATACCACTCAGGGCCTTTTTATTTAGCAAGCTATCAATGCATCACTTCACATAATGTTGATGAATACGTGCCAAGCCACAAAGCAATTATAGGGACAACACTGCAATATTACAATAAAAACAAAAGGAGCTTAGTGAATAAATAGCATTTTCCTTCAACACAGCATGACAAATGCAGTTTATTTTGCCAGTTTATTGTGGGCATAATGCGTGATCAATTTAATCAATTATCAACTATTGACTGAGCTATACAATGGAAATGAAAGTGCTTTGAAATTTATTATGGCTGTAAACCTCGACCCATAACCTACAAAATCACTTGTTTCCCTACAGTTCCAATGATGCTCTTTCTAGTTATATTATGCTTGTCCATAACTATTTTGAGAATGTCTAAACTGTTTAGAGGAAATGAGAGAAATGCTTTCCATCCAGCTCTGTTACTGCCTGCCCATACTCTCCTTCACAAACTACTAGCAGAGGTGTTTTCTTTTCTCTACCCCTCCCCCATATGGGAAGTACCTGGCACTGGATGTGTCTTGCTGGTTTCCGCCTCAACATGTTTTTTTCTTGCCACAGCAGTCCCCAAGGAAACAGTCTATGTTTGGTAGTATGGCTTAGAATCTGTGTGGTTGGGAGATTTGAATTCAAGTGTTTGCATGTTTGTGCAATTTTATAGTGCATTTGAACCTCAAGGTTAGCATAATTTATGCTAAAGCAAAACAATTAATTTGTTTACAAATCAGTTTTTTTCTGCTGTTATTTTGATACTTCAGATTGCTCACATTGATTTCAGTACTCATTTCTGTCCTGATTTCAGAGCTCTGTGTTAACGTCTGATGTCAAGTCTGATCACTTTCTCCTTGTGTGTCTTAGGGATCAGCTATTGCTTTCTGGGGGCTGCAGAAAGGTCTTCGTCCCAGTGAACCTACAGTGAACGGTCACTCTGAGCCACTCCATCAGACTCCTTATCAGGTGCTATCCATAGAAATGCACTGCTCCAAATAACTGCATCAACAAGAAGTCCTGTCCACACACCAGACTGTCCCTGCCTCTAACAGCAGCTGTACATACAGCATTCACCTGTTGATCCCATGGCCCACCCTTATGAGCCGTGGTTTCGGCCAGCACCACCCGGAGGCAGTAGTGAGGATATGAACATGCCATCCTGGTGGGATATTCATGCAGGTACAGGGAGTTGGATGGACCTACAGGGGGGGACAGGGAGTCTTCAAGGTGTGGGACAAGGGAGTGCAATACAGTCTGCTCTGGGACCCTATACCTCGGAGCCCCAAGTGTGCAGCCCACCCCCAACCCAAATGGCCTCATCCTCGCACCCCATGCAACTCTTTCCACAGGACAGCTATAAAATTGACCCATTGGTTCCAGAACTGCAACCACAACCACTTTCTCTGGAAGAGCCTTTGGACAACACCACAGCCACTCGTCCCAAGGCACAGCGTCGCTCTGCCTCCAGGGGCTCAGGCCAAGCTGTGTGTCGCTGCCCCAACTGTGTAGATGCTGAGCGGCTGGGCCACTGTCCCGATGGCACCAAAAAGAAACACTTGCACAACTGCCACATCCCTGGCTGTGGCAAGGCATATGCCAAGACCTCCCACCTAAAGGCCCATCTTCGTTGGCATAGTGGTGATCGGCCCTTTGTCTGCAACTGGTTGTTCTGTGGCAAACGCTTCACTCGGTCTGATGAACTGCAACGCCACCTGCAAACACACACTGGTGCAAAGAAGTTCAGCTGCACTGTATGTAACCGAGTCTTCATGCGCAGTGACCACCTGGCAAAGCACATGCGCACCCATGAGCCAGCCCGGGGTGAGGAGGAGAAGAGTGGACCAGGTAGAGTGGGGAAATGCTATGAAACCCCCCAGACCCTGACCCTCAATACTACTACTGCCTGCACCTTGGAAGCCCCCCTTAAGCCCAAATGTGAGCCAGAGCCCAGTGGACCCACATTGGGTGCACAGCCAAACTAAGGGTGTGCCATTAGGTCCAATCCAGGCAGAGTGATGTAGATTACTATACCCTCTGAGTGAAACACAACATGATTTTACCAGTAGAGAGAGATGGCCTAGCATAGTGATTATAAACAATACATGTCTTTAGTTATGACTTCAGCAACTGAGCTTGATCAGTGGGGTAATTAACAAAGGTCCAGTACTGACCCACAGTCTCACTTGTTAATAGGCCCCACAGCTAAGAAGGTGCCTTTTGACCAGAATAGTACAGCATGTAGTAGTTGCAGAAATAAATATCTCCCTTAACATACTTGCATGTGAAGCTAATGCTGGAAGGAATTGAAAGAAGTAAATGCTCTGTTGTTTTTCTGAAGGCACTTTGCTCTGTTGTTTTTCTGAAGGCACTTACATTAGGTTTTTTCTCATATCTAATTTACAATTTGCATTTTGTGAGAAGTGTAAATGGTTACTGAGCCATGATCATAGTTCACTGCTTGTATTGCTTGTGAGCTGTTGTGTGAAATACATTATATTTTCAACTTTTACACCTCAAACAGTCCAAATAACATCTCAGAGCCAATTGACACTTTCATTTTAGAGAATCAATGCTGCTCAAGCACTTTTCTGAACTCATAACGTTCTTCCCCTCACAAAAATTTGACTTTCCAATAATCCAAATTTCACATATGAATTCATTTTAATTAATTTTATTCATTTTTGCATGTGAAAAGAAAATAGATCACATAATTTGCATCTTCATATTTTCACATGTCCCTGACTTTTTAAATTGTGAATTTTATCACTTTTAAAACTTCTACATGTTGAAACAAAACATGTCACTTGAAATAGCATAGGTTACCTTTTTCTGCTCACTTATAAGTGGGATTATTTTTATAGTTCATGTGTGCTTCAAATGTTGGGTGTTCACATGTTTATGAGTACAGGATTTTCTTGTCAGGGTCACCTTTACATGAGTACCCATTCGTACTCAAGTAATACTCAAGATATTTGAATGCAACAGGAATAAAAGTTCTTCAGAACTTCTTAATGATGGAACTGATTGAAATTGCAGCTTAAGTGTGAACTTCACCAAAAACTCTTCCAGTTTACTGCTTGAAATGATTACTTACAATAGTGTAGCCTCATTATATGCTATTAAAATGTATTCCCATTATGTAGCAAAAACCTTGGTATGAATGCAAAAAACAATTAGTGAATAAGGATCTTGTTGGAACATTCATTATATTTTCTGCATTGGTATGTCAATTTTCTGGAGTATTTGTGATAGCATCTGCAGTCAGTATCTGAGTTTTTAATGTCATCCATCAGAATCTTTCAATTTATATTAAGCAAGTGTGTACGTATGTATCTATATAAACATAGAGCAAAAGAGATTAATCATTGTTGTTACATCTTGCCACTACTTTCAAACACATTTATGTGTCAATAAATAATGCAAAGACATAACAAGCAGTAAATATAGAAGGGAATGATTCCTGATTATATATGTATTGTGATGGTAGTGGGTGGGAGACCTTCAGGGTGACATGATTGGGCATTGTGTCATTCTGGGGGAGTGCTTTTAGTCAGAAAAATGGTACCTACCAACTTGCTCGATAGAGATTCATTTGGTTTGGCATAATTTTGGTGATCTGTTTGCACCAGTGATTCAGTCCTCTGGTACAAGAGATGGGATGGCTCAGACTGTGGATTACAGTGTGAAAAATAAGCATTTGACGGACTTTGTGTGAGGAAGCATGTGATAATATACAGTCCCCTCGAAAGGTATTGTAACAGCAAGGTCAATTACTTTGTTTTTGCTATCAATTGAAGACAATTGACTTGAGGTCAAAATATGTACATGATGAGATGACAAATCTGAATTTCAGCTTTTATTTCCTGGTATTTTTTATCTAGATGAGTTAAGCAACTTGGAACATATCACCTTTTGTATCAGACCTCCACATTTTTAGGTGAGCAAAAGTATTGGAACATGTGACTGACAGGTGTTTCTTGTTGCCCAGATTTGTCCTATTCGATTGATTGGTCAAACAATAAATAGTTATAAATGTCTTTTCTTGGTTTTAGCCTTGGGTTTTGACTGTGAAGACTGCATTTGTGTTAGAAAAGGTAAATCAACATAAAGACCAGAGAGCTGTCTTTGGGGGAAAACAAGCTTAGAAAAGAGGGGAAATCGATCAGAGCCATTGCCAAAGCATTGGGGATAGCTTGTACAACAACTTGGAATGTCTTGAAAAAGAAATAAACCGCTGGCGTACTGAGCAACAGACACCGAACAGGTCACCCAAGGAAAACAACAGCAGTTGATGACAGAAACATTGTGAGAACCCTAAAAAATCAGTCAGTGACATCCCAAACAATCTCCACAGGGCAGGGGTGAAGGTTTCTCAATCAGCCATTCGAAGAAGACTTAGAGAGCAGAAATATAGAGGCTCTACCACAAGATGCAAACCATTCATCAAGTGTAAGAATCAGAAGGCTATATTACAGTTTGCAAAGAAGTACAGAGATGACTCACTAATCTTTATTGATGATGCAACTCATGATGGTAGCAGCAGGATGAATTCAGATGTCTCCAAAAACATTCTGTCTGCCATCTTACGGAGGAATGCATCCAGACTAATTGGGAGGAACTTCATCATGCAGCAAGCCAATGACCCAAAACACATTGCAAGCACAACAAAGGACTTCATTAGGGAGAAAAAGTGGAAGGTTGGAACTGGCCAAAGTGGAACTGGCCAAGTCAATTACCAGACCTTAACCCAGTTGAGCATGCATTTCACCTCCTGAAGAATTGAATGAACAACAATTGAAAGAGACTGCAGTAAAATGGATCACCAATGGATCGCAGGCTTGATGCAGTTATTGCGAGCAAGGGATATGCTACCAAATGTTACGTGTTATTTACTTTCATTTACTTCAATACTCTCTCTTCCAATACATTTGCTCACCCAGAGATTTGGAGGACTGATAACAAAGGTGCTATTCGTTAAGTAGTTTAACACATCTAGATGTAAATACGAGGAAATAAATGCTGAAATTTTTAACCTTGCCTTGCTGTTCCAATACTTCTGGAGGAGACTGTACATCCCCCACCCCAATTGAAATAGGACAATGAAGTTATGGAATTAACCTTAAATTGCATAGATGCACAAACTATTTGTTACTTTAAGAATTTGGACAAATAAAATCTGTGGTGTCTATTAGTCAATTATCACACAAAATGTGAGTTTCGTTTGGATATTTTCTTTTCAGCCATTCAGAGAAATTCTTTATATTCTAATAGTGATTCCTTAATAATGATATAATTGAAATAAAGAACAATACATCACATTTGACAACATTGACGTGAATGTCATGACTGCAGCGAACAACATGGTTTTTCGTATCCATATGCAAAGGTTTGGGGGGAGACTGAGAGACATGTCACCCCCAATATTATCATATGAATTCATTCCTGTACTAGCTAGTATATTTGTGAACCTACGTAGACAAGCAAAAACATTATCAAATATTTCAAAGCTCATAGCATATACGGAATTTCTTTCTATATATAGCGTAGCTAATATAGTGAGAACTTTATTAGGTATTTATTAGATTTATTGGTCTTCTGCTGCTGTAGCCTATTCACTTAGAGGTCTGAAACATTGTGTGTTCAGAGATGCTCTTCTGCATACCATTTTTGTAATATGTGGTTATTTGCGTTACTGTGTTACTGTCACCTTCCTGTCAGCTTCGACCAGTCTGGCCCTTCTCTGACTTCTTTCATTGACAATACGTTTTTGCCCGCAGAACTGCTGCGCACTGCTTTTTGTTATTCGCACCATTCTTTACAAACCCTTGAGACTATTGTGCATGAAAATCCCAGAGCAGTTTCTGATACTCAAACCACCCTATCTGTCACCAACAATCATTCAATGGTCCAAGTCACTTAGATAACATTTCTTCCCCATTCTGGCATTTGGTCTGAACAACAGCTGGACCTGTTGACCTGCATGCTTTTATGCATTTAGTTGCTGCCTCAAGATTGGCTGATTAAATATTTGCATTAACAAGTGTGCAGGTCTACCTATTAAATTGCTCACTGAATGTACATGTACACACTTTATACAACTAAATACGTTGTCCCTCGAACATTGGGTTACATATGACACATGAAATATTCCACATCTTATTTTGGTGCAATTCCTTATCTTGTACAAATCTGAGAACTCATTTCAAAAGGAAAATTCAGAATTCTAAATCACTCTGCATATGTAATAAGAAGAAATTGTATTGTATTGTATTGTTAAATAATATGGCTATTATTTTCGGTCAGGCAACTGCTCATTCTTTCAAATACAAAGACCAGAAGAGGGTCATTTCAATAATAACCTTTCTAATCATTAAAGTGTAGCTTCACCAATACTCAAAATTTCATATTTTTTCACAATTTAGTAGGCAAAGAAGTTCAGCCGCACTGTGTGTAACCGTTAGGAGTTGTGGATTAGTCACGTGACTTGGATTTGAGTCTGACTCTCATCACAAATTCCACAGCTTGGAAATGAGTTTTTAAAAGCGTTAATTTGGTCCAATTATATAATAAATTGCGGCCGATCTTGCGATTTGTTTTTGAGCAGACTGCAAGACCAGTTGGGGAAAAACAAGATCCCAGCCATCTGATTGGACCATCCGGCTTTGCATGTGTTGTACCCATGTGGAGTTGACCTGGGACTTGCCCAAGAAAGTCCCAGGTCTGTAAGAATATGGTTCCACCTCTGTTTCTCAGTATGCATATTTATTAGCAGGAAAGTTCATAGCAAAGAATTCTCCACAGGAACAATAATTTTATTGTGTATAGCATTTCCATTCCCTATAGAATTAACAAATTAAATTGTTATTTAATAAAAAAAACTAAATGTATTTAATAAAATACATTGCCCGTTGGCATTATTACAACACAGATTAAATTAATTCCCATTTGGTAAAATAGAAAACAAGTCCTAAAAGATTACTGTATCTCTAAAATGTAGGAAAACAAGTTTAGGTAAAAGTCAAAGTAAAGAACGAGCAATGTCAATTTCGGAGAGAAGGGGAAAGGGGTGATTTAATAAATTTCGGTTTCATATTGAGGCTAAGAGAAGGAGGTTATGAAACTACCAAAGGATTTCAGAATAAGTTGTATTCTTTATTATTATTAGAAATGTAACAAAATTGTTTTTCAATGTGGATATTTAGCTTCTTCTTATTATTATTATTATTATTATTATTATTATTATTAGAAAGATAATGAGCAATATATTAGGTTAGAGTTTTTCAATTAAGGCCAGGCTCAGAGACAGGTGCCAAGGCCCCATAAATGTGCTGCTTTGTCCCTCAGATTATTTTTTTTCATGTTTGTTTTTAAACTCATATACATATCATTGGAACAGGATATGGAAAGTGAACACTTGAAATCAAATTGAATGAAAAATAACTTAACAGTAACTAGAAAATAGATAGGCACACTGTCCATTATAGTCTACAATTGTACAATCAAAAGTCAAGAAAGACACTGTATAGCCTAATCAAAACAGTTTATGGCGTTGCATCTATCAAAGTCTGTCAAACTTAACTAAAATGGAGTGCAAGAATTGGTGTATGCAAATGAAAGTATTGTCACCTTAAATTACAAAAGCAAATTAATACAAAAGAAGAACACCAAAAAATGGTTTTACTGTCATTGTAATTAATTGATGCCTCAAAAATGTCTCAATATAACAATGTGTAGATCAATACATTGATATTTTATGATATCCCTAATATTCCTACTGAAACTGTATAAAACACAAGGCCACAAACAAATTCCATAAAAAAACAAGTAAATTGTATGAGGTGAATCGATAGGCTCCTGATTGTTGAAAATGTGGACACATGACCACAAAAACCTTAACCTTAATGGAGAACAAAAAGACAAACCAAATGATAAAGAGCCCTACCTGCATTGTGTTAATAACTAGAAATAATAAGCACATTTTTTTCAAAGCCTAGGAGCTATTGATCAATATTGGGAGGTTGGGACCATTGTTGAAATAGACGTATACAGGAAAAGGTTTCATTAATTTGTATAAACATAAATGCAGACTGAACAAAATGAAATGATTATGAGTAATTGGACTTTGATATTTCAAACAAGGATTTCTGACATATTAATCCCATCCACTCTGCCACCTTGTGGTTGAGTTGTTGACATTTCAAATTATTCTTGCATTCATATTTATATCATACAAAAAACTGTGACATAATAAAATTGCAAAACGGCAATGCCAGATTGTTAAAAAGACTCTAGCGAGAACAGCAGCATAGATTCTTATGAGCCTTTTATTTGCAATGCAGTGCAATAAAACAGCAGGCTCCCCCATACCATGCTTAGGATAACAACCCTGACCTCGTCACAGACAATAAAAGCCATATTCTAACAATCCTTGATACCATTTCTCTACCTCAAAAATTGTGTTTCAAGTTCCATGAATAAATAAATCGTTCTTTTTTTTTTTCTCACTTTTATTCCATGTCCGGCCAACATATTTCTGGTTTGGTAGAAATACAAGTTATTAAATACAGACATATTTATGGAACCAACTTAAT
Source organism: Conger conger (assembly GCF_963514075.1). Lineage (NCBI taxonomy): Eukaryota > Metazoa > Chordata > Actinopteri > Anguilliformes > Congridae > Conger > Conger conger. The sequence continues at coordinate 30,967,290 of NC_083761.1, read as the reverse complement.
TTATATCCCAACTGGTTATGAAGCTATTTATTACATAATCCATTCAACCATTTTTGAGCAAACTCTGTTTTTGCCCGGTTAGACAAGGATAGGGATATCAGAAAGGAGGGGTAGGGGAAATCAGGAGGGAGGACTAAGGTAGAGTTTGAAAAGGTGGGTTTTGAGTCTGCGTCGAAATAGGGGGAGGGATTCTGCTGTTCTGACAGTGGTAGGCAAGTCATTCCACCACTGAGGAACCAGAACGGAAAACAGGCGTGAACGTGCAGCTCGACCGCTAGGTGCACGTAGAGAGGGAACCATAAGGCGACCAGAGCTGGCAGACCGGAGTGGTCTAGCTGGGGAGTAGGGAGTGATCAGGGATTGTATGTAAGGTGGGGCAGTCCCCTTAGCAGCCTGAAATGCCAACACTAGGGCCTTGAAACGGATGCGTGAGGCAATAGGAAGCCAGTGGAGGCCGATGAGAAGCGGAATGAGTATACAGATGTGTGTAACTAGGATTTCAACTTGCTATAAATGTAAACCTGTAATCATACTGGCTAATGGCTCTGATTAACCTCATCAAGTTCCATTTTAAATGTGATGCAGATTTGTTAGAAGGCGTTATGTTGAGTAATCCTTTTTGAAGAGCTTTTTGGACTTTGGGCATGCTTTATAAAAACAAACTCTCATATATGTGAATAAAACACACATGAAGGTTACTTGTCTTTACATTTTGTAAAAAATGAAATCTGTTTTAATAGAACAGATTTCAGAGCATTCATGTGTCTGGACAAAAAGATATGCAGATGTATTTGGAGAGATTTGTGGACACTTGAGGACATCTGTGGACATCTTAGAATACCTTTTAAGGACTATTAGCCTATTTCTGGTTATATTCATTTAGCTAGCTAGCTAGTTTGCTTTCATAAGGACGTTATAGTTGTGCTTTTATCTTAACTTGGCTTGCTAGCTAGCAAACATTATTATTGGATAAGTCCTTGCCTTAGCTATCGATAGTTGACATACTTGTGAAAATTTAGTCTTCTAAGATGAGCGCGTATCATGGAGGTAGCTATGGTAACAAAGAAAAATGTGTGGAAAGTGGGGGCATGGTCGTCAATCATAGCTAATTTTCAGTTCTCATTTTATAGTGGGAAATTTATGCTTGGAAAAATACGTTTTAAAATACATTTAAATGACCGAATAGTAAAAACATTATAAACATTTGTTTTATTGCCTAAAAACAACTGGCAAGTGTCACATTCAACCACCATGTTACTCCTTTAATTCAGAGCTGCCTAACCCTGTTCCTGCCATATTATACATTCATTTTGCACCTACAAATTAGCAGCTCAATGATATCTCTAGCTGTTGAATGAGGTGTGCTTTCTTCAGGTTGGAGTGAAAAGCTACTGGACAGTATATCCCCATGAACATAGTTGGGCAGCCCCGTCTTAACTCATGATACAACAAGTCAACCAACACCACAGAATTTTGAAACAGGTACTTGTAGAAAAATTGTCATTTCAGTATGGTGATGTCCATGTATAAGAAGTGCAATTTGATTCTTACAACAGTCAGTGGAAGATCCAGCCATCCTCATAAATTAGGCAGCCAAGAACTTGGTTATGAATATTAATTTTATTAATATTAATATTTAACTAGTGTATTATACTATTATATATATCTGTTATACATCTCTGAGTCCTCTCAATGAAAAAGAAGCAATTAGTGCTAAAGCATCATCTTAAATCTTATACGGACTTTGTAGAAATATAGAAAATTATACTCATGACATGTCGCAGAAGGTTGTGACGAGATACGATGAATAGAAAAATATTTTTTGGCAGGCTGAATACAGCAAACATTATTATATTTGTATTTTATTTGAGATTCATTAGTCTTTGTTTGGGGGCGGGGGGGGGGGGGTGGCATCAGGGCAAATATTTTTTTTTCACAGTTTGCTGACAATGTTAATGGCAATTGTGCATTATGCAATTTTACTCAAAACTACTCAAAATATTCACAAGGTGTCAACCTCTTATTCAGCAGAACTTTCAAAACATTTTTTTGAAAACCTCTGTCAGAACACATCACATTACATTACATACCGCAGAGCAGCAGAAGATGCTAATGAATTTTTGTTGCCATTACAAAAGGTAATGGAGTTGCAGTTTGTGGTGTTGGACAGATCCAAAATTCTGCACTCAGACCATTTTGCACTCAGACCATTTTACTCGTGTGCTTGAGTAACCTGTTTTTTAGCCTTTTGTTGGCAACGTATAACTATTACTTAACAATAATAAAACCAAAAGAGAAAACTAATCATAAATGCTCAAAATTGCAGCTTTCGACAGCATATATTCTCTGTCTGGATCTCACTCTACATTCAGAAAGGAGGTGTTTCCATACACAATACCCCATTTATCAGGAGTAATCTGTTTATGCAAGTGTTTAGATTATTTATATACACATGTATATAAGTAATGTGATTACTCAAATAGCTACTTCTTTCCATAATTGGCTTATGCTCAATGGACACAGCAAGTCATGCTTGTTTTCATCTGGGATCTTTGACTTCAACCTGAAATGCTCAGTTTCAAAAAGCTGAAATAAATCAGTGAGACGTTTATGTGCACCAAAAAAACGAAAGATTAAGAAAACAGGTGTTCAATATGATCATGATAATCTGATGAAGGTGTTTACACACATTGCTATAATCGGGGAAGTGTGCATATATACACACCCAGGCTCTTCTTCCTTTTTTCAAAAGTGCTGCAGCCCCCTTTTCATTTTTAGTATAGAGCTCCACTATGTCTGCCACTCATTGGGTCCCAATATTTTGTTTTTGTTTTTGTGAACAATGGCTTTACATTTTTTAGGGTTTTGTGTTTACATTATTTTTAGTTTATTAAAGTGGCAATCTATGATTTTTTCATATTTTTCACTGGCATTTCTCATTTGATACCATTTGCATTGTTTCATTCAATTTAAGTTAGCGGAGTTATACTTCTGCCCTGTATGGAAAGGTGTGCCCAGAAACCACGGAAGCCTATGGAAGAAACGAGTGTTGCGAGTTTGAGTACAGTTTTCTTTGTTTGCAGTAACTTTACAACTGTGGATGAAAGTACAAGTTGTAACGTGACGTGAATCACAAGAAGGACAACGTGTCAGAAGGCTGTATGCGGGGAACTGTGGGAATGTAAGTGTAGAATAGACCTATTATGCCCACCAGTCACCATGGGTGCACCAAAAAATCTTAGATTGTCACTTTAATATGAAAAAATGATTGGAGTTTGTTTATGATTGTTTGGAGTTCATAATGTTGCAACCCAATGTATATGTGTATTATGTACCATATTATCTTGATTTCATTAATGGTCAAATTGCGAGAGCCATAAATTCTTGAGCCTTGTGATATATGGTGCCCCACTGATGCTATAGTTGCACATTTTCTAGGTACATTTTTGTGTGATCCTTAGTTGAAATAAATTGTTGTTGTTCCATTTCTGTTCAAGCAAAATAGCATTGTGACAGAAGAACTTAAGTAGCAAATAAACACTTTATTGTTTAACAAGTTATTGACTTGCACCAGAAGATTTTAAATAAAGGGTTTGTGTAGTTAGCACATGTGTAATGTGTGATTTGTGTTCAAGTCAATAGCACTGTTAATCTACCTATTGTGTATATTTTGGGAAATCTTACACATTTTAGAATTGCTCATGAACATGTAACCTTTTGTGGTCTTGACTCCAAAACTGATTTGATAGTTCAAAGATCATAGATCTGGTCAACTGAACATGGTTTGAACCAAGATGTATTTACCTTTTAAAGTTTGTTGTAGACATGAGGACTGATGAAAATGAGTATTAAATGAGTGACTTCAGTTTGGTAGTCAGAAGCAGCCTAATTGTCAGCAGACCATGCACCCATTTCAGTGTTCTCTAATTTATGTCTCAATACCTGTATATAGTCTTAGATTTCATAAAGTGCCTTTGTGTTTTTGCTAGGAATTGTTTGTATTGTTTATTTCAACTACAGATAAGTTATTTTAACGCTGCATGCATGAATTTAATCACAAACACTCTTAAATATGGAAAAATCACAGTAAATTGGGAGCTTATATCACAAGAACAAATTATTCAGTATTGTGGCTGTCTGGTACAATTGAGAGACAGCCACAACACTGGACAAATCCTGTTTAAAATTTGATGACAATATCACCAAATATTTTCATTCTGCATTGTTTTTCCTAAGCCATGTCCAGGCAGGTTTACAAAAAGTTGGAGACTTTCCAAAAAGTTGGAAATTATATTATGGGTCTTATATAACATCTTGTATAGACATCGATTGAATAAGGTTTTTGTCAAATACCCAACCCTCGCTTGTCCCTTATGGTTAAGCATACTGAATAGTAATAAAATATATAGAGAAATTATTTAGATAATTTCATATATTTTTTGTAAAACGTCAACCTTTTTGGCATAAATCTGAAGAACAGTTTGCCAATACATAACAGCATGTTTATTGAAAATGCTACAGGTTCGTTACACAGGAGAAAAAATGCTGTGCTGTCTTATGCAAGCCGAACACACTCTGCCGTTAGAAACATAATGTCATTTTGAAAAGTGCTTCTTAGTCGTCGCATCAATGCCATTTTAGTGTTTCTACCACTGAAGGTTCAGCATCACAATTTAAAATTGTCAGAAATAATAGGGACTTGATCTCATATACATTCTATAAACTTATTACATTCAATGTCATTAAAATTTGAATTATATAAAAAAAATCTGAAATTACCTTAGGATCCTTAAAGAAGTTACAGTGAATATTTAAGGCACCTAGATTTTCTCTAACAATTCATATTTACATTGAAAAAAGGTTTTTTTTCACTCTCCTCGGCCCACTTTGCTCTAGATCTAGGATGGCCTGTAGCGTAGTGGTTAAGGTACATGACTGGCAAGGTTGGTGGTTCCATCCTGGCGTAGGATCCAGGAGCTCATCTGCTTAGTCTAATTAACTGTAAATTGCTTTGGATGAAAGCATCAGCCAAATGATATGTAATGTAATCTAATAAAGGCCCCTTTCAATATACAGTGGGGTGCAAAAATTTGGGCACCCTGTTTTAAATGTCTGTTACAATGAATCTGTACGTGATCGAAAGCAAACCTCAACTCTAAATTGTACAGAGTTAAACAAGAGACCTTTCTGCAATTTTGAAAGCAAGATTGTTATAAAGGGCCTTGTGCAAAAGTCTGGGAACACTTTTAGATTATTATTTGTTAGCTTTTAAAAAGATGACTACTAAGGTATATAATCCCAGGGCTGAACTTTTTATTCTGATGTAACTCCATGCCTTCTAAAGTATCCAACTGCAGTGACTGTTCTGTCTGGTGTTAACAACCATGGGTTAACAACCTATTTCCACTGTCAGAAACATTATGGGAAATGGGAAGATAAATGGAACAGTTGAATGCAAGGTCTGGAGGACCAAGAGGCAAGAACTGGTGAGAAATGCTCAGGAGAACCCACACATCACTGCAAAAGAGATGCAAAAAAGAGTATCAGACACAGGTCTAGCTGTTCACAGGACAATAATAAAACATACTTTAAACAGCGAAGACCTACATGGCAGAGTTTCCAGAAAGAATGACCTCAACACAAAATCGAGTGTCAAAAGTATGCAAAACACTGAGAAGCCTGGAATCTTTTGGAACAATGTGCTTTGGGCTGACAAAACCAAAACTCAACTTTTTGGCCGGAAAAAAGAGTGAAGCCTTGCCATCTGTTTGTCAGGTTTCAGAACAATGGAAACAGTAGCAAACACACAGTCTTTATTGAGAAACGGGCAGGTCAAACAGGCAAAGATTGGATGCTGGCAAACAGGAATGCAGAAGGTAATACAGTTTGTAATCAATAGTCCAGGCAAAAGTTTGGTAACGGGACTAACAGACATAGAAAAGGAAATCCAAAATGTAATCATGGTCACAGGCAAAAGTTTGATGTCAAGTAGGCAGTCCGAACAGGCAGATAAACAAAAACGAACTCCAAAGTCACAAACCAGAATCCAAACAAAGTCCAAACATTTTTGTTACAAAATAATTTGTTGTAGCTAGTGAAGCGAAAAAAGCCAATTTCAGTTTTTCATATTTCAAAAATGTTCGGAATTTAGCAACACAATAAATCACTTTTGTTCACTTTCACACAAAAGCCCCCCAAAAAAGCAAAACAAAACGTGAAATATAGATGTTACTGAGAAATCCTGTTACTTGGTTTTAGATACTATGGCAGGAACTGGACCCCTTCAATGATGGACACCTACATTAAGTGTTCTCCACTTTATGGCTGTTGGCCAATAAACAGTCATTCAGAGTGTAGCTGACAGATTTGACATGAGCAAGGGCAGCTTTCATCCACAACTTTCTTCAAGTTCTGGATGAAAATAATCTATTTGGTTGCTGATTCAAAGAGAACATTTGATTGAATCCTCAGCAGCCTGCCCAGTGGTACATGTTGTTTAAAGTAGACCACCATAGTTACAGTACCCAAAGCAGATATTAATGCATTGTGTGTTGGAAGCCCCGTCAGTGCATAGGTCAAGATAATGTTTTTGGTGTTTCTGAGAATTTCCTGTCTTTTTTACTTTTGCCAATCATCATCTCTTCTTTAAAACATAATTTCCAGACTTTTTTTTACAAGGTAATGTAATCATGTAATCTATATAAACAGTGGTTGCCCTGACTGATGATATTTTGTGTTTTCAGAAAATAAACCATTTCAAAATTTGCGTTTTACAATATTCCACTTGCGTTCAGAATAAACGTAGCTAATTTTTCCATTATGACTAATATAATTTGTATTTGACCATTTAAAAAGAAAAGGGAACCGTAAGTAGTTTTAGACTGTTAACTATCAAATACATAATGGCCCTTACATGTGAACCACTTTCTTTTCCGCCTTTTCTGGAGTAAAATATGAAATAGTTGAAGTTACGGTAATTGTCCGGAAGCATTGCGATGGCTGATTTTGCAAAACATTCAGCTACCGTTTGGCTTGTGCCATTGCAGGTGGACTTTTAAACATTTGTTTTAAACTAACTACTTAGCTATATCACTAAACTAGCGCAGAAAGAGAGGAGATGAATGAGATGCATGCACTTTACTTACTATAACTTTCTACCCAGGACCATGTCAATATAATGGGTCAGTCATAGTTGCTGAAGCTTCTCAAATCAGCACCTTTTAATACGACAGTTAACCTAAATATTTGCTTGTTTGGAATGCAAGATACATTTTAATCAGCTTTTTTTCCTTGTGTAAATAATACAGAATACTGCATTAGTGTGACCACTGATATAAATGTCTGCAATCAGTAAATATAGTGTGTTATATACACCAATCAGCCACAACATTAAACCTACCTGCTGAAATAAGTTTTTTCATGATTAAAAATGTCTATAAACTTTATAATATGATATGTGTACTTATATAACATAATGATAAGTGAATTCCATTCAAAAGTTTACATACTGGTGTTCATGATCACATCTTAACAGGTGCTCCAGGACATGTAGAATCTGGCTAATGTTTCACCCTTCTTCCCTCAATTGGAATTACATGGCACTGCATGTGATGAAACTTCTGTAGGGTTGTATGAGCATATTAAATATTCCAGCTTGCTGTAGCAACATTGCCCGAAGTTAAAAAGGATAAAAAACAAGAAAGGCAGACTTATTTTCATTGTGATTGAGGGTCTGTTGTAGGGCTGCAACTAATGAATATTTTGTTATTGATTAATCTCTTGATTATTTTTTATTGATTAATCTAAATGATTAATTTACCAAGGGAAAAAGACAATTGATTCAATTTGCAATTGAAAAAAAACATTTATTGACATGTTTTTGAAAATATTCACCAATGTCCATCCATTACGGTGAATTAAATTGAAGAAACATTCACATTTTATGTGAAATGAGTTGAATACTAAATATAAATAAATTCCTCCAATTAGAGGCCAATTAAGACAGGTGGGAATCTCCCTCTGGAACTATAGGCTGACAACCTAACATAAAAAAATAATATAATGAATGTATTTAATTAAAATAATATGAATAAAATTATACATTTTAAAAAGTGCAAAAAATGTTTAGAAGGTTCTTTGGTAAATGTTCGTTCCCCACTAGTCCAAACTACAAGAGCTCAACATTGCAATGGAGGAAGGTAAGCATATCCACATGCTCTGCAGTCAGGCTGGCTCTTTTCTTTGTGACGATGTTCCCAGCTGCTGAAAACAGGCACTCAGATGGAGTCGATGTCGCAGGAACACACAAGAATGATTTGGCCACCATAGCCAGTGTAGGAAACCTTGGTTCATTTGCCTTCCACCACTTGACTGGGTTCTTCTTGTGATGGGCTGTTCTCCAAAGTATATTAGTACCTCGTTCCTTGTTCCTTGGGCGATGAAATCCTCATGATCTCCATTGTCATCCTCACTGTTTGGGTCTGAATCAGACCCAAGCAAAGAGTCCAGTAGAGATGGATGCTTCTCAGAAACACTGGCTCGCTTTTCAGGTACAGGTATCGCTTCCCTTGCTGTGTCAGCAAAATCATTTTCCAGGACATTTCCCGGACATTTTTCTGATAAAACTGTAGTGGCATGCATGTGCTCTCCAACATGCGCATTCACACATGCATACACACACACACACACACAAAGGTTTTTCAAAGGTTTATTGTAAAGTAAGCCAGAATTTTAAGATTTTATCTTATTCTCGTTGGAAGTAGTTAAGCCTAGCTTTGTGTCTACTCAACAGAAATTATATTTCAAAACAAATTTGTACTAGGCTAGACTAGCCAGTGCTTTTTCACGCAAGTAAATAAAATAAATGTTTTTAAAGGCTATTTATGTTTTCCCCTACCCTGCCTCAAAATTGTAAAAAGGTCCATTGTCCCCAACTTTTTACTTGAACATTTTGACTCTCTCATTTAAATCTGAGAGGCTGGAGTCAAGATCAATGACCTCGGCTTTTTTCTCTGCCACACTCTTTCTGTATGCGTTTGACTTGCTGAGGAGTGTGAAGTGTTGTGACTTTTCAGCCTTCTCTGCCATTTCATCAGCTTCTTTTTCCATGTGTGGATGCAGTGCAAGATCTTCTGCTTCTTCCTCTTGACTTCATCAATTTGTGTTTCAACCTCTTTTCTTTTCCGATAATTTTCTGACTCTTCCTTCTTCTTCTTTTCATCCTCCAAGTGCTGGAAGTAACGCATCCTTGCAGACTTCACATGCTAGACAAGAGCCTTTGGGATTACATCAATCATGTTGTCTCCCACCAACATATTCCTGAACTGTGCGCAGTGCAATGAGAGTCTGTTCTTTGAGGTTCTCCACTAACATGTCCTTATTAACAATATACCCTCTCTCCACAGCTGCCTGTCCATGTGAGAGTGTCAACAGGTTCTTTACCAGATTCCAGAGGTTTTTAAACTCCGGTCTTCCACCTACATATGTCCCAAAGAATTCATCCAATCCGACACCTTGAGCTTTGTGGTCAAAACTGGTAAATTCTGCTTTGTGGCTCTGGCTCATCTCTGAGATAAAAAGCTTGTATTCAGCAAACACCTTGTCACAATATGCAGTGGAGTGCCAGTGAGCATTGAGGAGAAGCTTCAGTGGGTTCTCAAACTTCATAGTTTTTTTCATTGCCAACCATCAAGGTAGGATCAAGGGCAGCCATATGTCTGACAGCAGGGTATTGGAGAGGGCTTCTTTCAAGAAGCTTCTTGCATATAGCAGCAAGAAAGGTGAGACACTCCTTCTTGAACTCTTTTACTCTCAGGTCATTGTCTGAAGACTCAGGGATGCTTTCTCCCGTGCTCGCCATGTTGCAAATCCACTGTCAAGGTGTTTGTCTGGCACATGCACAGTGTTGTCCATTGGGTCAATTTTCAGTAGTTTGAGAGTTGAGCCAGAAAGGCCCTTAACCCTGTCCATGGTCTATCTGAATCTGCTCCAACATTATGGGGACCCTTTCCACACCAGGAACACAGTTTTGTCTCTTGGTTTGAGTTGCCACGCATATTGTCACTCCTTTGTGCGGGCCTGTTTGGTTCACTTTGATTATTTGGGGATGGTTTCTGCCGTGCAAAATGCTGTGGTGGAGCTCTTGAGTGTGCTATAGCCTCTACCATTTGTCCTGGATCACTGTCATCACCTAGCAGACTTTGCTGTTTCTTTATTGTTTCTTTTTGAATAGCCAGCATTTTTGCTTTCTCTAAAGTGAGCTCTGCGTCCATCTGAATTTTCTCTGACAATGAACTGTCAACAGGCCAACGACAATTCTGTCCCGTATTTGCTGCTCATGCAGTTGTCCATAGTCACAGCGTGCACTGAGCTCATGTAGTGCAACGCTTTCTTGGATTCTCTTGTTGAATCTGGCCCTTTCAAAGATTACATTACGTTTTGGGACAAAGTCATCATTAAGCGCCTTTGTGACTGTGCCGTAGACTTTTAGTTGGTCTGCCGTCAGATTTGTAGAACATACGATAGCCTCTGCCTCAGCACCCATGGAGTACAGTAATGTATTCACTTGCCTTTCGTGAGGTTGCTTGTCTAAGCCGGATGCTTGTCTGAAGCACTCAAAGCATTCTTCTGGGTGAGTAAAGTCAAATTCCGATGGGGGATTTATTTGGAACAGTGGTTGCTATTTGGCTGTGCCATCTTCTTGCTTCTCCTATGCAGGTTTTGTTTTGATGTGTGTTTCGTTAGCTAGCCATGACCTAGCCTACTAGGTAACTGTGTTAGCTTAGCTAGCTACCGTTGTCACTTAGCTACTTGGTTCAAACTATCAAACTAGACACAAAACGCTCAGGAGTGGGGTTATTTGCTGGCAAGATGTTACCAAAACCTGACCACTTCTTCCGGTTGTATTCACACGTTTTGTTGTCGTCCACTTCTGACACCATGTTAAGTTATATAGAGAGACACTCTGACACCGTGACTTCAGGTACATACTCATTATTCCGCCCCTCGTGCCCCCCTTTCCCTGGGGGATAAACCACTCCCACAACACTTACCATGGCGCTCCGTCCTGTGCTTCGAGTTGGCGGGTCACAACTCTGGGATGCTTTCTCTTTAGGTGTTCATGCTGTCGTGCTGCTCTGACATGCCATTTCTGCTAAGCACCATACTATTTGGTTTTTGTTGAAAAGAATCCCACACTTTCGATGCTCTGGGTTGTTTTTTATTCGAAGAACTCTCTCCCACACTCTCAGCTGGTTTTGCTGCCGCCATGTTGAAAACAGTACAACGCGTCGGTTATGAATATTCGTATCAACGAAATTACATTGCTGACGTCAATCGTTGCAGCCCTAGTCTGTTGTTATTCTGCAGCAGGACAACGACCCCAAACATACAGCCAATGTCATTAAGAATTATCTTCAGCGTAAAGAACAACAAGCAGTGATGGTATGGCCCCTGATCTCAACATCATCGAGTCTGTCTGGGATTACATGAAGAGACAGAAGCATTTGAGGCTGCCTAAATCCACCGAAGAACTGTGGCTAGTTCTCCAAGATATTTGGAACAATCTACCTGCCGAGTTCCTTCAAAAACTATGTGCAAGTATACCTAGAAGAATTGATGCTGTTTTGAAGGCAATGGGTGATCACACCAAAGATTGATTTGATTTAGATTTTTCTTGTTCATTCACTTCTTCTGTTCACACATTTTGTTAATTGATAAAAAGAAACTATTAACATTTCGGAATGGCGGAATGGAAATGACATCACTCCAGCAAAGAACTTCACTGCTCTGCTGCCTCCTGACGTCCAGGAATGTGAATAGCAGGCAGTGTTTTCTAATCCCAGAATCGAAATGTGTCCAATCTGAACTGTAACAGTTTTATGTTCTTGGCTATTGTCAGTAGCATCTCACATACGCTAATTTAGAAACATTTCTGTTCATTAGTGAAACGTAGCCTATGCTATATGGTGCTTTATATGTCAGTTATCGCGAGTATTCGCATTCATAAACAATTATTTTCCACTGTACCATCTGTAACAAATGTATTGGTAATAAATATGCTATTTGGAAATGGTAGGTCGGCTAAGTACTATAAATTCCATTTACTTATTGTTAAGGTTAGGATTTGGGGAGGGAAATCCGATCCTATGGGGCAACTTCACCCCAGAGCGCAACAACAGAAAAAAAACATGACAGCTCAATAGAGATAATTTCAATAGCTGTTGACTACACAGGTTAGGTAAATATATGTTTGCTAGCTAGCTACGTGACCAACCAACCATAGGAAATGAAGTTTGGCCAACTTTACTGTTCAAACTAGCTAACCTTCAGCATGAGGTTAGCTAGTAATGTTTATGGCTAGAATACCTACAGACTAACCAGAGATGCTGTTTTTTTGTTTTATAAAGTATGAGTATGTAAAGACATAATGTTACTTAGTTATTTGGGGAAATTAGATCCTAGAGTAGGGTTGCCACACCTTCTGGTTTTCCCGGGATTGTTCACTTTTTTCTGCAACTGCCCCAGAAAATGATTATTCTTTCCCGGGACACAAATTGTTTTTTGTAGGCTACTTCTAAATGTCAAAGTTCCAAATAAAACCGGATTCTTCTACTGCTATTTAGTTTTTTCCTCTTAACGTTTTGACATCCAATCCCGCGTCTGTAAACAGGTAAAAATGCTTAAACAGAGCGACGATTTGGCATATGCCTATACTTATTTTAAATTGGTAGCGGAAATACGAAAGTTTACCTTCTCACCTAGCAACTGCTGAACAAGCTGTCAGTCTGGCATGTGCATTCACTTCAACAACCCCACCATAGGAAAGTTCAGCTAGCGACTAGCCTAGAGGTAATCTTTTATTTATCTGATTTATTTTTTATTTATTTTTTGGTTTTATAAAATGGGGGGAGAGACGGACGAGGAGGACAAGAGTACAAAATCAGACAAGCAACCAGCAGCAACCCTATCCTAGAGCAGCTGGGCAACTTAAACCAGAAGTATAGATAGATAGCTAGCTCGGTAAATAACACATTAGTTAGGGTAACACATATATAGTTATATTTCATAGTTATGCCAACGGCACACAATTGTATCTCTGTTGAGGCAAATGATGCAAGTGCTTTATGCTTCCTAACTACCTGTTTGTCTGCAATCATTCAATGGCTGAATAATACAAAAAATTCAATTAAAATGAGGATAAGACGGAAATTCTTCTCGTTGGCCCTAAAGCAAAAAAGGATGCCTTTTCAATTAGGCTTGGAAATCTAGCCCATCAGATTAAACCAGAAGTGACTAGCCTTGGTGTAATTTTAGACTCCGACCTAAGTTTTAAAAAGCACAAGGTGACTAAAGTAGCATTTTTTCATGTAAGAAATATTGCCAAAGTGTGGCCATTTTTAACCCAGCATGATGTAGAAAAGTTAATTCATGCTTTTGTTTCAAGTCGATTAGATTATTGTAATGTTCTTTTTACTGGTCTGCCAAAAAAATAAATAGAGAAATTACAGATCATTCAAAGCCAGACTTTTAACAAAAACACAGAAGAAATCACTCCTGTTCTAGCTGCACTACATTGGCTCCCTGTCTCTTAGAATCGATTTCAAAGTTCTTTTACTTGTGTATAAGGCCGTAAATGATTTAGCACCATTTTATATCACAGAGTCTCTGCTGTTTTACATCCCCTCGAGAACACTTAGGTCCACGGAAGCGAGTCTTAAGTACCCCACAGAAAAATTTTTACGCACTGAAAATGTGGAACACTCTACCTAAAGAAATCAGAGAGGTGGGCTCAGTGGACCTTTTTAAACAGCGTTTGAAAACATATCTTTTTAACCTGGCTTTTAACTGTAATTAGTAATGCCTTTTGTTTTAACCATTTTTATTTGTATTATGTTACTATTTTTGTTTATGTTACTAATTTGTTTTATTATTTGTGCTCTGTAATCTGTCTACTGTGTCCTACATTTTTTTTTTTTTCTGTCTTATTGTCAAAGCACCTTGAGCTGCTTCCCATTGCACGAAAAGTGCTTTATAAATAAAGTTTATTATTATTATTATTATTATTATTATTATTATTATTATTATTTAAGTTGAATAGCTTAATTATAACTTTGTACTGTTGTATCGCTAGCTACTAGTAACTACCAAGCTACCTAGCTATCAATAGAAAATGTTAGCTGAGCTAACTGCCATCTTGAAAGAGGTCAGAAATAACCTGTCATGACAATGGGTGCGTCCCATTAGCTGGAAATTGCACACTCCTTAAATCCACTACCTCCACTCCATGACCTGGAAATCGATCTTTGTGGACTCCCTCCCTCCATTGTCCAATTTTTCGAAGTGTAGGAATAAAACGGCTAAAACTCTGCCCTCCTCAACTCCCCCAGTGTAGTGTACAACGATGTATGTTTCAGCGTAAGGATTTTTCACATTCCTGGGTGACTTCATCATGCATACACCCACATAGGCTACTATGTAAACCCAACCCACAAAATCTGGCACTGTCCAGATCCAGAAAGGGGAGATGGCAGGGAACTTGAAATCCCCCAATTAGGCCATGCAAAAATATTTAGCCAAATGTTTGTGCCGTTATTATCATGCATATCATCCTACACAGATTGTGAAATGTCAGTTTGTTTTTGTGGGTCACTTACAACAAACAAATTTGGCAATTTGGAAGTGGGTTCATGTATTTGGTTGTAGCCACTGGCATAGCGGACACCCCCTCAGCCCCCACTGTGCAATTCTTTTCTTTTTTCTACCTTTATTTAACCAGGAATACCCAATTGTGGTCAAAAATCTCTTTTGCAAGGGGACCTGAAAATGGGTCAATTTGAAAATTCAAGCACTTGCTAGCCTACTGTTGCTACAGTTATGCGTGTTGTTATTGTTAATTATGTGCATGAGATCTGATCATTTTATTCTATTAAAAAAACTGATTTCTTTGCGTGACTACTATTAATGATCAGTAATCTCACTAATCCATCATATTTCCCTCTTAAAATTAACCAGAAATGAACATTTCCTAGCTGTTCTTTTAAAAATGCATGGATGAATTTATTCAACCTACCATTTCCAAATGGCATATTTATTACCAATACATTTGTTACAGATGGTACAGTGGAAAATAATTGTTTATCAATGCGAACACTCACGATAACTGACATATAAATTGCCATATTACATAGGCTACGTTTCACTAATGTACAGAAATGTTTTTAAATTAGCTTATGTAAGATGCAACTGACAATAGCCACGAACATAAAACTGTTACAGTTCAGATTGGACACATTGCGATTCTGGGATTAGAAAACACTGCCTGCTATTCACATTCCTGGACGTCAGGAGGCAGCAGAGCAGTGAAGTTCTTTGCTGGAGTGATGTCACTTCCATTCTGCCATTGTGGCTCCATATGCAATGTACAATCGTATGTTCCGTGAGTCATGTGGCTTGCAGTTGCACCATACCTTACATTATAGTCTCTGGTTAACAGACAAGCCATCGTTCACCATTCATGCAAGTGTGGTTCGGACATTATCGACCGTGCCTCTGTCAGTACTGTGCAAAAGTTTTAGGCAGGTATGAAAAGATGCTGCAAAATAAGAATAAAAATTAGAAATGTTAATAGTTTATTTTTTATCAATTAACAAAATGTGTGAACAGAAGAAGTGAATGAACAAGAAAAATCTAAATCAAATCAATATTTGGTGTGATCACCCATTGCCTTCAAAACAGCATCAATTCTTCTAGGTATACTTGCACATAGTTTTTGAAGGAACTCGGCAGGTAGGTTGTTCCAAATATCTTGGAGAACTAGCCACAGTTCTTCAGTGGATTTAGGCAGCCTCAAATGCTTCTGTCTCTTCATGTACTCCCAGACACTCGATGATGTTGAGATCAGGGGCCATACCATCACTTCTTGTTGTTCTTTACGCTGAAGATAGTTCTTAATGACATTGGCTGTATGTTTGGGGTCATTGACCTGCTGCAGAATAAATTTGGGGCCAATCAGATGCCTCCCTGATGGTATTGCATGATGGATAAGTATCTGCTTATACTTCTCAGCATTGAGGAGGCCATTAATTCTGACCAAATCCCCAAACTTGCAAGGAACCTCCACCATGCTTCACTGTTGCCTGCAGACACTCATTCTTGTACTGTTCTCCAGCCCTTTGGCAAACAATCTGCCTTCTGCTACAGCCAAATATTTCTAATTTTGAAATATCGCACCCTGCTGACTATGGGGCTGCGTAGCTGCTGACCAGTCAGATCAGTCCAGAGAACCTGCTGCCATTTTTCTGCACCCCATTTCCTGTGTTTTCATGCATAGTAGAGTCACTTGGCCTTGTTTCCACGTCGGAGGTATGGCTATTTGGCCACAATTCTTCCTTCTGACCAGACATCTCCACACAGTAGATGGGTGTACCTGGGTCCCACTGGTTTCTGCCAGTTCTGAGCTGATGACACTGCTGGACGTCTTCCATTTGTGAAGGGAAGTAAGCATGATGTGTCTTATATATATATTTATACATTCCCATGTTTAGTTGGAAGAGAGATGTTCAGCATAATTTAATTAAATGTATGTAAAATAGGTTTATTTAAATCATGTTTAACATGTTTAACTCTCTTCCAAGTAAATATTGGAATAGTGGAAACATGCCAGACATGCTTTTTGTTATGGTCATGCATTGATATTTTTTAGCCTAATGTTATACAACGTTATTATGTTATAATGTTATAAAGGGTCACAATTCTTAAGTCTGTAATGCTTGTCTGGATCTAAAATCTGTCTGTGGGCATCTGAACTGTGCAGAATTTCCATCCATCCATCCATTATCTTAACCCGCTTATCCTGAACAGGGTCGCAGGGGGGCTGGAGCCTATCCCAGCATACATTGGGCGAAAGGCAGGAATACACCCTGGACAGGTCGCCAGTCCATCGCAGGGCACACGCACCATTCACTCACACACACACACACACACACACACACACACACACACACACACACACACACACACACACATACCTACGGGCAATTTAGACTCTCCAATCAGCCTAACCTGCATGTCTTTGGACAGCGGGAGGAAACCGGAGTTCCCGGAGGAAACCCACGCAGACAAGGGGAGAACATGCAAACTCCACAGAGAGGCCCCGGCCGACGGGGATTCGAACCCAGGACCTCCTTGCTGTGAGGCGGCAGTGCTACCCACTGCACCATCCGTGCCGCCCCTGTGCAGAATTTGCATGGCTTTATTCAGTTACATAGTCGAGGTGTGAGCTAAACTAAATATACAAAGTGACAGAACAAGTTCTGTTCATCTCTATGATGAAAGCAGATATGTAAATCGAGTCGATTCTGAAATTGAATACCGCCAGTGTCCATCTAATCTGATAAACGCACTGTTTTACCTCAGTTCAGTTTAGCCAGTTCAATCCGCAAGTCGGATGAATCAGACCAACTACCAACTACTACAAAACGATGATAATGTTAAGTATAGTACTATACTATAACATTACTGCTGTGCTACAATGACAAAAATATTGCTAGCTAGTAACTTAACTTGCTTTGGTCGATGAAAGCGAACAATAAACATCAACTCATAACTAGTTAGTCTGAATATAGTTAGCTAAAGTTAACATAGCTCATTCAGAAAGGTAAGCAAGTTCTGAAAGGACTAGTTTGGTTTAAAAAAAATGGGATTAAAAACAATTTAAGGACAAATACTGTATTGAATAAAGTGAACTATAACAGAAAAAATATTATCAACTCACTTGTTCTCTCTGCATCTACATATGAATCTACATTCTCCACATCTTCATGAATAAAATCTCTTGTGTTCACATTCAAAATCCTAAACTATCCACACTGACTCCTCACATGGGCAAACAATTTTTCAATTAGCAATCAGAGCTTTAGCAATAATAGGGCCACATGCATAGCAAGAGGAGGAGGACAAGGAGGTCTGGTCTAACAATGAGGGAGGCTGGGTAGAGAGCTCCACCAAACTTGAGCAGGGTCACAGTAGCGTCCATCTTCCCGACTTTCCGAAATGAAAGGTAAGAAATCTACTCTCATTGTAGTATTATAATACTGCATATCAATACAGAACTCAATGATTACAATATTGCAAGTGGACTGTAATACTGTAAACAGAAAGTATGTCTCATGTATGTATGAGATTTGGAACTGTATTCCTACACAGTATTTGCAGTATTTTGCTTTATTTGTATCCTTTGCAGAACTAAAATATTACCAAAACAAGGTGGTAGGGAACGAATTCTGTCTCAACAAGAGATCAAAATAATCAACTTGCAACATTGTTCTAGAAACACCATACAGCAAATACAAAGCAAAATCATAGAAAACAATGACATTTTCCAAAATATTGACAGTGAGTTTATCAACACTGGACCATGTCAAATGCCAAAACCAGATGAGGATGAAACAGCTTTGAAATGGTAAAAGAATTATACAATGACTATGTGCAAGTAAGTCCTATACATTCCCACAAATGATGTATACTATCAGCACTGTATAGACAGATTGCAGTATTGTAATCGCAATGTTTTGTACTTCACAATATCGACCACTCTAGGTCTGCACCTGCAGAGGAGCATGAATTAATCTTCATCGATGAGGTTGCTAAGACGAGGAAGGGGAAGGAATGTCATCAGGCAGGGTCCCATTGTCAAAGTCCCTGGCCATTGAGGAGGGAACATCACTATGTGCCATTAACCACCACGGTGCCGTCCATTACCATGCCACCCTTGGCAACACTGCCCAAAACACTGCCCATCTCATCACATTCCTGGACACACTACACAACATGCTCATTCCACCAGACCAGATAGATGGCCCAGAGTAACTCAGGACAATGGCTTCCACCTGTCTGCTGTGGTTCTCAACTGGTTTATTAACCAACCACACTTTTCAGTAGTTTATCTCCCACCATATTCTCCATTTCTCAATCCGATTAAGGAGCTTTCTGTCTAGAGATCCTCAATAGGTGTATACCCGTTCTGCAAGCTATGGAAGATGCATGTGCAGATATAGCTGTATAAGCTTTTCAGGGCTGGAATTGCCACGCTTGGCGATACTTTCCCTGCTGCTTGGCCAAGGAGACCATTGCCTGCCACGTTGATAAGGTGCTGTGGACCCAAACAGAAGGTTAGGATGCAGCCTCATTTTTTTTTAATACTGTATACAGTACATTTTTCTATTATTTGTTCTGTATGTAGAACACATTACACATCCAACTTTGTGTTAGTTGGGATTGTCAGGAAAGCGAGGATTAATGTAAAATGCGTTTAAAACAGCAATGACTGAAAAAACAGCAGTTTTAACCATCAACACCCTGGTTTAACCCTCCTATTGCTCAAATTGAGCCCAAATATGAAAAATCATCTAATTTTAGAGCCTAAGGAACAGTAAGTGAAAGTTTGGCACCTGTATGGGAAAGTGCCACTGGAATCATTCACAAAGAAACCTGAGAAAAAATTTTTTAATGGTTGTATATTTCTTACATTTTATACAGTGACAGATCAAAATAACACTGCACAACACGTGTATGCAAAGTTGATATAGGACTTTATACCATTATGTTTATTGTATTTTTACTATTTAATCCCACCAAATTTGAAAATGTGAAAAATCATGCAGTATCAATATAAAATATTTTAACTGGTTTTAACAGATATCACTGTTAACACTCCATAACACTGAATGGGGTCAGACCCAAAATAGGAGGATTAAATGTCCAGCACAAAAGTAAACACTGCATTCAAAACAATGTTGTCTTCTCAAAATGAAATGTTGTCTTCAAATAACACACACAAACCATCAAATGAGTAGACATTTCTAAGAACCAATTGGACAAAGCTGAGATTTTCTGTGTTGGAGAACAATGGATGCCAACTTTGCAGAGACAGCGTGCAATTATTGAGGTTCCTGGCCAGCGAGGTGGGAACATCACCATGTGTGCAGCTGTAAATCAACAAGGTATCAACCCTTGGCCCCTACAATAGTGCCTATCTCATCACTGTCCTGGACACACAACACAATATCCTCACTCCAGCCAAGCAGATGGATGGCCCAGAGCAGCCCATGTACATTGTCATCTGGGGCAACGGAAGTTTCCACCGGGCTGCTCTGGTCCACAACTGGTTAATTGAGCACCCATGTTTTTCGGTTCTTTATCTACCACCATATTCTCCATTTCTCAACCCTATTAAGGAGCTTTTTCAGCTTGACATTGGAAGGTGTAGGAACGCAGATCCCTCCTTCAAGCAATGGTGGAAACAGTTTGTGATATAGCTGCATGTCAGGGCTGGATTCGTCATGCCAGGCGATACTTTCCCCGCTGCTTGGCCTGGGAGAACATTGCCTGTGTTTTCGATGAGGCCCGGTGGCCAGACAGAAACGAAAGGCAGGATGCAGCCTAATAATATATATATTTTTTTTACAGTATACGCAGAAAGTTATTTTATGTTTTCTATTGTTTGTTCTGTATGAAGAACATTTTACAAATCCAACTGTGTTTGCTGAGATGTATACAGGATTTCAGAATAAAAAAAACAACATTCTACACTTGTATTACCGTTTCATATTTGAGTATGAAAACAAAACAGTTTACAACAGGCTACTGTACATACAGTATGTAGTGTGACACTGAAAATGCAAAATGCCTAGATTACAGTTCTTCTCAAATGCGTACTTCTCCACTGTAACTGCACCCAATGAAATTCTACTTTCAGTAATCCTGTTAACTGTCAACTATTGACTCATAAAAAAGCCTTATTAACACATAAGCACATTTACAAATGTACCCTGAAATGTGAGGGCACGGTTTTCCCCAGAAGCCCTATCAAAATGAACAGTTGGAAGTTAAAATTCTCATTCTCTACAATGCCTTTATTTCTAGTTTTAACTATTGGATATATTAAGCAAAGCTTTAATTAATATTTTTAGTTTGCCTTGTGAAATGCATTTCATTTTGAGTTGGCCAGTGAATATTTTGGTCACAGGTAGCTGACAATGTCGCTGAGGGTACAGGGGTGCACAACTCCAGTCCGGGAGGGCCAATCTACATGCTGGTTTTTCTTCCAACCAGTCAATTTTAGTTTTCTGACCGGTCTATAAGTTACACTGGTTCACTCCTGTACTGGATTAGGGGTGTGAACGGTAAAATGGTTAAACGGTTAACCGAAACTGATTTGTAACCAGCTACAAAAAATTGATAACCGATAACCGTTATTTTTTCTGAAGGTGAAATGGTAAGCTCACTTTAAAATGTTAATCTCTAGACATATTATTGCGGTTCTAAACTATTCTAAACTGGCAATCAACAAGCTTCAGTAGTTTGAGCAAGCAATCTGGCCATTTCAGGGGGCTTAAAATGCAAACACCACAGGGAAATTAATGCTACAGTATTATCCATCCATCCATCCATTATCTGAACCCGCTTATCCTGAACAGGGTCGCAGGGGGGCTGGAGCCTATCCCAGCATACATTGGGCGAAAGGCAGGAATACACCCTGGACAGGTCGCCAGTCCATCGCAGTGCTACAGTATAAGAGTTATCAAATAATTTATGTAGCTGTTGGTTGACTCATGGCTTACTGTAACGCCATGTCATTTCTTAAGGTTCACAGAAGATCCGTGTTTATTCCTTGACATGCAAATTCGAACTACCCGCAAACTGAACGTAGCTTTCCACTATGCTGTATCTATAAATAAACAAAGCAATACATTATTGGACAAATGTTGCACTAAATATTACAATACACAATCAGCAGCAATTTCAGAGGGTTAAGAATGCAAACACCTCATGGAATTGAATGCTACAGTAATATAGTTGTCAAATATTTTTTTGTGTTTTAAATATGTAGATGTTAGTTCACTTATGGCTTATTCGTTGACACAAATTCAAACTTACGGCAAACTGAACTATGCAATATCTACATAAAGAAATACATTATCATTAGGCTATTTATCCATCAGATATTGAAACAACTGCAAACACGCAATCTACAATAGCCGTTAGGGACAGCTAGCGTGATGACTGTAGATGAATTAAACCAGTGAAAACAAATTTATGTAATCCTATTAAGTTGTGTGGATCCTTCAAAATCCTGGATCTTTAATTTATTGGTCCTATGCAAGATCCTAAAAGATCCAAATCCAGATACTAACAGACAGCAATCCTTGTAGCTAGCGTGCACAATCATAGCAATTCATTTAAGATTTTATGCAGGATCCTGAAAACGTATCTAATTATTTGAGAGCGAATCCTACCGGCAGCCAGGATGTTGTTGTGAATTAGGAACCTTGGAGGATGTTTAAAGATGGTTCCTGGGATTTTATCTTTTTTTTTTTTTTTTTAACTAGGGAATATTTTATTGCAGACTGGTCATGGATGCAACCACTCAGAACAGATCAAGACATGCTCGACCGATACTTGAACAGCAGCACTAATGAGTGTGGAGGTGAGAAGGACTACATGAGACATTGACATATTAGATGCCTCTGACATTACAACAGCGCTGAAACCACTGAAAAACAGCAACCACAAGTTTGGTGACGGAAAGTTGTGGACACTGACGGGAGATCATATCAATGGAAAAAAAGATGGCACCAGACGCATGCAAATATTCTCATTTCTGGCTATATAGTAACTACAGGCCCATTTATCTTAATTTAAGATTTGGCCTTTGGTAATATACTTATATTGTGTGTGCGCCAATACAATAATGGAACATAACATTCTCCCTTTTTTCTTTGTTTAGACCCCCCCACCAGTAAAGAGAAAATGGAGGAGTGGGGAGTAGAGTGCTACAGCAAGAAGCATAACACAGGGTGCAGAAGCAGAGGAGGGAGCATTTGAACAACATTCTCCGCCAAAGACAACCACCGCATTGGAGGATCGAATGGGTGGTTCTTTCACTGCAATGGAGCAAGACACGTATGAGATGGGAACTGATGGAGATGGAGCCAGGCCTTGCATTCTTCACAACAACCCTCTTGATTTGGAAGGGGAACGAGGGGATCGATGCTTGCTCCGCTTGTGAAACCATGTCTGACTGATGTCATGCCAACAAGCTGATGTAGCTGATATTAAACTTTGACATTAACATAGGAATCATTTGCGCCTATGAACTGCGGTATAAATTATGTGGAGCTACATCAATGTAAAATAATTTACTTCGGATTTTAGAGAAATATTTACCGAAAAGTCAAAGCAGGGTTTACTGTGAATGAGTAATCCAATTTCAAATAGACTGTTTTGTTAGAAATAAGAGGGGCAAAACCAATGTAATTAATGATATCCAAAATCTAATCTGAACCCAAATAACATGGTAGTGGAGGACAAACTTTCAGTTTCAGTTTAAGTAAGAGAAGAAAGCATATCTATACATTTATTTTAAAAAATAAAAAATACACACGCATTTTAGAAAACTTAAATAAAAATAAATCTGCACAGAAACATTATACTTATGCTATGGATAAAAATGTAAAAACTGTCCAAGCCATGAACCAAAAATATTAGTAGTGTTCCACTGTGTACCAGCTACTCGTCCAAAATATTTAACAGCAATATTACAGCAAGACCACTACAGACAACCAATTAATATACATTCAAATGGCTAAATGATCTCAGGTAAGTGTAGTCACCTTTTTGGAAAGAAAATTTATATACATATGCTTTAAGAATTAAGTCACCAACATGAGTCTGCAACAGCTTCATCATTTACCAACTTATAAATACTCTAAGGGTTCTGTGGAAGGACAACAATAGATGCCACATCATAATGGGAAGGAGAGACATCATGGCAGACCAGTGGAGAGGATACTGCCCAGGAGGGTACGGTCCTTCAGAGCATTCTCGACATCCCTCTCCTCAATCTTCAGACACACCTACAGGACAGAAGGCAAAATTACATTCAGACGCTTGTTGATTTAACCCCCCCAAAGCACAGACCCCCTGAGTCAATTTCTTTGTTTCTGTTTGTTCTAATGAAAATCATTCAAAAACAAGCAAGCTCCTTATGGTAGGTAGCCGAACACACATCTTAACATACCTGTAATAAACTATTATCTAGTCCAATTGCGGTTAACAGTACAGCCACTGAGGACTATTCCACTAAAAGGGGTGCAATCCATTTTTAAAACCATTTAAAGCAGACTAGTTTACTCCTATTTTCTGTGATTCCAAGGTGGTCATTTCAGAGGTACGGTCGTCATGAAAATCTCAAATCAGCTTTGGTAGTTTTTATTAAAAAGATGTGAATTAGCAATAGTTTTTTTTTGCTTCGACAAACTTTTTGAAGTGTTGTACAGTTTCACCTAATTAGAACAGGTCCTACCATTAAACGAACTCAAGCCTTTTCCAAAAAGCAGGTTTTCATGCGCTAGTGATATTATCCAGAACGAGGCCCCATTGAAAATGAACAATGAAAAGCAAGTTGTCTTAGTCTGTTAGCCAGTGACTCTAGAATGTAAGGCGTGGTGCAACTGTAAGCCACACGACTCACAGAAGATACAATTATACAATGTATGAGGTCACGACAGCAAAGAACTTAACTGCTTGAATCCTGACGTCCAGGAATGTGAATAGCAGGCAGGGTTTCCAGTGTCATTTAACTTGTACGTAATTCAAAGGCATACTTCGCGATCTCAATAGGCTACAACCAAACTAGATCGGGTCGGTAGCTACTGCAATGTATTTGGAACTGGTGGTATAGAGATGTGGATGTGGTTAACATTAGCAAGCAATAGCCATCATTGTTCTCATCGCTTGTAACGTTAGTAGTGTTCAAGAAAAAAAAAAAAAACAGACAACTGTCATGACATGACACTGCTTGTGCTGAGTAATTGACTCATTCATTGAAAGGGACGTGTACAAAATAATAGCAGTGTGGAGTTTAATTAGAGAATTCATTAATTCTGTGAAAAACAGGTGTCATTAGTTGTCCTTTATTAAGGATGAAAGGAAACAACCCCTGATAAAAACACAGTTTGAGCTAGGTTTTGAAACAACTGGTTGACCAGTTAAACCAGCTCCATAGCCTAATCCCAGTGTCCGTCCTGAACACTGTACTGTAACAATTTTATGTACTTGGCTATTATCAATTGCATCTCACATACGGCAATTCAGAGACGTTTCTGTAGATTAGAAAAATGTAGCCTATGCTATATGGTGCTTCATGTCAGTTATCGCGAGTGTTCGCTTTGAAAAACAATTATTTCAGCATTTATTACCAATACATCGGTAATAAATATGCCATTTGGAAACTGTTGGTTGAATACATTCATCCATACATGTTGACGTAGGCTACTGAAATAATTTTAGCTTCCATGCTAGTTAGCAGTCATGCTGGTTTTATGTAGGCTACAACCAAATGCATAAACCCACTTCCCCAGTTTAAATTGCTGAATTTTCGGAAACAGCATCTCTGGTTAGTCTGTAGCTATTCTAGCCATCGAATGTCTATCGGTGTGTCTTGTTGGGATGCTAGCTAGCTCCATGCTTACCTAGCTAGTCTATATTAGCTTAGTGGTAAAATAATGTTAACTGGTTTTGATGCTGTAACGTTAGCTAGTTTGAACAGTCTGTTGTGTTTTTTTTTGTTTTTTTTAATGTTGGAACTGATTTGGGGGGGGGGGGGGGAATTGCATGCACGTCCGCATAGGAAATAACAATGAGTTTAAGCCGATCAGCTTTCGGCAAGTTATACAAAGTAAAGCGCATGCATCCCTTACACCTCTTCTTTTTGCACTAGATTTGTGACCAAGCTAACTAGTTAATTTAAAACAAAATAACTAAAAGCGGAAAAGAATGTGGTTCAAGGAGTTCAAGGCTTGTTGGCCACTTCATTGAAGCTCATGTTGCTGTGACGTTCACGTGTAAGGGCCATCATGCATTAGATAGGTAACAGCGCTAAACTACTTATGGTTTCCTTTGCTTTTCAAATGGTCAAATATAATTATTCATGAATAATATAATTTGTGTTACATTAAGTTATTATGGCAAAATTAGAGGAGTTTATTCACAACGCAAATGGAATATTGTAAAACTCAGATTTCTAAATGGTTTACTTTCTGGAAATAAGAGTACATGTACCTATGAGCACATAACCTTCCAGTAAAAAGTCTGGAAATTCAACACAAAAACCACGTTTTAAAAGAGCTAATGGGTCAGCAAAAGCCGAAAGACCAGAAATTCAGAAGCACCAATAACATTCTCGACCTATGCACTGACAAAGCTCTGCTACAGGTACTGTAACTATGGTAGTCTACTTCAAACATGTCCCACTGGGCAGGCTGCTGAGGATTCAATCAAATATTCTCTTTGAATCAACAACCAAATTGATTATTTTCAGAGGAATGCAGAAGTTGGTTCATTTCTAGAAATCAATTGGTTAAGTATTTTGTTGCTAAGTAAACTTTGCCAATGCATTTGATTTTATACAGCACAGGGAAATCTGTGGTGGCAGGATTAATGTAGTTTAATTTAAAGCACATTAATCCTGCAGTAGCCTATTCATATCTGATGGATATGATAGGCTACTGGCCTAGGATTTTTCTTTTATACCAACAATTCTACTTGATTTTAGAAATGGTTAAACTACACCAGGGATGGGGAATCAAGTCAGCGACTCGAGTCGCAATAGTCACACATGCATGGACTCCAGACTACTCGGACTTGTCCAAAAATGACGTGAGACTCGACCTGGAATCGTCAATAAGGACACGAACAATAAGAGTCTGGCAAATGGCATCGTGAAAATGATGTGAATAATGTCACAGCCAATTTTAATTATTTATATGAAAGACATTCCTTAGTTAAAACACACCCAATGTCATTTTACATACATTACATTATTGGCATTTGGCAGACGCTCTTATCCAGAGCGACGTACAGTTGATTAGACTAAGCAGGAGACAATCCTCCCCTGGAGCAATGCAGGGTTAAGGGCCTTGCTCAAGGGCCCAACAGCTGTGCAGATCTTATTGTGGCTACACCGGGATTAGAAACACCAACCTTGCGTGTCCCAGTCATTTACCTTAACCACTACGCTACAGGCCGCCCTTACCACACCGTGCGCCTTTTAGTTGCAACAGTAAAAAGGGCCATGTAATGGGATTTTGATCTGGAGCCTGATCAAGGGTTGCACTATTTAAAAAACCTTTCAGTATGGTCTTTAAGATCGATATACAAGCAGGACAATTATTTTGAATGTCTTCAATTAGCATAGGAATCGTGATAACTTTCTATCGGCATATTGTTGTTTAGACTGCACCGTTCTGGAGACTTGAGTTGATTCAGACTGGCTGGGAGACTTGCATTTGATGACTTGTGAACATCTCTGAACTACACCGTCCTGGAAATTGTAGGTAAGCTAGCTCTGGCCAATATTAGATATATATTTTTTAAAAGAGTTAGTTACCTGTATTTCAGTTACCTATTTTTCCAACTTGCCTACTTGGTGATGTTGCGTGCGTTCCAATGATGTCCATGTTGATTTCTTAGCCAGCTGCATCACTACACATGCTATACTCATTGGAGGTACAGTACCTTGATAAGACGTGCCTCCTTGGCCTTCTTCATGGAGAAGATGCCTCGACTCTCCAGCAGACTACAGAGGGACAAGCACTCCCCTTGGCCCACACCTGCCACCTGCCTCTGGATACATAAGCGACTGTACACTTCGTGTAACTGGGAAAAGAGGGAAGGGGATAGAGGATAGGTAGGCTGCAATGTGCAAACCATATCTTGAATGCTCAACATGACATCCAGCATTCCCATTTGTGCATCTTGGCATCTGATAGTCAATGAGCACAGAAAATATACTGTATATAAAAATTAAAAAAAGTTTTACAGCACATTCTAGGACAGATCATTTGTCTTCATCAACATTATGTAAACGTCAATTGGCTGAATTGATCTTAACTTGTGCACCACAATGTACTAACTTTTAAGCTATGTCCTGCAAACACAAGTCGGTGTGAACACATTTACATACTAGGTGGAAAGCACCTGAGAATGAGAACTAAAACCTGGGTCACTGGTCCTTACCTTGCCTAGAGGGATCTCGCGGCTCTTCCCTTGCCTCGTCAGCAACAGCAAGCAGCAGACCAGGAGCTTCTGTTGGAGGGGGAAGCTTTCTTCCTCCCCGCCTCCAGTGGCCATGCGGTCCCCATAAACCTCAGAAAGAACCCTTGCCACCTGGGGGACACTCACATAGGACCCTGTAGGGACCGGGGAGGCAGTAAGGGTTGCTATCCTTTTAACGATACAATATAGCCGCATGATATGGAAAATATGACATGCTGCAAATAAATTTTGCCAGACATCACAGTTGCTATACAATCTTCAATTTAAGTTATGGAGCAAACATTTTCTTTTCAATGTGGCAAAAAACAAGTTAACAAGAATGAACCAACTGGAAACAAATGTATGTCTATACAAGACATAAGATTAAAGCCATGTATACAACTGTGTGTGAAATGTAAGCATGTTCATTTCCAACATGGAAAAGGTATAATGCGTCAAATGTTAACTTAAATACAACAAAGACTATTAAATGCCCCTGCTCAACAAGAACAAATATTATTGGGCCAATAAGATGTGCCGACTAGATTAAAAAGTTTCTGAAAAACACAAAGAATCGTCTCATTAACGGTAGTTTGCCTGCTCCAGTTTGCGTCAGATACAGCTGGAACCATTTGTTTGCTCAACTGCAAAGCAATAGTTAATTAGTAAAGAGGCTGAATGTCTGAAGTCTGAGGCTGAAGTCAGCACAGCAAAATCGCTTCACAGCTGCTACTCCTACCTTTGGTGTCAGAGGCCAGATTCAGCTTCCTCTTCCTTGCATCAGACTCCACGATTTCCACCGCTCTCCTGCGGAAAGTTTGACAGACTGCGGTCAAGTTAAACACCGGTACCATACGCCACATAGCAGTTTACCCACTGTAGTTTACATGGTGCTGAGAAATGAACAACAGCCATTTGATGGAAATCGCTTTTCCAACACAAATAGAAATTAACTGAAACATAGGCCACTGCAACTAGAGAAGACTCAATGAAAATAAATTATTTTAAATGATTTTACCATTTCTATTGGGTACATAAATTAAATGCTGAAATAACATTTACAAATTGGATAGAATGCTAGCATTGAAAACACTGAAACATGAAAGCAAATTTGAATAAACAGAAGCTTGGCATCAGCACTCCACTGGCCACAAGGGAGCAGATGAGGGGCTAGGACAGAGTAAGGTCTCCCTTGGCAAAATGAGGACAGGTGAGCAAGGTCAAGCCATGTTTTATGCGGCTGCCATTTTTGAGGATAAAAAGCAAGACAAACAAATCTACCATTTATTTATTTTTTACAGATCAGCATGACTAACTTTGCACCTTCAAAGACTATTTGCAAGTGCAGCTCCTCCTACCTGCAGATATCCAGAGCTTTGCGAGCATCTCCTGACATCGCAGACACCTTTCTGGCACAAAACTGCACTGCGGCTGCATCCAAGACCACCTCCCCTGACACCTGATGCAAAGAAAGAAAATACCAAAAGAAATATTGAACAAAGTAGA
The DNA here is from genome assembly GCF_963514075.1 of Conger conger. NCBI lineage: Eukaryota > Metazoa > Chordata > Actinopteri > Anguilliformes > Congridae > Conger > Conger conger. The sequence goes on along the minus strand of NC_083761.1, from coordinate 30,937,689 downwards.
ACACAGTTCAGTATTCATTTGTCTTTAAAATACTCAGACAAAATGTAAGTGTACTCAAGCTTCAGAGTTCTTTTCTTGAGCCTGACTTGTCCATATGGTGGTGACCTGTGCTCTGACCTGTGCAAGACGATCTTGCATGATGGCTGTGAGCTCCTGCCTGCTATAGGGAGGGAAGTGGAGCAACATGGGACGACAGTGAGGTCGTGACTGCAGCCGGGGCAGAATGCGGTCTGTAAGGTCAAGAGCATTGGCGATACCTGCAAGTGATGGATATTATGAAAACAGTTAAACCCTGATGTTGTCAGGAGTCATGCAAGAGGAAAGCAGCAATCAGCAATCCCTACACGAGACTCACCAATCAGGCAAAGGCGAGATTTAGGGAGGTACGGCCATTCAAAGATGGTGTACAGGACATCTTGGGCTTTACTGTCCAGCTGATCCATCTCATCCAGAACCAACAGACTGAGAGAGAGAAATTATATTAACAACTAAAAGGGCAGCAACAGCAAGTGGTACAAAGCTTTGTCACAACAATTTCTGTGCCACACAGGCTGGGCACTCACACTGTGGGCCCTGTGGTCGTAAGTAGGTTATCCAAAGACCGAACACTGTGGCCCCTGGAGGCACCTAGTCGCTCAACCAGCAGGGGGAAAATGGACTGGGAGCTGCGTAGCCTCATGCAGTTGATGATCACCTTTTGTACAGACTGCAACTGATCCTAGCAAAGAGAGTGGGGTGAGGTTAATGCATTGCACTGCAGTAGTAGGAAGAGCCTGAAGCACTGTCTAAAAATGTCCACAAAATGTAAAAGGCAGATGTGATTTATTTTCCTACTGAAAACTCACTAAAAACTCACTAATCCAGAGACGAGCTTCCAAAAAAATAATAAGATTTTACATAAAGGTCTAGAAAACATCTGTTTTAAATGGCAGGCACAAGCAGAGCTTCAATGGGTACAGTCATGGAAGGAGCATGAGACAATGCTACGTTTCTCAAAATGATTATATTCCTCCACTATGCTCCGGACAAGTGGAATAGGCTCCAGGACACTCTAAAATTGGATCATTTTGTTTCTCTAGACTCTTTTAGAGTGCTCCTTGTGGGTACCATGACTGAGAACTGCTCGTGTTTTATCACTTATCTGTTTTTTATAACTTGTTTTTTGTCTGCTCTTATCTTGTCTGTTAACCTGTATCTTTTATATATGTTTTTTGTAAACAGGGCACCCTTGAAAATGAGAGCTTGCTCTCAAGGGACTTCCCTGTATAAATAAAGGTCAAATAAAAAAAATAAAAATAAAAAATTAAATGTATAGCAGATATGCCGAATCAAGATCGGGTCATTTCAACACAAAGCGCTCAACTGCCTTTTGTCCATAAACACTAACCTTAAATTATAAACTACCATGACAAAATGATTTTGTTATGCTAAATTTGCCTGACTAAACAATTTATCGTGGAGTGACAAGCTGGTGTGAGCACACCATTGGTCGAGGCAATGATTCAGGAGATCAAAGTTGCGGCATGTGCTGTGCCATGTCAATTTAAAATGTGGAATATCTTCTTCAAACAAAAACAAAATAAATAACTAGTCAAGCACTTCTAAACATTCAAGTACCATGCCAGGGTTGCATTATTTTTATTTATTGATTTATTTTTTACTCTGTGCATAGAACCACAGATATGGTGCTGTAGACTACAGTAGCCTACTTTGTAATAGATTAGTATATGGTTCCTCATATACTAATGTTACTCCACTGGGTATATCAAATGGTGACAAAACCTTAATACGACTATGCAGAGTGTTCAAATATTCACTCTATACATTCTCAACATTGAAGGCCTTCAGATTAACTGTCATACATTACAATTTCTTATATTGCTGGAAATCACCAACCGTGTCTGCGCAAGCCATGTTTCCACCGAAGCACCAGTATTCTGGGGCAATGGTTTTGATCAGCATCTTAGCCAGCTGTTTGCGGCACTTGGCTTGCATATCAAAACAGTGCACATTAGCCAGCTGGGAACTTTAGTTAGCAAAATTGTTCCAAGGCTATAGGAACTCCCTTAGCTTGCAATATTGTAGTATAAAGACAAAATGAACACTTTGGTGTCACTTTGGCTTTGGTGGGGTGCTTGTTCACAGGGCGTTTTCGTAAATGTGCCGAAGGAAATGTGAATTAATTATATATAGAAATAAATCATTATTTTGAAAGAATTCACCTCAGAACAATCCTTCTCATAATCGTGTGATTGTTATTCAGCGGCTGATTACGATATTGCCACATAGCATACCAACTAGATAACCTAGGAATAACCTCTATCGGCCACCAGCCAGCCCCACTCAGTTTCAGACCAGGGTTGATAAGCAGTCTTCTAGGACGTGTCCTCAAACACCTACAGATTTTAGTTTTAAAAGCCTTTTCATCAAGCTAGTTTTAACTCAGATTAAATGCCCATTACTTGTTTCTTAGCTGACAAGTTAATTGGAACCAATGGCACCACTTCCTGTACTCATTACCACTTTACCAAACTACAATTTCCATGGTTTTTATGGATTTAGCAGGCACCCATGGTGATTGGTAGGCATAACGGGTCTATTATCGTGTTCCCAGTGACATAGCCTTCTCACGTATTTTCATTCTTCTGATTGTTGAGGCAGTTTCCTTTTTTTGGTCACTTCACAAGAATGGATGAAAGTAAAGTTATTGCAAACAGACAACTGTACTCAAACTTCTCCTCTTGTGTTTGACACAAACTCTCCTGTGTCACTGCCGAAAGTACGTCACACAAAGGTTTCCGTGCATACATTTCCATACAGGGTGGGAATAGCAGGTCCTCCAGCAACTTCAAATTCTAATCTATAGAAATCAAATTCAACAACTCAATTGCCAGATCAATGATCATTGCTTTAAAATTCAAATTAATTTGTCGTTTTTAACCGCATGCCACAGGCTGAAACCCTAAACACACCATGATGCATCATACAATAAGTAGATGACTGATTGTACAGACATCAACATAGGTTGCAAACTTCAACTATCAGTAACCAAGTTGATTGACACAAGCACAGACTCAAGGCACTACTCTTTGAACAAGAGTACAACATCATGAAATTAAATACATGATCATGTTATTGTGAGATAAGGACAGTCATGAGATGTGAATCATTTAACCTGAAGAATAATTATTTGCCATTTACAATTTTTTTTCTTTCTACAAATACCAGTTTCTTTAACTCATACAATTCCATATTTTCCCAATTAGATTTTGGCACATTTAGCCTTAAAGCAGCGCTACTGAACCCCACGTCCTGCGGGCCGCAGGGCCTGCAGGCATTTGCTTCAACTGTGCGCAAGACCACCTGATTTCACCAAATATTTTACCTGCTTGGTTGAGCTAAGCTCGTAACCTAGCTGCTTCTAGCTCTCAATAATTTAATCAGTCAAAAAATATTCTGAAATACAAATTAATTCGAAAACATTCATTTCAGTATTCAGTCAGACTGCTGAATTAAGTGCCGAATCAAGGCGCCTCATCTCACCTCCATCTCCTGCAGTATGCAGTTAAGGCAGGCGGTCTTTCCTGTTCCTGGAGCTCCAGATATGTAGAGGCTGGCAGGAAGACCCAGCTTCACCTTGTCAGTCAGAAAGGAGCGAATGGAAGCACGCTCCTTGTCCCTGGACAACAGCTGTTCAGGAAGAGCTGTGTGGAGTGCCTGCTTCACACTGTGGTAACGAGATTCTGGGGGGGGGGGGGGGGGGGGATGAGAGATTGTTTCAATTTTACGTCTTACAATTACAGTTATACTTCAGGGAACCTTAAAAGAAATATAACCAGGCAGAGTGTGAATTTGAATAGGCAGCAACAACAATTAAAAAAATGTACCAACAGCCAGGCAACCAACATGGGGGGGGGGGGGGGGGGGGTAAATTGACTAAATTCAATTCATTTTACATTATTGGCATTTGGCAGACGCTCTTATCGAGAGCGACGTACAACAAAGTGCATATCCATAACCAGGGATAAGTTCGCTGAAAGACCCTAGAGGGAAGTACAAAACTGCTACCTGTACAACAAAGATAAGGACGAGGGCCAATTATTATTTTTATTTTTTTTTAAACAAGAAACGAACAAACAGAGCAAAAGTGACCAAAGTTAACTATCAAAACACTGCTTACCTAGCCAACTAAAAAATACCAATACACAAAGCAAGTCACAGAGACAACAATTAAGGTTCACAGGGAGGTAGGGAGGGATGGGGAGAGGTGCTGCTTGAAGAGGTGTGTCTTCAGCTTGCGTTTGAAGGTGGGGAGAGATTCTACAGTTCTGACCTCAACGGGGAGTTCGTTCCTCCACCGTGGAGCCAGAACAGACAGTAGTCGTGAGCGTGAGGTGGAGGTTCGGAGAGGGGGAGGTGCCAAGCGGCCTGTGGAGGCTGAACGAAGAGGTCTGGCAGGGGTGTAGGGTCTGATGATTTTTTGTAGATAAGCTGGGGAAGACCCCTTAACTGCTTGGAAGGCTAGCACCAATGTTTTGAATTTGATGCGAGCCATGACAGGCAGCCAGTGGAGGGTAGTAAGCTGGGGGGTGACGTGCGAGTATTTGGGAAGGTTGAAGACCAGACGAGCTGCTGCATTCTGGATAAGTTGGAGGGGTCTGATGGCGGATGCTGGGAGGCCAGCCAAGAGGGAATTGCAGTAGTCCAGGCAGGACAGAACCATCGCAAGGGATATACTGGACAACCTACTGGAAGGATGGTTTTGTAATTGCATAGCTGTTGAAAAGGAACATTGCATTCGATAGACAGTTACTGTGTCAGCTAGTGTTGCGAATCTCAACAATCGGTAAATTTAGGTCAAATAAGTCTCCTGCATTGAGGATGAAAGGGGAGGAAACACTGCTAACCTTGCCTAAGGGACAGACAACCTGGCATTCCAAGGGGTACAAACAAAGACAGGTGAGAATAATCTAGCTTGCTAGTCAGCTAATAGGATGAGGAGCTGTTCAATGACGATAAGACTACCTTGCCTAACATTACTGTACTTGTAAATTGCATATGCAGGTAATGTAGCACGTTTAAAAATGCTCGGGAACATTCACAATTATATGCCATTGCCAATTAAACATTGCTTTTTAAGGAGCATTATCAGGGTTCATAGACATGGGTAAATGAAAATCAAGCACCAAAACATTCAAAAATACCATTTATATTAATTGATATTGCTTAGGAAAGGCGCTTATGTACAGTTCTATGAAAATGCAATCAACCCTTGTGGACATTCGGTTTCTAAAGCATTAAGGTGATTTCAGTGTTAGACACGGAGTGTCAAATTAGCACCGTTTCAGTATTGAGTAGAGACTCTAAACATGGCATTGAAGTAAAAACTCTAATATTGTGACACTAGTGGCAGCAGTAGTAAAATAACAGTATGACAGGCAGTGAGGGAATCATTAATAAAGAGACTTGGAATGGGTGAACACAGACAGGATTGCCCTTGGCAGCTTAGAAAGGAGGGAAAACTTGCCTTCCCCAGAGTGCAGCTGAACCACAGCCTTTTTCTCTGAATGGGCAGAGGAGCTTGAACAAGTATCTTGAGGCTGGTGGATGGTGGAGTGGGCATTCGGAGAGGCCACATCTACAAGGGGGTGCTTTGGGAAGGTCGACTCCTTGTGCATGTGTGACAAAATGGGGGTGTTCTCATCAAAGTTCAGCTTACGGGGTGAGGACAACTCAGGGAATCTCTGCTTCGGGGGTGAGCCCAGGAGGGTAGAGGGAAGATTGCATCCATTCTCATCTCCTGTCAATAGAGTAAGAACAAAAACCAATCACAATATCCTGAAAGACTGTAGATAGCCAAAGACTGAACAGACCATATATGAAACCATATAACTGAGAAAGAAATGTAATTGAAATATTGTAGTGGAAATGACCAATTTCTAAAATATACATACAAGTTGTCATCTTTTGCCTTCTACATCCTTTGCCATCTTTTGGCAAAAGTTGTAGTATCTCATTAAAAGCTATGATGATCCAGTCCAAAATAATCAAAAGATATTTCCCCATTTGTCAGCTTTGTTATCTGTACATACATTTAAAATGTAGTAGCAGCAGCAGCAGCATTAAATGCACAATAGGTACAGTACAATCTAACAGAGGAATTGCGTGCAGGGCAAAGGCCATGCAAAGAAAGACGATTGATTAAACAAGATCGACGAACACCAGACAGCCAAATACGATGTTAACAAGGAGCAAGCCAACCAAACCTCGAAAGACTCGACAGGGAGGAACTCTGACTAGACCAATGCTTACCTATACGCTTACGAGGACTTAATGGTTGAACGGCTGCCCTATGGGGCTCTGGGGCACACTTGGGGTTCAGGGCAGCAGATCTGGTAGACAGGCACTGCAACTGGATCTTGCTGGTAGTTTTAGGGTCCGGTGAACATAGAGATCCCTGCTTTGGCCGAGTCGTCTCCTGAGATCTGGAGCAGGCAGATTTCCGCTTCGGGAACGGCAGAGTGGGCTGGCTCTGAGAGCGGGTGCTAGGCATCTTGCTTGGGCTTGACTTCCGGAACTGAAGAAACACAAATGTGCCGACCTAAAAGACGAGTAAAATGTTTTAGCAAGTCAGAATAGCAGCACTGTACATTTATATAGAAATAGGTGTTAGAAATACGAATTGAAGGAAGGCCAAAGATTTTTCCGCGAAATTACCAAAATGGCTCGCGATTGCGACAAAGGCGACTAAAGTTACCTTCTCAGTCAGTCAAGACAAGAGATTAAAGAACGAAATAGAAATGCACTTTTAATTTTAAATGTTTTCCACTTCTGGGTTAGCAAGCAAATAAAAGTACAACCTAGCTATACATCTAAACATCGGTGTCAACATAAAAAGAACATGAAACTGCAATAGCTAGCTAAGTCAATTCGCGTTAGACTAGCTACCGTAGCTAAATTCGAACAAATATAAAACTTTCATAGCTATATGGTAAACCATAGTTTAAGTACTAACAAGTTACTTACCCGTTGTTTCTTTCGACGATAACTATATCTCTCTCGCGGTCTCCAGATACCCACTAAAAACTGCCGCCAAATTCTTATCCCTCCCTTACGCAAGTCCCCGCCTCTAAACTATCTATTTTACATTGGCGTGTTGTTTTTTTAAAGCTCTCATTGGTTATACAGGGAAGGCGGTACTTTTTCTGTATATGTGCCGAAAGGAAGACGCGGATATCAGGAAGTATATCCATCGTTTACCAATCAGATACGCCATTGAGGGCGGGTTAAATTTGGACAGCCGGACCGTATTTGCATGAACATCCTGCCATTGGCTGCACGGCATCAAGTCGGTGGCGCGAAGTTTCTGACGTATGGACGCCAACGTTGCTAAAACGTCATTTTGTGCCATAGACTGTAAAAGTAGACGGCAGAAAATGGCGTGTTAAAAGGGCAATAATGCACCTCTTTAGACGAAGAAAATGAATCTGTCACAACGTCAAATTCTGATGCGATGAAATTTGACATCTTCAGACATTCATTTTCAACGTGTGCCCTCACAATTTAAAAAATAGCCGCTATCTCTTCTTCTGTGGAGTCTGATTGACTCTTATAGCCTTCAATCCAATACACCACATTAATTCAAAAAGTGAAACGAGTATCTAATCTGAGTTTCCAGACACCAGTATTCATTTCAGTTTGAAACCATTTAATCTAGATGCTCATACATTCGTAATCATGACAGACAGTACCGTTAAATGAGTTATGGTGAGCAAGAGTAATAAGGCAGAATCAGATTCAAAATAAAAGTCCACCTGTGCAAACGCGAGAAAGGCGTGTCTTAAAATTTGTTAAGGGTTGGAATGTTGGGTAAAGATGTTTCAGTATTTTTGCTGAATAAAAAAACATTTGATTATCAAAAAACCTGCTTCCTAATAATCATAATAAAATTAAGTTTCTGTAGTGACGTTTACATACAAAGGCTATGATACGTTTATAGAGTTCTTTGTTAGAAATAGGCAACAGTAGAAGTCTGAATATGAAATACTTGCATCGCTCTATTTTCGGAAATATGTCTGATCTGATCTCAACATCTTAGTTATAGTGAACTGATCATGTTCCTGCTGAGGTGTTCTAACAACAGAAATTCAGTGGGGTGGGGGGCACCTTTTTATTTAGGGCACTGTGTGTGCCATACAGTTCCCAGGCCTTTTCCCCTCGTTTGTTTATATTTGTGTGTGCATGTGCATGTGTGTATCCTTGCAACCACATGCACATGTGTCTAGATGGGAGCAAGGCCTATGATATTATATACTTCATAAAAGCATTTGACAAGGTACCACATGACAAACTCATTTTCAAAATGAGGTCAGTAGGAATTACAGGATGCATTTCACAGTGTGTTCAGAACTGGTTACAGGATAGAACACAAAGGGTAGTAGTAGGAGGGATCTTATCTGAGCAGGGTGAAGTGGGAAGTGGAGTTCCACAGGGTTCGGTTCCAGGTCCACTGCTCTTCCTCATTTACATAAATGACCTAGACGCAGATATTGAATGTACAAGTTAAATTTGCGGATGATACAAAACTGGGGGGTTTAGCCAACTGTCTGGAAGCTACTAAGGTAATCCAAGAAGATTTAAACAAATTCCAGAAGTGGGCAGAAACCTTCATCCATTCATTATCCTAACCCGCTTATCCTGAACAGGTTCGCAGGGGGGCTGGAGCCTATCCCAGCATACATTGGGTGAAAGGCAGGAATACACCCTGGACAGGTCGCCACTCCATCGCAGGGCACACACACACCATTCACTCACACACTTATAGCCAAGGGCAATTTAGACTCTCCAATCAGCCTAACCTGCATGTCTTTGGACTGTGGGAGAAAACCGGAGGAAACCCACCCATTTGAAGTATTAAAACAGTCTTATATATTATGCAAAAGTAGAAGGCTAACAGCAGAGTTAACTATTGTATACCACCCTGGCAAATGACAGCTGCTTTATGCAAAAAAAATGGGGTAAGCTCCACAAAATTAATTATGTTGTACCAAAGTGAAATAAGGTTATCCCTTTAAATAAAAGCTGAGTTTGCTCTTTAGCTAAATCAAAAAAAAAAAGTATTTGTCCCAAACATGGAGCTTACGGTTGCCTACATCACCCATTCAGTGATTACGCTGAACCACCACTACACCGAATCTCAGGACTGTTTCAAGAAATAAAGCAGCAAGCACTTTACAAACAAAGGTAATGTAAAAAAATATCAAATAAAAAAGATTTGTGGGCTATGGTTTCTGTTAAAACGGTTGGAGATTTCTAACATCCATCCATTATCTGAACCCGCTTATCCTGATCAGGGTCGCAGGGGGGCTGGAGCCTATCCCAGCATACATTGGGCAAAAGACAGGAATACACCCTGGACAGGTCGCCAGTCTATCTCAGGGCACACACACCATTCACTCACACACTCATACACTCATACACTCATACACTCATACCTACAGGCAATTTAGACTCTCCAATCAGCCTAACGTGCATGTCTTTGGACTGTGGGAGGAAACCGGAGTACCCGGAGGAAACCCACGCAGACACGGGGAGAACATGCAAACTCCGCACAGAGAGGCCCCGGCCGACGGGGATTCGAACCCAGGACCTCCTTGCTGTGAGGCGGCAGTGCTACCCACTGCACCATCCGTGCTGCCACGAGATTTCTAACAATATGGTTAAAAGAAAAAAAGGCCTAGCTATTCCCACTGCAAAACACAAAGTAATTGCCTCAAAGCATGAGTCTTCTGTTTGTTTTCATAAAAGCCCAAACAAACTCATCCAAATCAATACTCTTGGTGATAAATTTTTCATGTGCCAGAATCACCAAATTCCTTTTTCTGTCATGCAGCATTGTGTGGCGGAAGGGTGTTAGGACACGTGACAGAGTGGAGAAAGAACTCTCACATCATGCTGAGGATACTCCAATCACCAGTGCAGTTGCATACACTGCATGTAGCTCTGGAAAGGCTTCCTTATAGCCCTGTATATGTCGACACACTGTTGACAACTTCTTGAGCAACATGGATTTGGCCACATCAATTTCATTTTTCAGACTATTGGTTGTTGTTGCATCAGCGGTTTCAATAGGGCCTACTCTTGAAAAAACCTAGACTGGGGAACAAGAGACGGGAAATAATTGGACTCACTGTCTCCCTCTGGTAGTATTAAGCATGAGACAGAGAGGTCTCTCCCCATTCGAGAGAGTATATGGGAAACCATATGTTATGCCCATATTTGGAAAGATAATGAAACCAGCAGATGACCAGACCCTGGTAGACCACATGAGGGCAATTTTGGAACAAAAAACTGTTATCAGTTCTGTCTTAGCCCCCACAGAAGCCAGTAGAACCAGAAGACGATCCAGTGGTGAGAGCAGGAGACTGGGTGGTGGTAAGACATCAAGAAGAAAATCTGGACGTCGCCCTGGTGGAAAGGACCATATCAGGTGCTGTTGACTATGCCCACAGCAGGAAGAATTGCTGAAAGATCCTCCTGGGTGCACCTCACTGACTGTAAAAAGGTAAACACGGCAGTAACAGAGGGACAAGCAGACACCTAAGAACTGAAGACCGGTTACAAAGGGGGATGAGTACAACAGGTATCATCCGTCTCAAACCCGGTGAAGAAAATAACAACAGTTCTTGGGATTAGTTGCTGCCCACTAGCTAAAATGAAATTAACAACCTTTAAGTTGTTGCTGCAGGGCTGGCTGTGGGGATAGTGCTGATAATAGGCTTACTGTGCATAATAACATTCCAAAACAGGTCACTGATTATCATAAAAGAGCGGCTGCGAGCAGTGATTGGTACCGGTGGGTTAGCAAAACAACACTGGCGCACCATCCCACAGGTGACTGTCTGGTGTGTAGTGGGCCTCGATTTGCAATAAAACCTTAGCCTATAGTTCCACACCCACATACGTGGAGTAAATGTGAGGCCTTCCTCACGGGGCCAGAAATGAAGCCGTGGGATAAACAACAGGAGAGGTTAAACTGCACGTGCCCAATGTGTACAGCGGCGGAGTCTGTGTAATATTGGGGGAGCAGTGTTGTATTTACATTCCCAGCACTACGGGGGATGGAGAGGGACTGGATGCGGTTCTGACTCAGATGAAGAAGATGTCTGAAAAGATGCAGGAAGGAGCAGGGACCACTGATTGGCTAGGAGGCCTGGGAAGGTGGTTCTCTGGCTGGACCGGCATCCTGATTACCGTGATCACCCAATCTCGTGACTGATGATTGTCAGACTGTTAAAGACTCAAACAGTCCAAAAGAGAACCGGACTATGATGATCAATATGATGATGTGAACTTGACAGCCTGATATGTTTGCTGAAGAGTAGAGTCCACTAGAAAAATGAACCCTCTGTTGAAAACCTGAAAGGGAGAGGCAGATGGGTAAAAAATTTAAATAGTGTAGATTAATCATTCGGAACGTTGTAATGATAAAAAGGATGGGGACTGTTGGACTGTTTACATTCTAGGCTTGTAATTGGTTAGCTAGTTATAGCAAGCAATTATTTTATATTTCTGGGGGGTACAAATGCAAATACACAGGAAATTCAATGCTGAAGCACTAATTATCGCAGAATATCTGTGTTTTTTAAATGTGTTGCTGTGGTGCACTTATGGCTTTATTGTATGACATTTCTTATGACAGTTCTACCATATTGGCAAGAGTGCGTCACAGCTTAAGTAGAAATAGACAAATGCAATAATTAATACTCCGCATTGTCTGGATAAAATATAATGAAATAGCCTAGGCCACAGGTTTTCACAATGGGGAGGGCTTGGAGGCTTCATAGGACCATTCATGGTATCGCTGGGCTCTTGCGGGTAAGCTGAACCCTGGGGGGGCGCGAGGTGGTGCGGGGGCGGGGGTGGGGGGGTAGGGAGGGGGGGTGCAGCAAGTTGGAGAGAAAAATAAAAGGAAAGAAAAAACTAAAAATATTCGGAATTATTATGGGTATTGTTATAAAATTATTATTGGTAGGCCTATTATAAAATGGGTATCTTTATAAAAATATAAAACTGTCAGAGTAGCCCCGGTATAATGTGACACCCCAAGTGCTCCTGCTATCTAGCCGGCTAGCTCTGCAAAAATGGATACGTGAAAAGGAAAAAACCTGACGAGCAGCCGATTCAACATGTGTAGTCGGTGCAAAAGCTACCGCCGACCACATACGACGGCCAAAATCGCGAGTGTGTCAGGGTCATAATAGCCAAGCAGACCAAACATAACCTAGACTGTATTTTCTTGCAAGCTTGTGCATGAGCCGTCAAGCAAAGCAGAGCTTTTATCTCATTTTATCTCAAGTTGGTAATGTCCTTCCTAGAAGTTGGTCTCAACTGCTTTGTGAATTACTTTTAATAAAAAACTAATAACTTTTAGTGCAATTTAGAAGTACTCTTAGTGGTAGCCTAAGAGAAAAGCTTTGTGAATAATGGGTCCTGAACTAAGACTAAAAAACAAGTGTCAGAATAGCTGCTGAAATGAGCAGGGATTCAACTGGCTAGCTAGGCTAGTTCACACACTCTGGTCAAACTGTTAGCTAACATTACTGATTACCAGCTGCCTGGACACAATTTTCCCCAGCAACGGAAATCAAATGATGAGATGACTTACTGTACTCATAGGATATGGTCTTCTCCCACGTCGATCAGTCTGTAGCTACTTCGGCGAGATGTGAATCAATGTGAGCTGTCCTTTCTTCTGTAGCTACTTCAGCGAGTGCGTGAATCAATGTGTCATTGTCGTCGTTGGAATCAGAATGTAACGTTGCTGTAGCGGGAATATCTAAATCTTACCCGGATACAGCAATGCTATTTTTTGATTGGCTGTTTTTTGATAAGCTATATTCTTATTATTTGATTAGCTGGTGCGTGGCAGGCGCCTTCTGAACTCTACGGGGAACCCACTTCATTCCTACCTGTTTCACTGTTATAAAAAATAGCGGCACAACTTCATGGGAGTTATCCTGGTAATTTCTCTGGGTGAGAAATACAAGGTGTGGCGTGTGAGCGTGTGAATGTGTGTGTCTCACGCCCAATGCGTGAGACTTGAGAGCTTTGCTGTTAGTAAATGAAAAAAAACAATAGACTTCAATTACAATGAAAAGAAGTCTCATTTTCTTGTTTTTATCTGTGTTTTTTTTTTATTTTTTACTTCCGGCAATGTTACTACAGCAAGCTGAAAAGAAAAACTTAATATGCTCATGCAACCCTACAGAGGTTTCACCACATGCAGTGCCATGTAATTCCAATGGAGGGAAGAAGGGTAAAACTGTTGTAGGATTAGATGGATGCTTTTTTAAATATGGCGGGTGGTCTTAATTTTTTAAAGAGTCTACCTGTCTGGAGCACCTGTTAAGACGTGATCATGAACACCACTACGTACCAACATATTTAAACAACAGAACAACAATCCCCCGGCCCAATGAGCTTACAAGATTTCCATTTTCATTTAAAAATTTTACTTTTGAATACAATTCACTTATGATTATCTGCTTAAATAAGTACACATACCATATAATGAAATATTAACTGTTTATAGACAAGTTTATGCAGTTTAAAGCATTTTTAATCATGAAAAAACTGGTTTAAGCTGGTGGGTTTAATGTTGCAGCTGATTGGTGTATGTAAGACACTATAGAGAGAGAGAGAGAGAGAGAGAACCAGAGAACCAGAACCAGCCCCACACCGAATAGACAACGGACTGTCTACTCCCTGCCCCACAGATCCAAGGAGCCGGTCCAAACCAGCGACCCCAAAATCCCGGAAGCTAACACCGGACACGAGAGTTTTGTAATGCAGACTTTGTATTAACTCTGTACCTCTGTGCTTCCCCCAGCCCTGACGCAGCCTAAGTGGCAAGGAGAAAGGAAGCCCTGGAGCATACCCTGGTCTGGGAAGAACTTCTGCTGATTTTGCCTGAATGGCCCTTTTTCTTTCTCCCGTTTTACCCTACCCTCACCCTGAGGGGGCACTATCACGAATACCCTGTAAAAAAATAAAATAAAATAAAGAACAAAAAATCATGTTTTCTGCCATTGCTGACTCCTGTGTCTGGTTTCCAGCTGTGCCCGCCCCCTGCTGCACCTCAGAACCAACCCCTAGGTGCCACATATGGTGGAGGATGCATGCAGCTGATGCCACAGCGTGAAAGTGGGCCCAGGCGGAAGAACTGACTGGTTCAAGAGTGAATGGAAGCAACGCCCCCAGGGGAAAAGAGAAGGAGACGACTTACCACACCCAGCCTGGCCGAGATGCAAGGTGTAGAAGCAGACAAGGGATCCCATGGCATGATGATGGAAGCGTTCATCACCAAACTGGCAAAGTTCCAGCAGGCCCTACAGGAAGCTGTGGCTGAACTCTATCGCCTATCCCCACATGACGGACCAAGACGAACCCCCAGAGACGTCTTGATGAAGATGATAGGCGACAATGACATTGAGGCGTACCTCCATGTGTTCGAGCACATGGCTCAATGTGAAGAATGGCCACTGGCGAACTGGGCAGCCATACTAGCCCCCTTCCTGATGGGGGAGGCCCAACAGGCCTACCGGGATATGGCCATGGCTGACGCCACCAATTACCTCAAGCTAAGGAAAGCCATACTGGCCCGGTACGGGTTCAGCTTATCCGCAAGAGCCCAGCCCACCCCGTCCCAAATCGCCGCACTGACCCACCTGAGCAAGAGCTGGCTGACCAAGGGAGAGGGGCCAACCCTGTTGTTCCCTAGCGACGGAGGCCAAAAGGTACGTCGCCCAGGTGGGACCCGCCTCCGTAGAACTCCTAGTGGCCCTCCTCGAAAACCATCAGGTCACACAGGAGACCGGGCCACGCCAAAACCCAGAGCCGAATGACCACGGGCCTACAATCCGTGAGCCGTCCACCCCCATGCTCAGACCCAAATCGCCAGGGTAGAACAGAGACCACGGCCTGCATGGAGATGCTACGACTGTGGAGAGGAGGGGCACCTAACCAGGAACTGCCCCGGGAAAGACGTATCCATGCACACTGCCAGTAGTCCGAGCAGCCCTGCTCACCCCTGCCTGTACCTGACCACCTGCTGGGCTCACCAGATCATGGAGGCCCCCATATTCTCTGTACAAGTGGAGGGGCGGGACACTGAAGCAGTGCTTGACTCGGGCAGCGCCATCACACTGGTGTGACCAGACTTTGCGGGAGAAAAGAGGGGTGAAGAGGTGGCTGTGGCATGCATCCATGGGGACACCAGGAAATACCCCGCATTGTGGGTGGAGCTAATCACTCCATGGGGGATGTACTCGGTGAGAGTGGGGGTGGTGCCCAACCTACCCGTGCCAGTGCTGATTGGAAGAGACTGCCCGTTATTTCAGACCTATTGGGAGGAGGGGCCTTGGTCTCCGAAGTAGATGAGGTCACGAGCCCCAACGGGCTGCCCGCTATATCCCCCCAACCAGTCTGGGCAGTGACGTCAGGCACCAGTGAAATAGAGGCCCCGCCAAAAGAGAGGGAACCCCGACCAAGAACCCTGCCCTCCAGTGAAACTATCACCACGTCTGAAAGAGAGCTCAGGGAGGCCCCCCCCCCGAGAGGTGGCCTTCTCGGATGGCCCCCGAGAGGTGGCCTTCTCGGATGGCCACCCACTTTGGAGCCGCCCAACTAAATGAGCCGAAGTTCGTTCAAGCGTGGAGAGACACCAGACACATCAACGGGGTACCCCAAACAGCGGTGAGTACACCAGCTTCTTCCGGGTAAAATCTGACTTGCTTTACCGCGTCTGTAACAGACAGGGGGAGGAAGTCGAACAGCTGATCGTCCCACAACCTTTTGTGTCCCAAGTCCTCTACTTGGGGCATACTCACCTGCTGGGAGCGGCAAAGATTTACGAGAGGATCCTGGGGAGGTTCTATTGGCCCAGGGTGAAAAAGGTCGTGGAGGACAACTGTCGACACTGCGCAGTGTGCCAACTCCACAGCCCTAAGGTAACCCTTCGAAACCCACTAATCCCCCTGCCTGTCATTGATGTACCATTCAGGAGGATTGCGATGGACATCCTGGGGCCCTTGCCAAAGTCCAGCCGGGGACATCGGTATATCCTCGTAATCCTGGATTACGTAACCTGTTACCCAGAAGCCATCCAGCTCAGGATCGCAACAGGAAAGGCGGTCGCCAAGGAGTTGTTCCTGCTCTTTAGCCGTGTCGGAATAGCGAATGAAGTACTGACCGACCAAGTGACGTGCTTCATGTCAGGGGTCCTAAAGGAGATGTGCTGCCTACTGCACGTGACCCAGCTATGGACCTCCATCTACCACCCCCAAATTGATGGGCTTGTGGAGAGATTCAATAAAACCCTCAAATCCATGCTGAGGAAGATGATCGACACTGATGGTAAGGACTAGGACCAGCTAAAGAGGAAATCTCCTCTTTTCTATCGAAGAGGTACCCCAGAGCACGATGGGCTTCGCACCTTTTGAGCTTTTGACCCCGGGGATTACTGGACATGGCGAAGGAGGCCTGGGAGCAGCAACCATCCCAACATCGCAGCCTGAGACAAAGAGACAAATAATGATATGTTAGTCCCCACCAGCAAAAGCAAATATCTAAATTAGTAGTTGTTAGCAAGAATAGTGCTTTACAACATTAACTAGCGAAAGAAGCCGGAAGTAAGGAATGCAAGATTGGAAGGAAGTTTGAACCCCGGAACTACCGTAAAACACCCGAATAGTGGAGCATGCAGACAGGGGAGTGACTCGGGCTTGTTAACATTCAGACTCAGACATCACAGGGGAAGACGAGTACAAACACTAATGAATGTAAACAGAACACCAGACATGAATATGAAAAAAATTTTTTTACAAGAATAACAATAAAAAACTAACAGACAGATAACAGGAACATAACACTCTGCCTGTGTTTATAGTCCTTAAATTCCGGTTTCAAAATATACAGTTGACGGCCAGACAGAGAAGGAGGAGGGATAAACAGTGTTGTGGTCTGAAGGTGTTTGTTGCTGCTGTTCCTCTCTTGACTGTTAGGAGTCCAAAATGACCTATTGTACCTTTAAATTGGTTAATTCAAATGATTAACAGTTTAAGTCTTCCCCTCTGCAGGTGTGGTCTGACTGGAGCGCTTCGGAGCATGCATACGTATGCCACCACAAAAGGCTGGTTTGATTTTGTTCTTGATTTTGAGCATTATTTTGGAGATTTTTGTCATTCTTGGAAAGTATTTTTTTAATTCGTTAATTTCATTCACTTGAATGGGATTGGCAGGTTATTGCTGTCTCTTGACAAATCGTTTCCAAAACCAATGTATTTCCATTCTTAGGTGAACTTAATTTTTAGAAAGATGCTGTGTGGTCAAAAATGAGATTACAAGGCATTTTTTGAAAAGGGCTTGATGCAATTACACACGGGTTGCACGGTTTCAACAGATTTTATATAACATTAAAAATGTGTTTGACAGGCCAATTAATTGCTGTATTGTGAATTGTTACCTGTCCAGGGACAATGATTCAGTTGAGCCAAATATTAACCAGATTAGTTGATTTTATGCTTCTGAGACAGCCAAATGGCTGATGTCCTTCATTAATTATAAATAATTGTAATCTGAAACGCTACAATATATGCACATTGCAAGATTTGATACTGATCTTGTCAAGGTTAAATTAGTTTTACAAGTAGCTTATTTACATTTTGACCAGTGTCTACTTAATGCACTGGTAGTTGGGAGTAGACTTGGGGTGAATAGCTATGCCTTTTCAGTCCTCTGTCTTCAATTTAAATTACTTTTCCTGTTCATAAATTCAGAATATGTAGGTTAGCCTATACATATTTGTCTTGTGGCCAAACACTTTAAATATAAGAGGATATTGGACAGGGTCTTCATTCTAGGCCTATTACTAGGTATTATTTGGAGTTACCAAGTATTTAATCGTTTCATGTGAATTTATTAGTTGAAAAATGTGTAAAGGAAGAAACGAAAAAGACAGCTGGTAGAATATTTAAGCGTTTTGGAATGAGAACCTGTGGTATAACGTGGATATTGGCACAGCTATGCAGGACACGAAACGGATGGTAAATACAAAAATCACAAAGAAAAAGGCTAACTTTAAATGAATATATTTTTAATGCTAAATTTATGGTACAGTAGTTTATTGGTTGCTAAGCAACAGTATTGCTTAGTGGTAGTGGGGCATATGCATCCCAACTTTAAGTTGCCCTCTCGGTGTAATTAAGTAACTGCTGGATAGCTGTAATACAATTATTCTGCAGTCATAATCTAGTAGATGTGATCATCTCACACTCTGTAATAGGGTGCTGGAATTAATTCAGAAGTGCAGGGGTCAAATGCATCCACCCCCCACCCAGCACAACAATATAGTCCAGAAAAGGAATGTAATGTGAAGCAATTTGTATCCAGGGGGTGGTCACTGTGTGGAATAGCTTGCCAGCTTGCATGTAGTGGAGGCAGAAACACTGGGGGGTTTACAAGACCAAGCTTGATATGGTGTTGGATACAATTTAGCTTTTAGGCAAACTAAGCAGTAGGTACACTTAGGGGTAGGAAAAGGTGAGCATTGCTGGACTGAATGGCATGTTCTCGCCATTACCTTATGTTATGTTATCTAAACATGGTTTAATAAAAGCTAAGAATCAGCACTTTGACCATATACAGTATGAATTATTTGATTACAAACACTGGAAATAAAACAATCAAAAGCCAGAAAATGGTGTCAACTTTTGACTGGTACTGTAGATCATTAACTTGCACAAGAAGGTCCACTTGAAAATTCTTGGCCCCTCTACCATTGCATCACTGAATCGAAAACTTGAATGTCTTTAATGTGTAACTTTACTGGAACATTCTTGAGAACCATTCTGCCATCAACAATCTCCTGCAATGGTTTATAAATGTTGTAGTCAATGTTCCAGCTTTGTTAACATGTAATGTTACAAAAGCGTTCTTGTGAGAACCATTCTGTAACCTGCCACATGAAATGGTTAATGAGCTTCATCGGTACAATTTCCCAATTGCTTTTATAAGGGTAACAACTGATGCTTTACGCCATAATTAGATGGGCAATTGTGAATATGCAGTGCCTTCAGTAACCTTCAGAGAATTAGGATGGTTGGGGTTAGGTAACTGGTTCGTGACACAAGTGATTTACCTGCTTTTTGCAGTTTTATGGTTGTGCTAAAAGTGACCAAGAACTGTTGATGAACAGTCTAGTTTATACTTTAAAAATGGTACAAATGTGAAGGTTTATTGTGATTTTGTGATGTTTACCCGTGAATGCAACAGACAAAACTGTCATTTCATAATTGAAAGGTTCTCCCTTTTTGTGCTTAAAATATTCTCTGCTTGTGTGTCCCACTATATATATATATATATATATATATATATATATATATATACTACACCTGTGCTAATTATTAAGAGAAGAGCGCCAACCAAATGTTAATTTCCAATATTACAGGTAAACAAGACCAGATGGATTGTGATGCTTGTGATGGGAACAACATCATGGGGTCAGCAGTAAGGAAGGCTTGCACTCGAAGGAAGTGGTCTGAAACCAAGGCCTTGTTCGCCCCAAAGTGCCCGCTGATGTTCCTGCCCATTGGTTCCACTGTTGATGCAAGGGCTTTGTACACCAGTAGGGGTTAAAGGAGCATGGGTTTGACCACGTGCTATGGCACCAGGCCTCGTCTCACAGGGACACCAGCCTTCTCCACCTTCTGCATCTGGTCATCTTGTGTGAACCTCTTCACACTCATCGTATCACAGGGTGAGCCAGCTTACCACCTCCTCTGGCTTCTGTTGTGCTGGAATCTACTCCAGCTACTTTAAACCAAGTGCTGTCACCTGCCATACCTTGGCTCTCTTCAGTGCCAGCCTCCTTAACCTGCTGGGTTGGCAGGTCATTCTTGCTCAGGTAATGGTTCTGTCCAGGTTCTCTAGCATCCATTCCTGTCATTGATTGAGTAGAAACGGTCATGTTGTCCATGAATGTTCACCCCTGTGGTTGGTGCACCTTTGTAGGTCCTCTGCCTGGACTTTCTGCAGAGTCCACAGGGGTGTACAGTTGTGTTCAAATAAATACCAGTGGGTTAAAAAAAATTAATAAAGTGCTAATATTGTTTTCTAGTTTTTAGTTCAATATTTCAAATGTAGTGGAAACATTACACATTCAATTCCAAATCAAAGCATTAGCAAATTTTATCTAGTCTGCGTTATTCGTTTACAGGAAGCAAAGAAAAGGAATATTAATCTGTTAAAAAAAATGGCAGTGTCAACATTTTTCTCTTCAAACTCAAACACTGTATAACTGAAGAAATTTTTCAAGATTTAACTTCACTTTAAATTACTGAACTAATATTTAGTTGCATAAACATTGTTTTTGATACAATGGGGATTGGTGGAGTCACGTGGGATCACCGAGAAAGATGGCAGCACACTAGGAGAACTCCTGACGACCATCAGCTAATTACATAAATTTTTAAACGTACACTTCGATTTGACCATGATATTGTTGTCCTCTACTAAAGTAAAGGATTATTGTAGGTAATTGACTGATAATTTGCAGCTTTCATGTAAAATGACGAGCAATAATAAAGCAAACTTTTTCAAGGCTACAGGGAAGAGAGTTACGACTCGGCTGACAAAGATGGTGGATGCAGAAACCGAGACTAGATACAGCCAGCCACCAGAGAGAGATTCGTCACCGGGGACACCCAAGAGTGATACTCCAACTAACAAATCCAAAATAGAAGACTCTATATCTCACACTGGAAGGATTGATGGTGATATGTTTGAAGAAATACGGAAAATGAGTGCTACTCTGCAGGTGGTGGCGATGGATGTTGTCTATATTAAGGAGACAACGAAAGAACTCAAAGATTCAGTGGAAAACGTACAGATACGGCTTGGAGAGGCAGAACAACGGATATCGGAGGTGGAGGATGTAAACGCTCGGATGGAGAAAAATATGGGGAAATGCGACAAGAAATTGGAAACACTGTGGACACGGGTGGAGGACCTCGAGAACCGAAGTAGGAGGAATAATGTCAGGATGGTGGGACTGAAAGAAGGCAAGGAGGAGACGGGCAAAGTGATTCAATATGTGGAGAAGGTTCTCTCTCAGGGGCTTGGTCTTACTGGCAATGAATTTGAATTCTTTCGCCACCAGGCCTGACCTGAAGGAACCTCCTAGGACCGTAATGATACGCTTTCTATGTTCATCGGCTCGAGACAAAGTGCTACAGGTGGCTAAGGAGAAGCGTGGAATCAAGTGGGAGGACTGTAAGCTGTCTTTTTTTGAGGATCTATCAAGAGAGCTAGTGGAGAAAAGGAAGGCATTCATCCCGGTGAAGAGACGTTTACACAAGCTTAATGTTGAAGGCACAGGCTGGTATACCCTGCAACGCTTTTCTTTACATGGAAAGGACAAAAGAAGACATTCCGAGTCAGTACGGAGGCGGAGAAGTTTGTACAAGATCTTAAATAGAGGATCAGGGGGCTAGATATTGAAAACAGAACGAAGTGTGTGTGAATCTATGGAAATAAGGTAGCTTTTATGATGGGTTTGTTAGGGGTCGAAAGGGTTGTGTTGCCACTAGTTATCAACGCACCTCACAGACCGAGTGAAGTTAGTTTAGTTAATTTAGTATGGGGGGAGGGGGGTGGGGATTATTTAGCAATAGCATGTTCTGTGTTGCTTTGCTTTGGGTTATGTTTGTTCATGTTTGATTTTAGCACTAAGACAGTATATTGGAATAGGCCTAACAGTGTTTTGGATAATTCATTGAATAAGTGTTTTGTTAAGATTGTTCTTATGAAGGGAAAATGGCAGTTACAATCACAGCGTGTTTACAGGTTTGAAAATGATGGATAACAGATACATTAATATAATATCGTGGAACATAAATGGATGTGGGAATCAAATTAAAAGGAGGAAGGATTTGGCATATTTGAAATCCAGAAATCCAGATATAGATATATTCAGGAGTCTCATATAATGGGGGATGAGGAAGCAGTGAAATTTAAAAGAGGTTGGGTTGGGAAAGATTTTCATAGCTCCTATTCAAGCAAGCGAAATGGGGTGATGATTCTCATCAATAAAAATCTAAGTTTTGTCATGCTGAAACAACACAAGGACAGGGAAGGTCGACTGATCTGTATTGAAGCTTTGATCAACGGAATTAGGATTGTATTATGCAATATATATGCACCTAACAAGGGAGATCCTGATTTTTTTCATAAAATTAATAGAATAGTAGGAAATATGGAGGGTCAAGTTATACTGGCAGGTGATTTCAACCAAGTAATGGATGGGATGATTGATAAAAGCAAGCCCAATCGTAAATCTTCACCCAGGGATAGGGCTGCAATCCAACTGTTGGCAGAGGACTTGAGTTTAGTGGATATATGGAGATTAGTGAATCCACGTGAGAGAGAATACACCTTTCGTCTCCACCTTAAAATAAGCAAGCGACTCAGACCCAAGAAACCAGGTGAGGTGAGTTAACTGTGTAATCAACGGCTTTCATTGATCAATTAATACCAAGCAACAACGAAAGCCAGCACACCCTGCGGCTCTCCAGGACCAGGGTTGCCGACCCCTGATCTAAGGCATATATAAGAGGGAAAATTATTGCCCACTCTTCAAAAGTGAAAAAGGAAAATGCAAAGAAAGAACAAACATTAGAAAAAGAGATTTAGATTTAGAGAAGGATTTAGCAGGACACTTCGGATAATTTATACCAAACAATTTGTAATCTGAAGTATCAGTTGCATGACATATATAACAAAAAAGCTGAGTATGCATTATTTAGACTTAAAACCAAGTTTTATGAAGGGGGTGAAAAAAATGGCAGATTATTAGCTAGACAGTTGAAACAACAGGATAACTCTAACAACATCCCAATGATTAAGAGGGGTAATGGGGTAGTAACTTCAACAAAAGAAATTAATGGGGTTTTTGAAAAGTTTTATGAGGATCTTTACACATCTGCCTGTATGCCTAGCCCAGAGGAAGTGGAGGCATTTTTTTCAGGTCTTCAACTGCCCACTATTTCTAATGAGCAAAAGGGGAAGCTGGATGCTTCTATAACAGAAGAAGAGATTAGAGCTACTATTTTATTCATGAAAACGGGGAAGTCACCAGGCTTGGATGGCTTCCCGGCTGAATATTATAAGAAATATGTTGATATCCTGGCTCCCATTTTACATGAGGTGTATTTGGAAGCGTTTGAGACAGGCTCCTTGCCTGGCACATTTAATGATGCTTTAATTTCTCTTATCCCTAAAAAGGACAGAGATACTTCAGATCCCGTAAGTCTTATTGGGGTAGATTGTAAGATCTTGACAAAGACGCCGGCGTCACGGTTAGAGAGAGTGCTACCAGACATCATAAATGGGGATCAAGTAGGTTTTATTAAGAACAGGTCCTCAGTGGATAGGCTTGAGAAGGCTTATGCATCTTACATATATGAATCACTCTAGTCCGGTACCGGTGGCAGCCTTCGCACTCGATGCCGAGAAGGCGTTTGACCGGGTGGAATGGGGATTCCTTATGGTTGCTCTTTCAAAATTCGGGTTTGGGCAAACAAATAATAGCTTCAAAATGGAACCACTCCTCCAGAAGATTAAAATGAACCTGGATAAATGGGGGAAATTAAAGCTTACTCTATGGGGGAAAATTAATGTGATTAAAATGGTGGTTACCCCACAATTCAATTATGTTTCCCTGATGTTGCCTGTTAGTACATCACCACAGTTGTTTAAGCGATATGATACAATTATCAAAGACTTTTTATGGGACAAGAAGAGACCAAGGATCAACATAAAGAAAATGTGCTCACCAAGGGACATGGGAGGTATGGCATTACCCAATGTGAGGCTATACAACATGTCGTTTGAAATGTCTAGATTGATAAAGCACTGGAAGGGAACAGATCCAGAGCTGAGCTGAATCAAAATTGAACAGGAACTAGTAAATCTTTTCAAACCTTTGGATGTTCTTTCACATGGTTCAAAGACGAATGGATATGATTACTCTTCAAATCCAGTACTATCTCATTCTAAGGCAGTCTGGAGAGAAGTGTACAAGATGTGTGGTGTGTCACACTTAAGACAATCATATGCCTCTATATGGCACAATCCTGCCATACGTATTGGTAAAAAGACTGTTTATTGGAATCAATGGCTTATAAAAGGGATATACAGGATGAGTGACCTGTATGTGGATGGAGTGTTTATATCATTTTCTGAACTTGTGCAAAAATATGATTTGGAAAGCAAAGGTAATTTCTGGAAATACATAGAAATTAGAGACTGTATCAATAAGGACCAAATAATTCTGGGCAATAATCCAGTGATGGAATTTTTGGAACTACCCTGTATAGCACACAGGGCCGCTGTGTTCTACAAAACCTTTAACAGGTTACAAAAAGATATGTGTAAAAATCTCAGGATAATTTGGCAGAAGGACTTAAGATGCGATCTGAGTGATGAGGAGTGGTCAAAAATATTATCAGATACCAGGAAATATATAAAGGAGGCTAGGGGGAAATTTACTCAGTACAAGGTAATACATAGGTTTTATTTTACTCCTTCTAGGCTCCACAGGATGGGCCTGCTGACCAATAATTTATGTTGGAAATGTCAGACAGAAACAGGAACATTCTTACATGCTATTTGGGAGTGTGAACTTGTTTACCCATTTTGGAAGAAAGTGCTCAAATGCATAGGGGAGTGGCTGGGTACGACGATACCTGTGTCACCAAGAATATGCCTACTGGGAGACCAAACAGAATTGTCCAGTATTTCAAGGGATGACCTGGTAATGATAAATGTAGGGGTGGTCATGGCTGCCCTAATGATCCTCAGATTATGGAAAAGTACATCCTCTCCAGGCATTAAAAAATGGATGGAAGCTATGTTAGAAATAGTATCATATGAACATATGTTGGCTAGAGTCAATAATGAAGGTGGGAAATTTGAGAGGTCATGGGATCGATTTTTCGCTCACAGCACAGCTGGGACACTGTGTTGATCTGGATGTACTGCTGTTGATAAATGTTCATTTTGGTTGCTTTTTGTGTATATATTTCGTATAGGCCTTTGAATGTTGTATAACTAAAAGTAATAATACTGCCTGTTTGTGTATAATTGACTAAATAAAAACTTTAATGACAATGGGGATTGGTGGCTTGGAGTGGCCATTCCAAAAGGCATTGAAAAAATGGGCCCATTTTCAGCATACCTGGTTGTGATTTACTTTGTGTTTCGGTATTTTTAGTTGGCTAGGTAAGCAGTATTTGGATAGTTAAGTTTGGTTACTTTTGCTTTGTTGTTTGTTTGTTTATTTGTTTGTAAAAAAAAAAAAAAAAAGGCCCTGGTCCTCATCTTTGTTGTACGGGTAGCAATTGAAATTGTACTTCCCTCTAGGGTCTTTCAGCGCACTTATCCCTGGTTATGGGTATGCACTTTGTTGTACGTCGCTCTGGATAAGAGCGTCTGCCAAATGCCAAAAATGTAATGTAATGTAATGTGGTGTTGGGTGGGGCAGTGCTGTGTGCAGCATATCCCACTGCGCAAGCTAGCACTAATGATTCACTTGGGGAATATGGTTGTGCCAAAAGAAAGGTGGGGCAAGCAGTAGAGCGAGGCATTATAGCACGTACATAGTAGTCTGTGGTTATTTTAGCTTGTTCCCGTGCGGAGTGATTCATGTACCTCCACCAAATGTCTGAGCTGAAGGAGGCATATTCAGCTCCCTGGAGCCATGATAAATTTGTTAGAAGTGGGTTCTGTTGTCATTTTTCCCTTCTCTGAGCTATAGGTTTTTCCTCTGACAAAAAGGCAAAGAATATTAGTGTAAGTATTCCAAGATGTCCTATCTTTAAAAGGCCATTTAAAACTTTGCCTTTTACAGGGCCTAGGGGGTGAGGGTTCTTGCATCTCTCGACTATAGACTGTGGATGGTAAACTGGAGAATTTTTGTTTCACCCCTGTCATTAAGCAAACTGATTTGACGATTTCTGATGCCATTGTCGCTAGACAAGGTCTGGCAGACCCCGAAGTGTGGGAAAATTTATGTGACCAAATCTTTGGCTACAGTGGCTGCGTCTGCATGTCTTGTGGGGAATGCTTCAACCCACCAAGAAAACCTGTCAATGATCACCAAACAATACCTTTTCCCCTCCACAGGTGTGATCATATCTATGTAATCCATCACTAGATGGGTGAATGGGCCTTGGGCAGGGGGCATGCTTCCTGGTTGGGTGAGTATTCCTTTGTGCACATTATTTTCTTGGCAAATTGAACAATGTGAAATCTAATTGGTGACTGTTTCGATTATGGTATGTTCCGGATCATCTCCCCCATTGCAGAGTGGCACACACCATACATTAAAAATGCAGTTTCTGAAGCAAAACCTAGAAATTCACAGGAACTGTGGAATGTAGTTTGTTCCTCCTGGGCCGAAATACCTGTCTCTATGTGCCAGAAGTTGGTTGACTCGATACAACACAGATGTGCAGCAGTTATCAAAAACAATGCAACTAAATAAAAAAAATAAAGTTTGAAGAGAGTTTGAAGAGAAAAATGTTGACACGCTTTTTCTTTGCTTCCTGTAAAAGAATAACGCAGACTTCATTTTTTGCAAATGCTTTGATTTGGAATTGGATGTGTAATGTTTCCACTATATTTGAAATATTGAACTAAAAGCTTTAAAAAAATATTTGCACTTTATTAACTTTTTTTAACGCACTGCTATTTATTTGAACACAACTGTATTTCTACCAAACCGGAAATATGTCAGCAGACGCTAAATAAAAGTGAACTAAGAAGGGCCTCATTTATCACACGGAAGCCAAATGAAATTGACCGTAAATCCTTTGGAAATGTATTTGCACAAATAATGTGAGATTTATCAAAGTTTTCAGATGTCAAGTTTTCATAGGCAAACAAACTTCACGACTGGTCTCAGCTGTTGGTATTCTGCATGGAAATGAAAGTGCACTGTTGTAAAGAGTGTTTTGTGCATTTAGTATTCAGTAATTTAGATTTTATTTTGATTATTTTGATTATAATTATAATTATTCATATCATATAAAAACGCAACAGAATTCAACATTAAAATGGGTGATGTTTCATTCCGGTAACCCTGATTAATTCATGCTTAAGTGGAGTTGAATATAAATTCCATAAAACACGTTAAAAAAAATTATTGCTTTAGCCTATTGGAAGATTTGTCAAAGTTTTTCCCAGGTGGAAGGTGGAAATTCGATCATTCCGATATGACGTGATCGCAGCACTAGGCTTCACTGCTACGGCTGACCTCTCTTTACATCACATTTACTTCTTTATTAGAACATTTGAAGCATGGCCACATAACCACTTGTTTGAGGCTTGTGACACCCCTTTCTGGCCTTCTGCAAGGACAGGGAAAACATATTAGATATTGCTGTCACCCTCCGGTGGGATTCCAGACAGTGATATCTCTCCTATAATATGACAATGTGTTCCTCCAGCCCCATACTTTTCTTCCCTCAGTGAAGCCTGGAAGACAGCAGTTTGTAGAAGGAAAAGCTGCCTGCAAAGTAATAATATGTAGCTACACATAATCTGTGTTTGGCGGAGCTAAAACTGCTGCCTTCCAGGTTTCATTGTGGGAAGGAAAGTACCACCCTTTTTGCCTCATGTTTAATGTCAAACTATTTTCTTTTTACCTGCTGCATAGTGTGTTTTACATGAGAAAGAGTTTACAACTGCTAGGCTATACATTTCCCGGCTTTAGTCTTCCCCAGCTCTGACAATTCAGACTTCCATAAACAGAACTTCAGAGAAGCTTTTTAAATAGCATATATGGTATTTTTGGGGCATCAATTTATGCTAATCACACATTTTGTGAATACTCCTTTGATGTACAGTTACTTGGTATTTATCAGCATACACATGTGGACACAAAAAAATGCTTTTTCTCTGTTTCACAAGTTTTTTCAGTGACGCCTGGTTAAAATCACCGAGGACGATGGAAGCTGCCTCTGGATGTTTATTTTCCATGTTGCTGATGGCAGTTCTTTCAGCGCTCGCTCTGTGTCAATTTGTGGAGGTATATACACAGCTGTTATAATGATAGACGTAAATTCACTTGCCAACATAGCAGCAGCAGATATTCCACATCAGGTGAGCAGAAGGAGTTCGACAAGTAAACACTTGCAGAATTACACCATGCATCGTTGACCATAAAACATACGCCTCCTCCTTTACTAGAAGGAGAAACCGGGAGGAACTATTGCATGGTCCGGTATTATTGGCGATAGCCAATCTGTGAAACAGATTATATTGACTCACGTTGGAATAAAATCCTACTGTCCCACTATTTAGTTTCGGGTTTTCAAACATTCCTTCCGAACTCGCGATTCTTACTTCCTGCTTTTCTTGATAGTTGAAAGTTGTAAAGCACTATTCTTACTAACTACTACTTATCTAGATATTGTACAGTACTAATCCGATTAATACACTTACTGTCTAACTAACTAACTAACTAACAATCACTTTTATTGGGTAGTTTCATTTATGTTCACTGTTTTTTTTCTTCCTTATAATTTTAATTCCTGTATTTATTTCTATTTTTATTTGTTTGTGGCTGTATACTGTGATCCATGGGGTATTTTTTTATTTGTCTTCCATCCATCTGCTATGAGCAGAATGACAATAAAGGCAACTTTTTGGACAAAGCAAGAATGTGTATTTTAATCACGTGACTGTAGTAAAAGTGATAACTACAGTTCTGGCACACACATATGGATATACTCTATTTATAAACTGTCTTTGACACAATTATCATAACATAATTTCTCTCTTGGCATAATAATTAGTTATACAAGCAATAATCATTACGTCTACCATTGTGTATAGGTTCATACCAGCAGTCATTGTACCTTGCTGTTAAAATAACTAAACTGCAGTCTTTCCAATCTGTGCCAGTACTGTATATGCAAACCACATGCATTAAGTGCATTAGTTATCTCCTTCCTTGCTAATATAATATCACCCAGTTGTGCTCAATATTAAAGATACCGATAAATGACAAGACATGTTTTTTGTCTGGAGGGCTGGCTACATCGTTGCAAAGTTGAAAAGTCACGTTCAAAGCCGTGTGCAACCACCAAATACCTGTTTTCCCTTTTAAAGAAAATCACTCATTTCGGTTTCGTTTGAAGTCACATGCAGTGTGTGTGAAGATCAACCACCCGCGTTATGCCTCTAAAGGAAATCACTCCCAGTTTGTGAATGGCAAAACATTGTTTGTATATCTATATATTTTCCTTTCATTTTACTGAATCATTGACTGCTGCTGACACGATCATGACATTGATATTCGGTGTTTTCTTTTAGCAAATACTGTTGTCAGTATTTCTAAATAAGAATAGTGTGTTTAAGGTACTGAGCTACTTGCCCATAATAAGTGTTTAGGGGATATTTTATTGAAGTTCTGACATAAGAAAATACGGAATGATTCATATAGATTTCTCTTATAAATTAGTTTTGTTGGGAAAAAAACTTTAAAGTTCTAAGTGAGAGTCCAACTCTGCACCTGCTACAAAAGAATGTCTTGGAAAAAACATCTGCCTTATTCTCATCTTCCATTCTAGTCACATAGAATTAACAAATTGGCAATATATGTTGCATCATGAGAAAGGGGGTAACATCGCACAACTCTCACTTTTACAGAATTCTAAGCTATAAAAGGTGGCGTGCATTCAACTGTATGATATTTAAGCTTATTTTGTAAGCAACCACTTCCCTGTGTTCTGTTCGGAAACACAGTGAGTCTAAGTAAGGTCTAGCCTACATGACAAAAATATTGAGGCTAAAATACCTAAAAAGTCTTAAATACTAAATACTTAAAGACATAGAGAAAACAACAAATAAACTTCCCCCTATGTGACTCGTACCAAGTTTTTATGAAAACGGAAGAGAGGAAACATGAGAATTAATCGGCTAACTATGTAGAATGCATCTTTTACTTTAAAATGACGGGATGCTTTCACAGGACTGCTAACAACACTAAATCAAACAGAGTGTTTTAGTGTCTGGGATAGTCAATAAGCAACCATAATCATAAACCACATTCCATAGGAGAAAAACTACCATTGTACCGATTGGAAGGTGGAAGCGCTGCTTCTCCATGCTCTGTTCGGAACAAGGTGAGTTTACGTTATGCTTACACAAATAACCCAGTAAATTCCGCCTCCCACCTAAAGATCATGCATATATTGTGCAGCTTGTCAACACCCCCAGACCTATATCTTGCGCATAATCTCTCCAGACCCTCCAAAGCAGTGGCTGATGGGCCAGTTTTTATACCTAGGTTACTTCTAGATAAGAAACTGTGACGACCGCTCATGAAACTTTGAAGGCTGATTTCTCAAAACCACTTCTGTCAGACACACATATTTTAATAAGCCATATATCTAAAACGGATTGGCAAATCCCAACACGTCATACCTCATTTTGTAGCTCTGATCTTCTAGTTTCACATCAAATTAAAAATAGGAAAATGAGATCTGTGCGACGTCACGCTGTTGATGGCGTGGCATCACATATGCCCCGCTCAATATGCATGGATCTTAAATGTAATGAAATCCGTTCATTTTATCACCAATTAATGAATCAAGATGCACCATACCCAGTGATAATATAGTCATCATAATTCAGCCCATTTTCTACCCGCGCCAGGTACAGTGAGCTGTGTGCCCCTCTCTTCTCGTCACAAAAACATAAAATACCAACATTCAGTAGGTACGCCCAGTGCACCACGCACATCGCCAGTGACTGTGCCTGTGCACTCTGCAAAGTTGTGTCCTGAAAATAGAGCCCTATGTGTCTTTGGGTCTCCACAAATAAATTATACAGCACAAAAGTGAAGTTCCAAAGCCTTTTATTTGCACAAAAAAAGAGAAATAAACAACAAAACAGGAAAGGCATAGTTCGGACTCTACCATTAGTCAAAGTGATCAAATTGTCGCTTAGCTATGACTAATAAGATGAATCACACAAATAAGTAGCTGCAGGAGGCATACAGAGAGATACACATGTACAAGTGGTGGCACTAATCATACAGATATACACATGCATTAATCACAGAGATAATGAACATTGATTGACAAAGAGATAGCAATTCCTAACAAGTGCCCACCTCACAAGCAGGTGCTTTACCACCTTGCTTAAAAAGTAAGTATCAGAGGGAGGAGCTCAGGTATGAGGCTTTTCATTCCAGTGGCAGCATGGTAAAGGTTGTGAATCTGTCCCAGGATGAAGGGTTTGGAGGAGAGCAGTTGCCAATCTGACCAAACAGCTATTCTGCCAGATGGTAATTGGCTGTCTCCACCCAAAAAAAGAAAAGCCTTTAGAAAAAGGATCACTAGGTTCAGGGTACCCAATGTACTCTTACAATAGCATAGTATCAGTATGGTGAGAAGGTTCCACATACTTGTACTTTGTGTCACTGTAACATGAAATGAAAAGAAATTACGAACGAGAGTGTCAATGCAAATTCCAGTATAAATACGAATGAAAATAGATTTGTCAGATCAGTATGATCTGAATCATGGCATAGAACACAGAGTATTAGAACCAGATGACTATTGTATATATTTTACTGGTCTGTTCTGGAATTCTGGAACATGCTTATCCGGTCTCCTTAGTGGAGTAGACAGATTGGGGTGGCAAAGTGTTCCATAAATTACATTATAAGAAAAAAAAACAGAAAGATGTCCATTTCAGTGGAGAATATGTTAAAGAATATTAATGTTAAAGGAGAAAGGTTCCCTGGACAATGGCATAGAAGGCTTAACAAAAGGTTGATATGGATGATATGATCTTGCTCTAGTTGCTCTAAGGGGAGAAGGAGGTTGTGGTCTCCACATCCGTTGTTACAGGAGCCCTATTCTTTGAGTAAGATGAATAATGGGAAAGGCATGACTGGCTCACACAGCCCAGATCCTTGAGCAGTTTAAGCAGATTATGACGAAACTTGACACCAATGAAAGCATAGAGGAAAGGGTTGATGCAGCAGCGCATAAATGCCAGGCTCTGGGTGATGTCCACAGCATACAGAAGACTTATTTCAAAGGCACAATCCTTA
The DNA here is from genome assembly GCF_963514075.1 of Conger conger. NCBI lineage: Eukaryota > Metazoa > Chordata > Actinopteri > Anguilliformes > Congridae > Conger > Conger conger. Next base: position 30,905,501 of record NC_083761.1, on the reverse strand, counting down.
CTGCCTCCGTAGGCTGTATTCAGTGTGGTCACAAGCATGGCAAAGTTGTAGGGCACCTGGAAGAACAGGAAGACAGCTACCACAGCAAATATTACTTTAATGGCCTTGTTCTTCTCAAAGTTGCGAGCCTGCATCAGGGTCTTCATAATGGCACAATAACAGAAGCCCATCACTAGGGCAGGCATTAAAAATCCAGCTACCATCTGGCACACCTGAATGCCCACCCGGAGTTGACTGGATTCCCCTGAGAAGGGAGTGCAGGTCTGGCTCTCACTTACATTGGTGTAGATAATTTCAGGCACAGAAAAGAGCAGTGCCAAAGCCCAAAGTGCCACTGATGATACCTTGCTAAAGTAAACAGTCTGTGAGCGGCGGCTGCGGGCCTTGATAGCCCGGGTGATGGCAAAATAACGATCCACGCTGATGCAGGTGAGCAGCAGCATGCCACTGAAGAAGCTGATCTTGTATATGCTGTACATAGCCTTGCACAGGAACAACCCTAACTCCCACTTGTCAAGGCAGTTAGCTGCCCAGAAAGGTAATGTCAGCACAAAGAGAAGGTCTGCTGCTGCCAAATTGAGGAGGTATACATCAGTCATGGTTTTCAGTTGTTTGAAATAGACATAGGTTAGCATGACCAACAGGTTCCCCACCAGGCCCACAGCACAAATAACAGAGTAGATGGCAGGCATGAACCAAGACCGGAAAAAGCGGTTGGACTGTTTCAGGCACTGCATTTCAAAATGGTCATAATCAACTTCCACTGGTTCTGTCCCAGTGCTGTAGTCACTCTCGTAGGATGTGTCTGTTGGCCACGTCATATTGTCCTCTGATAAGCAAGTCTGAAAATAGACAACAAAATTTTGTACAATGTAAGTATAAGTTACAATTTATTTAAACTGTGATTTCATACAGTACCTTCTTATCAGTAACTATATATAATCCAGCTGCCAGTCTCTGCAGGCTTTATAATATACAATCAAACGTATTGGAACATCAAGGTCAATTCCATTGTTTTTGTGACACACTAAAGATTGAGTTTGAGGTCAAAAGATGACAGATCCGAATTTCAGCTTTTATTTTCTGGTATTTTTGCAGCTTAGAACATATCACTTTTTGTATCAGACCACCCAATTTTTAGGTGAGCAAAAATATTGGAACATGTGACTAACAGGTGTTTCTTGTTGCCCAGATGTGTCCTGTTAGACTGATTGGTTCAAAAATAAAGCGTTCTGAATGTCTACTCTTGATTTTAGCCATGGGTTTTGCCTGTGAACACTGCATTTGTGTTAGAAAAGATAAACCAACATGAAAACCAGAGAGCTGTCTTTGGGAGAAAAGCAAGCCACTTTGAAGCTTAAAACAGAGGAAGATCAGAGCCATTGCACAAGCATTGGGGATAGCTTGTACAACAACTTGGAATGTCCTGAAAAAGAAAGGTTGACCAAGGAAAACAACAGCAGTTGATGACAAAAACATTGTGAGAGCTGTGAAGAAAAACCCCAAAACATCAGTCAGTGACATCACAAACAATCTCCACAGGGCAGGGGTGAAAGCATCTCAATCAACCGTTCAAAGAAGACTTTGAAAGCAGCAACATAGAGGCTATACCACAAGATGCAAACCACTCATCAGTAGTAAGAATTGGAAGGCGAGATTACAATTTGGTACAATTTTACAATTTTGAGGTACACAGATGAGCCACAAAATTTCTGGAACAAAGTTTTTTGGACTGATGAGACTATGATTAACCTCTACAAACTTACGGAGAAATGCATCCAAACTAGTTGTGAGTAACTTCATCATGAAGCAAGACAATGACCCAAAACACAGTGCCAACATGACATAGGATTCATTAGGGAGAAAAAGTGGAAGGTTTTAGACTGGCCAATTCAATCGCCAGACGTTAACCCAATTGAGCATGTATTTCACCTCCTTAAACACTAAACAACTGAAAGAGGCTGCAATTAAAGCCGGGAAAAGCATCACAAACGAAGAATGCAACAGTTTGGTAATATCTAGGGGTTGCAGGCTTGATGCAGTTACTGCAAGCAAGATGGATATGCTACCAAATAAGAATTATTTACTTTCATTCACTTAAATAGTCTTTGTTCCAATAATTTTTCTCATCTAAAATATGGGTGGTCTGATACCAAAGGTGCTATGTTCTAAGTAGTTCAGCACATCTACATACATTACATCAACGACATTTGGTAGACGCTCTTATCCAGAGCGACTTACAGTCGATTTTTTACTAAGCAGGAGACAATGCTCCTCAGGGTTAAGGGCTCAAGGGCCCAACGGCGGATCTTATTGTGGCCACACAGGGGATCGAACCTGCAACCTTGCGGGTTATGTACTTTAACCACTACGCTACAGGCTGCCCTATATCAAGGTACATCTAGGTAGTATTTACATTGAAATTCTGAACTCTTGTCTCTTGTTCATATTTTTATCTCAACCCCAAATGTATTCAGTGTATTACAAAAACAAAGGAATTGGCTTTGCTGTTCCAATACATTAGGAGGGGACTGCAATTAAAGGTACAATTGGTAATTTCGGACTCCTAATGGTCAAGAGAGGAATCACAGCAACAAACACCCTCAAACCATTTATCCCTCCCCTCTCTGTGAACGCGCTGACATTGAAATGTCATTGGCTGTGGCAATTAGAACCCATTTTCAACCAATGAGCTTGAATTATTGTACAGTTCCAATGTTTTCGTACAGTGTTGGTGCGTCAACCATATATTTTGAAATCCGAATTTAAGGACTATAAATACAGTCAACATTTCAGTGAGCCTTTTTCAATGAGAGGAATGGATTTACAATGGTCTTGTAACAGTAAAAGCTGAAATTCTGAACTCTTGTCTTGTGTTCATCTTTTTATCTCAACCCCAAATTCAGTCTATTGCAAAAACAAAGGAATTGGCCTTGCTGTTCCAATACTTTTGGAGGGGACTGTATATAGTTCTTGCATACAGTAAATTCTTCAAATTGTGTCCGGGATTCTATTTGAAGCCGGGCCTCGGATAATAGCCAGGGGCGTGGTCGATTCGGACAAATAAAGGCCGGCCCCCAAATACAAGCCGGGGTAATATTGTCTACCAGTAGTGCTATCAGTCCATGAGCACTAGAAGACATTGTTTCGATTTAAGTCAATGAAATAAACAAGCTCATCTTAATATTTTATATTGTTGGTTGGTTTAATACTGTTGCAAATGAAAAGTCGTTGTCCTACACCAACACACTGCTCTCAAGCTACCAGTCGCTTGCCGCCCCTTCTAAGTAGCTTGCAGCTGAAGCAGTATACATTTAAACACAATTGTTGCCGTGAGGCATTCCAGCCTACGAATTTAATAAAAAGTAAATCAGGCAAAATAAAAAATTAACTCAATTTAGGCTACTTGGCTACGCCAAGTTTCCATGTATTTAGAGCACAGCACACGTTCAATGAATGAATGAAAGCGCCTGCCTTGGCTCGCAATAAACAGACAGGTGGAAATCCCGACACTCTTTCAACTACATAAAACTTAACAGTGAACCACCAAATACCCCCCAGATTTCAGTGCCCATCAGTCCCAACATTTAGCAATAGAATGAAACAGTCGAAAAGTAAATTAAATCCCAAACCAAAGCGAAAATCTTTTGATAGCCTACCGGTATGCTGCTCCAAACGAAACGCATGTCTCACAATAAAACACACTTTAGGAAAAAAATATCCTTAACTTGCTGCTATCTACGCTAATTTGTTATTGTTCATGAAGGCGTGTCTGGCAAGTTGTTATTTTATGGATTCTGGACTTGCATGTGATTTATTGTGTTTGAGAATATTTGCAATAAACTAAGTCTGTTAAGACTGACACTATGACTTACCAAACGGTGTTTCCTGATTAGCCTACACTAATTGATTTCTGAACAGTTACAGGAAGTGTTGAACAGTGTTGGCCCACTTTAAGTGTAGCCTTTTACTTTATTTCTAAGAATAAAATTCTACAACAGAAGCCTAATAAGAAATAAAGTCCTGCCTCGAATACAAGCCTGCCCCAAATAAAGGCCTGTGCTTTGTGCAGCCTAAGTAAATAAAAGACCCCGAACACAATTTGAGGATTTACGGTAGGTATCTGGCTTGAAGCGCATTGAGGCAGTCCCTTTTTGCTTGAGCAGAAATTTATTGAAATAAAATTGAAATTATAGTTTTCCCATATGTTTGAACATAACATACACTCACCAAGCACTTTATTCTGAACATTTCTACATTACACCTACTTATGCGATTATCCAATCAGCCAATTGTGTGGCAGCAGTGCAATGCATACAATAATGTAGATACGGGTCAGGAGCTTCAATTAATGTTCAAAACCATCAACATTCAAAATGGAGAAAAAATATGATCTAAGCGACCGTGGAATGATAGTTGTTGACAGACAACAATGGTGGTTTGAGTATCTCAGAAACTGCTCATCTCCTGGGATTTTCACGCACACCAGTCTCTAGACTTTGCAAAGAATGGTGCAAAAAAAAAAAAAAAAACAGTGAGCAGCAGTTCTGCAGACAGAATCACCTTGTTAATGAGTGAGGTCAGAGGAGACCTCTCTCAAAAGCTGAGAGGAAGGTGACAGTAACACAAATAACCACACATTACAACAGTCCTAGTCCAGGCGCTCGTCATTTCCCGCCTGGATTACTGCAACTCCCTCCTAGCCGGTCTCCCAGCGTGCGCCATCAAGCCCCTCCAGCTGGTCCAGAATGCTGCAGCCCGCTTGATCACCAGTCAGCCCAGGTCGGCTGATGTCACCCCGCTTCTCATTGGCCTCCACTGGCTTCCTATTGCCGCATGCATCCGATTCAAGGCCCTAGTGTTGGCATTTCAGGCTGCTAAGGGGACTGCCCCACATTACATACAATCCCTGATCACTCCCTACTCCCCAGCTAGACCACTCCGGTCTGCCAGCTCTGGTCGCCTTACGATTCCCTCTCTACGGGCACCTGGCGGTCGAGCTGCACGTTCACGCCTGTTTTCCGTTCTGGTTCAGTGGTGGAATGACTTGCCTACCGCTGTCAGGACAGCAGAATCCCTCCCCCTATTTCGACGCAGACTCAAAACACACCTCTTCAAACTCTACCTTAGTCCCCCCTCCTGATTTACCCCGCCCCCCCCTTCTGATACCCCTATCCCTGTCTAACCCCCCCCCCCCCCCCCCAAAAAAATAAATAAAAAAAAATGTAAAAAAATTTTTTGCACTTATGATGACGACTATATGTTTAGAACAGCAGTCCAGGTGTATTTTTCTAGTTCTGGATGTGATGCTTTGACTTGTGGTAGAACCTATGCACTTGTAAGTCGCTTTGGATTAAAAGCGTCTGCCAAATGACTAAAATGTAAAATGTAAAATGTAAACAGAAATATGCAGAAGAGCATCTCTGAACACACAATGCATCATAACTCTGGATAGGCTACAGCAGTAAAAGTCTAAAAAAGAAGTACATACCTAATAAAGTGCTCACTGAGTGTATAAGTCGATCATTATCCGTGTTGTTTATAATGTGCAGCATTTTTTCTCCATTTTTATTAACATAATTCTGGAGCCCACCGTATTATGTACGAAAGTTAATGCTTTCAGCTTTTTTCAGACTACAGGTAGTCGTCGACTTACGACCGTAATTGGTTCCGACCGACCGGTCGTAAGCGGAACTGGTCGTAAGTCGGCCCATGTTATAATTACCTTCCATATATTATACTGTGTAATGATATTATAATCATCTTCAAGTCATATTTTATCAATATTTTCTTTGCGGTCGCAGTCGTATCTTAGTATCAGTTAAGCCTGATTGCAGCTGTTTGGTTCTGTGAAGCCAGGTTGTACAAAGAAACCCTGGATTTGTTAAGCTCTTAATATGCAAATAGTACACCAGCAGAGGTATTTTGGCAAAATGAACCAAACACGACTCAAGTGCTCTCCTTACAGAGTGGACAAATTATCCAACTCAGTCTGACATTTTCTATCTTTCCTTACTTGCTTAAGGAACCACAGCAACTATCATAATCATGAAAAGTAGTCCATGTTATGCTCGCGGCCAGAAACCCGAACACAGACCACAGTATTCCAAAAAACGTTGTCTTTATTCAGTCCAAGGGTCAAAGCCAGGTAATCAGAGAGACACAGTGCCAAATCGAGAAGCAAAAGGGAAATCACAAAAAACTGTCCACAGGTCAAAATCCAGGAGATCAGAATGGCAGAGGTACAGAGGAGTAGGCAAAGGGAGAGTCGTGAACAAAGCGAGGATCAAAAATCACAGGCAACCAAAACAGAAGGGAATAAGCAAACTCGAAGTCAGGCAAAGGCAGGGTGTCTCAGGAATCTCAAAAATAGCAGGCTTACAAAAAATTGGCACTGAAATTTCGATCAACATTCTGACAAATGTGAAGTGCATATACACAGAGGAATGAGACAACCTAGGCGGGGCATGGGTGGTCTAACAAATAAACATCAGGTGAGACACATGAAAGTAATGAAATAGCTTAGCAAGGTTATTGCACAATTGCACAGACTTAAGGAATGTAGTGGTAGTTAGAGAACAGGTGCAAACACTTCGCAGAATTAAGGCAGGCAATCAGAGATAGAACAGGGAGGTGGAGCTAGAGAGCAGTGCAGAAATAGGTAGAATGTTAATATGTTAGTTATGTGATTAAACTATACCAAAAACTAGTGAATGTTAGTTAGTTAGACGAACATATTAGTGTGTTAATATAATTAGTACTGTGCAAATTCTATGTTAGTCGGGATAAGTAGATTAGTGCTATCAACAAACATGAATGGAGAGAAAGCAGCAAGTAAGTAAAGTGAGACAGAGAAGGAATCGTGGGAAACCGGAAAATTCCGAAAACACCCGAATAGTGAATCATGCAGACAGGGTAGTGACTCGGGCTCAGATGTACATAAAGACACAGACATCACAGGGGCAGACTAGTACAATGACTGTAAATGGAACCCAGGTATGAATATGAAAAATAATGAAGTTACAAAAAAACTGAATAAACTAACAGACAGAATACAGGATATTACAGTCTAGCTAGACTGGCAGCTAGTTTATCATAATCGATCAGTAGCCTATCACTTTTAGCTAACATTTTGAGAAGCAGTATAAACGATTTCAATTCATGGGCAAGTGGCAACCATGTTTATATACAGTGGGGTGAAAAATTTGGGCACCCCTGTTCAAAATGTCAGTTACAATGAATTCTTGTGATCAAAAGCAAACCCAAACTGTAAAGGGTCCAGAGTTAAACATGAGACCTTTCTGCAAATTTTAAGGCAAGATTGCTTTTTATTAACATTTTTTACCAATTTATAAATTTATAAATTATAAAAGGGCCCTGTGCAAACGTTTGGGAACCCTTTTGGATTATTCTTTGTTACTTAGGCCCAGTCCCTGGTGATTTCCTCCTGGCTTCAGTGAGTCAGATCAGTATAATTCCAGGGCTGAACTATTTATTCTGAAGTAACTCCAAGCCTTCTAAAGTACCCAACTGCAGTGGCTGTTCTGTCTGTTCCTCCAAACAGTTGTCCAAGGATTTCAGAATGAAGATGGTTAATTTCTTCAAAAACTCTTTGACCTATTTCCACTGTCAGAAATATTATTAGAAAATGGAAGATGAATGGTTGCCTGGTTGAAGGCAAGGCAAGGTCAGAAAGACCAAGAATGATTTCAGGAAGAATGGCCAGAGACCTGGTGAGAAATGCTCAGAAGAATTCACACATCACTGCAAAAGAGCTGCAGAAAAGAGTAGCTAACACAGGTCTAGCTGTTCACAGGACAACAATACAACATACTTCAAACAACAAAGACATAGCAGAGTTGCCAGAAAGAAGGACCTCAACAAAAAATGAAGCCTTTGTAGAGAAGAACCTTGCCAACTGTGAAGCATGGAGGTGGATCCATTATGCTTTTGGATTGTGTGGTAGCTGGGGGCAGAGGAAATATTGTGCAAGTGAAAGAAAAATATCAAGAAAATCTAGAGGCTAATGTTCAAAGGACAGTCCAGACATTGAAGTTGAAGAGAGGATGGTTATTCCAGCAAGACAATGATCCAAAGCATACCTCAAAATCAACCAGTACCTCCAGGAAAGATCACCACAGTCCCCAGACTTATTTATATTGTTGTTGAAATATTGTTGAAAATCTGCTGAGATATCTCAGACATGCTGTATATGCAAGGAGGCCGATATTTCTGAGGAGAAATGGGGGAAAATAAAAAAAAGCAGGAAAGGAAAACAGCGTTTACAAGCTGTTATAGTTGCCTGAGGAGGAGTTACAAAGTACTAACTGACAGGGTTCCCAAACCTTTTATTATTATTTTGAAACTGAAAAAAAAAAAAAAATAATAATAATATTGCTGTAAAATTTGAAGAAATGTGTAATTTTTGACCAGGGGTGCTCACATTTTTGCACACTACTGTAAATCCATCAGCAATATGTTTGTTGTGCAATAAATCTCACAGCATTTTTTCTGGCATTTTGAATATTGCTATGATTTTAATAAACTATGATTAGATTTTATAAAAACGTATAATTGACCACTACAATTCCTATGGAAACTACACCACAGGCCGGCACTAGCCAATGATGTTACACAAGCATAGACAAGCCTTTCTCCTCTAATCCCTCCCCCCACATAAAATTGATGTCAAAACGTCAAATTCAAAAGAAAAAGATTATTCTGATGAAAGTGAACAATAATTTAAATAATAATAATAATTCAAACAGAATGTAATATAAAAAGAAAAACATAATTCAAACAAAATGGAAGAATCATTTCAAAAAAGATTTTCTTTGAATTATACTTTTTCCCTTTGAGTTATAATTTTGACACTGCAACCGCAGCGTCTCTTTCCAAATATAAACAGAAAAATTCACATTTTAATCCAGAACTATTTCTTCTATTGCTGGTACTCAAAAACTGTTTCTCTGCAAGCAGAAGTTTCCACTGAAGCACACCAGTATTCTGGGATAAAGTGTTCATGTCTTCTTTGTAGTCTGAGTTCCTCTATTGTCATGCCACAATTTTGCTAATTAAAGTTCACAGCTGGCTAATGTACACTTTCCTGTTCTGATATGCAAGTCAAGCACAGCAAACAGCTGCCTAAAACACTGATCAAACCAACTGATGCTTTTGTTTCATAAATTATATGTTAGTCAGTCATGCCTAAATCAAGATTGTAATTTAAATCGCCTCACTGATTGAGAATCCTATTTTCAAATGCTTTATGGACCTTTTTGGACCTAGTAGTTTGGTCTTAAAGATACATAATCAAGTGCCTACCTTCTGACCGTGCAATAACAAGAAAAAAAGATGAGGTAACATGATACATGTATGGGTTGGTTAAAAAATGGGCTAAGTAAACATCTTGAGTTAATATGCGATAGTAGAACAAAGTAGACTTTGTGAGACTAGTAAGTTGTATTTTATATAAGCATATATTGGACATTATGTAAAGAGCACATTTCAATTTTACTGGTCTCTAAAACTGAGTGGTTGCATGGAATAATTGGCAAATTCAGGTTCAGGTAAAGTAGATTTCCTGTTTACAGGCAGATTGAAAACTTGCCTCCCCACCCACAAAGCACCTTCTCAAAATATGTCTTATCTCTTCACCACTTCCTGAGTTAGCAGGCTCCAGTACAAAAAACCACAGTGTTTGTCCTGCTTAGTGTGAGAAACAGACCTCAGGTGTTTTTAACAGGTGTTTTAACTGTGTTATTTAAAACAATGTTGTTTAAATGTACACAAGGCTGGATTAATCTTTGGTCATATACTAACTCCATTTGTTTTAAAGGTAAAAAGAAAATAGATTTCCTCTATTATTGCATATTCATGACAATGGTTTCAGATCTTTAGACAAAATGTACTATTAGACAAAGGGAACTTGAGTAAACATAATAACCATTTGGGTGAGTGAAGTGATGCAAGCTGTTTCTAGGCACTTTCACACAGCATAGCAAACTTACTGTCGTATGCAAAACTTTGGGCAACCCTGGTCAAAAAGTATTTTATAATGAATATCTTGGTGAACAGATGCAAAACCTGAACTGTAAATGTTCAACATGAGACCTTTCTGCACATTTTAAAGCAAGATTGCTTTTTACTGTTTATAAATGATAAAAAAGGAAATGCGCCCTGTGCAAAAGTTTGGCAACCCTTTTAGATTATTCTTTGTTACTTTTTAAAAAGATGATTACAAAGGCCCAGACCCAGGTGATTTACTCATTGGGGCTTCAATGAGTCAAGTGAATATAATTCCAGGTATAAACTTTATTTATTTTTTTATTTTTCATTCTGATGTAACAGCTGTTGGTAGCTGTTCTGTCTCGTAATAACAACTATGAGTCCCTCATTAAAGCCTCGTTCTGTTGCGCATTATATCATGTAATTGTTGAATTGTAGGTTAATTTGATGTGACATATTTTACACTGAAGTTTTTGCAGATTAACTTTAAATGCTGTCATAGCCTACTCCACTGCATTTTGGCTTCTCTGAAATTATATGAACCAACTTTATTTTAGGCTAAATTAAAACTCTTAAAAACCTTTTGAGATTTTGTGTTTAAAAGTTTTGTTTTGTTGAACTTAACATAAAAATAACACGATTATGCAGGTTCTAGCAGTTCTCCAAGGATGTCAGAATGGAGATGGTTCATTTCCACCAAGAAAGTGAAGGCTACAAAAATGTTTGAAACTGCCTATTTCCACGGTCCAAAACATTATTAGAAAATGGACGATAAATGGAACAGTTGAAATCAAGGCAAGGTCTGGAAGACCAAGAAAGATTTCAGAAAGAATAGCCAGATACCTGGTGAAAAATGTTCTGAAGAACCCAATCACTGCAAAGGAGCTGCAAAAAAGAGAGTTGCCAGAAAAAAGCCTTTCCAATGACCTCAACACAAAATTAAGCATCAGAAGTATGCAACAAAAAAAAACATTGAGACGCCTGAAGCCTTTTGGAACAATTTTTTGACCACCACCAAAGAAGGTAACTTTTGGAGAAAAAAGGCTGAAGCCTTTGTAGAGAAGAACACCTTGTCAAGCATGGAGGTGGATCCATTATACTTTGGGGTTGTGTGGCAGCTGGGGGCACAGGAAATATGTTGCTTGGTGTATAAGAATGGATTCCACCAAATATTAAGAAATTCTAGAGGCTAATAAAAGGTTTGAAGAACTGTGTCACAATCTATGAATATAATGCGTAATATAAAGCGTTATTAAACAGTTCAGTTTTCTCGTACACTGTTTTGGAAAGCTGGCAGTGACAAACGCAAGAGAGACTGCCGTCTTTTCGTAGTGTATATTTTTTGTCTTTTCGAAGTTTTCACTTTAGCTAACCAACTATATTATGAGCAAGCAAGTTATTTGGCTAAGTAACTAGCTGGCTATATAACAAAGATATGATAGTTCATCAGAAACGATGCAACTGTAACTTACAGTTTGAGAGAAATAAAGGTTTAGCTAAACATGGATGATTGAACATGTAAAGAGATAAAAGGAATGTGTAGCTGCCCTAATTGCACTCCAGACAAGCGATCACTGAAACTGTGTATCGCCTACTATTGCTTATCTAGTTAAAAAACAATACTAGCCATTAGCTATTGCTAGTTAGCTTCCCGAATTACATATATCCACCTGGAGCACAACGCTTGAGCAATCGCGAGCGACTATGTTCGTATTGCCTATATTTTATCATAAGTGGATATTTGTAAATTCGTCAAGCTAACTACAGCTAATTTACTTGTTGCTACGATAACAAACTGATATGGTTTTAGAATGAGATATGTAGTCTTCATTGGATAATAAGCAACAGTATACAGAGTTTCAGTGATCACTTGTCTAGAGTGCAATTTGGGCAGCTACACAAGAATAAGCCCCCATGCCATTGGATGTGGCAGTTAGAACCAATTTTCAACCAATGAGCTTGAATTGTTGTACAGCTGTACAATGCTTTGATACACAGTGACGGCCCGACAAATGTACACTTTGAAACCTGAATATAAGGACTATAAACACAGGCAGAGGGTAAGTCAACGTGTCAGTGAGCCTTTTTCATCGATTGGAAGGGATTTACTATAATGGTCTTGTAACAATGTTTTAACACAAAAATGTTATCAATTATACCTTAAAGACTATGAAAATGGTCCAAACCAGTATCTTTCAAGATCCTTCAGATGTTTTGGTCTACAATTAAATCAAAAATCTTTTTCTCTGAGGAATTGCATTTGTATGAAAGCATACAGTATAGCTTATAATTTGCCCTTTTTGATTGTACCATGTTGATCATTGCCTGTGCTATTTGTTTTATGCAGCCTTTTCTGCTCATCTTTATCAAGTGGCAATCATTCTAGAGGCTGCTCTATAAAAGATGGATTTCCCACATTAAGTGTAATATTTGGAATGATTAAAGTGGTTTTACGCAAAATAACATAGTGAGTTCTAACAAGAAGATATGAATGATATGAAAAGAAGGTACTGTATGCCGCAATTAAGAGAGTTCTTAGGACACTTGCTAACTGATTATTTGTTGGGTTGATCTGCTATGAAGGTCAGGATCAGACTTCCGTCCAACCATTTGCAAGCTCAAGGGTCCACCATTGCAAATAATCTGTAGATATAAGAAAATGCTGTATAATTTTGTGACATAAAGAAAAACAATTAAATTATGAATACAGTTTGGAATTATCAGTTTTACCTGATGTTCATTACTGATGATATTATTTGCTTGATTGTTAACCCTTTCAGTCCCATTGCACTGAAGCATAACTGCCATAAAATCCCAAGAATGCCATATGGGACTCTCGACCTTACACCATTTCAACCAATCGAAATGGCCCCTATACTATTGTTTTGAGCCTCTATTAGAACCCTACTAAATTTTGTCAATTTTCTCAACCAAAGCCAAAACCACTTCAGTGAAGCCACTTCATATTGGGCGTGGGACTGAAATGGTTATGCAAGCAATAAATGGAAACAAGTTGCCAGTAATGGCGTATCAAGCTCACAAACCATGAATGACATTTATGCACTGTTTAATAATAAGGATTGCATTTAGCTTGCCTTAACACAAATCCAGATAAGCAAGACTGGTCCAGTGAGATCAGCGCCTGTAAATGAGACAAAATTTCAGTGCATTTGGTTTCTCAGTAGTGGAAGGAAAAATATGTTAAGGGACCAACCTCTTGCATGCAGTGGCACTTATACTCTGTGTTAGTACAACCATAAAGCTCTGTAGAAAATAGTCTTGTTCTTTATTTTCCATAAAAATAAAGTCATTTCAAAAAGGTTTTAATTTTAAAGTCAATAAAAAATATTTTCCTTGAATAAATAGAAGTATTTTTCAGACATTATAGAACACTATAAATGTATGCCTTTATTAAATATGAAGGCGAGAGGACATTTTGTTGCTTTATTACATTTAGTGAATATCAATTTGATCACTTCATAGAAAGCCAGTCATTTTTTACAGTTCCACTCTCCAAACTGATTAAGTGATAAGTGCTGTCAGTGTCAGGTCTAGCCTTTTGCAGCACAAGTGGTATATTTTTGAAGGCCCTTAACCCCGGCAGAGGTCAGTATACCAATGTTTTGGCATATACCAATTTTTCCTATAATTAAACAACATGACATTGGGTAGTAGTTTATAATTACAAATACATATTTTATTATGCTACATGACAATTATTGTGATTTCACCATATACATTTTCATATAGAGTAGGTTTTATCTGCCATTCTAACTAACCAATGTACACATGGAATCATACTTCAGCAAGGCAAGTAACTTCATCACAAAAGATCTGCAGTTGAGATTGCTAGATACTAGGAATGAGCATTGATTAAATGGTTAACCGAAATGGACAGTTAACCAAATCTTAACTGGCTAACACTTTTTATCCTGCATAATAGAGTTATTTTTTTTATCTTAACTTCAGCAAAACAAAACAAAACACAAAATCTCAAAAAATGTTTAAGAGTTTTAATTTAGCCTAAAGTAAAGTTGGTTCATATAATTTCAGAGAAGCCAAAACGCAGAGGAGTAGGCTATGACAGCATTTAAATTTAATCTGCAAAAACTTCAGTGTAAAATATGCCACATCGAATTTAGTTAGCCTACAATTCAACAATTACGTGATATAATGCACAACAGAACGAGGCTTTAAATGACTGGGGTAATTAAATAATTAAGAAACTTTGTTTGCTATAATTGGTTAATCACACACCTGACTATATGCCTACAAAATCCCTCACTTTGTGGAAGTGTATCTAGAAGAATTGATGCTGGTTTGAAGGCAAAGGCTTGATTTAGATTTTTCTTCTGTTCACTCACTTTGCATTTTGTTAATTGATAAAAAATAAACTATTTAAAACTATTAAACTATTTTTGAAAGCATTCTTACTTTACAGCATTTTTTCACACCTGCCTAAACCTTTGCACAGTACTGTAAGTACACATATCATAAAATTAAATAAGTGTTTATAGACACGTTTATACAGCATTCTTAATCACAAAAAAACTTGTTTAAGCAGATGGTTTTAATGTTGTGGCTGATGTATGTTATCTTTTTTACAACTGTAAATTTTTTCATCCCCAAGTACACACAGTGAGCACTTTATTAGGTATTTATTACTTTGTTTTTAGACTCATTGGTCTTTTTCTGCTGTAGGCTGTCCACAGGTTTGATGTGTTGTATGTTCAGAGATGCTCTTCTGCATACCACTGTTGTAATGTGTGGTTATTTGCATTACTGTCACCTTCCTGTCAGCTATGACCATTCTGGCCCTTCGTCTCGGAACTCTCCCATTTACAGCACGTTTTTGCCCACACAACTACTGCTCACTGGATGTTTTCTGTTCATGGCACCATTCTCTGCAAACTCTAGAGACTGTGGTGCATGAAAATTGCAAAAGGTCAAAGTCGCTGAGATCATATTTGTTTCCCCATTCTGATGGTTAATGTGAACATTAACTGAAGCTCCTGACCTGTATCTACATGATTATATGCATTGCACTATTACCACAGGATTGACTGATTAGATAATCGCATGAATACGTCGGTGCACTGGTAATAAAGTGCCCAGTGCGTGTATAGACACAACCAATCTCTGCAATTCTTAAACTGCAATCCTTGGGTTACTTATGGCCTCCCTCACCATCTTCCTTCCCATACATGGTGATAATATGCACTTCCGTCCTCTTCAAAGGAAAGTTTGCAACCATTCCATGTTTTATGCCTTTTTATTATTGCATAAAACATAATACATTGAGAATTGTTTTAAGTAGCAGGGCACAGTGCTAAGTGGTATGTTACATATTTTGTACCCATTACCAGACTTGTGATGGTCAGTTACCATCTGTGTCTTCTGAATTGACAGTTCTTTGGCTTTTCCCATGCTGATGTTTGACAAAGAGGGTTTGCATACTTGTTACCTTGTTATACATATTTATACTCTTGTGAAACAGGAAGTGATGGAATGACACAGTATAGTTCCTTTAGACTGAGATGAACTAAATTAAGTAAAATTGTATTGCCACTTTCAAGGGTGCCAATAGTTTTGGCACCTGTGGTCTTCAGAAAAAATTTTGATTACTGAATAAAAAACATTGAAATATTTCAGTGAATGTACTGAAATAAAAGCAAATAGTTTCCTTGTATGTTAGAAAATAGAATATACACTCACTGAGCACTTTATTAGAAACATTTTTACTTTATTATACCTACTTATTCATGCAATTATCTAATCAGCCAATTTTGTGGCAGCAGTGCAATGCATACAATCATGTACTTCCCTCTAGGGTCTTTCAGCGCACTTATCCCTGGTTATGGGTTTGCACTTTGCACTTTGTTCTGGATAAGAGCGTCTGCCAAATGCCATTAATGTAATGTAATTTAGTGTAGATACGGGTCAGGAGCTTCAGTTAATGTTCACATCAACCATCAAAATGGGGAGAAAATGTGATCTATGTGACTTTGACTGTGATTGTTTGTGGCAGACATGGTGGTTTGAGTATCTCAGAAACTGCTGATCTCCTGGGATTTTCATGCACACTAGTCTCTAGAGTTTGCAAAGAATGGTGCAAAAAACAAACAAAGAAATCCAGTCAGCAGCTGAATGGGCAGACTGGTCAAAGCTGACAGGAAGGTGACAGTAATGCAAATAACCACACATTACAACAGTGGTATGGAGAAGAGCATCTCTGAAAACACAACACATCATAACTCTAAGGAGTAACATGGTGGTTGAATTCTGACACTTGCCAGTTGTCCTTGGGCAACAACAAAATAAATGTGCGTAATCGTTTTATTATTCAGTCATTTAAATGTATTTTAAATCGTATTTTCCTAAATTTGCCATTATAAGAAACTTGTTCCGATCATAGATTAAGGATATAACTACTTAAATAGTATCTTGTCATTGTGTAATCAAGGGTGTGTTCAAGATCACAAACGTTAGAGAACACATTCAAACTTTTTCTGTTACAATTTGAAAAGGTAGTGCGCTGCTAACAGAAATGGCTGCTGATGGGGAAGACACACATTGTAAACACACAGCCATGTGCTTCAAACAAGTTACGAGACAGAGCCAACTTTGGACATAAATGATCCAGGATTAAAAATGCCACACTTAATTGCAAGGATGGAGGACGCGGTCATGATTTTGCTGACATGGACATTAGTTTATCTACAGGTAAGGTAGTACATGGTCAATTTAGCTTTTTTCTGGTGGTGGTCTTCTTATTTATTTTCACTTTTAAACGTGTTTACTTGCCAGCTAGCTAGGTGCTGTGATGCGTTTGGGCGGTGGCCATCTGCTTGATTTGTTTGTTGAAGTTGTTCGTGATAAGTTGCTTACGGTGGATTTTCTAGATTGCTGCAATGTTAATGGAGCTTGCTTGTTATATCCTACTGATTTTTATGATCAGATTACCTGTGATCTGAAGTAGTCTGAACACACTTTAATGTGTGAGGATGGCTGAAAATCCTTTATGTCTAGCTATTCTTCACCTATGTTTAACTACTCAACACCCCCTTTTCTAGTTCTTCATGTTAATTAATCAGTTGGTCTACTATAACGTTAAACGCTCAACTGCCTCTATGTGTGATCACACAAATGTTTGTGATTTACTGTGTTATTTGAGTGACTTTTATCTGCATTATTTCAGTTATGTAACAAACTGTGACGGATGTGTAAAGTGCTTTAGGAACGTGGATGTGTGTTTAAAGAGGAAAGTGTGACGGTTCTGATACGAATGGGAAGGCGGCTCAGCCAAAAGTGTTCCTTGTAAAATTGTTCATGCACATACGCATATATATATATATATATATATATATATATATATATATATATATAGATGGTTTCATACAGATTTACCTGCATAACAGAGTGCAAAACTGTAGTAATTGTGCTTCAGGTGAAAATCTTGGTTTCAATGTATTGCATATCGCAATGTAGTAAGGGGGACTGTTAACAACACCACTTCCGGGTTATGTCACGCCCACTTCTGAGTACAAGTAACAGAATTAAAAAATGTTTACTTGTATTTGGAAACGAATACAAGTAATGCACTACTTGCTCACCCCTATTTAATACTTTCATTGTGTTTCTTCAATGTCCTCTTGTGCAAACTGCATATAAAAAGTGCATATAGAAAGTGTGACCAACCACCATGTTAGTCCTTTAACAGACCATGTTATTCAGTCCATTATGAATTGGCAGTAACTAATGTACAGTAGTTGTACATTAGTTCATGATGTACAAATACATCAACATATGAAACAGTTGTACAGATTAACTATGAGGTAGTTATTTACTAAACATATTCCTTGTTAAATTAAAAAGAAAATCATAATGATTGTTTTAATTTGGAAAACAATATTGTTTCCTATTATTAGCGTACAGAATGATATGATATGATACATCCTTCTTTGCTTATCAGGAGGTAATTTTGGAGGAAGCAACTGACTAACTTTCAACTGAGCCCATGCACGTTGTCATTCCCCTTCCCAAAACAAGATATCTAGCCTGTGAAATTCATATTCAGATTTTTCTTATATTCTTTTTGACAGAAATGCCATTGCTCAATAATATATTTTATGTGAACTGTAAAATTATGTTAACTTTATTTGAAAGGGTTGATGATATCAAAATGCAGATGGATCACAGAGCAAAGTGCCCATTTGTGGCAGGTCTACATAGCTCCCTTGTTCACACCCAAACTTATCTTTCTACAGCATTTCAAATGGTAAAATATAGTTAAATAGGAGTAGTGAATGAGTGTCTGAGTAGGGAGCATGTGCTAATGGGTACCTGTTTTCCATGTAATTTTGTTATCAATTAAGCTAACTGATTTGCATTTTAACCCAGCCATTCCACCTCTCAAACATTGCTGGCTCTATTCTTGGCATTCCCAAAGCACACAAATGAAGATTAAACATATGGGATAAACAATCAAGATCACCATCACACAAGAATGGTTTGTTGATGCTGAGAGAGAGACCATTTTCACACCCATCAAATTGTATAAAATAAGTGTTTGATTAGTTATTAAGTTAGCATGTACATTAGAATGTCTAAGATATTAACACTATAAGAATAAAGGTTGTACTATGACTGAATGTGATGTCAAAACACTCAAAATGACATTACATTATCTGTGCACACTTGCAAATTACTGTATATATTCACCAGCTTGCCAATACAATGAGAGTACTGACAAGAATTTGATTGGAAGAAAGAAGTAAAGAATAGGTTTGTTTGTTTTTTAAACTAAGCTACATAAATTAATTATATGGCACTATGAGTAGTGCACACTAACAGATGTATATGTATACAATTACTAGGCTGGTCCTCCATTTAAAATAAGAACAATGTTAATGTGACAATAATGCAGATAATCCAAACAGAGAATTGACTTACGTATAACAGATGCCATTGTGTGATTTGGTTTAAGCTGCTCTTCAGTAGAATTGTTTTTATGCTCTTTCACTCTCTGTCTCAGGACTGCTACTGCCAGAAGTGACAGGTAGACAGCCACAAATGTATCATGCCTCTCTTTCATGTCTTTTTTTTTCTCCACTCTGAAGTCTGGCCTGTTATCTAGTTGCTTTCTTAAAAAAGAATATACAACCTCCCCAACCAACTATTAAGGGAATTGAAAGCCTTAAATGGAATTTAAAGCCTTATCAAATAAAAATTATGATCAATGATTAAGAACAAGTGTATGAAAATAAATTTTTGGGTGTGATAATTGATCATAAACTAAGTTGGAAACCACACATAAATCATGTAAAAACAAAAATGATCAATTACCAATTATCGGGGTATCCTCAGCCTCCCTGGGAAAGCTTACTCTAGGGTGCTGGAAAGGAGGCTCCGACCGACGGTCAAACCTCGGATTCAGGAGGAGCAATGTGGCTTCCGTCCTGGTCGTGGAACAGTGGACCAGCTCTTTACCTTGGCAGGGTTGCTGGCGGGGTCATGGGAGTTCCCATCCAGTCCACATGTGCTTTGTGGACTTGGAGAAGGCTTTCGACCAGGTCCCCCGGGGAACCCTGTGGGGTGTACTGCGGGAGTATGGAGTACCGGGGCCGTTGTTACGAGCCATCCGGTCCCTGTATAACCAAAGTGAGAGCTGTGTCCGCATTCTCGGCACAAAGTCAAGCACGTTTCCTGTGGGTGTTGGACTCCGCCAAGGTTGCCCCTTGTCACCGGTCCTGTTTGTGGTATTCATGGACAGGATCTCAAGGCGCAGCAGAGGTGAGGAGAGTGTCCGATTTAGTGACCTCAGAATCGCATCTCTGCTTTTTGCGGATGATGTGGTTCTGCTGGCTTCATCGGACCGTGACCTTCAGCACGCACTGGAGCGGTTTGCAGCCGAGTGTGAAGCGGCCAGGATGAGAGTCAGCACCTCCAAGTCCGAGGCCATGGTTCTCTGCCAGAAAACAGTGGATTGCTCCCTTCGGGTTGGGAACGAGTCTTTGCCCCAAGTGAAGGAGTTCTCTCGGGGTCTTGTTCAAGAGTGAGGGTAGAAGGGAGCGTGAGATTGACAGGCGGATCGGTGCAGCGTCAGCAGTAATGCGTGGTGAAGAGGGAGCTGAGCCGGAAGGCAAAGCTCTCGAGGTTGGAGGTTTTCCGGGCTCGTCCAACTGGGTGGAGACCCCGAGGGAGACCCAGAGCTCGCTGGAGAAATTATATATCTCTCCTGGCCTGGGAATGCCTCGGGATCCCCCAGGAGGAGCTAGAATGCGTTGCTGGCGAGAGGGACGCCTGGAATACCCGGCTTTGCCTACTGCCACCGCGACCCGACTCCGGATAAACGGGTGATGATGGATGGATGGATGTTATATAACAATTATTATTTTTTAGTATTTGCATGTTATTTGGCTGGCGCTTTCATCCAAAGTGACACAGTTGATTAGACTAAGCAGGAGACAATCCCCCCCTGAGCAATGTGTGGTTAAGGGCCTTGCTCAAGGGCCCTCCAGCTGTCTTAACATGGCTTCACCAGGGATTGAAACACCACCCTTGGGGGTCTCAGTGATGCATGTCAACCACTATGCTACAGGGTGCCCCTTAAGCTTGCATATTGTGTGTAAGCTTTTTTCAAAGCTACTTTTCCTTGTACAGCACATGTTGCAGATTAATTGCGGGATATTGTCCTGATATTTTAACAGTAGTAGTAGTAGCCCAAAATCCCTCTATATTTCTGTATGTGCCCCTTGCCCAGAGAGTAAAAGCCCTCACCAGACCCCCCCCTTTAATGTGTTTTATTGTGTTTTTTTTAAACACGTTACAGAAGATATGAGGCTGCTTGACTCAGACAAGCATTATTAAGCGACAGGGTTAAAAATATGGGTTTCCTAAGCGCCACTGCTGTCCCCTAGTTTGGCACACAGCACCCCATATCTCTCACATGCAACAACAGCGACCCACTAAATAATAAAGTATATGTGGAAGCATGAACATAGGTTTACAAGCAAATATTTAACCACCTAAAATTAGTATTCTGTCATAGCAACAAGATAAAACTAAAAAGCCAGAATTCTTTTCTGATTAGAGAAAAATGCTGCTCACTGAATAGCTACATAAACTAGATTAATTCTTGTGTAATTATACCACATCATTCTATTATCAACTATTATCTACAACTAAATATGGAATACATATAAAATCTTACAATTGGCTTGACATGTAGTTGTATGAAAAAAATCTTGGTGAACAGAAACCAATCTGACCTCGAAATGGTACAATGTTAAACATGACACATTTCTTCACATTTTAAAGCAAGATTACTTTTTATTATACAGTTTCTAAATAATAAAACAAAGGCCCTGTGGCCTTTGGGAACCCTTTCAGTTAGTGCTTTGTAACTCCTACTTGGGCAACTATAACACTTGCAAACAGTTCCTGGTGCCAGCTAGTTTGGCATTTTCCCCCAACACCTCAAGCTTATAAACATTCTTTGGCCTCCTAGCATGTAGAGCACATTTGAGATCTTTTCACCGATTTTAAATAACATTAAAGTCTGGGTACTGTGGTGGCCATTCCAAAACTGTCATCCATCTTTCCTGGAGGTACTTCTTGGTTGATTTTGAGGTATGCTTGGGATCATTGTCTTGATGGAATACCCATCCCCTCTTCAATCACAATTTCTGGACTGACCTCTAGAATTTCTTAATATTTGGCAGAATCCATTCTTCCTTCCTTCCTACTCGCACAATATTTCCTGTAGTTGGATACTAGTTATTTCCCTAACGAGTAAATCACCTGGGTCTGGTCCTTAGTATGTGTGTGCTTTACCTATTCCCGGCTGGAAGGAAAAAGTAATGTGGTTGTAATTGCTTGTCTTCTATATCAACAAAATATAGATTTTTGAGAATGTCATATCCTTGCCTAGCTAATATGAATTTGGACATTGAATCAGAAGGGAGAATCGAGAAGAGAAGCAAACTTCTGAACTGGAACAGCCTGCATTTGGACACGACACAATTAGCTAACGTTATTGTTTACAATATAGCTACATTACGTTATTTGTTCCGCTTTGTCTTTGCCACATTTTGATCAACAACCGATAGCCTTTGCTAACGAAAATTAGTGTGCATGTAATTTACAGTATTTGTTTAGAGGATTCATCTAGCTGACCTTGGTTTTGAAATAGCTGGTAGCTAGATGGTTGACCAGTTCAGACCAGATCCATGCTGGTTATGGGTTTTGTTGGAAGCTATGTTTTGAAATGGCTGGTATCTGGTAATTTCATCTGTGCAATGTAATGAAAGTCATTGGGAATAAGTGACATCGTACTCTTATTGAGCTACCTAGCTACATTTGCTCACTGGCGCTACATTGCCACAATGTCCCTGTTCATATTTTCATAATTTAGAGCAGCCGAGTGGATGGATGAACTTGCTTACATTGCACAGATGAAATTACCTGCTACCAGCCATTTCAGAACATGGCTTCAGACCAGATCCATGACTAGAATGTTGAGTGCTGGTCGCTTGTCTGAGCCGGAACCAGCTGTTTCAAAACATAGTTTGTGTTGGTGAAACCATGTCGAGCTGAGAGCTGGTCTTAATTGGTCAACTACCAGCTACCAGCTATGTACCAGATATGTGCTGCTACACTTATATAAAATTTCCCTTGGGCTGAATATATATGGCAACAATTGTGAAATGCATACAGAGGAATGTTATCCCTGGGCACGCAACAGAATTTGAGTTATATTATCATGTAAAGTACAGAAAGTGGTGTTTTATTGAAGTACTGGAGATTCCATATTTGGGTATGTGTACCAAGGTGTGTTATGGTTTTTGAACAATGTCATTTGTTCCTGTTCTAACATTTCACTTTGTTTCTTCATAATATTTGTCATCGCAATGGTGAACCGTGCCATCATTCGCAAAAAGCTGGCTCTGGAGAAACCGTACACAAACTCTGCGCTAGCTAATGTGGGCATGGATGGTAGCACACAGCGGGGGGAGAAAAGGAGGTAGCAATGGTGTCATTCTTGTGATACCCCTCCCTTCAGTGTTGCAGACTGCATCTGCTTCAGAGAGTGGAATGACCTTCAGAGGAGAGATGTGCAGCCCAGTGTCTTACGTAAATAGTTTTCATCATTTCACAGTAGTTTTCTGTTTAAGTCCCCAGCGTTTTCGCCTTTTATTTCCCTCTGTGCTTTCTGTAGCCTCTCCGTCTCCCCATTCATTTGTTTCACCTTTTTTTTTCAACTTCCTGGTTATTGTGCACACCTGATTATTATTTTCCCCTCATTACCTGTATATTTAAGTTTGTTTTGTTAGTCCGTTGCCAGATTGTCGACCCGTTTTGTTTTAGACTTCTGTTTCCTGGATTACCTTTCTCTTCGGTATTGACCAGCTGTGTTTGGACTGTTTTGAAAAACACTTTTCAACACAGCTTTACTGGTTTGTGTTTTTGGATTTCAATTCCGTTTATCTGCATGTTTAGACTGCCTTATTGTTATTGACCTTCCGCCTGTGACCACGATTACATTTCAGACTTCCTTGGTTGTACCCGTCTGCATCGTTACCAAATTCTTGCCTGGACTTTCGATTATGAACTGTGTTCTCTTCAACGTCCCCGTTTGCCAGCTTCTGATCCTCGCCTGTTTATCCTGCCATTTACCAATAAAGACTCTTATTGGAAAAACTTAAGAGTATGCTACTGGTACTATTGTTCTAAAACCTGGCCGAACAATCTAGCCAAGTATGGAACCATGGAACCCAACCCCGACCCGAGATGCCCTGCAACTCCTGGGGCATAAGCTGGGCATGCACGAGACCCAGCTCTGGTCCCTGAACCAGGATGTGGCGAATCTACACTACCAGATGGCTACCCTGGCTGATTCACTGGCATATGCCCAATCTATTCTCTCCCCGTCTATTCCTGCTCCTGAGCCTGTCCATGCCCACCTGGAATGAGAAGTGCATTTTTTTCCACTATAGTTGAAGACCTCCAGAGAGCTTAAGTATTGTTTCTGTTTTTTGCGTGTGAGCATTAGGTATTAAGGAAACCTTGTTAGTTTATCAGCTGTTGTAGATTTGTTCGTCAAATTGCCATGTTAGTTAGACCAGGTGTGTATTTTTTTCATTAGTTAGCAAATCTAGTGTGTTTTTCACCAGCGCCGGCAGTTTTGCTCGTTTCTGTTATTCTGATTAGGTGATCAGAATCAGTTAGATACTTTGGACGCTGCAATTGTTAGGATAATTATTAGATCGCTAGTTTGCATTGGTAATTAGCAGTCTATATAGGCGTGCTCAGAGCAACGCTATATAACAATGGAACTGTTTGTAATTCAGTAGAGAAGTGCATTTTTTCCACTAGGCGCGTGTAGTTGAAGACCTCCAGAGAGCTTAAGTAGTGTGTCTGTTTTTTGCCTGTGAGCATTAGGTATTAAAGAAACCTTGTTAGTTTATCAGCTGTTGTAGATTTGTTCGTCAAATTGCCATGTTAGTTAGACCAGGTGTGTCGCATTTTGTTATTAGTTAGCGAATCTAGTGTGTTTTTCACCAGCTGCTGGCAGTTTCGCTAGTTTCTGTTATTCTGATTAGGTGACCAGAATCAGTTAGATACTTTGGACACTGCAATTGTTAGGATAATTATAAGATCGCTAGTTTGCATTGGTAATTAGCAGTTTATATAGGCGTGCTCAGAGCGACACTCCCTCCCAT
Organism: Conger conger; assembly: GCF_963514075.1. Lineage (NCBI taxonomy): Eukaryota > Metazoa > Chordata > Actinopteri > Anguilliformes > Congridae > Conger > Conger conger. The sequence continues at coordinate 30,880,770 of NC_083761.1, read as the reverse complement.
TTGGAATGGTATGGTGTGTCAGTACCCCATTACAGTCTGCTCTCTCCCCTTTAGAACACGCTTCTAGCGACGTGGCCCTCCACGGCGACGGAACCCCACCAACCTCTGCTACCCCTCACTGACCCCCCTGTGACAACTTCACAGTTGCAGGGGGGCTATGGAACTGCCAATCTGCCACACGGAAGGCTGACTTCATTACTGGTTATGCCTCCCTCCTGTCCCTACAGTTCCTTGCCCTCACCGAGACCTGGATTACACCAGAGAACACCGCCACCCCGCTGCCCTCTCATCCTCCTTCTCCTTCTCACACACCCCCCGGTCCTCTGGCCGTGGAGGTGGCACTAGCTTGCTGATCTCCCCTTCCTGGAAATTCTCTGCGTTTTCCCTCACTGACCTATCCCTATCCACCTTTGAATGCCACACTGTCTCAATTACTCACCCTGTTAAACTTTATATTATCATCGTTTATCGTCCTCCAGGTGCCCTGGGAAGTTTCCTTGATGAGCTTGACACTCTACTCAGCTCGTTCCCCGAGGATGGCACCCCACTTATCCTCCTGGGAGATTTCAACATCCACCTGGAAGCCTCGCAGTCTGCTGCCTTCTTACCACTACTTCACTCCTTTGACCTCTCTCTGCAGCACACTCCCCCAACTCACAAGGCTGGAAACCTTCTCGACCTGATCTTTATGAGGAACTGCTCCTCTTCTAACCACACTGTTACCCCTTTACACATGTCCGATCACCACTTCATTTCCTTCTGCATCGCCCTAGCTCCTCAACCTCCCTCCCCTTCTCTCACCCCCACTGTTTCTGTCCGATGTAACCTCCGCTCTCTATCACCCTCCTCCCTTGCCCCCAGAGTCACCGCTTCTCTCCCTCCTCTTGAACCCTTCCCTGAACTACCCACTGACTCTGCATCTTCCGCCCTGCTTTCCTCTCTCCTCAGCCCTTGACTCTCTCTGTTCTCTTGTCTCCCGGCCTGCTCGATCCTCCCCTCCCAGCCCATGGGTTTCTGACCTTCTATGTTCCTCCAGGCCCAGCCTACACGCAGCTGACAGGAAGTGGAGGAAATGAAAAGACCCATCGGACCTGTCTTCCTACCAGTCTCTCCTGGCTGAATTCTCCTCCACTATCACCACTGCCAAAATAAATTACTTCCAAACAAAAATCCAGAATTCCATTTCTAACCCCCGTCAACTGTTCTCCATTTTCTCCTCTCTCCTCAGCACACCTCCCCCACCATCTCAGTCCTCCCTCACTGCTGATGACTTCGCAGTATTTTTTGACGATAAGGTACAGATATCCGCAGCACCTTCGCGACCACCACCACCTCTGTGCCTGCCTCCCTTTCTGTGTCTGCCCCCTGTTTCTGCTCTTTCTGTCTCCTTACAGATGCTGATGTGTCTCACCTCCTGCTCTCCCACCGCCCTACTACTTGTGCCCTGGACCCCATCCCCTCAAACCTCCTTCAGGCAATCATGCCTGACATCCTTCCATTTGTCACCTCCCTTGTTAACTCCTCTCTGTCCTCTGGCTGCTTTCCCTCATCATTCAAGAGGGCCTACATCACCCCACTCCTAAAGAAACCCACTCTAGACCCCTCCTGCATTCAAAACTACTCCTTCCTTTTCTATCCAAATCCATTGAACGAGCTGCCTCCAACCAACTCTCTTCCTTCCTCTCACAGAATAACCTGCTGGACCCCCACCAGTTCCGCTTCAGACCTGGCCACTCAACGGAGACCACACTCCTCTCCGTCAATGAGTCCCTTCAGGCTGCACGAGCAATCTCCCTCTCCTCTGTCCTGATCCTTCTTGACCTCTCTGCGGCGTTCAACACAGTCAACCACTCCATCCTCTTAGCCTCCCTGGCATCTACAGGGATCTGTGGCACAGCCTTAGAGTGGATTAAATCTTATCTCTCTGGCCGGTCCTCCCAGGTGTCCTGGGGCTGGAAGAGTGTCAACCCCTCGCCCCAGGGCTCAGTCCCCCAGGGCTCAGTCCTCGGACCCCTCCTCTTCTCCATTTACACAAGATCCCTTGGCCCCATTATCTCTGCTCATGGCATCTCATATCATTGTTATGCCGATGACACCCAACTCTTTCTCTCCTTTCCCCCATCAGACACACAGGTCTCTACCCGTATCTCCACCTGCCTGAGAGACATCCAGAGCTGGATGGGCAACCACCATCTAAAGCTCAACCCAGGTAAAACGGAGGTAATCTTCATCCCTGCTCTAACCTCTCCCTTCTCCGATTTTTCCATCTCACTAGGGCAGGGGTCTGCCATCAGCCCCCTACAACTGATCCAGAATGCTGCAGCCCGTCTGGTATTCAATGTTCCCAGACATTCACATGTCACCCCCCTGCTCAGCAACCTCCACTGGCTGCCTGTTATGGCTCGCATCAAATTTAAAACTTTGGTGCTCGCATACCAGGCAGTTAAGGGATCAGCCCCTGTATATATTCAATCACTTATCAAGACCTATACACCAACAAGACCCCTCCGTTCTGCTACTTCGTGCCGTCTGGCGCCTCCCACTCACCACACCTGCACTTCACGCTCATGACTGCTGTCTGTCCTGGTCCCACGGTGGTGGAATGACCTCCCGGTGGATGTCAGAACAGCAGAGTCTCTGACCTCCTTCAAGCGCAGACTGAAGACTCATCTCTTCAAGCTACACCTTTCCCTCCCTAACTCACCACCATGATGAGCCTGTAGACTGTAATGGCACTCATGACTTATGTATAGATATTGGTTTCTTTTTTTCTTTTTTTTGTATTAGCTATTGTATTGTACTCGGTATTCTAGCTGCCAACTGTGGTATGCTAGTTTGGAAGTTGCTTGTATTCTTCAAGGGTTCTGATTATCTGTGTTTACACTAGGACTCGGAACTGTACTGTCCTCTCAGGTCCTCTTCGCACTTATATTTGTGTTTGATCGGCACTTCGTTGTACGTCGCTCTGGATAAGAGCGTCTGCTAAATGCCATGTAATGTAATGTAATGGAACCTCGTCTGCCCCCACCTGAGTGCTACGCCAGAGAACCTGACGCCTGCAGATCCTTCCTGTCCCAGTGTTCACTGATTTTCAAGCTGCAGCCATCCACCTTCCCGACCGAGCACCCCAGGGTACTTGCATCATCATCCTGCTTGCTGGGAGAGTGGGGAACAGCGTTTTTTGGATTTGGGCACCCCTGAGTGCAGCAGTTTTACCGTCTTCTCTTGCCACATCGCGTCAACTCTTCCGCATCCACCTCCAGAGGCTGGCTGCTTCGGCAGGGTGGGGCCACATTGTGCTTCACTGAGCCTTCTGCAACGGCCTGTCTGACTAGATTCATGACATGCTATCTACGTCCCTGTATGCACTTATCGACTTGGCCATCCCCGTGGACCTGCGGTAGCGGGAAGGACGAGCCATGAAACGTGCCACCAGTTTCCCATTCCAGTTGTCAGCTCCCGAGAGAAGACCAAACCCATGCAAGTAGGCCGAACGAGGCTGTCACCACGAGAGAGGAAGAGGCATATTCTTGAACAACTCTGCCACTACTGTTCTCAACCTGGTAATCGGGTCATTCACTGCTTGGTTAAAGGGAGACGCCCTTCCGTGCATGAGGGGATCCTGACGGGTGCTTCCATTGACCCAACCCTCTCTACCTCCCGGTCTACCCTGCTCAACGCTACATCAGAGTAAAGAACCGCTACCCCACTCTGCTGATCTCCTCTGCCTTCCCCTCCCTTCAAGATTGCCAGTATTTCACCAAGCTAGACTTTCAAAATGCAGATCACCTGGTTTTGATTCACGAGGGCGACGAGTAGAAGATGGCCTTCAACACCCCCACTATCAGTACCTGGTCATGCCTTTCGGCATTATTAACGCTCCGGCAGTCTTCCAGAATCTGATTAACGACGTGGTAACATGATCTCAGGGTTTGTTTTCATCTACCTGAACAACATCTTCATATTCTCTACATCCCTCGAAGAACATGTCTGCCACGTCCGTCAAGTCCTGCAGCATCTGTTTGTAAAGCTGAAAAGTTTCACCACTCCACTGTCCAGTGCCTTGGCTTTGTAGTGAACTTAAGTAAACAGTACCTGATATAAGAATATTATTAAACTGTTTTCACAGCAGTATCTGGTAAACTTCACACCATATATAGTGTGGTAACCCGCTGGTAGAGAGAGAGAGAGAGTAGAATTGGTGGAAAAAAATGAATTTATTAGAATTTTTATTTATTTATTTTTATTTTTATTTTTTTTCAGTGCTGGTGCCTTCAGGGCACTTCTTTAGTGTCCAGGACAAACGAAAAACATTCCCTTCTCACACACGGGAATCAGGTCACAAAAAGGAAAAAAAAAGGCAAACTAGAAAATAAGTCTAGGACAGGATTTCAATTCCATTCAATTGAATTTTATTTGTATAACGCTTTTCACAGAAGACTGTCCCAAAGTCGCTTTACAGAGCATAAAGGGGGAAATATCAGCCCAGAGCCCAAGCCCCCAAAACTGATTATAAGTCTGATTGTATAAATCTAGATTAAAAACACACCTTTACATTTTGGAAGGGTGTTCCACAGTAGTGAGGTTCTGTAGGAGAAAGCTCTACCACCCATCCGTTTTTTTCTTTTTTTCTATTTTTTAGATATTTTTGGGACAACCAGGTCACCTACGTCTTCAGAACTGAGTGACCTTGTAGGGTAAAAGCAGGTTAGTTATGAGTTATGTATACTGGTGCTAGACAAAGAGATGATCGAGATGTTGCACTTCCTCCCAACTTAACCCCAATTATTTTCCCATCAGGTTTCTCAGGAGATAATAAGGACAGTTATCAGGACAAACCCATGTGTGGGAAAACTGCAGCTGTGTGATACTGATAGGCTGCAAATATATGCGTAGTTAAGGGAGGATAGCTTCCCAGGCCGAGTTAAAGGACGTTCCCATCACATAGGCTGGGAGCCGGTCATAACGACCCAGGAGAAGCTGGGAAAATTAACAACAGGACATGGTCATTCAGAGGTTAGCAGAATATGGAAGGGAAAGTTCACAAACAAGTTCACAATATGGAAGGGAAAGTTCACAAACAAGCCCCCTAGCATATCTGATAGGAACGGACTATGAAGCAAGCTTAATTTTGCCAGAATTGTTCAATGACCATAAGTAGGCATAAGTAGAATGGTGTCGCTGTGGCTTATTGTTTCTTTAGTAAGGAGGAGGAGAAGATAAGAAACTATATACATGTTTGTCTGTCTTTGTGCTGGGAACTTTTAAATCCTCTGCGTAGTTGAACGGACTTTCCGTGAGCTCATGGTCAATAAATGGTTGTTCAAGACTCTGTTGAGATGAAGAGAATGTTAAATTTGCAGAACTGTGAAGTAAAGTGTGACGTCTGTAAAGTCTATTTTTGGGGACCAGGTCAACAACACTGTAGCAGGGCAATAAGCCACCAAGTTAGCTATTCAAAATCACTGAAATATGACAATACCCAGGCTGTAGTGCAAAGGGGCAAAGGGACACCTTTCCCTTCAAACTGACCTCTACAGTCGGGAATAGAGTGAGCACTTAATCTGTAGCAGAGGAATACCGTCATGACTATAGTGAGCTATTGATCTATAGCAGGAAGACAATGCCATGATTAGTGAGAAGATGATCTGTTTCAGAAAGATAGTGCCACAGCTATATTACACAAGGACAGTGTTGTGAGAATTTTTTTATTTATTTGGTATCCACTGCTGGCATTTACTGTACACTCTGGGCGAGATAAATTTGACTTACTATTTTTCTTTTTACATTTCATTGTATCCATTTATGTTGTTTGGTTTGTTGGCATTTTTTGTGGAAATAAGTTTGGGCTGGTTAGCTTCTACGGCAGATCCTTCTGCAATTAAACCACATATATTCAGTCACATAATGCAACTGTTGATTATTATTACTCTTAGAAAAAAGAAAAAAGAAAGTGGGGAAAAAAGGGGAAAGGTGTAAGAAAATATATGGGTTATTTGCAGAAAACTGGGAGATGTACACACAGACAAAGCATTTTAAAAAATTGGGGAAAACGTTGGAGGTATGACAAAGATATTGAGGAGATGGGAAAATAATAGGAAACTTATGCGGTAAACTCATTTTTGCTGCTGCAGATAATGTTGCATGAAATGTTGTAAAGATTACCATCTCATTTTGATAGTCTTTGATAGTTGTACCTGTATGGTACCCCTCTAAAAAATGTATTAAATTTAATGTGGGCAAAGATTCTGTGGGTCTAGATAAGGGTCGGCATGCCAAGCCATTTGGCTGACAGCTGAAGTGTATTCCAGTGAGGGGAGTAAGAACTGAGGATATAATGGAAATTATCAGTTTTGAGATATTCAGCGTGAGGAGCTGCATGAGTCACTGAGCAGGGTTGGACAGAGGTAAAGTGGAAGACTTCAAAGTGGGAATTGGCAGTAAGAAAAAAGGAATGAACAAAAGGTATGGGACCACCAAAGGTATGGGACTCCCTTTTCCTACATGAATGAAATGTTTCAGATGGACTATACTCATACTATAGGGAAGTGAGTGAAGCCTAGATGAACAGCAACCAGCAGAGAACAACATTAATGCTGCCTGTATCCTGCAGTGGAATACCTCATGAGACATGAGGATCTCCGTCAAGAGCCAAGGGCCCCAGAAGGGATGATAAGAACTAAACCAGAATTGGTGAGTGTTAGGAACAGGTTGGAAACAACTCTAATAAGACCCCAGCTGGCAGCACAGCCCAAAGAAGAAGAGCCTGAGGCATACCAGCCCAGAGTGTGAACAGAGGAAGTGGGGTAAGCTCCCCAAACATACTATATCCACCATTCAGCACGCTGTAGGGACCACGTAATTACCACAAGACCTTTCTGCAACAACACCCCAGCATGATGTCCAGTTACTGTTAAACCAATACTGTAACGCCAGGAACAATAAACTTTCAGTTTAAGAGCTAGGATAATCGCATTGTCCAGCCTTCTCTTTGCTCTTTACCCTCTTTTACCTCTCTTTGCCCTTTTTACCAGTTCACCCTCTCGTCTCTTGCTTCCAGCTCCTGCAACTGCCTTGCCCTGCTGCCGACACTCAGATAGAGGCCGAGTTCTACACAGTGTGTCACTAGGCCTCACAGACACACCTACCTTACCTCACAGTAACTTAAAGTCGCCTATAGTGAGTGGAAACTGATGTACACAACTCGCTACATCAGCTTACCACTAGAAACTGCAGCCAACATATACTGTTTTCCCACACAAAAAACGGACCAGCGGACATCTTTTAGTGACCAAACGGACCGGACAACATCATGCAGCCCACGGAATACCCCAGCTTTGCGTATTTCCCCAGGACATCGATTCACAGCGCCATCCCCACATCGATTCACAGCACCTCCTTTTGGAACAAACATTCCAGGCATAGCCAGTGTTTAGCTTAGTCTTAACTGATAATGCATTCTGACTGTTAGTTGTTTACTTGAATAGATTTGCCATTTTTCACGTATGTATAGTGTTAAACTATGGAAGTAGTCTCTCTTTTCTCACAGCTAACGCTCTTAACACTCCCACCCAGAACTCAAGCTAGCTACTTTTACCTTTCCCTTGTTCAAGGGACATGTGTGCTTATGTGCGCTTGTGCGCACATGCACACACACACCTACCTTACACTAACTTCCAGTTGGCTCATCACCCCATTTATGTTCTGTGTTTGTACGTTTGTTTAATAAATTTATTTTATTAAACTCGGTGTCACATAGACATGACAGCTGAGTCAAATCAGTCTTTCGAAGAACTTCCAACTTTCAGATTATCTGTATGTTTAATTATTAATATTGGCTATTTTAATTATTAATTAAAATACTAAATTTGTGTTTAGATATTTCAGATTATAGTCATTTTATGAGACTGATTACTTTTTGCAGTTATGCTGCTACATAATCCTCATGTTTGGGGTCAATGAATGTTATTAGCACGAAACCTTGTATGTATAAATCCTTGCAATCTACACATGGCGTGTAGGGCCATATCCCTTACAATTTGTATGCCCCATGTGAGGACTGAGACATATATGTTTCAAATAATCATCCTCACTATTTCATAAAGTGTAAAAGACCTACATTATTTGGCGGCCTGTGCAAGGACCCTACAACACCTCATCACCTCAAAGCCGAGGAAAGACTGGGGAAAACAACAAAATGGGGAGAATATCCTCTGCTTCAGACGGTTTCAAGCAAGACTGTGCTGCTGGATATCAAGGGGCAGTGGAAGAAGCAGAGGAAGGTGCTGAACTGTGGAAGAAAGAGCCAAGGAGAGCAGAGGAGGGCACAAGGAAAGGGGAATATGAAATCCAAGGGAAAGTGAGCCCACTCCAAAGAAGATTCATGCTCTAGCTATGAAAGCCCAGGCCGAAGGAGAAGACTGGCAAGGGGAGTGATGGAGGAAGATGGAAGGGAAGTGAAGAAAGCAGAACAAGTGTTGAGGCTAGTCTATGACCTCAACAAAGATATCCAGCCCCACTGCAAGTGATACCCCAACCAGGGAGACAACAGCCAACACTCACCAAATACACCCCATGGCCATCATTAGACCTGGAAAACATGATAAAGGATTTGAACAGAGGGCACAGGTCTGTGGATAGCAAAGCTGGAGATGAAAACCTCTCACCCTATGCATGGGAGATATCAAGCAGCTCCTATGAAGATGTGTTGGACCCCAGGTCAGAGAAATAGTGGACCTGCTGGTCCTGAAGGGAGTTACAGAGCAATGATGAAGCTCATGGAGGAACAAGAAAGTTAACTGCAAGATGTCCCGAAAGAACTCCGGATGGAAGGGGGCTATGATATAGGCCTCATGCGTTCTGCTGGGCAGATGAAGATATAACTGACATCAAGAATGATGGGAGCCTGAGTCCGTCAATACCCTGAACAAAGACACAGAAGAAGGAATCAGCAGTACATTACATTACATTATTGGCATTTGGCAGACGCTCTTATCCAGAGCAACGTACAACAAAGTGCATACCCATAACCAGGGATAAGTTCGCTGAAAGACCCTCGAGGGAAGTACAATTTCAACTGCTACCTGTACAACAAAGATTTTTTTTTTTTTTTTTTTTGAGAACAAAGAAACAAAGAAACAGAGCAAAAGTGACCAAAATTAACTATCCAAACACTGCTTACCTAGCCAACTAAAAATACCGATACACAAAGCAAGTCACAGAGACAACAATTCAGGTTCACAGGGAGGTAGGGAGGGATGGGGAGAGGTGCTGCTTGAAGAGGTGTGTCTTCAGCTTGCGCTTGAAGGTGGGGAGAGATTCTACAGTTCTGACCTCAACGGGGAGTTCGTTCCACCACCGTGGAGCCAGAACAGCAGTACAATACAAGATCTTCTAAAAGCTGGGGTGATATACTGACCAGCCCATGCAATACACCAATCCTACCTGTTAAGAAGACGGAGGGAAAGTAGAGGATGGTACAAGATCTTAGACCACTCAATGACCAAGTAATTGCAGACGGTCTGGTTGTACGCGACCCCTCGACCATCTTGACCAACATTCAAAGTAACACAACTCACTATACAGTTATATATTCATGCTCAGCATTTTTCTCAACCCCCCTGCATCTAGATTCACAGTATTTGTCTGCTTCCACATATTGAGGGCAACAGCACACCTATCAAAGACTGCCTCAGGGGTATGTGGAGTCACCAAGTTTATTAAACCAAATGGTCAGAAATGACCTAGTGGACTTTGCACCAAAAGGGTGGCGTACCCACATCTAGTATGTGGACGACCTTATGCTATGCAGCCAAGCAAGACCGCCTGCTTGGAGGACGGCAAACAGCTGCTGCAGGAAATGGCACTAAAAGGTGATAAGGTAAACAAGTCCAAGTAACAGTCGAGAGCAGGTTTAGTACCTGAGCCACACCCTCACGCAAGGAAATAAAAGCAGAGCAAATTAAAACGGTCATGGTGTCCCTGGGTGGGCCTGGGTCAATGACGTGACGCATACTTTTTCTGTCCAACTGAATTTTTTACAAAAAAACATCAAAATACATAAAAAGATAACATGTATGTCTAATACATGCCCACTCTAACTTCTCCAAACATTTTAGTTATTGATCATTTTTCTGCTATCTTAAGTGTCAAAACATCATGTCGGGCGACCGTCCAGCCTTGACTTCTATTTGGACAACCTGTTTAAAATCACTTTAAATCTATTTAAATATATCCCTTGCCCTATTTGGCATAATTTCAAACATGTTTTGCATTCATTGACAAAATTATGAAGCATTTGCACATATATTTCCATCATAATATACAAACGAATGTTGTCCGAATATGTTCATTTTATGAAATATTGTCAGGGACGACCATCAAGAAAACACAATTGTGGGACTTTTATTTTGAAACCACCTCAAGCACAGGTGTTGCATCAGCCAGCCACTTGTCCAGGACCCAGAGAAACAACTAGCAGGTTAGTAAGTCTCTCTCACATTTGCAAATAACGACCGCCCCAAAACTGTGAATAATAAGTTTTATCTGCAAATCTATATTTTGATGATAAATTTGATAGTGACATGTGGTAAGAAGTAGCTAGTTTGGTTTCTGTAGCTAACTGTTAGCCTGTAATATTTGACTGAACTTGAAAACATCATCTGGGGTGACCGAGTATCATGTGGGGCGACCACTGCTGAGTGTTTTACATGATAGATATATGTCCTGTATTTGTAGTTTCTGTATATTTATATTTTATTCATGATTTATATACATAAAGTTCTTTGTTTTAGCATAACTCTTTGTATACTTTAACATATATTTTTCGAAATTTCAGTCATTTTCCATTCCTATTTAGGAATGAACGTTTCTTTTTGATTATTGTACAATCTTATGAGAGAAATGTAAAAACTGTATAGCATGACATTCCATTTAGGTAATTGTACATGTATTAGTCATGTTTAACTAGTTTAACCTATTTTCTAGATGGCACCACAAACAAGCAAACAGAAGACTGCTCGCTACAGGCAGCGGGTCAACGCAGACCCTGCAGCAAGAGCCGACTCTCTTGCCAGGAAAAAAGAAACGTAAAAAACGATATGTCTTTGGTGTATTTCAAACTGTCATGTTAGTAGGATTAGGAATGACCTTTTCTGTAATATCTTGAACTTAAGTTTGTATGTAATTTAGGCCACCAGAATCAGTATCACATTATACACTATTGTTTCAGCTACCAGAGAAGAAAACAACAGGGCAAGATTTCATATGTGAAGTCAGATGAGCTATCAGAGAGGGAGAAAAGAAAACAGAGAGACAAGTGGAAGGCTGCATCCAGAGGTTACAGGGAAAGGAAAAAGATGGAAAAGGCGATGCTGGACCTGACACCACCATCCATGGAGAACACTCCACCAGTTCTGGCTGGTGTAGAAGTAGTCGAAGAGCAGCAGGAGAATCCAGGGCAAGCTGTGGTGGATCCCCTACCTCTAAATGAGGATTTTAATCCGCCGGTGTCCTCCACACCAGAGAGAGAACAGAGAGAGAATACATCAGCAGAGAAACGTTGTAAAAGACTGCAGGCTGAGAAGCGTGAACTAAGAAAGCAGAACATAAATCTGAAGAAAAAACTAGCAGAGATGAGAAAAGAAAAGGAAAGAGCCAGAAAAAGTGAGACGAGGGCAAAAGAAAGGGTAGGCCTGAGTGAAAAGTTCAAGCCAAAAGGGGGTAAGAAACTGGCAACAGAGAGAAAGCTAGCTGCTGTTAGTTTTCTGACTAGAGACGAGAACAGTCGACTTTTACCGGGAAAGAAAGACACCATCACAAAAAACAAAGTAGAAAAACAACGAAGTTCTAACAAAGCCGCTCACAGAGCTCCATGCGCTGTACAACAGTGAGATGAAGAAGAGTCTCTGCCTATCTTACAGGCAGTTTGCCAGAAGACGCCCCTTCTATGTCACTGAGCAAAAGACCAAGGATCGGGACACATGTGCATGCATGGAACACGAAAATGTGCACTTGCTGGCCAACAAGCTCTACAGCCGAGGGCTGTTGAAAACAAAGAGCATCTCTGAGCTGCTGGGCATGATAGTGTGTGACCCAAAAAATAAAGCCTGTATGGATCGTGTTTGTGCCAAGTGCTGCTTTGAGGAAGTACAGTTCCCTGAGACAGAGAGCAGCACAGAAGTCACCTGGGAGCAGTGGAAGAGGGTCACATCCACAAATGGAGAGAAAAGGTTTGCTAACGTCATCAAACAGACCCAGACCGGAACCATCAAGGACTTGATAGAGCTTTTCTCCCAGAAGCTAGAAGCCTTGGCAATACACCAGTTCAACTGGCTGCACCAGGCAGAGCAGTTCCGCCTTCTCAAACAAAACATCACAGAGTGCGAAGCTGTTCTGCACATTGACTTCTCAGAGAACTATGCCTGCAAGCTGAGCACAGAGATCCAGGCATTTCACTTTGGAGGCAGTAGACAGCAGGCTACTATCCACACAGCAGTCCTGTACACTGTCCGTGGAATCAAATCCTACGCGACACTGTCTGACAGCCTCCGCCACGACGAACGGGCAGTGTGGGCGCATCTAGAACCCATCTTGAGAGAGCTTCGGGAAACCTTCCCACAGATCACAACTCTCCACATTCTGAGTGATGGGCCGGTTACACAGTACCGTAACAAAAACAACTTTTACCTCCTCAGTACTGTGCCTTTCCTCTCTGGATTCACAAATGTGACCTGGAATTCCTCAGAAAAATCCCATGGAAAAGGGGCCCCAGATGGGATTGGTGGGGCAATAAAGAGAGAAGCGGATCTCTACGTTCACAGAGGAGGTGAGCTTCAGACGCCACAGGATCTGTATGAGATGCTGAACAAAAGATTAGGCTCAAGTATCACTCACTATTGGGTAAGCAGAGAGAGCATCGAAAACTGCGACAAGCTGATTCCTGGCAGCTTGGAGGCTGTGAAGGGCACATACACCAGATACACCAGGTTTTGTCTTCACAGCCTGCACAGATCACTCACAGGGAGGTGTCATGCTTCTGCAAGCGCTTAGAGATGAGTCCATGCCCTTGTTACAAGCCAGTAACAGTAGACCTGAGAAACACCATGCGCCACACTGAGAATCCCCCAAGCTCTCCTCCTGAGCCACCTAGGGAACAAGAAAGTGTTCTAGATCTGTGTGGCAAATTTGTGATTGTAACCTACGATGAGCTTCCATATGTAGGCCAGGTCCTCAAGGCTGTGGGAGAGGAAGTGCAGGTCAGCTGTATGCGGCAGTCTGGTTACAAGAACTTGTTCATGTGGCCACAAACTCCAGATATCATTTTCTACTTCAGGAAAGATGTTCACGCTGTCATCTCAGAGCCTGAGCCAGCAACCTCACGCTACTCGAAGCTGACTTGCCAAGACTGGGTAAAGTTCCGAAATACCTGGGGTTAAAAAAATGTCTGCAGTTTACCATGTGCCTGGTCACAATGATTAGATGGTCATTGGTCACAATGCAATGAGTAAGGAAAATTAAATGGCAATAAAATGGGGAAGAAAAGGAACAAAAAGAAAATGGAACTGAAATAACAAGTGACAAATGAGAATGAAATGACAATAGCAAAGACAATGAAATTACAGTAACAATGAAATGGAAATAGCCTAGTTTGTTAATTGCTGATGTTCCTAAACATTGTTTTAAGTTTGCAAGTTTCATATACAGGGAACTGATACGACTGTGTTGTAGTTGTTTAGCGTTGATTTCATCCATGCAACTATGTTGGTGTTTATTGTTTATTGACTCTATAGAACTGTGTTGGTGTTTCGTTTTTATTCCATACATACAACTCTGTTTACTTTTTATTGACTGAAATTGTTAATCCCTGTCCAATGTGACTACCAGGGTCCACAAAAGTGATGCTACTTAACCCTCCTTCTCTCTCTCATACATTGACAAAACCAATGATGATATGACAAGGACATGAAAATGGACATTTGTGAAATGTTTGTTCTTGAACAAGTTCCTGAAGCATGTAATGTGCATTGCACTTTAACTTTTTAAATGTTTTATGTTTCTAACATTTGTGATATTTGAATGTTCCTGACAAAGCTTGTAACCTACCGTGCGTTTCACGTTTTAACATTTTTTACTTTTGTGATATTTGAATGAATTGAAGAATATTTTTGACTTGACCACTTGAAAAGATTGTAATAAAAACTTTGTTCAGTTTTCTTTCGTCTGAACTGTATTGTGTACATTTTAAATAGACTTTTAACTACCTGCGGTTTTCTTATCATTTGGGGCGACCATCTGTCATGTGGGGTAACCAACGATTGGCAATAACTGTACTAAATTCAAAAGAGAATATCCATCAGTTTTGGCTCAACTATTAATCAATGGTATACTATGCTTAAGTGGATACTATCTGTACACATTTTAAATCAGTTTTAGAGCAAAAATGGGTATTGTAACTGCATTACGAGGGAGACACTGCCATTATAGGATAAACTTATAAAATCATGGTTTACAAAAAATGAAAGGGCACACAAGCCTGTCTTTCTTAAACTGTTTATTTAATTACTGATACTTGTTCAAATATTAATAATGTTAAGGAAATATATTAATTTTGAGAGAAATTACGGTCGCCCCAAATGACTTTTTTTAAGGCCGTGTCCTATTAATTAAACTTTAAAAACACTAAAATCTCTTAATTTGGGGGTTTTGCATAAATGCATGTGTACACTACATTCCAAATGTTTGAACAATGGCCAAATATATCCTTATTTTTAGTATTTTAAAATTGGCCTATTCAAAAGTCTTATCCGTCAATGACCCGCCTATATCTATCACATGCACTACTCGATTGAGGGGAATCATCTCTAACACACCGGAGATTATTGGGATATGAAATCTTGCTCACATAACCAAGTTTGACCATCGTGCACTGTAAAGCTTTTGATGACAAGGAAGGCCAACCACATTAATGTGAGAAACTGGCAGAAGGGCTAGAGAAGATTTACAACATGAACCACTGATTGCTCCGGACCACAATTATTTTGTGGATGGTTTCATCGATCCCCTCACAGGAAAGAGGAGGGTAGGATATACAGTAGTGCAACAGGAGGAACCATGGCCATATTAACCTCTTCCCGTCGGGGGCAAAATTGGCCAATTTATAGTGTCAAATAATGATGGTTCAGGACTTTCATTAAAGCTAAGACCTGCACCATTAATTGTAGCAAGTTATGAAGTTATATAGGAAATGTAAAAAAAATAAAAATAATAAAAACTAATACCTTCATTCGATTATTTTATTTTTTTTCCCTTATGACATACAAAAGCCATTGTTGATTGTATTCTATTCCTGAATATGCAGACCACCTCTGGTAAAATGTTTGTATCAATAGAGTCTCAGGGCACCTCACAAGGCCCATGCTAATCAGCACCCCAATGTAGCGGTACAGCTCAACTGGTTCCAGAGGGATCCAAGGAGTTTTCATTCCCTGGTCTATTCTCTGTTGAAGCTTCTTATTGGCGTTACTGCGAAGTATGTGCAGTGAGAAGGTCAACTGGAATAGCTTCAAGGGTGAGTACTCCTGGTTAAAGTCCAGCTGAGCCCCAGGTGTCTCGGCCGGAGAGAACAGGTGGACTAATGGCTGCTGATCCTGCTCCCTGCCATCCATCCACCTCCCCCGTTGCACAGGTGGGCTTGTGTCACCTCTGGGTGGAGGGGATAAGCTGAATGACGAGCTGGAGGGGCACCAGTCTCCTCGTCTCTGCACCCTGGTACAGCCTGGTATGGCCCCTTCCTCGCTGTGCTGCCACCTGAGCACCAGATCACTGTGGGAGAGACCCTTTACCGCCATCCTGTCTGCACGGCCTCTTCAGAGAAGAACCTGCAGCACTGGGCTGGCATGGAGGAATTCCCTCACTCATGGATGGCAGAGGAAAGGGCGACAGAGCACAAAGGAGAGCCTGCAAGCATGCAATTGCTGAGGAAAGAAAAGGGAGAAAGTCAATTTATTCACAAATCATTTACCCCAAAGTGCCCTCAGGAGAAAAATATTATACACACTATTATACCAACCCTGACCATGGATGCCAACAAACTACTGAGGCAACAATAAACACTCTCTCCCCAGTCATACAGTTGCAATGAGCATTTCATTATTCGCTGAATTTAAAATGCCAAACAAGATGGCGACTTGCCAATTGCAAAACAGCAAAGGTGTTTCAGCTGGCTAACTTTCCATTGTATGTAAAAGGGATATTGTTTCATCAATAGGCGTAGTTCGATATCTAAGTCACATAACTCTACAACAAGCATTTACGAATTGCCAGTAAATATAACATTACTTGGTTATGCAAATCTAAAATTGTTGTTTTCTTGTAAGCTAGCTAGCAAGCTAGCTACAGTGATCTGCTAGCAAGCTACCTCTTCACAAATTCTTCAGGATATAGCGAACATGGCTTGCGAACACGGCTTGCAGCATCATGACACAGTTTTATGATTAAACAAAACAATTCACCATATGTTTATGTAAATGGTAAATGGCTGGCATTTATATAGCACCCATTCATACACACACTCACACACCGATGGCGATTGGCTGCCATACAAGGCACCGACCAGCTCGTCAGGAGCATTTGGGGGTTAGGTGTCTTGCTCAAGGACACTTCGACACAGCCCGGGCGGGGGATCGAACCGGCAACCCAGATGACTGCTCTTACTGCCTATAGTTAGTGTCATACAGTTGCAATGAGAAGTTTTTTGATTCACTGAATTTAAAGGGCTGACGTAAACAACATGGCATTTTGTAATTGCCATACAGTCTTACCAGCTCGTTCAAAATTAAATGCATTCAATAAATTACTGAATCAAAAAATGTCTTTGTTTCTGTCTTCTAAATGGCTTACTGAGTATTGTTTTGCGGAAAGGCTTTGTCTTAGAGGTAGGTAGGGGTCAGGCCAGGTGTAAAAAGCCTACTTACCTGGCAGGACTGCATACTACATAAATATTCATTGAAGAAAGGCCATTAGCCCTTCCATTGTCAACTGCTGCTTTTTGTCTTATTATGGCTAAATTTAAGTCACTGTCCTGATTGCCCAGTCTCAGGTGCAGGCACTATCTGACTTATCTGACTTCCTCTGGCCCCAATTAACACATGTTTAACGGTGCCATTCAACCTGTGTTCTTGTATCCGCAGAGATGGGGGTTTGTTTGTGAGTGGTAACACCTAGTTAGTTGCCTGCCCGGCAGCTCCTCTTTAGATAGAATGGGACATTGCATGTCAGGTTCAGGGGGACATGAGGGGGGTGGAGGGGTTTGTATATAATTCTTATTCATAGCTCAGCCAGGTTTGTATTGTTTTGGTTTTTATTTTGGTGTTTTTTTGTGCCTTTCTACTGCTACCAGTCGCTCCACTCCGCTGTACAGGGTTGTGCTTATTTGTAACTATTTATCTCCTGTCTACATATGCTTGGGTCCCAGGGTAAAACTCAGCTCGGGGGCAAAGATCTCAAACTAGTTTTGTGGAATGTCAATGGGCTTGGTCACGTTGTCAAAAAGGACAACGTTTATAGACACCTTAAATCTTTTTCCTGCAGGAAACCCACATCAAGGCAACCGAGCAGTGCAGACTGAGGTGCAGCTGGATTTTGCAGGTTTTCCAGTCGCCATTTACCTCTCATACCCGTGGTGTTGGCTATTCTATTTAGGAAAAATATTTAATTCCAACTTACCATGGACCCTTTAGGCAGGTACATTTTAGTCTCCTGCTAATCTTTTTCAATATTTATGGCCCAAACATAGACGTGCCCAATTTTTTGACATGTTCCCCAATACCGAAAATTCGAACATAATAATTGGTGGCGACTTGAACTGTTACCTTGACCCCAATTTAGACAGACTATCTGCACACCCGCCCCCAAATATTTCATCAGTGCAGGTCCTAAACAATTAAATCCAGGAATTTGGTGAATATATGGACAACTGACAGGGACTTTTCATTTTATTCTCACGTCCACAAATCCTACCATAGAATAGATTACTTCTTACTAGACTCTAACTTAATTTCCCACGTCACCTCCACAAAATACCACAGCATATTAATTTCCGACCATCGCCCCCATGTCCCTAAATCTCTCTCTTCCTAAGCAAACATACTGTTTCAACCCTTCTCTATTTGCTGAAAATAAATGTATAGAATATATTAAAGGTACAATAGGTAATTTCAGACCAGGAATTGCAGCAACAAACAACTTCAATCCCACGGTCTATGAATATAACGCGTAATATGAAGCGTTATTATACAGTTCAGTGTTCTCGTGCACTGTTTTGGAAGCTGACAGTGACAAACGCAACAGAGCCTGCTGTCTTTTCATAGTGTTCTATTAAGAAAATGTTCGCCGAACAGGTGACTTTATGAAATCTTGACTTTGGTATGCTACACAACACTATTTATATTTTTTGTCTTTTTTTACATTTTCACTTTAACCAACTATATTATGAGCAAGCTATGGCTATGTAACTAGCTGGCAATATAACTAAGATATGATAGTCTAGATAAGGGGCAGGCGGGAAGACCAAGATGGCGATGTAGCGTACGGTCTATGACAGATCTCTCTCCTCAAACACTACCAGCATTAGACTTAAATCTCGCTTCCAAGGTGCAAAAATCATCCTGTTGTATAGGAATTACATTCTATATTACATTCAGAATCTAATACCTTTATTTCCAATTTTCTGAATAGATTTGATTTACTAGAAATATGGAGAGCCAAGAATCCCAATTTAGTTGAATACACATGGAAGAACAAAAGTGGCTCCCTACAATCCAGAATAGATTACTGGCTCATTTCTGAGCCACTGTCTGATCTTTCATCCAGAGTGGAAAACCTACCCGCCCCCCTATCAGACCACAAAGCTATATTATTGGAACTGCAGTGGCCTGTTCATAAAGAAATCCAAAGAAATTTTACACACTAGAAGCTGAATAACTCACTTTGATCAATAACCAACTGGAGAAAAAGATCTTAGACTTAATTCAGCTACAATGGCAGCTAATTACTAACAATTCAGCTATTAGTGAGAGAACTTTCTGTAAACATTGGGAATTTTTAAAATATGAGCTAGGAAAATTAATAATGAAAACTGGAGCTGTCCTCGCAAAAGAGAAAAAAAGAGAAGAACATGATTTGATTTCAGAAATTGTTTCATTGTCAAGCATTCCATGGAGTAATATTTCAGAAGGAAATTAAGTTAAACTTGCTGAGTTACAATTTAAGTTAGATAAATTATACATTTATGAAGCAAGAGGGGCTTATATTCGCTCTAGAAGAAAGTGGTTGGAAGAAGGAGAGCAAAATTCAAGCTATTTCTTAAAACTGGAAAAGCAACATTGTAAAACTAACGGAATAACTAGGCTTAAAATGAATGACACAGTGACACAGGATCCACGGGAGATCTCCATTCTCTGCGAAAAGTTCTACAGTAATCTTTATGAATCTAAATCGTCAGATTTAGCTCTTAGAGTTTTTTGAAAATTTGAATAATAAAAAAACTGGAGATTAATTGCGATTCTCCAATTTCTGAAAAAGATGTTGAAGAGGCTATAAAAAGTCTTAAACTAGACAAATCTCCGGGGACAGATGGTTTGACTTCCGAGTTTTATAAGCAATTCTCTAAGAAACTGTCTCCTTTCCTATATAGTTTACATGGAGAGTATTAATAATGGAAGTCCCCCTTCCACTATGACCCAGGGCTTGATTAACCTTATTCCCAAACCTCAGAAAGACACTTTGAATCTTGATAACTGGCGCCCAATTTCCCTTCTGAACTGCGATTATAAAATAATAGCAATTTGTCAAGCCAAAAGAATCAAAAAAGCTCTTATTGACATAATAGATGAAACACAGTCTGGTTTTATGGCTGGGAGACATATAACCAATAATATAAGACTGGTGCTTGATATTATTGACTACTCGGAATTGGTTGATGACAATGGTTTCATACTTTGCCTTGACTTTTACAAGGCATTCGATTCTGTTGAATATTCTTTTCTTTTTAAAGCCCTGGAAACATTTGGATTTGGCGATTTTTTCATTAAATCTATTAGAACTCTATATGCTAATGGAAATGCCTCCATCAAACTACCGTACGGTACATCCAAAAGATTGGATGTAAGTAGGGGTATTCATCAGGAATGTCCCATCTCCCCATACCTATTTCTGCTGGCCATGCAACTTCTTTCAGACCATATCAAACATAATGGAATTATGGGTATATCCATTGCTAATAGAATTGTTACCATAATCCAGTTAGCCGATGACACCACGTTGTTTCTAAAAAATAAAGCCCAGATTGGGGAATCTAACAAAGTGATTGGATCATTTTCCAAGGCCTCTGGTCTTTGTCTTAATGTTGCCAAATGTGAATTACTATCAATTAAAAGCTGTTCAGACGTCATGATTTATGACATCCCTGTCAAAAGTAAAATTAAATATCTTGGTATTATAATTGACAAGGACCAGAATACTCATGTGAAAGAACTTCAATCCAGAGGTTTAAACAGAGGTTTAATATGTGGCTGCAAAGAGATCTTTCTCTTGTAGGGAGATCCCTAGCAGCCAAAGTGGAAGGCCTATCTAGAGTAATCTATTCTGCGTTAGCATTAAATGTCCCTAATGATCTTTGCACAAAAATAGACAAGCTCATATTCAATTTCATTTGGAAAAATAAATCCCATTATATAAAGAAGCAAGTGATGATGAATAAGATGCATTCAGGTGGCCTTGGTGGATTGGATTTCTCCTCTCTAAATGCTACATTCAAAGTGAAATGGATCAAACAATACTTAAAAAACACTACATCCATATGGAATTTTATCCCTACACATATCTTTAATTCCCTTGGGAGGTCAACACTTTTTACTCCGTTGTAATTATGATGTCACAAAAATCCCACTTAAGTTATCACACTATCACAAACAAATCTTACTATGCTGGTCCTTAATCTATAACATAACTTCTCTCCGCACAAGTATTTTATATGGAATAATAAAGACCTAAGATTCAAAAACAAAACGCTGATGAATAAGAGTTGGTTTGACAGAGGTATTTTGCTTGTTAGTCAAGTGTTCAATAATGATAGTGAATTATTTACTTATAAAACATTTATTTCTGAATATGTGTTTCCTGTAACCCCACGAGACTATGCTGTTATATTCGATGCAATTCCAAACGGTATCAGAACACTATTGTCATCTGCTCCAAAAGGAAAAGATTGCATCATTCCTCTGTTGGGTAATGAAAATCTATTTATTGAAGCAAGCTGTCCTCTAATTAGTGACAAAGCTAATAACCAATGTATTAGGAACATAATACAAAGGGATATTGTCTCATTTCCCCTGGCAGTTTTTAATTGGAATAACATATTTGAGGATATAAAGTGGAAATGGACTTGGTAATAAAAATATATTTTAACCAATAAAGTAAAGGAGACTTCTTTTAAACTTATACACAGATGCTATCCAGTTAAAATGAAATTTGCTAAATTTAAATTGGACTTGGATTTTCCTTGTTCATTCTGCAGAAGGGAAGATGAGACATTAACACACCTTTTCTGGGATTGTTCATATACTCTGTAATTTTTTTAATCAGTCCAAAAGAACTTTCATAAAAAATTTTATTTTGTGTTTCTAGTGTGAAAATTTTGGATAAAAATGCCTTGTATATTGTCAACCTTCTCTTATTATTAAGTAAACATTACGTCCACACCAGCAAATCAGAAGCCAAATGTTTTAGTCTTTTAGTCTAAATTTTGATTCTTATTTAAATACACTAAAAAAATCTAATCACCCCAAAGCTGTAAAAACTTCAAGCATGTGCCACTCTGTGTTACATGAATGTTAAATCCCCAAGTCTGTTATATATTTTTCTTATTTGTTTTTATTTTTTGCTTTTACATAACATTAATGGCATTTGGCAGATGCTCTTATCCAGAGCGACGTACGAAACTGCATACCCATAACCAGGGATAAGTGCGCTGAAAGAACCTAGAGGGAAGTACAATTACAATTTTTATAAAACAGACAAATAAACAAACAAACAACGCAAAAGTGACAACTATCCAAACACTGCTTACCTAGCAAACTAAAAATACCGATACACAAAGTAAATCACAGAAAGACAACAATTAAGGTTCACAGGGAGGTAGGGAGGGACGGGGAGAGGTGCTGCTTGAAGAGGTGCGTCTTCAGTTTGCGCTTGAAGGTGGGGAGAGATTCTATAGTTCTGACCTCAACGGGGAGTTCATTCCACCACCGTGGAGCCAGAACAGACAGTAGTCGTGAGCGTGAGGTGGAGGTTCGGAGAGGGGGAGGTGTGGCCTGTGGAGGCTGAACGAAGAGGTCTGGCAGGGGTGTAGGGTCTGATGATTTTTTGTAGGTAAGCTGGGGAAGACCCCTTAACTGCTTGGAAGGCTAGCACCAATGTTTTGAATTTGATGCGAGCCATGACAGGCATCCAGTGGAGGGAAGTAAGCAGGGGGGTGACGTGTGAGTATTTGGGAAGGTTGAAGACGAGCTGCTGCATTCTGGATAAGTTGGAGGGGTCTGATGCCGGACGCTAGAAGGCCAGCCAAGAGGGAATTGCAGTAGTCCAGGTGGGACAGAACCATCGCTTGGACCAGGAGCTGGGTCGAGTAGGGGGTGAGAAAGGGGTGGATTCTCTGTATGTTGTATAGGAAGAACCTGCATGACCGGGTCACCGCCGTAATGTTCTCGGAGAGGGACAGTCTGCTGTCCATCACCACGCCAAGGTTCCTTGCACTGGGTAATGGCGTGAGTGTGGTATCCCCGAGGGAAATGGAGAGATCCAGATGGGGAGAGGTATTAGCAGGGATGAATATAATTTCAGTCTTACCTGGGTTGAGCTTTTGATGGTGGTTGTCCATCCAGCTCTGGATGTCACTCAGGCAAGCAGAGATACGGGCTGAAACCTGTGTATCAGCTAAGGAAGAAAGTTGAGTAGAAGCGGCTCGTTCCATGGTTTTAGAAAGAAAAGGAAGAGATACCGGGCGGTAGTTCTGGATGATGTAGGGATCCAGAGTAGGCTTTTTTTTAGCAGTGATGTGGGCCCTCTTGGAGGATGCTGAAAAACAGCCAGAAGACAGGGAGGAGTTGACAAGGGAGGTGACAATTGGGAGAATGTCAGGTGTGATAGTCTGGAGAAGAAAAGAGGGGATAGGGTCAAGGGCAGAGGTTGAAGGGCGGTGGGAGAGCAGGAGTTGAGAGACATCAGAGTCTATAAAAGGGGAGAAAGTGAAAAAGGAAGGGATGGGCCTAGAGGGGGGGGGGGAGGGCACAGACCTCTAACCTCTGCTGTTCAAAATGGCAATTACAAATCAAACTTTACAGCGTCTAGTGGACGGTCCACAGCGATACCAGCACACTTGGTTAAAATTATGCACTTAAGTGACTAGGACAACTTTCGCGAGTCTAATATACGCTAGTGTCGCTCTGACACGCCTATTTAAATCGCCTACAATCGCTCACAAGCAATATCAAATCAAAGCTAATTTACTGACAAATTCCAGAGCTATTTAAAACAAACGTTTAATCACTTGACAGTTATGCAACCAGTATAAGTGATTAACACAGCAATAGAAACAAGCTAGCTCAAGCCCTAACCTCTGCTGTTCAAAATAGCAATTTAAAATCAAACTTTACATAGTCTAGTGGACAGTCGATACCAGCACACCTGGTTAAAATTATGCACCTAATAATGACTAGGACAACTTTCGCGAGTCTGATATACACTACCTTCGCTCTGACATGCATATTTAAATCGCCTACAATCGCTCACAAGCAATATCAAATCAAAGCTAATCTATTGACAAATTCCAGAGCTATTTAAAACAAACGTTCAATCACTTCACAGGTATGCAACCAGTATAAGTGATTAACACAACAATAGAAACACGCTTGCTCAAGTCCTAACCTCTGCTGTTCAAAATGGCAATTACAAATCAAACTTTACAGCGTCTAGTGGACAGTCCGCAGCGATACCAGCACACCTGGTTAAAATTATGCACTTAATGACTAGGACAACTTTCGCGAGTCTTATAGCCGCTAGCGTCGCTCCGACACGCCTAGTTAAATCGCCTACAATCGCTCACAAGCAATATCAAATCAAAGCTAATCTATTGACAAATTCCAGAGTTATTTAAAACAAACTTTCAATCACTTGACAGGTATGAAACCAGTATAAGTGATTAACACAGCAATAGAAACAAGCTAGCTCAAGTCCTAACCTCTACTGTTCAAAATGGCAATTACAAATCAAACTTCACAGCGTCTAGTGGACGGTCCGCAGCGATACCAGCACACCTGGTTAAAATTCTGCACTTAATGACTCGGACAACTTTCGCGAATCTAATAGACGCTAGCGTCGCTCTGACACGCCTACTTAAATAGCCTACAATCGCTCACAAGCAATATCAAATCAAAGCTAATCTACTGACAAATTCCAGAGCTATTTAAAACAAATGTTTAATCACTTGACAGGTATGCAACCAGTATAAGTGATTAACACAGCAATAGAAAAGAGCTAGCTCAAGCCCTAACCTCTGCTGTTCAAAATAGCAATTTCAAATCAAACTTTACATAGTCTAGTGGACAGTCGATACCAGCACACCTGGTTAAAATTATGCACCTAATAATGACTAGGACAACTTTCGCGAGTCTGATATACACTACCTTCGCTCTGACATGCATATTTAAATCGCCTACAATCGCTCACAAGCAATATCAAATCAAAGCTAATCTATCGACAAATTCCAGAGCTATTTAAAACAAACGTTCAATCACTTCACAGGTATGCAACCAGTATAAGTGATTAACACAGCAATAGAAACAAGCTAGCTCAAGCCCTAACCTCTGCTGTTCAAAATAGCAATTTCAAATCAAACTTTACATAGTCTAGTGGACAGTCGATACCAGCACACCTGGTTAAAATTATGCACCTAATAATGACTAGGACAACTTTCGCGAGTCTGATATACACTACCTTCGCTCTGACATGCATATTTAAATCGCCTACAATCGCTCACAAGCAATATCAAATCAAAGCTAATCTATTGACAAATTCCAGAGTTATTTAAAACAAACTTTCAATCACTTGACAGGTATGAAACCAGTATAAGTGATTAACACAGCAATAGAAACAAGCTAGCTCAAGTCCTAACCTCTACTGTTCAAAATGGCAATTACAAATCAAACTTCACAGCGTCTAGTGGACGGTCCGCAGCGATACCAGCACACCTGGTTAAAATTCTGCACTTAATGACTCGGACAACTTTCGCGAATCTAATATACGCTAGCGTCGCTCTGACACGCCTACTTAAATAGCCTACAATCGCTCACAAGCAATATCAAATCAAAGCTAATCTACTGACAAATTCCAGAGCTATTTAAAACAAATGTTTAATCACTTGACAGGTATGCAACCAGTATAAGTGATTAACACAGCAATAGAAAAGAGCTAGCTCAAGCCCTAACCTCTGCTGTTCAAAATAGCAATTTCAAATCAAACTTTACATAGTCTAGTGGACAGTCGATACCAGCACACCTGGTTAAAATTATGCACCTAATAATGACTAGGACAACTTTCGCGAGTCTGATATACACTACCTTCGCTCTGACATGCATATTTAAATCGCCTACAATCGCTCACAAGCAATATCAAATCAAAGCTAATCTATCGACAAATTCCAGAGCTATTTAAAATAAACGTTCAATCACTTCACAGGTATGCAACCAGTATAAGTGATTAACACAACAATAGAAACACGCTTGCTCAAGTCCTAACCTCTGCTGTTCAAAATGGCAATTACAAATCAAACTTTACAGCGTCTAGTGGACAGTCCGCAGCGATACCAGCACACCTGGTTAAAATTATGCACTTAATGACTAGGACAACTTTCGCGAGTCTTATAGCCGCTAGCGTCGCTCCGACACGCCTAGTTAAATCGCCTACAATCGCTCACAAGCAATATCAAATCAAAGCTAATCTATTGGCAAATTCCAGAGTTATTTAAAACAAACTTTCAATCACTTGACAGGTATGAAACCAGTATAAGTGATTAACACAGCAATAGAAACAAGCTAGCTCAAGCCCTAACCTCTGCTGTTCAAAATAGCAATTACAAATCAAACTTTACAGTGTCTAGTGGAGAGTCCGCAGCGATACCAGCACACCTGGTTAAAATTATGCAGTTAATAATCACTAGGACAACTTTCGCGAGTCTTATAGACGCTAGCGTCGCTCTCACACGCCTGTTTAAATCGCCTACAATCGCTCACAAGCAATATCAAATCAAAGCTAATCTATTGACAAATTCCAGAGCTATTTAAAACAAACGTTCAATCACTTGACAGGTATGCAACCAGTATAAGTGATTAACACTTAATAATGACTCGGACAACTATCGCGAATCTAATATACGCTAGCGGTGCTCTGACACGCCTACTTAAATAGCCTACAATCGCTCACAAGCAATATCAAATCAAAGCTAATCTATTGACAAATTCCAGAGTTATTTAAAACAAACTTTCAATCACTTGACAGGTATGAAACCAGTATAAGTGATTAACACAGCAATAGAAAAGAGCTAGCTCAAGCCCTAACCTCTGCTGTTCAAAATAGCAATTTCAAATCAAACTTTACATAGTCTAGTGGACAGTCGATACCAGCACACCTGGTTAAAATTATGCACCTAATAATGACTAGGACAACTTTCGCGAGTCTGATATACACTACCTTCGCTCTGACATGCATATTTAAATCGCCTACAATCGCTCACAAGCAATATCAAATCAAAGCTAATCTATTGACAAATTCCAGAGCTATTTAAAACAAACGTTCAATCACTTCACAGGTATGCAACCAGTATAAGTGATTAACACAACAATAGAAACACGCTTGCTCAAGTCCTAACCTCTGCTGTTCAAAATGGCAATTACAAATCAAACTTTACAGCGTCTAGTGGACAGTCCGCAGCGATACCAGCACACCTGGTTAAAATTATGCACTTAATGACTAGGACAACTTTCGCGAGTCT
Source organism: Conger conger (assembly GCF_963514075.1). Lineage (NCBI taxonomy): Eukaryota > Metazoa > Chordata > Actinopteri > Anguilliformes > Congridae > Conger > Conger conger. The sequence goes on along the minus strand of NC_083761.1, from coordinate 30,853,667 downwards.
TATAGCCGCTAGCGTCGCTCCGACACGCCTAGTTAAATCGCCTACAATCGCTCACAAGCAATATCAAATCAAAGCTAATCTATTGACAAATTCCAGAGCTATTTAAAACAAACGTTCAATCACTTGACAGGTATGCATCCAGTATAAGTGATTAACACAGCAATAGAAACAAGCTAGCTCAAGCCCTAACCTCTGCTGTTCAAAATGGCAATTACAAATCAAACTTTACAGCGTCTAGTGGACAGTCCGCAGTGATACCAGCACACCTGGTTAAAATTATGCACTTAATGACTAGGACAACTTTCGCGAGTCTTATAGCCGCTAGCGTCGCTCCGACACGCCTAGTTAAATTGCCTACAATCGCTCACAAGCAATATCAAATCAAAGCTAATCTATTGACAAATTCCAGAGCTATTTAAAACAAACGTTCAATCACTTGACAGGTATGCATCCAGTATAAGTGATTAACACAGCAATAGAAACAAGCTAGCTCAAGCCCTAACCTCTGCTGTTCAAAATGGCAATTACAAATCAAACTTTACAGCGTCTAGTGGACAGTCCGCAGTGATACCAGCACACCTGGTTAAAATTATGCACTTAATGACTAGGACAACTTTCGCGAGTCTTATAGCCGCTAGCGTCGCTCCGACACGCCTAGTTAAATCGCCTACAATCGCTCACAAGCAATATCAAATCAAAGCTAATCTATTGACAAATTCCAGAGTTATTTAAAACAAACGTTCAATCACTTGACAGGTATGCATCCAGTATAAGTGATTAACACAGCAATAGAAACAAGCTAGCTCAAGCCCTAACCTCTGCTGTTCAAAATAGCAATTACAAATCAAACTTTACAGTGTCTAGTGGAGAGTCCGCAGCGATACCAGCACACCTGGTTAAAATTATGCAGTTAATAATCACTAGGACAACTTTCGCGAGTCTTATAGACGCTAGCGGCGCTCTCACACGCCTATTTAAATCGCCTACAATCGCTCACAAGCAATATCAAATCAAAGCTAATCTATTGACAAATTCCAGAGCTATTTAAAACAAACGTTCAATCACTTGACAGGTATGCAACCAGTATAAGTGATTAACACTTAATAATGACTCGGACAACTATCGCGAATCTAATATACGCTAGCGGTGCTCTGACACGCCTACTTAAATAGCCTACAATCGCTCACAAGCAATATCAAATCAAAGCTAATCTACTGACAAATTCCAGAGCTATTTAAAACAAACTTTTAATCACTTCACCGGTATGCAACCAGTATAAGTGATTAACACAGCAATTGAAACAAGCTAGCTCAAGCCCTAACCTTTGCTTTTCAAAATAGCAATTTTAAATCAAACTTTACAGCATCTAGTGGACGGTCCGCAGCGATACCAGCACACCTGGTTAAAATTATGCACTTAATAATGAGTAGGACAACTTTCGCGAGTCTAATATACGCTAGCGTCGCTCTGACACGCCTACTTAAAACGCCTACAATCGCTCACAAGCAATATCAAATCAAAGCTAAATCTATTGACAAATTCCAGAGCTATTTCAAACAAACGTTCAATCACTTGACAGGTATGCAACCAGTGTTGTATCTTAATGGGTTACATAGTTAAAGTTCATTGCTAGATGTTTGAATTATTATTATTTACAGTTAAAAAGAACAAGCAGAAAAGATGCATTTAATTTTCATTATGATGTATTGATAATTGACATGTATGTGTTTGTATCGGTTAATCAAGGGTTAACCAAAAATACCGATAATGCCTTGCGTCGAAAACAGGAAATAAGAAGTTTGTTTTGAGAGTTGATAACACATGTTAAGTGAAGCTCAAGTAGCTAGCCTAGTCCATTGTTCATTCTTTTTGTAATGTTTCTCCCGAAATTTGAGATAAAGGAGTTTCATTTCATATCCGTCGTCCTGCCATTATTTGAAGGTAGTTATTCTACATTTTTTGGTGCCGAAACCCGGGATTATGAGCCTGTTGGATCAGAATGAAGACGCAGCTGCGGCTGCTAGAATGGTTGAAGATGAAAGTCGGATTGAAGTGGTAAGAATGAGACGAAAGCGGAGTACCATCAGAGGTGCTACTACACGAGCTCTGAATCAGATTGACTCGGAAATGGGCAATACAAGTCCGGATATCGATAACTTGAGCGCATTATTGGAAATGCTACGTGCTAAGGAGGACAGTTTGTGTGAACTCGATCGTGGAATAGAACGGCTGACTACGTTGGATGACTTGGAAAGCGAGATTGAAATCGCGGAGGAATACATGGAGCGCATCATCATGATGAGGAGCTGTGTACAGCGCATGATAAAGAACAAAGAGCCAGCGCCGCGGAGGGTGAGTGATGCTAACTCAGCTGTCTCATCAGCACAGAGACATTCAGTAAAGCTACCATGGTTGACTATTGACAAATATAATGGAGATGTCAGTATGTGGCAGGAATTTTGGAGCCAGTATGAGACAGCTATTCACAAGAATGATGCCCTGTGCAACCGAGAGAAGTTCACTTACCTGAAAACCTATCTTACCGGACCAGCTGCAAAGGCAGTAGCAGGACTGATGATAACAGATCACAATTATGGAAGTGCAATCACTTTACTACAAAGTAGATTTGGAAGGAAAGATCTAGTGATCAGTGCTCACATGTCAAAGCTACTGAACCTAACTCCTGTGAAGAGATCCTCTGATGTGAATGCATTGAGACAACTATATGATGAATGTGAGATTCAGATTAGGAGCTTGGAGTCACTGGGTGTAGTGTCAGAAACCTATGGAAGCCTACTATGCCCAATCTTACTACAGATGATTCCAGATGACATTGCTCTTGAATATAGTCATCAGAGGGGAGTAGATGATGAGTGGAAGGTTTCTGAGATAATTGGATTCTTACAGAAGGAGGTTCAGAGCAGGGAAAGAGCACTGCAGATGACAAAATCACCTAACCAACAGAAGGCTGAGAGCAAGCCATGGAAGCAGTCATGCTCATTCAATGAAGTGAAAACAAAAAGACCCAGCATGCAATCTGCTGCTGCACTGCACACAACCAGCCAGAAGACACACAACTGTTTATTCTGTGACATTACAGACCATAAACCAGAACATTGCCCAGACCACAACGTTGCTGAACGCAAAGACAAACTATGGGGAGATGCTTTGTGTGTTTAGGACGGAAACATATTGCAAGGTTCTGTAAAGTGAAGGATGTGTCATGTGCAACATGTGGAAGGAGACATCACATTGCTGTGTGCACCGGCAAGAGAAGTGAGGAGCAGCCTCACACTGTTTCTGAAGATGTTGTTTCCTCAGTCATTCCATACTCAGCGAAGATGAAACCGGATGGACAGAACACTGTGCTGCTACAAACTGCTAAAGCATGGGTGAAAGGCCCATCGGGCAGGAAGATAGCTCGCTGCTTACTAGATGGAGGCAGTCAGAGGAGCTTCATCCATGAAAACCTTGTGAAGAGCCTGAAGTTACCATTAATCAGACAAGAGGCACTTACCCTTCACACGTTTGGTTCCTCTGTCCCTACAGTGTCACGACGCAACACAGTGAAACTCATCTTGGAGAATGTCTGGGACCCATAGCAGAGAATTGAAATAGAGGCTATAGAAACCCCGCAGGTGTGCTCAGCGGTGATGAAGGTTCCTGGTGACCACATTCAACATGAGCTCAAGAGAAAGGGACTGCAGCTAGCAGACTTCCCAGGAAATGATGATGATCCTGAGGAGCTCTCTGTCCTGATAGGAGCAGACTACTACTGGAAAATAGTATCAGGCAGAGTGGAGAGACTGACAGAGACTTTGGTTGCTTTGGAGAGCACCTTTGGATGGTCTGTTCAGGGACCAGTGTCCATGTCTAGTGTCGCCGAGGCAACATGCATGTTCATCCCACTTGATGAAGACACACTTGTCTCCAAACAACTGAATGCATTCTGGGAAATTGAGTCTCTGGGTATCACAAGTGAGAAAGAACAGAACCCAGCAGAAGAGGCTCTACAGATGTTCGAGAGAACAACAACCTTCAAAGATGGGCGATACCATGTGGAGTTGCCATGGAAACCAGAAGGAGCAGAACTCAAAAACAACTACAGAATCGCCAAGAAAAGGTTTGAAGGTCTGAAGAGAAGACTGAGGAAAGATGTTACATTGTACAGCAGATACAATGAAGTAGTGGAGGACTACTTACAGCAGGATATAGCAGAGGACGTGCCAAAGGACAACAAAGGTGCAGACAACGTGAAATACTACTTACCTCACCACGCAGTACTCCGAGAGGACAAGGTGACAACAAAATTGAGAGTGGTGTTTGACGCTTCGTCCCAGGAAGATGGCTGTCCATCCCTCAACGACTGTTTACTCACAGGACCGAACCTGAATCCAGATATCCTCAACGTCCTGATTAAGTTCAGACAACATGAGATCGCCTTCATGGCAGACATCCAGAAGGCTTTCCTGCAGATAGCCCTAGTAGATAGGGACAGAGATGCCATGAGATTCCTGTGGCTCACAGGCCCACCAAAGGAAGAAAGAGATGAAGAGCCGTGAGTGCTGAGGATGACAAGAGTGGTGTTTGGAGCGTCCCCAAGTCCATTCTTGCTCACTGCTACAATCAGGAAACACCTGAAACTATATGAATTGGAACAACCACAAGTTGTAGAGATGTTGAGAGAGTCTCTATGTAGATGATTTCATTGCAAGTTCACGCAATGTTGAAGAGGCTTACCATGTGACAACCACTGCTAAGCAAATGCTGTCGACCGCAGGCATGGACCTCTGTAAGTGGATGACTAACTCTCCTGAGCTGAAGAAGAAATGGGAGGAGAGCACAACCGACCACAAGTTGGCGCCAGAGACACACGGAGCAGTGCTGAAGGTGTTAGGCTTAGTATGGAGACCAGAGACGGATGACTTCACGTTTGACCTCAGGCCGCTAGTGAGCATCCTAAAGCAGAAGGAGAACACAAAGAGAAGCGTTCTGCAATCCTCTGCACGCATCTATGACCCTCTGGGTTTCCTGACTCCCTTCACTGTCAGGATCAAGTGCCTGTTTCAAGTAATGTGGGAGAAAGGACTCTCCTGGGATGAGGAGCTACCACCCGATCTGACTCGAGAATGGCAACAGTGGTGTTTAGAACTAAACCAGCTACACCAGCTCGCCATACCAAGGTGGTACCGAACAGACATGCAGCCACGAAACAGCCACGCCCTGAAACTACATGTGTTCTGTGACGCCAGTGAAAAGGCTTACAGTGCTGTAGCTTACCTGAAAGGTGAAACACAAGACGGAGAACCCACAACGAGCTTAGTCGCGTCCAAGTCCAGGGTAGCCCCTCTAAAAAAGATGACGTTGCCACGCCTGGAGCTCATGGGAGCTGTGATTGGAGCGAGACTAGCAAACAACCTGATGACCACTCTGAAAATAGAAAAGAAACAGATAAGAATGTGGACAGACTCTATGATTACGCTGCAGTGGATTTGCAGCCCAGCTAAAAAATGGAAACAGTTTGTCGCAAACAGAGTGACCGAGATCCAGTCGTTGACCAACCCAGAGTCATCTTCACACATCGCAGGGAAAGAAAATCCAGCTGACCTCCCTACCAGAGGACTGACGGTTGAAAAACTGACACAGAGCCAGCTGTGGTGGAACGGACCCAGTGTTTTGATATTGCCCGATCAATCAGAGGAGACTGATGAAGACTATGTTCCAGAAGAGGTGAATACCGAACTCAAGTCCAGTCAACAGGTTGTCGAGGACCCGGCCCTAGGCCCCCCTGATGAGAGATTGACGGGGGATGGGTTAGAAAGGAATGCATTGTTAACCCCTCGCACACGCCATCGAGGTGGTAGTAAGAACGCCCGTAAGAAGAAAAATATGTGGTTCAGAGAATGAGCAGCCATACTTGTCAGTAGAGGAGTCTGAAGTCGGGGGACTTAGATTTAGGGTTTTCAGGAGCAAGGTTAAAGTTCTGACTGAGAATACCCCAACCCTACAGGGGAGGGGCACAATGCCTGGCTAAAGAAAAACAAAAATAAGGAAAACGGAAGGGATGTCAATACCGAAAGAAAATTAATGATTAATGGCGGATGATTTACACTCAGCTATTGGCTGGATGTCCTTTGTAGATCCCTTAAGGCGCCGCGGAGAGGGGCACCTGAAGAGTGTGTTGAGATGGTGGCAGGCTTTAACGTCTGGCTTGCATGAGATCAAAGTTTGGAGGAAGTCAAGGAGAGATTATGAAACTGACACAGACACCAGTGATGAATAGGTTCATTAAAAACAACATAAGGGCTAGTGTTTTTCCACTCATATATTAAGATGGTGGAAATTCCCAAACCAGAGGGGCCCATGAAATAAAATATTGGGGACAGTTCTTTTGAGGTATGAGAAAATGACAATTGGAAAAACAGAAATAATTAATATGATCATTAAAAAACAGGTTATATAAAAGATAAATGTCTTCCCGCTTGACATAATGGGGGCATTTCTTATCAAAAAAGGTACACTTTTGTATGCAAAAAAGATATATAAGGAATAAGCTTTTAGACCTTAGAGCAGGATCCCAGAATTTGGCTTCAGAAGATATCTACGAGCTGTTGAAGAGAGAGCAACGCAAGACAGTCAAGCTGGAGTGGCGCGCTCCCTCTGCGCGCCACTCCAGGATATGGATATGGAGAGAGGAGTGACGTACGCGGTGCGGACTCAGGTGAAGAAAGAGCCACGCAGAACAATTATAACAAAGTGGTAGTTTATAATCTATATTACTTGTAGAAGTAGGAAAAGTAACATATTATAAGTTTACTTTTATATATCTTTTATTTCTTATTAGGATACTATATAAAGTAGAAAAATGTAGAGAAATTATCATATTTAGATAAATATAATATTATAGGAATAGTTTCTTTTTAAACGTCAAGAAGGGGGAGCTATAGGATAAGGCTAAGGCCAAAGAGGATGGATATAGGTATATCCATAGGTATATATATAAGAGGGGTATATGTAACTTGCATGTGATTAGCAAACTGCAAAAGATGATATGTACACTGTAATCTGTACAACTCTATTCTTTTGATTGATTATAATAAAGTATATCTTACTATAATCATATGTGATAAAGATTCTTTAGAGGAATACATTGAATACAGGACATCGATTACCAGATTTGCATCACACCCTTCACTTCGAGACTGGGCTGGAAGTTCAGTAGAACTTACCAGGGCTCCAGGACGTTCGGAGTACTTGAGTTCGTCCCCGAGACACCTCATTGTGAGGTACTGCTCGTGGGAACGTGAGGTCTGAGCTCGGCAAGGGGTCCGTGGCTCACGACAAGGTCACTGTACAACTCACTACAAATGATACATACCTCACTGAACCAGTGTTGGAGCTAACAAGATACAGCAAATTGAGAAGAGTCTTTAGAGTGACTGCCTGGATAAAGAGATTCATAACAAATGCTCTAACAAAAACAAAGACACAAGGAGAACTGACAGCGGATGAGCTCTTCGAGGCAGAAAGGTACTGGGTCAAAGTAACACAACAACAGAGCTTCAGTCAGGAGATCAAGCTACTGAAGGCAGGAAAGAACCTAAACAATGACTGTAAGATCAAGGAACTCAAACCGTTCTTGGATGAACACGAACTGATCAGTGTGGGAGGAAGACTGCAACAGTCCAACTTCACATTCAGAGAACAGCACCCATGGGTTCTGCCTAGCAAACATAGATACTCAGAAATGCTGATACAGTCCTGTCATGAGAAGGTGATGCATTCAGGAGTAAGAGACACTCTAGTACAAGTCAGAGAGAGATACTGGATTATGCGTGCTAGGCAGCAAGTCAAGAGTGTTGTGGCAAAATGCACAGTCTGCAAGAGATTCAAGGCAAAGGCTGGACGGCAGACCACTGCACCTTTACCAAGAGACCGAATCACTGAATCTCCACCATTCAAAGTCACAGGAGTGGATTTTGCAGGACCACTTTATGTGAAAGCAGATGGTTCTGTAAGGAAGTCATACATTGCACTCTTCACCTGTGCTGTAACCAGAGCAGTGCATTTTCGAGCTGGTCTCAGATCAGTCAACAGAGACATTCCTGTTAGCTCTGAAAAGATTCATCACTAGAAGAGGATTATGCAAGGTAATCTACTCAGACAATACAAGAACCTTCAAGAGAGCTGATCAGGACTTGAAGGAGCTGTGGAAAGCCAGAAAGGATCCCCAACTCTTGGAGTTCTTCTCAGAAAGGGGCATCACCTGGAGGTTCATCGCAGAGCGAGCAGCCTGGTGGGGCGGATTCTGGGAGAGGCTTGTCAGATCAGTAAAAACATGCCTGAAGAAAGTTCTTGGAAGAGCTTCACTCAACTTTGAAGAGATGTGCACAGTCCTGACAGAGGTTGAGGCTATCCTAAACTCTACTTCATTGTGCACGAATGTCAGAGGCCTAGACGAGCCACATCCACTGACCCCAGCACACTTCCTGGTGGGCAAACGACTCACATTGCTACCACCCAAGCCATTTCCGGCTGACACACAGCATCCAACTTCCAAAAGGGAAGAGATCACCTGTAGATGGAAGTACAGACAGAGACTAACAACCAGCTTCTGGAATAGCTGGCGTAAGGATTACCTACTGGACTTGAAATGAGCACATCGCTGTGACACACCGCCATCCACCCCACTGAAAGTGGGTGACGTTGTACTCATTGGAGAAGACACATCCAGACAAACCTGGAAACTGGGAAGAATCAAAGAACTGTTTCCAGGCCGAGATGGTCTTGTTAGATCGTGCTCAGTTCGCACTACCTCAGGGACTTTGTTGAGGAGGCCTATTCAGTTGCTGTACTGTTTGGAGATTTAGATGAACAAAGTAGTTCATCGGGGGGAGAGTGTTGCAACTTAATGGGTTACATAGTTAAGGTTAATTGCTGGATGTTTGAATTATTATTATTTACAGTTAAAAAGAACAAGCAGAAAAGATCCATTTAAATTTCATTATGATTTATTGATAATTGACATGTATGTGTTTGTATCGGTTAATTAAGGGTTAACCAAAAATACCGATAATGCCTTGCGTCGAAAACAGGAAATAAGAAGTTTGTTTTGAGAGTTGATAACACATGTTAAGTGAAGCTCAGGTAGCTAGCCTAGTCCATTGTTCATTCTTTTTGTAATGTTTATCTCCCGAAATTTGAGATGAAGAAGTTTCATTTCATATCCGTCGTCCTGCCATTATTTGAAGGTAGTTATTCTACAACCAGTTTAAGTGATTAACACAGCAAAGAAACAAGCTAGCTCAATTCCTAACCTCTGCTGTTCAAAGTGCCAATTACAAATCAAACTTTACAGCGTCTAGTGGACAGTCCGCAGCGAAAATTATGCACTTAATAATGACTAGGACAACTTTCGCGAGTCTCATATACGCTAGCGTCACTCTGACACGCCTACTTAAATAGCCTACAATCGCTCACAAGCAATATCAAATCAAAGCTAATCTATTGACAAATTCCAGAGCTATTTAAAACAAACGTTCAATCACTTGACAGGTATTCAACCAGTATAAGTGATTAACACAGCAACAGAAACACGCTAGCTCAAGTCCTAACCTCTGCTGTTCAAAATGGCAATTACAAATCAAACTTTACAGTGTCTAGTGGACAGTCCGCAGCGATACCAGCACACCTGGTTAAAATTATGCAGTTAATAATGACTAGGACAACTTTCGCGAGTCTTATAGACGGTAGCGTCGCTAAGACACGCCTATTTAAATCGCCTACAATCGCTCACAAGAAATATCAAATCAAAGCTAATCTATTGACAAATTCCAGAGCTACTTAAAACAAACGTTCAATCACTTGACAGGTATGCAACCAGTATAAGTGATTAACACAGCAATACAAACAAGCTAGCTCAAGTCCTAACCTCTGCTGTTCAACGTGGCAATTACAAATCAAACTTTACAGCGTCTAGTGGATGGTCCGCAGCAATACCAGCACACCTGGTTAAAATTATGCACTTAATAATGACTAGGACAACTTTAGCGAGTCTTATAGACGGTAGCGTCGCTAAGACACGCCTATTTAAATCGCCTACAATCGCTCACAAGAAATATCAAATCAAAGCTAATCTATTGACAAATTCCAGAGTTATTTAAAACAAGCGTTCAATCACTTGACAGGTATGCAACCAGTATAAGTGATTAACACAGCAATAGAAACAAGCCAGCTCAAGTCCTAACCTCTGCTGTTCAAAATGGCAATTACAAATCAAACTTTACAGCGTCTAGTGGACTGTGTGCAGCGATACCAGCACACCTGGTTAAATTTATGCACTTAATAATGACTAGGACAATTTTCCCGAGTCTGATATACGCTAGCGTCGCTCTGACACACCTAGTTAAATCACCTACAATCGCCCACAAGCAATATCAAATCAAAGCTAATCTATTGACAAATTCCAGAGCTATTTAAAACAAACGTTCAATCACTTGACAGGTAGGCAACCAGTATAAGTGATTAACACAACAATACAAACACGCTTGCTCAAGTCCGAACCTCTGCTGTTCAAAATGGCTATTACAAATCAAACTTTACAGCGTCTAGTGGACAGTGCGCAGCGATACCAGCACACCTGGTTAAATTCATGCACTTAATAATGACTAGGACAACTTTCGCGAGTCTCATATACGCTAGCGTCACTCTGACACGCCTACTTAAATAGCCTACAATCGCTCACAAGCAATATCAAATCAAAGCTAATCTATTGACAAATTCCAGAGCTATTTAAAACAAACGTTCAATCACTTGACAGGTATGCAACCAGTATAAGTGATTAACACAGCAACAGAAACACGCTAGCTCAAGTCCTAACCTCTGCTGTTCAAAATGGCAATTACAAATCAAACTTTACAGCATCTAGTGGACAGTCCGCAGCGATACCAGCACACCTGGTTAAAATTATGCATTTAATAATGACTCGGTCAACTTTCGCGAATCTAATATACGCTAGCGTCGCTCTGACACGCCTATTTAAATTGCCTACAATCGCTCACAAGCAATATCAAATCAAAGCTAATCTATTGACAAATTCCAGAGCTATTTAAAACAAACGTTCAATCACTTGACAGGTAAGCAACCAGTATAAGTGATTAACACAGCAATAGAAACACGCTAGCTCAAGTCCTAACCTCTGCCGTTCAAAATGGCAATTTCAAATCAAACTTTACAGCGTCTAGTGGACAGTCCGCAGCGATACCAGCACACCTGGTTAAAATTATGCACTTAATAATGACTAGGACAACTTTCGCGAGTCTTATAGACGCTAGCATCGCTCTCACACGCCTATTTAAATCGCCTACAATCGCTCACAAGCAATATCAAATCAAAGCTAATCTATTGACAAATTCCAGAGCTATTTAAAACATACTGGTTGCATACCTGTGAAGTGATTAAAAGTTTAAGTGATTAACACAGCAATAGAAACAAGCTAACTCAAGCCCTAACCTCTGCTGTTCAAAATAGCAATTACAAATCAAACTTTACAGTGTCTAGTGGAGAGTCCGCAGCGATACCAGCACACCTGGTTTAAATTATTCACTTAATAATGACTAGGACAACTTTTGCGAGTCTGATATACGCTAGCGTCGCTCTGACACACCTACTTAAATCGCCCACAATCACTCACAAGCAATATCAAATCAAAGCTAATCTACTGACAAATTCCAGAGCTATTTAAAACAAACGTTTAATCACTTCACAGGTATGCAACCAGTATAAGTGATTAACACAGCAATAGAAACAAGCTAGCTCAAGTCCTAACCTCTGCTGTTCAAAATGGCAATTACAAATCAAACTTTACAGCGTCTAGTGGACTGTGCGCAGCGATACCAGCACACCTGGTTAAAATTATGCACTTAATAATCACTAGGACAACTTTCGCGAGTTTTGTATACGCTAGTGTCGCTCTGACATGCCTATTTAAATCGTATATATCCTGTTATGGTTATATTTGTTGTATATGCATTATTTCCAATAAAAAGAAATACCACCCCTAAAATCTGGTTGGCCACCCCAGTGCCACCCCACACATTGTCAGTCTGTTTTTATGAATATAGTCTTTTCCATTTTGCTGCCACTGTATAAAAGCTTCCAAATATGCGTCAAAAGCCCGCCTGTCAGAAGCGCAAATCTGATTGGCCACCCCATTGGCATGTCATTAGTTGTTTTGCCAGTCAATCCGTTTTTATAAAGGCACAGTTTTTACCATTTGTAAGGCTAGGCTAGAGATTTTGTGCTGCAAAAATCGTGAGAGGACAGCTTCTATGGTGAATTTACTTCTAAGTGAAATTAAGCTTTATTTTGCTCTTGTCAGGATGACAGGTTGAACATTTTGAATCTTATGGTTGAAATATGAATGTTAAGGTTATGGTTATTTAAGTAACCGTCATTAAATAACATCAAACTAGCTAGCTAGCTGACGTTAGCTTGTGTTACTAGGGAGGACAAAGTGGAGCTTTAGAATGTAGACCGTTGTGTGTGCGCGTGAGTTCGCCAACACATTTCTCACAGAAAACGTAATTTGTCCACTTTTTTACTTCGCAGTAGAGGTGATCAAACTTACAATAACTAAGTGCAAGCGTGATCTAATCCTTTACTGGTCTCTGTACGAGGTTAGCATGATGTAGCTAGCATATGTGAATTGCACAAAGCCATACAATTTGCTTTTTAACGGAACTTGGTCATTTGAACAATATAAATAAAAGCATTCGATTACGTCCAACGGTACGAAAATTTCTGTCGCACCGTCCATAAATGGCAAAAGTCCCACCATAGGTGTAGTGGCACTCTGTTCACCTTTTCCTTTCCTCAAATGTACCGCTTGTTGGAGTCAGTCTTACAAAACAGTATTCGCCACGCGTACGACGAGACAAGATATCTTTCCTTTTTTTTGTTTAATTAGAAAACATTATAATGTCAAACGTACGGTCAAAAAACTGTGTTGCTTCCAATAGCATCTGACTCAAAAAACTAACCAAAGTTACGATTACGTCATTACAAACGGAAGTACAAAAAATATAGACGTTTTTATCATTTATACATTACTAAATTATGCATTCTAGACCAATATGTATCTTATGCACATTAATGAAATTATCATTACCAAATAATAAATTGTTTTTAGTTAAATTATTATTAATGAACCTTTTCCTCATTGGCTCTTCCATTACCCGGCCCCCAATTGGTTAGACAGGAGGACTAAGCAATTGTCAAACCTAAACATTAAGAGCCAAACTACTTTTAATGTCCATGAACTATCAAAACTTATATTTGTTTCTTGTGATTCTTCCTTTCTTTCATTTTTCTTCTGAAATCTTCTCACTCAATCTTCCCTCCTGGAATTGCTTCTTGCAACAAGCACAGTTTGTTTATAGGCCTTTCCAGAATGCTGGTCTTTGTTTTTGTCTTCGCTCTTCGTACTGTTCCACTGGAATCTGGCAACGTTTCAACTACTCTCCCCATGGGCCAGGAATTGCGAGGGACTGTCCACTAGTAGGACAACATCTCCAGCTGTGAAGTTTCTTCTTGGCCTTGACCATTTCTGGCATTCCTGGAGGAGTGGAAGATACTCATGCGTCCATCTAGTCCAGAATAAGTCCACAAGATTTTGGACTTGCTTCCATCACTTTCTTGTGTACGTGTCGTCTTTGCTGAATATGCCCGGGGGCATGCTGGGTTGAGACGTCAGCAGCAATAAATGATTAGGTGTTAGAGGCTCGAGGTCGTTCGGGTCGTCCAAGACACTTGCGAGCGGCCTGTTGTTGATGATGCTCTCGACCTCACACATTATTTTCTGAATGCAATCGTCATTCACGGCTTGCTCTTTCAATAGAGAATTCAGGATTCTTCTCACTGTTCTAATTTGTCTTTCCCAAACCCCGCCCTGGTGGGAAGCAGCTGGGCTGTTAAATATCCACTTGATTCCTTTTGGTTGCAAGGCTCTTTCAATCTTGTCATTATTGAGGTGTTGAATTGCTTCTCTCAACTCCCTTTCAGCACCCACAAAGTTTGTGCCGTTGTCAGAGCGCATGATGGTGACTTGACCTCTTCTGCATACAAAACGGCAAATTGCGTTGATGCAGGAGTCTGTGTCGAGGCTGTCTGCAACTTTGATGTGCACGGCTCTGAGGGTGAGGCAGGTGAACAACACTCCATACCTTTTAACTGTGCTCTGGCCCCGCTTTACGTGAAATGGCCCGAAATAGTCAGTCAGTCAATAGTCAGTCAATAGACAGTATTCGTAAAAGGAGGTTTGCCGGGCAAGAGGCGATCTTTGGGTAGGTTCGCCATCTTTTGCTCTCCAACCTTTCCATTAATCCTACGACAAACTGTGCACTCATAGATTTGTTTTCTAATTGCAGAATTGGCTTGCGGGATCCAATACTTGCGTCTTAATTGTGCCAAGACATAACTGCGTCCGCAGTGTCCTGTTCATTGGTGTATGTCTGTCAATATCAGTGTGGCAACTCTGCTGCGCTTAGAGAGAATTGCGGGATGTTTGGTAGTCTCTGGCATGGCCGACTTGTTGAGTCTTCCACCAACTCTCAAAGTGCGATCTTGAAGAATCGGATCTAGCTTGAACAGCTGACTGCTGCTACTTTGTTTTTCTGCAGAGCTTTGATTTTTTTCCCCGTAATGCTGTCCTTGGCTATACTGAATTATTTCTAATTCTGCAATGACCAGATCGTCCAAGGTAAGGTAAGTTCTTTTCAATTACTGTTCTATATTTCTCCATATATGTTGTTCTAACTTTGGCTTTTCAGGGTCCTTTTCGGTTTGATTGATTGTTTTTGAAAACAATTTTCTCTTCTCTTTCAATTGCTGCAAAGTTTTCTTTAGTTTTTCTTTAGTTCTTTAGTCTTTAGTTAATCCAGGCCACTGACCTTTTTAGTTTATGCCAGTCTGAGTAATAGTTGATCAGTTCATTCATTGGTTCCATGTTATCTTCAACTTTGATTGTGTTCACTATAACTGTGTTCTTGACCTCAGGATCATCTTGAAAGCTGTCGTTCATTTGAACAGGTTGTTTTTCGGCCAATCACATTCATTGCTCAGCAAGAAGTTTGGTCCATTAATCCATGTTCCACCTTCTATCAAATGATTGGCCTTCAGACCTCTGCTGGATTGATCTGCAGGATTTCCTGTTGTTCTAATGTACTTCCATTGAGATGGCTCGGTGGCTTCTCGGATCAGTGTGATTCTGTTCGCAACAACGGTTTTGAAACGAGCAGATTCACTGTCAATGTACCTGAGCACTGTGGTGCTGTCTGTCCAGAAGATGGACTTTTGCAGTGGAAGTTCTTGACGTAACATCTTGTCTACCTTCACT
Source organism: Conger conger (assembly GCF_963514075.1). Classification (NCBI taxonomy): domain Eukaryota; kingdom Metazoa; phylum Chordata; class Actinopteri; order Anguilliformes; family Congridae; genus Conger; species Conger conger. The sequence continues at coordinate 30,838,273 of NC_083761.1, read as the reverse complement.
GCCACGACTGCTGCTGTTAACTCGAGTCTTGGGATTGTGACCTGTTTGAGTGGGGCCACTCTTGACTTCCCCATCAGGAAAGAACAATGTTTCTTGCCTTGTTTGTTTTCTAGCAGCAGATAGGACACAGTGTCATATGCGTACTCTGAGGCATCATAAAAATTATGTAACTGCGCTGTGGCAGTGCATCCAAAGTCGGAACGTTTTAAACACCTGTTCACATGGAAGTCGGAGAGGTAAGTAACATCTTCTTGCCATCTTTTCCAACTGTCAGCATGTTTTTCACCAATTTTCTCATCCCATCCATGTTGCTCTTTACAGAGATCTTTCAGCAGGAGCTTAGCAGACAAGATGACCGGTTAACGACAGATGAAATGCCTCTTCTAGTCATTGGCTTGTCTTGCAGCTTCATGCTGTAGGTGAAAGTGTCTGTTTCTGTGTCCCACTTTACGCCAAGAGCCCTCTTGACTGGCAGAGCATCATGGCTTAGATCCAGATCTTTCACTTCACTGGCTCTGTGTACTTCGGGAATGAACATTAACACTTTCCTGCTGTTGCTCATCCATTTTGTTAAAGTGAAACCTCCACTGGCACACAATGTGCTAAGATCCCTAGCCAAGGTCATTGTCTTCTGTAGCTACGCTCTTCAAGCAGTCATCCACATAGAAGTTGCGCAGGACTTTTTGAACAGCCTCTGGAGGTGCCGTGACTTTGGTCCTCAGCAGTTCTTCATCGCAGCGACACTTGGCGATGAAGTGGCTCCAAAGAGGTGCACTGTCATTCTAAATTCTTCCATGGGTTTGTTCAGCTTGCCATTGGGCCACCAAAGAAAACGTAGGAGATCTGCGTCTTTTTGTGCCACCTTCACTTCAAAACATTGACTCGATGTCTGCCATCATAGCTATTGTCTCCTCACAAAATCTTGAGAGGACACCAACTAGCGTGTTGGTCAGGTCAGGTCAGGTCCTTGTAGTAACTTACTATTCAGAGACTGGTCCTGAAACGAGGCTGTGCAATCGAAGACCACTCGTATCTTTCTTTTCTTCGGGTGATACACCCCGTGGTGTGGTATGTAGAACACCCTGTTGCTGTCACGTTTCAACTGGTCTGCTGGAACTTGGATAGCGTAGCCTTCGCCAATGATGGTTTCCATGAAGCCTTTGTAGTCTTCAAAGAACTCAGGATTCTTCTTGAACTTTCTGAGCAAACTGGCTGCGCGCTGTTCCGCCACACAATGGTTATTAGGCATTTGAAGCTTCTCGTCCTTGAGTGGCAATCCAATGCTGTAATGTCCATTCTCAAAAATCGTTGTTTGCTGCACAGACTGCATGAACTGTTTTTCTTCTTGAGACATCTCTTCTTTGTCGTCGTAGTTGCGCTCTGGAAAATCAGCATTGTACTGTTGGACCAGTATCTTCTCAATTTCCATCACAGAAAGCCTGTTCACTGAATAATGAGACAGTTTGTCCCCTGTGTCACTCAGTTCCTTCTGTATGGGCCTGTTCACGACCCAGCCTATGGCAGTCTTCACCAATATTACATAACTGTTCATGAGTTTCTGTTCTCCAGGTTTGTCTTGACCCATGGTGCTGAGAAGTATTTGTGTTGGTTTCCCTTTCACGTTCAGTTTCTTTCGCAGATCTTCTGTGCAAAACGTTGCTGTGGTTCCCGGGTCCATAACGGCATACGTTTCCACATACTGGTCACTCCTGTTTGACTTGATCTTTAATGGTACTATTGACAGCACACATTCAAGTTCTCCAGCCCCCGTGAGGCTACAGGACTCTTGCATGAAAAAACTTGAGCGCACAATACTTTGTTTCCATGAGCACCATCATTCTTGTCAGGTGAGACAGAACCTTCTTCTTTCACTATGTGTAGAATATCTGGATGCTTTAATGCACATTCTTTACACTGAATTTTTCTTTTGCATAACTTGCTGAGATGTCCAGAAATTAAGCACCCAAAACATAAACCTTTTGACTTCAAGAATTCCATGCGTTCTTTGTGTGGCTGATTCTTGATCTTGCTGCATGAAGCTAGGGTGTGAGCTTGCTGGCAATACAAACACGGCTTCTCAAAGGCATTCCCTGTTTTGCTCGTATATGTTCCTTGAGGCCTTTTGTTTTCAACAGAAACATTGGTGGCAAAACTGCTTCCACGGATTTCTCTCCTCACAGGATGCCTTTCCTTTTGATCAGTTTTTCCAGTTGTGTTTGGTTGGTTGTCTGGTATATTACCAAAGAGGGGAACCATTGCTATTTTAGCTATTTTGGCGGTCGATGTAACTCACCAAATCGTCAAACTTCGCTCTACTGCCTCTTCGCTCTTTGATATCGTAGGCTTGAGCACGCCAACGTACTTTCATTTTGTAAGGTAGTTTGGACACCACCGTCCTCATGTTCGTAGGGTTCTCCATCTCCTTTAAAAATTCAATGTCTTCCATAGTCTTGCGACATCCAACTAAAAACATTCCGTATGAACTTAATGCTTTTCCGTCATCAGACTTGATCTGTGGCCATTTGAGGGCTTTATCAATGTATGCACTGGCGATCCGTAGTTCGTCCCCATAATGCTTATGAAGCTTCGCTTCGCTATAGCCTCTGGTAGGTGGCAGGTGAGTACAACTGCGAACTAGCTCTTGGGGTTCACCGGCCGTAAATTGTTCCAAGAAGTACAATTTGTCTTGATCATTGTCCGTCTTCTTATTGAGTGCTCAAACGCTTTGATGAAGGATTTGTATTGCAGTGCGTCACCCTTGAACACAGGAATATCTCTTGTTGGTAGCTGGGATTGCTTCTGTTGTTTTACTAATAACTTGGTGATTACATTCTGTTTTTGCATGACTTCTAATATGCTGCCACCTCTTAACTTGGGCATTATAATTGAAGTCTTCCTGAACCACTTGTGGTACTCGGGTGTGCAGCATTTGCGGTTGAGCTTGAAAGTTTGCATTTGCCAGCTGAGGAAGCGAAACGCTGGTTCCTTCCCACTTCACATTCCCACCTCTTAGCTTTTGTACTTGCACGTGGCTACTCAAACCATCTTCTGATCTTTCATATTCTTTAAGCACTTTTAATTTTGCACTGCTTTCAGCTAATGCAGTCTCCAACTCGAGTTCTTCTTTTTTAGCTTTGATTCCGGCTTCTTCTAACTCAAGTTCTTGTTTTTTCTTAAGTGCCGCAGCACGTTCTAGCAGGGCAGCATGCTCCGCCTATTGTCTAACACGTGTTGACGAAATACGACTCACTTGAGATCCATAAGGGCTGGCGTGTCCAACTTTGTTGACACCAACCTGTGAAACACTGTCATTTGGTTTAACAGTATCCTGCAGTTCAACCACAATATCACACTCCTTTTGTAGTGCCATTCACTTTTAGCAGCGCGGATTCTCGCACAGCTGCAATCCAACTTTTACTTGTTTTCATAAAATCCCTGATGGATGCCATTTTAGGTTTGAACCAGTTCTCTTGATCAAACATTTTTTCTTCTTCAGACAAAAGACTTGCAACTTTGTTGTTGAAGTGAATAAACTTCATTTGAGCAAGTGCAAAATCATTTTCCATCACATCATTTACACTTTGCAAGTTTTGATCATCACTCATCAATGTCTCTACTTCATTTAATTTACTTGTCAAGACTCCTAATTTTCGTCTCCTTAAAGCAACGCATTTTTGCAATTTCACTTCCAATGCTTTCTCTGTTAGTTTGCGTGACCTTCCCTGCTCCATGTCGGCACATCCATATTCCTTTTCATCAGCCATCTTATAAATTGCAGAGAAAATGCTCAAGTTGCTTGCAAAAGTTTAAAAGCACTTTGTTCCAGTTGCAGTTTCCAAATGCAAAACAACTTCTCTAATAAAGCAAAACTCCACATTGGTTGCTAGCAATATGTGCTCGCACAGCTGAAATCCACGCAACGTATTCAGCACAGAAAAGCAATTCCAATCCACTTTATTTCGGTCCGAACTCACTAATTAGCCTAATAAATCCGAGTTACGTCTTCTTCTCGTAATGCACATGGATAATAGGAAGATTTCCGGTACCTTGTCTTGGAGAATACTTCAAAGGATTACCCGTTTCTGCCTCAGCTTCTTTGGGTGAGCTCCCATCCCTTTTTCCTGAGCAGCTAGCCACGTACTCCCCGCGTGCAGACAAGTTCTGGCTTAGCTTCACTTAACAAGCTGTTTGACTAATAGGGTAGGTGCACCAGAGGTGCGCAAGATGGCGTCGTTCGATTTCCGGCTTGCACGGCAACTTCCGGTCTGGTTTGTTGCTAGAAGAGATGTCTTCGTTTTACACTAGGTGTTTGCAGGACCTCCCGAAAATCACGGTAAACGATGTACACCGCATCGTGAGTGCTTCCTCGGTCGCCCATACGAGCAAAAGGGAAAAGGGGTTTAAAATGTATATTTCGAGCTACATCGACAACTGGCTGCCTCGCAACTAACGTTACCTTACTACTTTGTTTTTACTAGTCAGCTAATGTTGCTAACTTACATCTACATTCACAATTCACAAAATGAGTAACGTTACATTCTTGTCTAACGTAAATATGTCTTTTTTTCAGTATCAAACAAAGATAAAAGTACACGAGAGGTCAGCGTCAGGGCGACCAGCTACAGATCCATGAGAAAGCATGAGAAACCGCATGATTTGAGAGTAGGAGGATGCGCAGTTAGTTAGCTAGCTCTAGTTCTCAGTCATGTTCTGGGGAGTCAGTGTTGCCAGAGTTTGGATGTTAGGCAAAAACACCAGTCAGTGATTTGTATGTTCACACTTTTGAAATTTAGTTGCAGCATGTTTAGCGTCCCCAGAAAATGGTTTGAGGATTGCTGTTCCATGTTCAAATGAAGACCGATAATTCTACTACCTTTTAATGAAATATGAACAATATCTTCATGACATGCATTTTCTATGCCTTACTATTTCAGGTTATCTTGAAGGACTCATGCCCTGTGGAGCTCATACATGCACAGTGCTCCTGTGTCGCTGGTACTGCCTTATGCAACCACACTGTAGCTCTGTTGTATCAGTCTGCACATTATTCGCAGCTGAAGACTCCAGTGGTCCCGCCTGTCCTGAGCTGCACAGAGAGTGAGCAGCGTTGGCACAAGCCAAGAACAATGGTACGTTGTATGTATATATGCATGAAGGCCTACATAAGAGCGCATGACATCAATATCTCAACAAATGTCTTTCAATTAAATAGGGTGTGAAGCCAGGCCCAGTGGATAAAATGGTTGTCTTGTCTGCGAGGCCTAAACCAACACAGACGACGATGGCTGATGGCGTGAGGTAAGTTCTGAAATGTAAATCAGACATAATTTACAATAACACCACTCGCACATCCAGTTATCTGGTACTGCAGGTGCATACAACTAATCAGCAAGTTAATTCCCTTATTCAGCAAGTATCAAAAGTTAATCCAACACATTATGAACAGAAAGTTAGAGAATACTTTTAATGACATTTTTATGTTTACACAGGAGCACACTCTACAAGGCTTATCAAGGAGAACTATCAGACCTCTCTCTTCTGCAAGTGTCAGAGATTTATAAAGACATGGCCTGTGCACCACTGATTACCACTATGGGCATCTCCAGTGAGGTCCCGTTGGTGGACTCTGCACTTGGAAAGGTCCAGGCAGGAAGTCCACTGTCGTATCAGCAACCGCTGACCACAAGCAGGCAAATAACCTTCCACCCAGATGCCCCTCCCCCACCACCCCTTCCTCTGCAGCACTACAGACTGGACCCATCAAACTGCATGTTCGTGTGCAGCGAAAAGGAACAGCTGTTTATAGCATCGTTGGAGACCACGTGGGATATGGCTCACAAAATTGAAGCTGCAACCAAGGACCAGAGTATGGTTTCAGAATGGCATCAGCTGAGAAGGCCGCGCCTCACCTCCTCCCACTTCAGGGAGGTGTGCCATGTTAGAGGACCGACTTCAGCTGAACACCTAGCTGACAGGATCCTGCGAGGGACTCCTCAGACACTAGCGATGAAGAGGGGTCTAGAAATGGAGGCAGGTGCTGTCCGAGAGTACTGTCAGAGCAATCTTGTGAACTACTCACCATGTGGGTTCGTCATCCACCCTGATGCACCCTGGCTGGGGTCTTCTCCGGATGGATTGATTTACGACCCCACAGAAAGCCCACCATTTGGCCTGCTTGAAGTAAAGTGTCCCCACGCAAAAAGCTATGTTGACTGCTCCTACCTGAAGCTCGAGGGAGGCAACCTGAAGCTGAAGCGACAACACGCTTACTTCTGGCAAGTGCAAGGACAGCTGCTTGTCACAGGACTTGAATGGTGTGACTTTGTGGTGTTTGCTGAGGAGGACATGTTAGTCCAACGGCTCTATAAAGACAGTGGCATTGCAAACACCATCAGAGAAAGGGCAGATCATTTCTTTTTTTACTTTTACATGCCAAGATACCTGACTAATTGAATAAATTATTTGTTGACTTAATTCAATTGGTTATGAATTATTTTTATTTGGTTAATATAATAAACATTTCCATCGTTCTACGAATTTCAGTTCCTTCAAATGGGCTGTTGCCTGCAAATCAGTGTAAAAGGTAAGAGGATCACAGTTTATTTGCAATTATACCATGTTTTGTATAAATACTTGGTTCTGATCTAACTGTACTTTTCTGGTGGATACATGAAAGTGGGTGATTACTTTCTGTAAAAAGGTTTAAATATATAGATTTTATAGAGTGTAATGATGACCATGGTATGTGTGGTATTACGACCTGGTACTCACCGATGTTTCAATAACAAAGAGAGTTGATTACGGCGTAACATTCACTGTCACAAACCCTTCAGAAAGAAGTAACCAGTACGCAGCGTTATAAGGAAGTAAGAGAATGTTTAATAATTACAACGCTAAACAGAGTCCTATACTAATAATATCCTTGTTAATCAAAGGTCCGTGATTCGGAAATCTCCTATATAGTTGCATTCTTCTTGGCATGTGTTGCTCCGCGACGACCACCGGCATTCTTAGCAACGGCTGCATCTGGTCCGGTCTCCAACGTGACGAGATGCTGCATCCTCTTCGTCCAAGTGTGTCTCTCAGCAACGGAATGCATACTCCCCTCCACCTGTAGGGAAACACAAAAACACAGCAGTACCCAGCCCAAAACAGCCAAAAAGCAACAGCATTATACATCCCAAAACACTGGGACGTAACAGTGGTATAAACCACCAGGAGGGATGATTTAAATAACATAGGTGAAAAACATTGGTAATGACCACACGATGTGATCATGAATTTCAATCACATAAAACACAAAAACTAACAATATCACACAATAGTACCTCAGGTCATTACATTTTGTGGCCAATAAATTGACTGAGGGAATTACTTAAAACCATCTTCAAGGCATAACTCAAACCAACTAGCTATCTACCATGAATATGAGTGCAAAGTAATGGGACATTTCTCCATTACTGTATGGCCCATGCTTTCACCAGAGATCCGTTCTGGTAATTAACCAGGAAGCAGGCCACGCTAAACAGCTGATTGATGCTCCCAGTGATGGAGAGGGGAATGACGGTATCAAAAAGCTTGTTCTCCTTCACCCTCCTGATGCACCTCTCCACATGGACCCTCAACCGTGCGATTGACTGCGTCTCTCGAACGTCTTCCTCCAGCATCTGGGTCCTCTTAGACAGGAAGGCCGGCCGGTACACCCTGCAGGGGACCAGGTCATTGATGACGAAGCCCTTGTCAACCATGATGGCCATGTCAGGGGTCAGCAGAGGTATTATTCCTGATTGTTTGAAGATCTCTCTATCACTCACTGAGCCTGCATAGAGGGCTGAAACAAAGGTAATGGCTCCATGTGGTGCCATTCCCAGCATGCTCTTGAAGGTGCAGTGTGACTTGTAGGTTGAAAACACTTCGCTCTGTAAAAGCAGGGAGGACGGTGTTTGGCACAGCGAATTTCAGTACAGTCAATCACGACCTGGGTGTCTGGGTACTTCTCAAATTCGCACGGCAGATGAGCTTTGACAGCTTCTGGTGACATCCATAGACACACTGACCCCAGCAGGTTGTACAGGAAGTTGGCCCATGTGATGACAATCCTACTGGCTGTGGTGCGGTGAATGTCAAAGCGATGGCCTAGATCCCTCAGCGTCATGCCCACTGAAAGGTGCATCAGAAACAAAAACAGCTCATCAACAGGTGCCAGTTTCTGTCAATAGAGAAAAACAAAGAGACATTATGTTCAGCAGCTGATATAACCAACATGTAATGGAACAGTTTTTAAAATGTCCAGTCCAAAGAAAAAAAAAAAACATACACATACCTTTGCCCTTAAGGTAATTTTCTCTTCAAGGTCAGTAGAGGCTCCCTTAGCCCGGGAGACGCTCACAATTTTGGAGGTAGATGGCTCGATCAAGTGCCAGAAGCACATGAAATGCTCATAGGTAACAAACCTTAGGACACAGGCCATAATACATGCCGTGTTAGTTTCAGATTTGTATCTGTACAGTTCTTATACTACAAGCATACATTTGTTAAAATATAGTCCAGTACTTATTGCAATCTACTGCGTGTGTGAGAGAGAGAGGCATGGTGGGGGTGGAGAGACTGAACAGGTGAGTTAATTTGGCAGGGGCGATTCAATTAAATTATTAAATAATTAATCATTAAATCAGACATGCCTGGTGTAAAACCGAATGTCCTCATCAGAACCTGCAAATCGCCTGAATTTGGATTGTAGCTGGACGGTCTCTAGTTGTTTCTGGAGAAATTCTATGCGTTTCATCATTGACTCAATTTGGGCCTGGGCATCATCCAAAGCGGCAGGATTAGGAGCCACGCAATAGTCATGTTCTTGCAGGCAGCTGCTGACATCCATCTCATTATCAGTGGACTCCAGAGCAGGCAGAGGGGCGACAGCAGGACGCTCACGGCGCTCCCACACACCGAGCCTGGGTGCGGGTTTGGAGTATTCATTCCACGCAAGGAGTGTGGGGACAGCTCCTTTCTTGAGCCTCCTTAACACACCTGTAGCTGGCACAGTGAAATCACCCGGTTCAAAATGCCGACTACACACTTTTGTACCCCTGGTGACGGTAAACGCATCCCTCCGAATCTTCGCTAGCCACTTAGCTCTTTCCTCGCCGTTACTAGGGAATACGTGGAAACTTAAAAGAGAATTATAGCGCGCCGAATTAGCACAGTATGGCACACAACAGTGATAAGTTGAGCCTGATTCACGGCGTTGATATTTGAACACCCATTTTTGCCCTGTTTGATCCATTGATTTTACAATTTCGGACTGGAAGCTAATGACCGGAAGTTGTTATGCAACCAGATACACCCGGAAGTTCTGCAGCGCGAACGTAATGCACCTACCCTATTGTAGTGGCACTCTGTTTGCTTTTTCCTTTCCTCAAATGTACCAGTTGTTGGAGTCAGTCTAACAAAGCAGTATTCGCCACGCGTACGACGAGACAAGATATCTTTCCTTTTTATATGTTTTATTAAAAAACACAAATTATAATGTCAAACGTACGGTCAAAAAACTGTGTTGCTTCCAATAGCATCTGACTCAAAAAACTAACCAAAGTTACGATTACGTCATATTTATACAAACGGAAGTACAAAAAATATAGACGTTTTTATACATTACTAAATTATGCATTCTAGACCAATATGTATCTTATGCACATTAATGAAATTATCATTAGGAAATAAGAAATAGTTTTTAGTTAAATTATTATTAATTAACCTTTTCCTCATTGGCTCTTACAATAGGATTGTTTTAAACCTTTAAAAGTTATACATTTTCTGAATCGCCATTAATTTCTCTTGGCCTCTATCGGTGATTCCGTGTCATCTGAGAGTTCAGTTGCTATGTAAATTAGAATGCATTAACATGATTGAAGTCTGACATGTCTATTATCAAAATCCATTGAAACTATTAAAAAGTAACCAGGGACTTTGGACTTATAAGGCTGGACATACCGAGTATCCAGCGAAAATATTGACAATTTTGACAGTTCGAACTGCCACCAACTGCATGTATGAGCATGTGAAGTAAACCAGTAAAAGCTACCATTTTCGAGCTCCATAAATGTAAACAATGGAATGGTCAGTGAAAGCCTTTTTTTCAGTACCGTCGGGGTCCAGCATTTAACATTGATGGAATGCTGGTAAAATGAGCGCTTAAAAGCCACAAAAACAGTCATTTCATCACATTAAAATTCCACCTAAGCAGAATTATTGTCCACAACACGTTAATTTAAGGTTAAACTGAGATTTTAATCAAAATATTCATGTTGATTTCCGGAAATACATCTTTCGGTTGTCCTCCCTAGTGTTACTACTGACTAAATTGAAGACTAGTGACTAGCTAGCTAGTTAGCTAGCTAACGACCGTTAGTCTCAGCAAGAAATAAATTACTTGAATGCTGTGTTTGACCCCTTTTGTACTACTAGCTAACTAACTAGTCAACTAAATCTAAATAGCCAAATTGCTAATTTATCTAGTTAGTTAGGTGGCATAATGTTAGTGTTAAATTAGCTAGCTAGCTAGATAGTAATTACTGTCTCTAGCTTACGTTAGCTAGAATGCCAGCGGATATTATCGACCTGCTACGCGCAATAAACAGCAAAACATTAAGGTATTTACAACTGCCTTTCCACAAAAGAAAACTGTGACATGCCTACAAACAAAAGAGCCATTAGAAAAGTTAGCTAGGTTGCAATCCAAGAAGCCTGGTTGTGCTGTATTAATTAATCGTCGCGATTAAGGAATTCCAGTGTTCTATGTGTAATGTTGATATTGTAAATGAGGTCTTAAAGGTCGTATTAATATTATGAAATGTATATTAGCTACATTTGTTTATTATGTGGAGCTAAACAACATCCCTGTCTGACCCCTCTATTGTTTGAAAATATTTAATTTAAATAAAGCTAATTTTTCTTATGTTGTTGTTGAGTTTGTGTTCTCTGTAGACTAACATGAAGTGACTGGATAAGTAACATGCATCACAGCTGGTGAAAATGTGATTTTGGACAAACAATGTATTATCATCATTTTCATTAGTTAATATGATTAAAATGATGAATTAAGTTAATTTGTTATAGATCCATCACCACAAGTTATTGAACAGGCTTAGTTACAGGTCAGAGCATTATTTATTGTAATAAATCTCAAAACAATGATAATACACATTCTTGCTTTGTTCAAAGTCACATTCTCACACTCACTTCATGTTATTCTTTTTCTCCAATTGAAACAAGCCTGTAAAATGGTATTATGTTATGTGAGTGGCAGGGGAAACATAAAAGAGATCTTAGAGAAGCAGAGCCGCATGAGGTCTCCTCAATCTGCAGCCATGCTGGAGAGTGGCGGCCAGTGCTACACCAATGCAAAATGGAGGTTTGCGGCCCAGTAGTAAAACAAGAAATTGGGCAGCGCTAAACCACCCATCTTCTTTGGGCTTCTGTAGAGTGCATTTGCGAATTCGGGGTGGTTTCTTGTTCCATATGAACTGAGAAACAGAGCTGTCAATTGAATGAAGAAAATGTTTTGGAATTAAGATGGTTATACATTGAAAGAGGTACAAAAATTTGGGGAGAACATTCATTTTTATGCAATTTATCCTGCCAGCAAGGGACAAAGGGAGCAGAGACCAACGGCCAAAGTCCTGAGCGAGACGGTCCATCAGGGGTAAAAAGTTTAATTTGAACAGACTCGAATAGTTTTTGGTTACTCTCACACTTAGATATTTAAAGTGTTCCTGGGATGTCTTAAAGGGCAATTTTGAAAGTGGGTAGGCTACAGCTGCAGCATTAATGGGTATGAGTTCACTTTTGTTATAGTTCAACTTATAACCCGAAATCCGACCAAATTCCCCTAACAAGGCCAACACTGGAGGAATAGATCTGTCTGGGTTGGATATATATAGCAGGAGGTCGTCAGCGTACAGGGACAGCTTGTTCTCAAGACCTCCCCTTGAGATGCCCATCATCTGGCTAGCCCTAAGGGCGATCGCTAGGGGCTCGATGGCAATGGTGAACAGCAACGGCGATAGGGGACAGCCCTGCAGAGTCCCCCGTTCAAGGGGGAAGTAATCGGAGTAATTGTTATTCGTGCGGACGCAAGCGAGTGGGGATGTACAGTGGGGCAAAAAAGTAATTAGTCAGCCACCAATTGTGCAAGTTCTCCCACTTAAAAAGATGAGAGGTATACCTCAACTATGAGAGACAAAATGAGAAAAAAAAATCCAGAAAATCACATTGTCTGATTTTTAAAGAATTTATTTGCTAATTATGGTGGAAAGTAAGTATTTGGTCAATAACAAAAGTTCATCTCAATACTTTGTTATATACCCTTTGTTGGCAATGACAGAGGTAAAACGTTTTCTGTAAGTCTTCACAAGGTTTTCACACACTGTTGCTGGTATTTTGGCCCATTCCTCCATGCAGATCTCCTCTAGAGCAGTGATGTTTTGGGGCTGTCGCTGGGCAACACGGACTTTCAACTCCCTCCAAAGATTTTCTATGGGGTTGAGATCTGGAGACTGGCTAGGCCACTCCAGGACCTTGAAATGCTTCTTACGAAGCCACTCCTTCGTTGCCCGGGCGGTGTGTTTGGGATCATTGTCATGCTGAAAGACCCAGCCACGTTTCATCTTCAATGCCCTTGCTGATGGAAGGAGGTTTTCACTCAAAATCTCACGATACATGGCCCCATTCATTCTTTCCTTTACACGGATCAGTCGTCCTGGTCCCTTTGCAGAAAAACAGCCCCAAAGCATGATGTTTCCACCCCATGCTTCACAGTAGGAATGGTGTTCTTTGGATGCAACTCAGCATTCTTTCTCCTCCAAACACGACAAGTTGAGTTTTTACCAAAAAGTTCTATTTTGGTTTCATCTGACCATATGACATTCTCCCAATCCTCTTCTGGATCATCCAAATGCTCTCTAGCAAACCTCAGACGGGCCTGGACCTGTACTGGCTTAAGCACAAGGACACGTCTGGCACTGCAGGATTTGAGTCCCTGGCGGCGTAGTGTGTTACTGATGGTAGCCGTTGTTACTTTGGTCCCAGCTCTCTGCAGGTCATTCACTAGGTGTGGTTCTGGGATTTTTGCTCACTTGTGATCATTTTGACCCCACGGGGTGAGATCTTGCGTGGAGCCCCAGATTGAGGGAGATTATCAGTGGTCTTGTATGTCTTCCATTTTCTAATAATTGCTCCCACAGTTGATTTCTTCACACCAAGCTGCTTACCTATTGCAGATTCAGGCTTCCCAGCCTGGTGCAGGTCTACAATTTTGTTTCTGGTGTCCTTTGACAGCTCTTTGGTCTTGGCCATAGTGGAGTTTGGAGTGTGACTGTTTGAGGTTGTGGACAGGTGTCTTTTATACTGATAATGAGTTCAAACAGGTGCCATTAATACAGGTAACGAGTGGAGGACAGAGGAGCCTTTTCAAGAAGAAGTTACAGGTCTGTGAGAGCCAGAAATCTTGCTTGTTTGTACGTGACCAAATACTTATTTTACTGAGGAATTTACCAATTAATTCATTAAAAATCCTACAATGTGATTTCCTGGATTCTTTCCACCCATTCTGTCTCTCACAGTTGAAGTGTACCTATGATGGAAATTACAGGCCTCTCTCATCTTTTTAAGTGGGAGAACTTGCACAATTGGTGGCTGACTAAATACTTTTTTGCCCCACTGTATATAAAAGTTGGATCCATTAAATAATATTATTGCCAAACCCAAATCTTTTTAGCATATAAAACAAATAGGGCCATTCCACCCGGTCAAATGCCTTCTCGGCATCCATTGAGATAACCAGTTCCGGGGTGATGAATGACGGGGCGGAGTATAGTATATTGAGTAGCCGCCTAATGTTGTGGAAAGAGTGCCTATCCTTAACGAAACCAGTTTGGTGGAGATAATATTTGGCAGGATAGACTCTAACCGTTTCGCCAGCATCTTGGCCAGAAACTAAACGTCCGCACAAAGTAACGAGATAGGGTGAAAAACTGCTACAGGAGAGGGGATCTTTATCCTTTTTCAGAATGAGAGAAATGGTCGCCTGGTGTAATGTAAGAGGGAGTATACCAGACTGTAGAGACTCATTGAACATGCTTAGTATCAAAGGTCAAAATTTGTCAGCAAATGTTTTTAGAAATTCAGAGGGAAAGCCGTCCGGGCCTGGGCTCTTCCCGTTCTGCACTACAATGGCACTTATAAAGTTATATATAAACATTGTTGTGTTTTGTATTAGCTATTGTTGTACTCTGGGTATGCTAGTTTGTAAGTTGAAGTATTCTTCAAGGGTTCTGATAGTGAAACATACTGTCCCCTCGGGTCCTCTTCACACTTGTTCCGGTGTTTGATCTGCACTTCATGTATGTCGCTCTGGATAAGAAAAAAATGGGACCCATTTCTCGTCTACCGTGACGAGGTCAGAGGGTGATGTGTGAATTACCCAGCTGTTTGCCCCCTTGGCCTTCTTATGTGTGACCCTATGCACAACATCCTTAATAAGCACATAAGCACTTTACTCAGCTGGCAGCCTTATGATATATATATAGTACAGTACTGTGGAAAAGTTTTAGGCAGATGTGATGTTGTAAAATGCTGTAAAGAAATGTTAGTTTATTTCTATCAATTAACAAAATGCAAAGTGAGTGAACAGAAGAAAAATCTAAATCAAATCAAATATTTGGTGTGACCACCCTTTGCCTTCAAACCAGCATCAATTCTTCTAGATACACTTGCACAAATTCAGGGATTTTGTAGGCATATACTCAGGTGTTTGGTTAACCAATTATACCAAACAGGAACTAATGATCATCAATTTAATATGTAGGTTGAAACACAATCAACTGAAACAGAAATAGCTGTGTTGGAGGGTTAAAAGGAACAGCCAAACTCTGCTTCCAAGGTGTAGTTGCTGAAGACAGTTTAATGTCAGAAGTCATACACAAAGGTAGTTATACTGCATCAGCAAGATCTCTCCCAGGCAGAAATTTCAAGGCAGACGGGGGTTTCCAAGTGTGCTGTCCAAGCTCTGTTGAAGATACACAGAAACAGACAATGTTGAGGACTGTAGACACAGTGGTCGGCCAAGGAAACTAAGTGCAGCGTATGAAAGACACATCATGCTTACTTCCCTTTGCAATCGGAAGATGTCCAGCAGTGCCATCAGCTCAGAATTGGAAGAAACCAGTGGGACCCAGGTACACCCATCTACTGTGCAGAGAAGTCTGGTCAGAAGTGGTCTTCATGGAAGAATTGCGGCCAAAAAGCCATACCTCCTATGTGGAAACAAGGCCAAGCGACTCAACTATGCACGAAAACACAGGAACTGGGGTGCAGAAAAAATGGCAGCAGATTCTCTGGACTGAAGACTCAAAATGTGAAATATCTGGCTGTAGCAGAAGGCAGTTTGTTTGCTAAAGGGCTGGAGAGCGGTACAAGGATGAGTGTCTGCAGGCAGCAGTGAAGCATAGTGGAGGTTCCTTGCAAGTTTACGGCTAAATTTCTGCAAATGGAGAAATGGTCTCCTCAATGCTTAGAAGGACAGGCAGATAATTATCCATCATGCAATACCAACAGGGAGGCATCTGATTGGTCTAAACTGAGAAATCGGGGGAGAAGGACCTTAGTCAGGGCCAAGAACCCAATGGTTACTCTGTCAGAGCTCCAGCGTTCCTCTGTGGAGAGAAGAGAACCTTCCAGAAGGACAACCATCTCTGCAGCAATCCAGCAATCAGGCCTGCATGATAGAGTGGCCAGACGGAAGCCACTCCTAAGTAAAAGGCACATGGCAGCCCACCTGGAGTTTGCCAAAAGCCACCTGAAGGACTCAAAATTGAGAAACAAAATTCTCTGGTCTGATGAGACAAAGATTGAACTCTTTGGCGTGAATGCCAGGCCTCATGTTTGGAGGAAACCAGGCACTGCTCATCACCTGGCCAATACCATCCCAACAGTGAAGCATGGTGGTGGCAGCATCATGCTGTGGGGATGTTTTTCAGCGGCAGGAACTGGGAGACTAGTCAGGATTGAGGGAAAGATGAATGCAGCAATGTACAGAGACATCCTGGATGAAAACCTGCTCCAGAGCGCTCTTGACCTCAGACTGGGGCGACGGTTCATCTTTCAGCAGGACAACGACCCTAAGCACACAGCGAAGATATCAAAGGAGTGGCTTCAGGACAACTCTGTGAATGTCCTTGAGTGGCCCAGCCAGAGCCCAGACTTGAATCCGATTGAACATCTCTGAAGAGATCTGAAAATGGCTGTGCACCGACGCTCCCCATCCGACCTGATGGAGCTTGAGAAGTGCTGCAAAGAGGAATGGGCGAAACTTTCATGTTGTCATTATGCAGTGTTCTGCGTAGAATTTTGAGGACAAAAATGAATTTATTCCATTTTGGAATAAGGCTGTAACATAACAAAATGTGGGAAAAGTGAAGCACTGTGAATACTTTTCGGATGCACTGTACGTGCCGTGTTCCTCCTTTGTTCCTTGAAGGCAAAGGGTGGTCACACCAAATATTGATTTGATTTAGATTTTTCTTCTGTTCATTCACTTCTTCTGTTCATGCATTTTATTAATTGATAAAAATAAACTGTAAACATTTCTACTTTTGAAAGCATTCTTATTTTACAGCATTTTTTCACACCTGCCTAAAACCTTTGCACAGTACTCTGTATATATATATATATATATATATATATATATATATATATATAAAAAATATATAATATATATATATATTTATTTTTTAATTGTATTTTCAATACTCTTAATTTACTGTCTGTATGTGCCTATGTATACATGACTGTATGTATGTGGGTGCATACACATGTATGGATGTGGGTATGTCGGTGCACATATTCTCTTTTCATCTATTTATTCTTTATTTATTTTTATTCCTAATTTCCCAGTGTCTGGGCTTATTTGTTTGTGTTTGTATGTGTTGTTTATATGAAAATTGCTAAATAAATAAAAAATATATATATATAAAAAAAAGGATCAGCCTTAAGCCCAGGAACAAGCGCCCAAACAAGCTAAACTGGTTGCTGTAGCAAGAGCATGTAGCCAAATGGTTAACATCTACAGTAACTCAGCATATAGTTGTGGGGTCGTACATAGCTTTCGGGGAATTTTGGCAAGACCCAATAAAAAATATTTTTCTGTTACAAGCCATGACACTGCCAGAAAAAAGCCCCTCCGGATATGTTTTTTTATGTGCCTGTCAAGTTAGGTCTGGGTCAATAGTAACACCAAGGTCTTTCAGGACAATATTTGATTCGCAACATTGGGGGTGTCATTGGCTCAGGCGGTAAGAGCAGTCATCTAGCAGTCAGAAGGGTGCCGGTTCGATCCTGCGCTGGTTGTGTCGAAGTGTCCCCGAGCAAGACACCGAACCCCCTAAATGCTCCTGACAAGCTGGTTGGTACCTTGTATGGCAGCCAATCGCCGTTGGTGTGTGAGTATGTATATGAATGGGCGAATAAACATCAATTGTACAGTGATTTGGAAAAGGCGCTATATAAATGTCAATCATTTACCATTTGATTCCAACAAAACAAGCATCAACATTTTGTGTAAAAGTACACATTTTCTCCATTAGTTTTTTTTTTTAATTCTAGAGCTAACTGTACAGGCTACTTTATAGAATAATAATATTTTTTTGTAAATATTTTACTCTTTTGCTCAAATACACTGGCAGAGTCAATTCTGATGCCATTCTGTATGTTTGTTCTCTTATTGTTCAGCTGTGCCAGTTCTAGCCTATGTCATTCACTCTGTGACTCTCATATGGATTGACTTTCTTATTTTTATGTTCTCCGTCTTTTGGGGGATTTTGGCTTGACCTTCCACCCTATTTGCATCTTTCTGCAGTATAAAACTTCCCAACAAATAAAAGAATTTAATTTTGAATAGCAAGGCCCCTGGATTGGACAAAAGAAATCATAACTGATTTTGAAAGGACTAATCAAACAGCTACCAGACAAACTCAGCCCACTTCTGATTACAAATAGGGATACAGTTAATATAGTTGGTTGAACAGATACAGATAATGCAGTACTCGCTCATGATCATATCCATACTCATAAGTGGGTGTGGCCTAACCTGGAAGTGGGCGTGGCCTAACCTGGAAGTGGGCAGGGTTTCGTCCGGCGGCAGTTTGATCAGTCCCAATGCTTTGTATGGTTAATTCAATTGTTTCACCTTTACAAACAATTGTCTATCAATTGTAGTCCAACCAGGGACCTTGCTATTCAAAATAAAATGTAGTTTCTTTGTAATTGTTGGGAAGTTTTAAATTGCAGAAAAATAAAAGGAAAGTGGCTCTGGCCCTGTGGGCACATTGTAAAAGCAGGTGGGCAGCCAGAAATTCTACCTCCCTCTCCTCCTCAGGGAACAGGGGTGGCTGGTAGCCCAGGCAGCAGGCAAAAGGTGAAATTCCTGATTCATTCTTTTGGTCTGCCCATCAGTCTGAGGGTGGAAGCTGACAACAACGGGGCTTTGGCAGAAAGATTTCCAGAAGTGGCTGGAGAACTGAGGGTCATGGTCCGTGGTCACCTCTAGCGGCAAGCCGGGCAGGCAGAAGACGTGGAGGAAGAGAAGCTCTACTGTCTATTTCAAGGAGGGTAATTTGGGTAATGCCACAAAGTGAATAAACTTAGAGAATCTATTTATGAGAACCACACACATACACTTGGAGACCGGCAAGCTGGTGACAAAGTCTAGAGCAACACAATACCAGGGCCGACATGGGACAGACAGTGGCAGGAGGAGTCACTGAGGTCGCTGCTTGCTGGCTTTCCCACATTGTGGTAGACAGCCGGAACAGAGGACAGGTCAGCAGGTATTTCTTTGGTCACTGGGGCAGGTGAGGATGGACCGGAGGCAGGACATTAGGCAACCGGGGCTCCAGCCCGTGATGGTTCCCTGGACCCAGTCCACCTGAGGGTCGTGGTGTAAATGCCATTGTCTGCCCAAAACCACAGGAACCAGAGTTAACCTTCATTACATAGACAGCGACCTTCCCCTAGTGGTTCCCTGAGATCAGGAGGCTGACAGGTGAAGTGATGGTGTTCACTTTAGTCAAGGGAGCGCCTGTGAGAGCGTTAGTCCAGAAGGCTTGCTTCAGGGATGAGATGGGTACTCCTAGCCGATGAGTGGGACCAGAGTGGGACACATTGGCGTTGGCTCCTGAGTCGATGAGAGCCTGCACTTGCTGTCGTAACCCCTTCCAGGAAATGGTGGCAAGCAGGGTGGATCGGGAGGTAGAAGGGGTTGGATCAATGGAGGCGCCCATCAGGACCCCCTTGCTCACTGAAGAGCATTGTCTTTTACCGAACAGTTATTGACCCCGATGACCAGGTCCGGTGCAACATACACCTGTCTCTCTTGCAGTTATAGCCTGGTGCAACCGATTTGCATGCGCTCAGGATTGGGATTCTCCATCTGGGGCTGACGGCTATGATGTGGGGTGAGTGTAGCTCTGGGGTAGCTGGGTTCCCTAGTTTGTCTTGCGGCTCATGACTCCCTCAGATGTGAATCCACGTCGATGGCCAGGTCTGTCTGTCTAGAGTAGTGGGCAGCTCACCGGTGGTCAGCTCATCAGCGCTGTGTGATCCCCCCCAGCTGAGGTGCCAGGGCCTGGAACTCAATGGCATTCACAAAATCAGAGCCTTGGTGGATCCAAAACAGTTGGTGTGTGGCAGCAGGTCCAGAAGAAACACAGTCAAAGACTCTCTTTATGGCCTCTGCGGTAAAACTGTGGCACTCGGGGGTGCCCAACTGCCAGAATGCCATACCCCACACTCTTGTCTCTGCCAGCCAGCAGGGTGATGATGTAGGCAATCCTGGAACTCTCGGTCAGGAAGGAGGATGGCGGCAGCTTGAAGATAAGGGAGCACTGGGACAGGAAGGCTCTGTATGGTTCTCTAGCATAGCTCTCAGGTTGAGGCAGACAGGGTTCAGGATGTGCATGGATGATTTCAGATATAGCGACCATTGAAGAGTGGTTTTGGCGCACGCTAGTAAATCATCTGTTGGTGCAGGTTCAGCAGATCTTGGTTCAGGGAGCTGAGTTCTGATTCGTGCATGCCCAGCCTCTGCCCCTGGAGTCGCAGGGCCTCTTGGGTCAGGTTCGCTGGTCCTATTGCTGGCCAGATTGTTCTGTCAGACTTCAGAATACAGGGACTAGTAGCGAACTCCTTGTATTTCCAATAAAATTCTTAATTGGCAAAGAGGCAGGTTAAACAAGCAAAGATCAGATGCTGGCAAACAGGAATGTACACTGAAAAAAATGAAATCAACGTCGACTGACAGTACTAAACTGGATCAGTCATTCCACTCAATCATTTCATGTTTAAGCTGTGAACATGATTGTATTGTGCCGAGTTAAAATAAAACGCAAAGTCAGCTGGAACTGAATTTGATCATGTTCCGGCCATGTGTTCTAATTGAGTTGAACATCAACCATAAAGTTATTCAACACTCCAAAACAGTATGTGGCAGTATGCACATCGTAAGGCAGCAACCAGAAGAAGAAGGGGAATTCTTTTTTTTTTTTTTTTAAAGGTGGTTTTAATGTGGTTGTAGACTCATGGCAAAATCAGCTCCAACAGAGAAAGTAAGCATTAATTAAAAAATCAGGGAGCATCTATTTATTTGTTAATCAATACAGAAATGTTGGCTAGAACACCTACCACTTAATCCCTTTCTTATTTTCTAAATATTGTGCCGTCATTCTCATTAGTTTTCAGTTTCAATTTCTGTTTTCTTAACGTTATGGTTTTTTTATGTTGTACTGTCAAAAACGTGATATCTGGCTTGAATGCTAACGTTAGCTAGCACGTGATTGTATGCGGGCTACCAGAATAGCCAGATTAACCTAGTAGCCTGAGGTTATTTTGTTCATAGAAATACGTTTTTAATGTGGCTGTTGAAGTTTGATCAAAATGCTTTTATTTGAAACTATGAATGTTTAGAATAATGACAAAGTTTGATTTAAATGTTTTTTTTAAAATATTTGAAATGCTGTTTAGTACTAAAATGATGGTTATAGTGTATAAAGGATAATTTTTAATGCTGTTAAAATGAATAGGCCAGCATGAGTGATTATAACTGTGTGTCTGCTCAAACACATTGAGCTGCAAAGTACAGTAACTGTAATCAGAGTACACTTAATCAGGTGTTTTAAAAGTCATGACATTAGTTACAAAATGTTTTGATTTAGTGAGTGCAGGCCAAGATGTGTGCGTCTTCACAAGGGAAATATTTTTGTTAGGTGATTGCAGGCCGGGCAGCCAGACGTTGCAGAGATGGGGGCTTAAGACAGCTCAGCTGTCATAGAGTGACAGAAAAGGCAGATTATTGGTTAGCTATATTGCATAAAGGCTAGGATACTTTGCTCCAACAGTGACAACCACTAGAGTCACTCGATTTCTGACAATGTTTTTTCAAGGGAAGGTGGTCCAAAAGAACTTGTGTCTCACAATGGTTCGCAATTTACATCTCTACATCGCAAGTTTCAAGCTTCCTAAAACAGTGAGGGATAAAACACCTGAAATCTGCCGTATACTATCCTCGAGAAAACTGAGAGGTTGAAAGATTCAATAGTGTTAAAAGATTGCCTCCAAACTGCATCAATTCACGGAGAGTCATGGAAACCGTACACACAAATGTTCCTGACAAATTACAGATCAACTCCACATGCTTCAACCGGAATCACGCCTTCAGAGCTGTTGCATGGAAGATGCATGAGAACAAAACATCACTGATGTTCCAGCAACACAAGCAGTTGAAAGGGTGCTGAGAGCGTGTGCAAAACAAACAATCCAAGACAAAAGAATATATAGATGCAAAGAGATCTGCCAAGCCGTCAAACCTCCAGCCCGGTGATCTTATCCGAATAAAGAAATCTTGGAAGGTGAAGAAAGGGAAAAACAAATTCACCCGACCGCAAACTCTGTTGCAAAAGAAAGGTGAAGATTCATACTTGCTGGATGATGGAAACGTATGGAACGCATCACGTTTGTCTGCTGTGCTTGAAAAAAGAGTCTGGTACTGAAACACAACCTGCACCAGTAAATGCTGACCAGCCGGCTCTAGCACAAAGACCTGCTAGAGCTAGACAACCACCTGTTGGACGAGGGACTTTTTCCTTTAAAATGCTTAGTAAAGTTGCTCCTGTTTATTTACTTGACTGCTACAGTTCCTATTCCCAATGCTTATTTACACTTAACTTTTACTGCTGGTACAACTTACAAGCAAAATCTTGTTTTGTTGAAAAGGGAAATGTGTTGTGTCTGCATTGCTTATCCATGCACGGATCTTGAGTGTCTATAACACTACTGATTAGCCTAACGGTGGCGCTATTAGAAAAGTGTGAATCCAATATTATGACATGCGTAGTAAATAGACATGTGAATGATTACGAGTGTAATGGAGAATGTTTTGTGCTACGTCGTTGTGCTGTCCTTTCTTCAAACCCATGTGGTTATACCGAAAGGCTGAATACCTCTTACTAATATTACCTTCGTGTAGAGTACTGCTGACTACATCACATGCTTCAAATAATTTAAAAAATATTATGGATGAATAAAGATTATTTTCCTATTTGAAAGTGCGGTTTTAAGAGTTTCAAAGTTCCTGTTCCCTGTCACAGTCTATAATGTTATCTGTGTTCATTTGTTTACCACATACATGTAGGTCGGCAGTAAGTGTGCAGTTAGATTGAATACAATTTTTATCTCTCTTGTTAGCGCATTTTGCTCACTCATGGAATACAATTGGATAGGAAAATTGTTTATACATTCATATAAAAACCAAATATTTTATTTGCTCCAAAATGATAGTTTTCAGAATAGATCTTTTCAGGTAACTTCAAGTTTTGTGAGTCATCAAATAAATGGATGAAAATGGAGTAGGTTAGAAGCTATAACGGGCAGATCTAGGAGTTACCAATTCTCAACTTCTCATCCTGGCTGCTCATCACATATGCCCTCCTCTCTCATTCTCTTAACATCTGCTTTTCACTCCTTTTTTCCTTCCCTCATCATCTCTTTCCTCCTATTGTCCTGCTTCCTCTCCTGCTCCATGGGGCGTCTCCTGTCTTTTCCTCTTCATTCTCACTCATTTTCCATCCTGGCTTGTTTTGACACTTCTCACCCCTGTCAAAATACCTAGTGGTAGTGTCCCTCGGTTTCCCAACCAGGAAGTAAAGTGCAAGGCGGTATGGTGGTGAGTAAACTGAATACGGTGATGTAATTGTAAAGTTTTAACCAATAAATGAGAATGTTTTTAACAGCCAGTGTGTACAGTTGCATTTCTTGAAAGTAGATAAAGTTAATACAGATGAGAATAACAATGAGTTTTGAACGAATGTTTTGAATGGAATATAAAGTACAAACATTCTAGATGTGCCAATAAATGGCGCTGCATAAGCGTCCGGCTCAGCCTGTGACATTGACCCACAGGCTGACTCCACCACAAAACTGTTGTGATATGTGATGACTTATTTGGTTATGCATTGATTCATGTTGACCACTAGGTGTCCTCAGTGACCCTCTACAAAAGCCACACCCCAAACATTTGTAGCCAGATCTAGTATGTTGAGAGACATGTATGCTGTTTGCTGCCACTTGCCACAACCAGTCTTTAATAAATCAATTGCAAGAACCCAAGTTTCTTCATTGATAGAAAGAAACATTACATGGTACCAGAAGTGGACACGAGTCGTCATGATGGAAAGTGTGAAGCCACCAGACGCTGTGAATTGGGCTGGAAATGTGGATTATGAGTGGCGTACCTTCAAACAGCGTTTCATGCTGTCCCTGATGGCTGTAGGACTGGATGGAAAGTCTGATACACGGAGGATTGCATTGCTTCTGACCGTCGCGGGACAACAGGCTGTGGAAGTATACAACACGTTTGTGTTCGCCAACGCGGAAGACAAAGACAAGTTTGACGAGGTAATTCAAAAGTTTGATGAACACTGTTCACCAAAGAAAAATGAGACCTTTGAACGGTATGTGTTTCGCTCAAGAATGCAACAGCCTGCTGAAAGTTTTGATGTGTTTCTGACGGACTTAAAGCTAAAAGCTAGAACGTGTAACTTTGGAGTTGTGCATGATTCTATGATCCGTGATCAGCTTGTGTTTGGCATACAAGATTCCAAGTTGAGGGAGAGGTTACTGCGGGAGACAGAGCTAACCCTTGAATCTGCTGTGAAAATATGCCATGCCAGTGAATTAGCCGTGCAGCATGCTAAAACATTTTCGAGTGACGCTAAAAACGGTGCAGCAGTCGCCATGTTGTCAAAGAAAATATACAATAAAGGACCGAGGAAGTTCAATCAACAAAGGAAATCTGAGACTTTTAATTGTAAAAGATGTGGGGGTTGTCCTGCACCAAAACAATGCCCAGCATATGGAAAAATGTGCCACAAGTGTAAAGGACAGAATCACTTTTCCAAGCAGTGCTTTTCCAAGGGGAAACAAGGCAGAGGAGAACGTGTACGCACGGTGGAGGAAAATGACCTGTGTGATTCCTTCTTTGTGGGCATGGTTACACAGGGTGTGGACAACATACCTGAAGAGGCCAAACAGACAAGTGTGAATAGAGTGGAGCAGGACAAGTGGGCCGAGCCATTGCACATAAATGGAGCTACAATTGCTTTCAAACTGGATACAGGAGCAAAGGCTAACATGATAAATGAACTTCACATCAGAGCCATGAAGGTGAAGCCCCACATTAGTCCTAATCCAATTCCACTCAAGGCCTACAATGGACAGCCCATCCCCACAAGAGGAATGTGCAGACTGAAGGTGAGAGTAAAAGGAAAAGAACATTACCTCATGTTTGTAATTGTACCAAATGGTCATGACTCACTGTTAGGTGATGAAACATGTGAACAATTGGGTCTAGTCAAGAGGATGTTTAGCATCAAAACAAATGCACAGAAAAACGTAGAGACAATAGTGGATCAGTATATAGATGTATTTCGAGGGTTTGGTGTCTTACTATACACCTACAAGATCCAACTAAAAGATGATGCACAGCCAGTCATTCATGCTCCCACGCGAGTTCCAGCAGCACTCAGGGAGAAGCTAAAGCAAGAGCTCGACCGAATGACATCACTGGGAGTTATAAAAAGAGTGGAGGAGCCCACTGAGTGGGTGAATTCGATGGTGTGTGTCAAGAAACCAAATGGTGATATACGTGTGTGCATGGATCCAAAAGACCTAAATGCCAACATTAAAAGAGAACACCATCAGATTCCAACCCGAGACGAAATAACAAGTGAAATGGCCGGTGCAAAGTACTTCAGTAAACTGGATGCTTCAGAGGGCTTTTGGCAAATAAAACTGCATGAGGACAGCACACAGTACTGTACATTCAATACAGCGTATGGACGCTACTCATTCCAGAGAATGCCTTTTGGAATATGCTTTGCTCCTGAAGTGTTTCACAGAACTATGGAACACATACTGGAAGGTGTAGAAGGTGCACGGGTGTACATGGATGACGTAGTGGTCTGGGGATCAACCCGGAGCAGCACAATGAGAGACTCATCAAAGTGTTGCACAACATCAAAAAGTATGGATTAAAGCTGAACAGAGCAAAATGCCAGTTTGATGTGGGAGAAATCACCTTTCTGGGAGACAAGCTGTCCTGAGCAGGTATAGAACCTGACTTCCGCAAGGTGAAAGCTATACTGGAGATGCCGAGGCCTGAAGATAAGCAAGGTGTGTTGAGAGTGCTGGGAATGATCAATTTCATTGGAAAGTTCATACCAAATTTATCAACAAAAACAGAGCACCTCAGACAGTTGTTACATCACAAGTGTGACTTTAATTGGACTGACAGTCATGAAGAGGAGTGGAAAACACTGAAAACCATTCTCACAACAGAACCAGTGCTGACGTGTTTTGACCCGTCCAAAAGGATAAAGATCTCCACTGACTCCTCCAAAAATGGAATTGGCCCAGTGCTGCTACAAGCTGATGGAGAAGATTGGAGGCCAGTTGCCTATGCATCACGAGCAATGACAACAACTGAATGTCTCTATGCACAAATAGAAAAGGAGTGCTTAGGACTTGTGTATGGATTTGAAAAGCCATTAATATTTATCATAAAGAAAAACCTCAGTGAGATGTCACCACGCATACAAAGACTAATGATGAAGCTGCAACGTTATGATTTCGAGCTGATGTACATGCCAGGTAAACACATTGTGATGGCTGATGCTCTGTCCAGGGCAACAACACAGAGTGACACACCAGTGAGCTCTACAGAGACTGATGTTCAATTACATGTGAACTTGATTGCAAAATCTCTACCTGTGTCAGACAGAAAATCTAAGCAGATTGCAGCAGAAACAGAGAAGGACCCAATACTACAGAGGGTCATGAAAAATCTAAAATAAAACTGGCCTCGAGGTGACTGTCAACAATATTATAACATCAGATCAGAGCTGAGTGTGATGAATGGACTCCTACTCAGGAAGAACAGAATTGTTATTCCTCAGTCACTGAGACAAAAGATGTTGAAAAGACTTCACGAGGGGCACCTCGGAATGGAAAAATGTAAGAGAAGAGCCAGAACAGCAGTTTATTGGCCTGGAATCAACACAGATATTGACAAGATGGTCTCGAACCGTGAAATCTGCCTGAAACATCATAGAAAGCAGCAGAAAGAGCCCATGGTAACTACAAAACTACCTACTGTACCTTGGCAGAAAGTAGGAACTGACTTGTTCCACCTGGATGGAAAGAATTATCTGCTGGTCATAGACTATTATTCAAACTATCCAGAGATCGCATTGCTTTCCAGTATGACAGCTACTTGTGTGATTACACATATGAAATCTATCTTTGCCAGACATGGAATTTGCCAAACTTTGCAGTCTGACAACGGGCTATGTTACAACTGTAAAGAATTCCAGAACTTTGCAGAAGAATATGATTTCCAACATGTAACTTCAAGTCCCCTGTATGCACAGTCAAATGGTAAAGCAGAAAAAGGTGTGCAGATAGTGAAGAAACTGCTCAAGAAAGCACGAGAGTGGATCTGATCCATATCTAGTTCTACTGAGTTACCGAGCAACACCACTAGAACATGGAATGTCTCCTGCTGAGCTTCTGATGGGACGCAGACTACGACCTACGCTTCCTTACACTGCAAAATAGAAGAAAAATAACGTTGTGAGACAGAAACAGGACTATCTGCAAAACAGACAGAAAACCAACTATGACAAAGTGTCAAAAAGTTTAATAGCACTGTCAAAACATGACACAGTGAGACTCGGAGATTCCAAGTACTGGAACAAGAAAGCCACAGTCACAAATGTTTAAATGCATTGTGTGGTTTACATTTAAAGAAAAGGGGATGTTGTGATATGTGATGACTTATATGGTTATGCATTGATTTATGTTGACCACTAGGTGTCCTCAGTGACCCTCTACAAAAGCCACACCCCAAACATTTGTAGCCGGATCTAGTATGTTGAGAGACATGTATGCTGTTTGCTGCCACTTTCCACAACCAGTCTTTAATAAATGAATTGCAAGAACCCAAGTTTCTTCATTGATAGAAAGAAACATTACAAAAACCTTGTTTCTGCCTGGGACCAACAGGGAGCTGGATGTCCTTTGCCTACATAAGGCTATATCCCTCATGAAAACATCTGACATGTGTAGCAGAGGACGAGGTTGAGCTCATGTGCATAGCAGTGCACATACACTGCTTCAGGGTGTCGCTCTCTGAAGCGGGCTTGGACACCCCCCACTGCTCTGCTTATGACAGATGCACCATCATAAGCTTGTGCAACACACATTAGATCACCAAGTTGTGCAACTGTAGCATTTCCTCTATTGCATCTGTAAGGCACTGTGCATCAAAGCCTTGTAGCTTCCGCAAACCAAGAAAACACTCTCTCACATGTCTTGTATAGCAAAACGCACGCAGACCGTCTCTGGCTTCATCTGCCATCACAGAGTTCATTTCATTTTGTGAGAAATGAGGGAGGTAAGTGGCATTGGAAGGGGGGGTATATTTTTTTGAATCGTTTGAGGAGCCTTCCATACAGATGATCTTTTGCATAGCAGTGCACATGACATTCTCCACATTCATGGGAAGCAGAATGTGGAGTTTCTGGCTACTCCAGCCAGCTCAAACCAATTCTAGTTAAATGCTCTTTTCTGAGCTCCAAACTGGCTCAGGGGGTGTTGTGGGAGATGCACCTGCTTTGGGCCCTAGATCTGAAGTCCCTAGATCACCAACTACAGTTGGAGCAATAATTGCACCTGCTGTCCCTTGCTGTGATGCCTGTTCATCTTCTCTAACCGACTCATCTGTATGTCAAACAAGACCAGGTTAAAACCTAGTACAAGGCTGGACCTATAATGTGCAGACTAAAAAGATTGCTAGCTTAGCCTATCAATTTTGGTTGCTAGCAACCTTATTTAGGGCAAATGTAGCTAGGTAGAGACATCAGCATACTGGCTATAATACATTGTCTATAATACATTGAAACGACAAGGTAATAGTTATAATTTTTAAATCTTTTTAACAAAGAAAATATGAAAATAAACAAATATTTTATTTTGTTGTTTAGTGCAGCATTTGCCACAGATATCAGAACCCACGCAAATTTCAAAATAAATGACCTCTCACTCACCAATGACAAACTCAATTGTTGGGCTGTCCTAGCGGTCCAGCCAAAAACACATTCATCTCACACCGTCACACCTCAAACATAGTCAAATCAGCTAATGTTAGCTTGCTAGTGAGCAATCCATTAGGCTAGTCACCTCACAAACTCACTGCTTCTAGCTACCCTAAGTGTGTTACAGCTGCGTTGATTAACAAACCTGAAATAACATGGGTCTGTGATTCTGAATCTGATGGTGCTGAACCACTTTCTGTGGATGGTGGCTGAGGTTGACTGTGCCTCTTGAAAAACCGCCTTAGGTCCATGTTAACTTGGAGTGAAATGGAATTAAAAACAATTGTGTTTGTTGAGCACAGAGAACATAGTCTGAATGTTTCAAAAACTATAATATAATACCAAACACATTTGTACGCTCATTAAAATAGTGATCAAAATTTCCTAAATTTGTCAATGAATTTTGCCCATTTTGATCATGCACATTAGGACTAGGCCGTGTTGGGCAATAGCTACTAAGTTAACTACATTTCCCAGTAGCTTGTGGGCATAGCTTTCAAGTTATTAAGCTATTTTTCCACCATCTAGCTTTTACAGTGGTATTTACAAAGTGGTATTCGCCTTCAAGTATGTTTTATTCAATCACTCAATGTCATAACATGTTCATAGTCACAGTACCAACCACATTTTGTACAAAGTAGCATCAATGTAGGCTAGCTACTAGCTAGCTACTTTCACTAAATAACTTGTATTTTAGATAGCTACTTTTTTGAGGGATAGCTTTGTGTAGCTCAGTAACTAAGCTACTAGAGTAACTAGTAGCTTAGTTAGCTACATTTTTAAAGTAGCTTGCCCAACATTGAGAGTAAGACTAGGTTAGCTAGTTTAGTCTAAGTAGCTAGCTGGCAGACAGACTGACAAGGTCAATGAATTGAGCAAAGAGGGGACGTTTTTTTCTGCCACAAAAAAGGCTAGCTACCAAAGAAGAAAACAGTACAACATGACTAGCTAGGATACTCTCAAGCTCAACAGCACATTGCTGTAGCTACTATTCATATTCATTAATTTTCTAATTTACTTTGAAAAGTTGAAAGTAGGCCCACAACAGTGATTGTGAACGGCTTTTAAATGAATTAAATGAAACTGTTAACCTAATAATATGCGATGTTATACTTGTAACTTGTCCTGTGTGATATTGCTTTATTTGCTTTTTTGCCACCTTCGTCTTCTTCTGAGTTTAATGTCTGGTTGACACTAGAACTGCCACGGTGCCACCTGCCATACAGGAGTGTGATTTTAACTTGGTTTTAATTCAGTAAAATTAACCTTGTGTTACTTGCGTGCATTTGACCTGGGAATTCTGTGTGAGAGAACCAAGCAACTGATAGGCTATACTTCATTTCAGAACAGCGATGGATTTATCACAGCAAAAAAAAACAAAAACATAATTCAAAATCGGGGCTTTTCAGAAAGCATTCGGGGCTCAAGCCCCAGTAGCCATCCCCTAACTATTAAGGAGGAAGGGAAGCAAATGTTTCACACATTGTTATCAAATATATTTCCCTCTGAATTGCTGAGTAAAATGGGCTGTTCCAAACATTGTTTGGAGGAACAATGTAATTTGATTAAAAAGTTGATTAGAGAGGGGAAAACACATAAAGAAGTGCAGCAAATTATTGGTTGCCCAGCTAAAATGATCTCAAATGCTTTAAAATGGCAACAAAAACCTGAAACAAGCAGAAGAAAACAAGAAACTACTGTTAAAACGGATCGCAGAATAGTCAGAATGGCAAACATTCAGCCATTCATCAGCCTCAGAAAAATCAAAGATGATCTACAATTACCTGTAAGTGCTGTTTCAGTCAGAATGTTTGATCGAAGCTAAGCTATCAGCAAGAAGCCCCCTTAAAGCACCATTGCTGAAAGAAGGGCATGTGCAGAATCAGTTCCTTTGTCAAGGAACACATCGATTGTCCCACAGAGAAATGCCGTCACATTCTGTGGACTGATGAGAGTACGTCAGATGACCCCGGGTACTGAATTCAAGCCACAGTACACTGTGAAGACAGTGAAGCATGGTGGTATTATGGTATGGAGATGTTCTTCATACTACAGTGTTGGGTTTGTATACCAGGGATCATGGATCAGTTTGAATACATCAAAATACTTGAAGAGATTATGTTGCGTAGGAAATGCCCCTGAAATGGGTGTTTCAACAAGACAACAACCCCAAACACAAGAGTAAGCGAGCAACATCTTGGTTCCAGACAAAAAGAACTGAGGTAATGGAGTGGCCAGCTCAATCCCCCGACCACAACCCCATTGGAAACTTGTGGGGAGACATTAAAAATGCAGTTTCTGAAGCAAAACGCAAAAATTCATCAGGAACTGTGGAACGTAGTTCGTTCATCCTGGGCTGAAATACTTCTAGGTGCCAGAAGTTGGTTGACTCAATGCAACACAGATGCACTATGCAATATTAGATCAATAATTGAAAGTGAAGTTAAATCTTGAAGAATTTCTGTAGTTTATACATTATTTGAGTTTGAAGACCAAAATGTCAACACTGCCAGTTTTTAAAACAAATTAATATTCCTTTTCTTTGCTTCCTGTAAAAGAATAACGCATACTTCATCAAATTTGTTAATGCTTTGATTTGGAATTGAATGTGTAATGTTTCCACTATATTTGAAATATGGAACTAAAAGCTATTAAAAAATATTTGCACTTTATTCACTTTTTTTAATGCACTGCTATTTAATTCAACACAGCTGTAGGTGTTTATAGTTGAAATGGGAATTTGTCTGATCTGTTATTAAAGTAGCAAACTGAATGACAGATAAAGGGAAATCAAAAGTTTGTAGTGGTAGGCCAACATTGTAAGGTTTGATGAGCCTATCAGTGAGGTTACCGTAGCAGCGGAAAGAGCAGTATCCCCACAGAACTATAACAGGTCTCCAAACAAAATCTCTGAGGTAGAATATCCATTCACTTCCATATTTCAGTGACTATGAAGAGAGAGCTGGTACTAATTATGAGTTTGCCAAACCTCTTGGTATTAAATGGTAAATGTGTGGTGCAGGGTGGAGCTAGTCCAGACTGCAATTTAAAGTCTGTACACAATGTATTCGGAAGTAGAATTGTTACAGATATGTGGATGTTGTTCTAAAGCTGGACAGGGATGTAACGTTACAAGAAATATATTATAAAGTTTGTTAACTTCATGGAGGGAGGTGACTTCATGGTGTGCACGTGAAATCAACAATACATTTTTCACAGAAAACGTAGGCTAGTTTGTCCACTTTTTTACGACACTTTTTTTTACAGTGGTGATGAAACTGTCGCAATCTTAAGCCAATAACACCAACCCATACAATTTGCTTTTTAACAGTAGCTATTTGGTTAGTAGAATGATACAAATGAAATAATTTAATTATGGTCAACGGCACCAAAACTTTCTGTCACACCATCCAAAATCAAAAGTCCCACGAGGATTGATTTAAATCTTTAAAAATTCTATACGAGATGCCAGTGCTAACAAGATTAACTGCTGCGGTGGAAGATATACCCTCACTGATTGCCAATTGCTAAACCACTATGGATCAAACAAACAAGCTCTCTCAAAAATACAGTTCATATTTGTATGACACTGGAATACCAAACAATGTCCACGCAACTGCTACATACCTAACAAGACATTAAAAATGACTCAATGTCCTGCTTGCATATCGATCTTAAAGAGCATCCATATTCTTAAAATAGTGCAACTGTTCATCAGGCTGAATATCAAAATCCCATTAGATGACTGAGAATCTGAAGGAGTACTGTGAGTTTGTTGACATTGAATACAGAAGGCTCCTTTCTCACAGCAAGACACGATAGCTGTCATTATTCCCAGGCATTGAGAGGCTGCTACAGATGTTTCCAGCCTTAAAGGAATTCTTTCTCTGTCTCAGCAAAAGCCACCCTCAGTGATCAAGTTTTTAGAAAATTATTTCAGTGAGATTTACCTCTGGCACATGCACTCACTCATGTATGTGTTCCACTCACACATTCAAGTAATGGAAAAGGAAAGCAATTCCATTGTGGAGGTGAGGAAAATCTTGAATAGAATCCAACACCTTCCTTCTTGAACGCAAAAGCAACAACTTCATGTCCCTTTAAGTTAAGGGACTACTTGCCCAAAAGTGCACAGATTAGAATTATGCATCAAGCATAAAAAGGGGGTGCCAATTGATGATGCAAAGTGTTTTAATCAGGTCACCAATCTGAAGAAATTCACAGAAATGTGCAACAGTGATGGAGAGTTCAGTGGCCTGCAAGCGCACCAGAAGTGGAGCTGGCAGACCTGAGTTGTCTAGCTGGGAAGTAGGGAGTGATTAAAGGAGGGAGGGAGTTGCAGTAATCCAGGCGGGAAATGACGAGCGCCTGGACTAGGAGCTGGGTGGCTTTCTCCGTCAGGAGATGACGGATACGGCGAATATTGTAGAGGAAGAACCTGCAGGTTCTGGCAGTGGAGGATACATGTGGAACCAGGGTGAGGCAGTTATCAAGAGTCACCCCAAGATTCTTGGCCTTATGGGAGGAGGAAACTACAAAGTCCTCAACAATCAGTGAGAGGTTGATTGTCAGAGAGGACTTAGCGGGGATGTAGAGAAGCTCAGTCTTGGCAAGGTTAAGCTTCAGATGTAGGGAAGTCATCCACGCAGAGATATCAGCCAAGCTGGCAGAGATCTGTGTGGTGACCTGGGTATTGGGGGGGAAGGAAATAAAGACTTGGGTGTCATTGGCATAAAAATGGTAAGAAAAGCCATGGGAAGAGATAACAGAACCAAGAGACATGGTGTATAGAGAGAAGAGGAGAGGACCAAGAACTGAGCCCTGCGGGAGTCCAGTTTGTAGAGGGTGGGGGTCAGAGACTGAGCCCCTCCAAGTCACCTGGTAGGAACGAGCAGAGAGGTAGGAGGAAAACCATATCAGAGCAGATCCTGTGACACCCATCTCAGTCAGCAATGAGAGCAGAATGGCATCTACCTTCTTTTAAAAGAAGGAGACAAATTCATCAGGAGTGAGTGATGAGGGAGGTGGGGGTGAGGGGGGCAAGAAGAGAGGAAAACAGGTTGAAAACAGTTTGCAGGGATTAGAGGCAGCCATGTTAATTTTAGAGTGAAAGAAGGAAGATTTAGCTAGAGAGATAGAGGAATAGAAAGATGATAGGAGGGCATGGAAGGAAGCTATATCACTGGGGAGAC
The DNA here is from genome assembly GCF_963514075.1 of Conger conger. Lineage (NCBI taxonomy): Eukaryota > Metazoa > Chordata > Actinopteri > Anguilliformes > Congridae > Conger > Conger conger. The sequence continues at coordinate 30,804,324 of NC_083761.1, read as the reverse complement.
AGGACCTTTTTACATTTTCGTAGAGCATCAGAAAGCCAAGGACTGGCGGGGGGAGGCCCAGGCTAATTTGGTGGTGAGGGGACACAGTCAGGACATGAGGGTTGGTAGCAGCATCGTCGGGAGACAGTCGAGAGAAAGACTCCACGGATGGTAGGGAGCAGAGGACTGCAGGCAAGAGGGTGGAGGTAGACAGGTGGCCTAGGTTACGCCTACAGGTGACAGTGAATGGTGGGAGAGATGGATGGGTGTTAGTGGAGCGTGGAAGCGAAAAAGAGATGAAGGAGTTGTCAGATATATGGAGTGGTGTTACAGAGAGGTTGGTTGTTGTGCAGCTCCTTGTGAAGACCAGGTCAAGAAGGTTGCTTGCTTTGTGGGCGGGAAGGGAAAGTGTGAGGGTATGGTCAAAAAAAGAAAGGAGGGAGAGAAAGGCAGACTGGGTGGACTCTGAGTTCAGGTTGAAGTCACCCAGGAGGTGCCATTGTCGGGTGAGGAGCTAAGGAGGATGTCCATCTGATCCAAGAAGTTCCCCAGAGGAAAGTAACAGAAACCGCATGAAATTAAAAAGAGGAGAAGGAGAAGGATGAGGGAAAAGACACGATTTCCATGAGGATGAGATTAGGAGACCTGTGCCACCTCCTCTGCCAGAGGTTTTGGGTGTGTGGGAAAAATAGAAGGCAGAGGAAAGGGCAGCTGGGGTGGCTGTGTTCATGTTTATTTGATGAGCAAAACTGTTAACCCACAGTTCAGCATGGGCTACAAACAAGAAAAGCCTTCCACATCAAGCAGATTTACCTGTGCATGGGTTTTAACTGGTAGGGAACTCGCTTATAGTAGCCTAATTAGCCGTAGGGCTGTTTAGCCAGGTAGCTATTAGGCTATTCATTGCCCATCAACAAACTACAGTGCCCTCCATAATGTTTGGGACACAATGACGTGATGTAAATTAAAGTAGTCATGTTAAGTATTTTGTTGCATATCCTTTGCAAGTAATGACTTCAGTGGTGAGTGTCTTCACTGGTGATGCTCTGCCAGGATTGTATTGCAGCCATCTTTCGGGGGCTAGTCCCTGGTTTTGTCCAGCATATTAAAGTAATGCTCACAAAAATAAACAAAAATTCACAAAAATAAAAATATGTAGCTCTGAAAAACTCCTCTGTTGCTTGAGCGGTATGTTTGGGATCATTGTCCTGCTGTAGATGAGTTTTGAGGCATTCGCTTGAACTTGAGCAGATAGGATGAGTCTCCACACTCCAGAAAGAATATTCCTACTACCATAAGCAGTTATATTAATGAAGATAAGTGAGCCAGTACCTTCGGCAGCCATACGTGCCTAGACCCTAACACCTCCACCCCCGTGTTTCACAGATGAGGTGGTATGCTTTGGATCTTGGGCAGTTCCTTCTCTCCTCTATACTTTGCTCGTCACCACTCTGATATAAATTAATCTTAGTCTCTTCTGTCCACAGCAACCTTTGCGCATCAGAAAAATACCGATTTCAAACAAAGTAACTTACCACATAATTTCATTAAAAGTGTTTGCAATACGCTACATTCTCTGCATGTTTTACATGTTCGGAGACGATTGTAAATTTTTAAAAGCCATGATGCTGAAAGGTAGACAATAGCTTGCCAATTAAGGCTTAGAAGTAGCAGTTTGAATTTTCTCACTACGTGAATTTTCTCGGAAAGAAAAAGTGCCTACAGTTTACCTTTAACATTTGCCATTTGGGGGAGAAGGGGCACACTGCAATGTTTTGTATTAGCGACTTACCGGTTGTTTAAGCCAGATACGCAGCTAGCCAGCTAGGTGTGCTTAGATCAGTGAGGCTGCAGTATTATGATTAATAATCAGAACATGTTGTTTTCTGTTCTTTTGAAATCTATAACGAGAGAACGTGATTTGTCTAATTTAAGGAAAAACAATGTTTGGACATCTTTGAGGGACTCCAATGCATAGTCTGTATGAAACCCAGACCAAAACGTTGGGCTCTTTGAAAAACATTTATTTTCATTCCTATTCATCCATCCGTTTTTGCATAATTATTGCTTGCTAAATGTTAACACAGAGAGCTGACCACAGGAGGCGGAGTGCAGTATTTGCACCACCTGGTTTCACATAGCATCTTTCACATCATGCTAGGGAGATTAAATGATAAATTAAATTTAGGAAAATCTGTTTTAAATGACAAAATACACATTACAAAAAAAGATACACTCTCTGTTAACTACCACATTTGCTTACAGCACAGCCTTCAATAAAGGTTACAAAACCTGTGCTTCAAGATAGTGTAATAGATTAAATCTGCTCATTGCTAATATTTTGTCATGAATATTCTCTGAATGCAGGTCCAGAGTACAAACCGTACATACACCAATGAGCCTAAGAAGTATGACCATTGACGGATGAATCAAATAACATTGATTATCTCATAACAATGGCGCATGTGAAGCTCTGGGACAGTAAGCGAAGAGTTGGCCCTCGTAGTTCACGTGTTGGATGTGGCAGAAATTGGCAGGCGTAAAGACTGAAGCAATTTTTACAAGGGAAAAATAGGTATGGCCAGACGATGGGGTGGGACAAGGAGGGACAAACCATTAACCAACAACAGGATGTTCATCGATGCACAAGGGCACAAAGGCTATCAAGTCCCAGAAAATTTTTATGATAGTTACGGGTGGAAGGTGTCACAACAGAGTGCATCGCACCCTGCTGCGTATAGTTCTGTGTAGCCACATACCAGTCAGTGCCTATGCTAATCTCTGTCCTCCATTGAAAAGTGCCTACAAAGGGCATGCTTGCCTCGGAACTGGACCTTGGAGCAATGGAAGAAGGTCGCCTGGTCCAATGACTTCGGTTTTCTTTTACATCATGTGGACGGCCTGGTACATGTTCAAATGGGGAAGAGATTGGCACCAGGATGCACTGTGGGAAGTCACAGTCAGTGGAGGGAGTGTTATGCTCTGAGCAATGTTCTGCTGGCAAACCCTGCATTTGGGCGTTGATGAGGATGTCAATTAGATACCTAAACTTTGTAGCGGAGCAGGGGCACCTACACGGGAACAGCATTTTCAGCAGGATAATGTGCCCTGCCATATTGCACAAATTCTTTGGGAATGGTTTGAGGAACATGACATTTGACCTCCAAATCTTTCGAAGCAAATAAATTAATTAAGTCTCATTCAGGAGTATGCCTATTTCTGATGGTATTGATTATGTGAATTAATCATTGTATTGTTAATCAAAGGAAATTACTGAAAACAGATTAAGACCAACAATCACTATAAGGGGATGTTTTCCGACCCAATCAGTTTTCAGCTCAGCAGCAGTCACTGCTTCTTGAGCAAAGTTGGGAAAATAATTAGTGCAGTTGAGTAGCACTGCTATAGTGACCAACATAAACCTTGGACTGATGCTCGAAAGCAACCACACCTTCACAGACAACATAAGATCTGTGAGATTCTTCCTTTTCAACATTGGAAGAGTGTTACTCCTTTGTCATCACCTAGTCCACTCAAAACACTTGTACAGGCCTACCGGGATGTGAAAGCAGTAGCACCTCCACATTTACAGTCTATCACCAGCCACACCACTCCATCTTTTCAACCACTCTGTCACGTCTTGTATACCTCGGTGGTGGAATAAGCAGCTCACAGAAGCCACACCATTTTCTGGTGTAGACCCAATACTCACCTCCTCAGATTGTGTCTTGGATCTATGTATTAATTGTTAGCAATGCTTACATGCTAACAATTAATACAATTCGATATAGCATTTTAGGTGTAAATTAACAGTCAGAGATGGAGACTAGCCATGTCACCGTTTTTTTTCCCCCCAGTATACCATTGATTTTTTGTGGGTTCAGTTGTCTCCCTCTCATAACTGCTTAGGTTCGCAATCCCAGTCCTAATAGCCATGCAGCCACCTAGTCACGCTCTAGTAACCACCTCAGCAATTATACCTCAGCAATCACCTAACACCCTAGCAACCACCAAGTTAGAAGCTAGCAATCAACTAATAACACCTTAGCATCCACCTAGTAAGTCTCCAGCAACCACATAGTAACACGTTGGCAACTGCCTAGTAGAACTCTAGCAACTAGCTAGAACCACCCTAGCAAACACCATATATCACCCTGTTAACATCCTAGCAACCACCGAGTAGACCCTACCATCCACATAGTAACACCACAGCAAGCCTCTAATTGCACCTTTGCAACCACCTGATACCCTAGCAACTCTCTAGCAACCACTTAATACACCTTAGCAACCACCTAGTGCCATGGAAATAACCTGCTACTCGCATCATAGCAACTAGCAATTCATACTTTAAACTTCACAAGCACTCAATCACTTCCACACATTTCTTGAGGAAATCATTTTCTAGTTTTTTGTTGTTGTAATACTAGGATAGTGATTATAAGTAGCAACTATTTCCCCATGATGTATTATCTTCCTGTACTACACACAAAAAAAAAACCAAAAAAAAAAAAAAAACCTTAATAATGTAACACAGCAGATCAAAGTAAAAACATGACTGCAAAATAGGAAATGGGTCCAGTATTTTAATCAAAGCTGTATGATATCAGATGTACTTTTAACTCCCATATGAAACAAATAAATCATACTTTACAAAAGTTCACAGAAAAACATACAAAACTACCATTCATTTGCATAGGAGTGTCACTTCCCAGGTTTTTCAGGGAACAAAAACCCCAAAAAAGGGAGAAAGTATGTTGCGAGAGAAGCAGCTGTTTAATGTGGAGGCCCAATGCAGTGTGCGCGTGCGTGCGCATGTACAGTGAGCTCAATAAGTCTTGATTTGGCTCTGTACTCCATTTTTTATTAGAAAGCATTTCATACATTTTGCAAATGAGAAATTACAGCACAGAATGCATTTTCAGGGCACTGTCATATTTGGGACAAATGGCTTCACAGATGTTTAAGATTAGTCACGTGTATTCAATCATTTGCTTAGTATAGGTAAAAGAAAGCTTTCAGTATCTAGTAGCATGAATCTAGGCTTTTGGTTGCCTTTGGAGTCGGTTAATGGCATTTGTAAACAGGAGGACAAGACGTGTGCCAAAGAAAGGCACGGAAGCCATTATGAGGCAGGGAAATAAGAAACAAACGGTCAGAGGCTTAATAAACAGTTTGTAAATCTGCAGTTTATAACCACATTTCTGGAGCAGAGACAAATAAAGGAAAAAAATCTTTGTTCCAAGACTTATGGAGCTCTCGATTCTTATATTTACATACACACACACACACACACACACACACACACACACACTCATATGCAAATGAATACATTTTAATGAATAAATTATGGAAAAGGGGCCCTGTACAAAAGTTTGGGAACCCTTTTGGATTATTCCTTGTTACTTTTTAAAAAGATGATTACTAAGGCACCGACCCAGGCGATTTTCTCATTCAATGAGCAGAGTGAGTATAATTCCAGGACTGAATTTTTAAATCTGAAGTAACTCTTCTAAATTATCCAACTATAGTGGCTGTTCTGTCCGGTGTGAACAACCATGGGTTACTCTGAACAATTGTCCAAGGGTGTTAGAATGAAGACGGTTCATGTCCACAAAGAAGGAGAGGGCTACAAAAAACTGAAGCATGCAAAATAAAACATTGATTGGCCACCGCCAAAGAAGGTATCTTTTGGAGAAAAAGGTGGATCCATGGGGTTGTGGAGTAGCTGGGGGCACAGGAAATATTGTGTGAGTGGAAGGAAGGAAGAATGGATTCCATCAAATATCAAGAAATTCCAGAGGCTAATTTTCGATGGTCAGTCCAGACATTGAGGTTGGAGAGGTTGGGTACTCCAAGACAATGATCCCAAGCATACCTCAAAATCAACCAGACAGTGCCTTCAGGAAAGACAGATGAAGGTTTTATAATGGCCACCACAGTCCCCAGACTTGAATACTATTGACAATCTGTGGAGCTGGAGGTGTTCTGCCAGGAAGAATGGGGTAAAATTCCAAAAGCGAGAATTTAAAAGGCTGGCTACAGAAAGCATTTGCAAGCTGTTAATAGTTGCCTGAGGAGGAGTTACAAAGTTACAAAGTGAAGGGTTCCCAAACTTTTGCACAGGGCCTTTTTCTGTTTTTTGTATTATTTTGAAACTGTACAAAATTAAAACAAATAAAATGTGAGGAAATGTGTCATGTTTAACTTTTTGCCTATGACATGTTTGTAGTCTATTACTAAGTTACTGAATGAAATACAATAATGTATCTAATATTTCATTTTTTGGAAAATGAATGTTTGGAAATCTCTGCTACCGGACACATTAATCCAGAAAACATCCAAGACCAAATTTATATTTGAAAAAAATCTAGGGTTGCTGAGATATATCAAGTATATCAGGATTTCGCTGGGTAGTGAATGTGTTTTTCCAGGCCAAGCATATGTGGGCTGGCAGATAAAAGGTAACACTGTGTTCTCTTAAGGGAACACCAAACTGGTCAATTATAATGTGGTTTAAACCTCCCTTTCTGAATCTATCATCTACCCATCTATCTGTTCATGAAGTTTTTCTCAAGGGCAGCAGGGGTTCTCTGTAGAGAGTGAATGTTCCTCTTCACCCGCTCCTCGAGTGTGGAGCAAGCACCTTCCAGCTTCACATCACTGTTAAGAGAACAACTGGGGGTTAGGCCAGAGTATATTGTGATATGAAAGTAAATCAGAGCAAATTAAAACAACCATTTATATACTGATGAAATATGCTGCAATTGTAAATACTAGGGATGGGCATTTTCAGTATTTTCATATTTCAGTTAAACTGGCGAAATGTAATCAATTAACCAGTTAAAAACCTATTTCGAACCCTGGTAAAATGCTGTATAAGCATGCCCCAATAGGCTGGAGCACAGCCAAAACAATACAAAAATCAGTAAGCACATCAGTAGATATGTTGCTGCACAACAGAAGTGTTACTTCAGGAAAAACATGGGGATGGCAAAAAATGAAATAGGTTGCATTAAAGACAAACTATGTCTACAGCAATGTTGAAGATACTGATGATATTTCCAAACTCCAAATAAGGCATGACATAGACAAGGGGTGATTACATGAAAATAAGTCTAAACATCATTAATGCCAAGATACTGAGTAACTGAGTACTCACTGAACATACACTAGATATAACTTACCTTGATACGTTACCTTACATATAAAACGGCACCAATACACACAACTGTGCATGTGTTTTTCCAAAGCGGAAAAAGTCACAACACTTTCGTGTTCGCCTGAGTTAAACACTTTTGTGTTTGCTACATTGCCATTTTTCCTTTAAAACCCATTTAATTGTGTTTTCTATGGTGGGTTCATTTGATAGATCTGGTTGTTCTTGTAAGTTGCACTCCGCATTACTGACGTCGGTCAAGCTCACTGAATCCAAAACAACCTCATTGTACAGATAGTGCAATTCCCAAAAAACTTTTAGAAATAGGCTACTACATCATGAGTGTTGACTATGATGGTATCCTACATACAATAAGGTCCATAAATATTTGGACATTGACAAAGTTATTGTTGTTACTGTCTGCCACAGGATACTGGAGTTGGAAGTAAATAATGAATATGAGCTGAAAGTGCAGACCTTCAGCTTAAATTTTTGAGGGTATTTGCATCTAAATCAGGTGAACGTTGTAGGAATTAGTCCTTTTTATACATAGCCCCCCCCCCCAATTTTAAGAGCTCAAACATAATTGGACACATGAACATAATCATATATTAAATTGTCTTTTTTTATACTTGATTGCATATCCTTTACATGCCATGACTTCCATCAGATCATCAGAGTCTGGATATCTTATTTTCAGGTTGTTCTACATGTGATACTAAAACTCATTGTATTTGAAGGGACCTCTAAGGGAATTGGGGGGTGGGACTAGATTCAGCTGGGTAGGGCCTCCCTTTGCTCTCAAAACAGCCTCAATTCTTCATGGCATGGATTCCACAAGATGTTGAAAACATTCCTTTGAGATTCAGTTCCATGTTGACATGATTGCATCACAGAATTTTAGCAGATTTGTCAGCTGCACATTCATGCTGTGAATCTCCCGTTCTACCACATCCCAAAGGTGTTCTATTGGATTCAGAACAGGTGACTGGGAAAACCACTGAAAAACACTGAACTCATTGCCATGTTCATGAAACCAGTTTGAGACGACTTCTGTGACATTCAAGAAATGATTGATTGGTATTAACAGGCACAAAGTGTGTTAAGAAAACATTCCACACCACTACACCACTGACACCCGCCTTGACTGTTGACACGAGGCAGTTTGGGCTACCATCTGTGTGACTCCTCAGAAATCTGGCTATGTTTTTCCAGTCTTCAACTGTCCAGTTTTTGTGAGCCCGTGCCCACTGCAGCCTCAGCTTTCTGTTCAAAGTGCTGTGCATTCTGAGATGCCCACCACAATTGTACAGAGTGGTTATTGAAGTAACCGAAGCCTTTCTGTCAGCTCGAACCAGTCCGGCCATTCTCTGTTGACCTCTCATCAACAACATCCACAGAACTGCTGCTCACTGGACGTTTTTTGTTTTCTGCAGCATTCTGAACAAACTCTATATAATATAATATATATATATATATATATATATACACACATATATACATATATACACACATATATACATATATACACACACACACACACACACACACACACACACACACACACACACACACACACACAAGTATACACACACACACACACACACACACACACACACACACACACATATGCATACATACATACATACACACACACATCCACTCACAGAGCACTTTATTAGGTATTAATTCAACTTCTACTGCTGTAGCCTATCCAGTTAAGAGTGATGATGTATTGTGTATTCAGAGATGCTCTTCTCCATACCACTGTTGTAATGTGTGGTTATTTGCCTTACTGTCACCTTCCTGTCAGCTTTGACAAGTCTGGCTATTCTCCTCTGACATCTCTCATTAACAAGGCGTTTCTGTCTGCAGAACTTCTGCCCACTGGATTATTATTATTTTTCACCATTCTTTGCAAACTCGAGACTAGTGACTAGTGTGCGTGAAAATCCCAGGAGATCAGATCAAATGGTTGATTTGAACATTAACTGAAGCTCCTGATCCGTATCTACATGATTGTATATATTGCACTGCTGGCTCAGATAATCACATGAATAAGTGGGTGCAATAAAGTAAAAATGTTCCTAATAAAGTGCTCGGTGAGTGTACATATTTTTATTATAAGAATTATATGCTAAATATGGTAAGAACAGGGAGCATCAGCACCAATCACACTGACAGCACAACAGCAATGCCTGGCTAGAACGACAAGACCATTCACACAAATTGGTTTAATTTTAGTTTTAATTTTCCTTCATCTTGAGATTTGTCATGGTGCTTTTGTTGCACATTATATCATGTAGTTGTTTGAATGTTTTAAACTAATTTCATGCCATATATTTTACACTGAAGTTTCAGCAGATCAAAATGTTGACACAGCCTACTCTGCTACGTTTTGAAGTCGGTGGAACAGCAACAAAACAAAAAACAAAAAACATTTTTTACATTTGTTTGAAATCGTTTAAGTTAAGCGAATTATATTTTATTAATTATATTGACTGTTAAGACGTCGGTGGTTTTGGTCAAGTGTCCGGTTCGGTTAACTGTTTATTCGATTAACATGCCCATCCCAAGTAAATACAGGCAATGACAGCAGAATAGGTATGAACAAATGCTATTAAAGTAGGTAAATGGCTAAGACTCACTGGATGAAGCCAGCATGTTGGGTGTGCCTAGAGTCCCGTTGCTTCTCCTGTTCTTCCTGGCTTCTATATTTCTGCACATTGCTCACCCTCTGCTCATCTCGCTGCTTGGCAAAGTCCATCATCTCCTGTCGCTTCCTCTCCTGCTCCTCTCTTGACAGATGCCTACGGAATATTGTTCACATACAAATGGTGAACTCTAGCTGCTAATGCAACAGTAACTCTTGCGTGTCCCACAAGATGTGCTGCTAGTTACTCCCACAGCCAAGACATAAACTAGGTGATAGATTTGTTAATGCCTTTACTTACTGAGAAAATCATTTTGAAAAGCCTAAACAAAATATGACATCCCACATGAACCAGAAATGTGTACCATACTTGCGATTGATATCCTGATGTCTCTGAACATGCTTCTTGTATGAGGAGGGGATTCCATGGCTAAACTGCGTCTTTCTGTCGGTCTTCTCAGTGACGGCACTTCTTTCCCCATCCCTGTGAGGAGAGCGACTCCTTCTGCCCCTGGAATTGCTCCCCTGGTGGATTGACACACCCATTTCATAATGGTGCCCACGGCTTGGGAGCTGAGAGGAAGAACATAAGCCACAGAAAGTGTAACTGGCAACAAACCTCTCCAAAAAGGGAAATGATCTAATTAATGAAATGGATTAAAACAGCTCCCTCAAAGTATTGGAACCACAAGGTTCCTTTGTTTTTGCAATACACTGAATATATTTGCGGTTCAGATAAAAAGATGAACAAGAGTTCAGAATTTCAGCTTTTATTTCCTGGTATTTACACCAAGATGTGTTAAACTACTTAGAACATAGCATTTTTAGGTGAGCAAAAGTATTGGAACAGAGAGTATTTAAGTACATCAAAGTAAATAACACTTAATATTTGGTAGCATATCCCTTGCTTGCAATAACTGCATCAAACCTGCACCCCACTGACATTATCAAACTGTTGCATTGTTCTTTTGTGACGCTATTCCATGTTTTTACTGCAGCTGCCTTCAGTTTTGTTGGTTTCGGGGTTTTTTTCTTTTCAATCTCCTCTTTAGGAGGTGAAATGCATGCTCAATTGGGTTATGGTCTGGTGATTGATTTGAAAAGTCTAAAACCTTCCACTTTTTTCTCCCTAATGAAATCCTTTGTTGTGTTGGCAGTGTGTTCTGGGTCATTGTCTTGCTAGATTTGCTAGTTTGGACGCATGTCTCCGTAAATTGGCAGACACAATATTTTTGTAGACTTCTGAATTCATCCTGCTGCTACCATCATGAGTTACATCATTAATGAAGATTAGCAGAGGTGGGCACGTTACATTTACTCCGTTACTTGAGTAAGTTTAAGAAATTGTACTTCAAACAGTTGTTTTACAGGAGGATATTTTTACATTCACAGCTACATTTCTTGCACTACAATTTTAACTCATTTTTATGCAATGCAAGTTCTGCTCCATTTGTTCTCACATTGCAGGAAAGTTCCGCCATGCCTCTCAATTAAATAGACACACAAGACACACACAGAATAAGGAATCACTTGTAAACAATCCCAAAATCATTCCTGCTCTCAACATCTTGATGTCTTTGCACATTTCAGTTTTTTCTAGAGGGATATAATAAGTATTACAAAGCACAGGAGGACGTAAAATGTTGACAAATACAGCAGTATATCTTATCCAGACCTTGTGAACCATTTGATTTTTACTTGAAGCCCTAATACTCCAGAGGATTTCAAGAGTCAACAAAAAACAATTTCCGGAAGGACGGGTGAAGGAAATAAAGGTGAAAAATGTGAAGGACAACATTGCTGTAGTTGCTGCTAGGGTAAGCAGCTATGCATTTTTCCATTTTGGTATTAACGTTCGCTAACTAACACAAACTCAGTGTGTTCCGAACATAACACAGGGAAGCAGCCACTTCCACAAGAGATTAACGTCCGTTCACTGCAAGTTACTTATTGTTATAGGTATAGCCTCTATATTGCTTCATGTCTTCTTCAAATTGTTGATTGAGACGCCTTCACCCGTGCCCTGTGAAGATTGTTTGTGACGTCACTGATGTTTTGGGGTTTTTCTGCACAGCTCTCACAATGTTCCAGTCATCACCTGCTGTTGTTTTCCTTGGTTGACTGGTTAGATTTCAGGACATTCCAAGTTGTTGTACAAGCTATCCCAAATGCTTGTGCAATGGCTGTGACCAATTTCCCCTCTTTTCTAAGCTTCAAAATGGATTGCTTTTCCCCCAAAGATAGCTCTATGGTCTTCACATTGTTTTATCTTTTCTAACACGTCTTCACAGGCAAAACCAAAGGCTAAAACCAAGAGAGGACATTCAGAACCATTTGTTGTTTAACCAATCAATCTAACAGGACACATGGAACACCCATCAGTCACATGTTCCAATACTTTTGCTCACCTAAAAATTGGGTGGTCTGATACAAAATGTGATACGTTCTAAGCTGTTCCAAATCTAGATGAAAATACCAGGAAATAAAAGCTGAAATCTGTCATATCTTGTCCATATTTTGACATCAAACTCAATTGTCTTCAATGTATAGCAAAAACAAAGGAATTGACCTTGCTGTTCCAATACCTTTGGAGGGGAAAAAGTTTCAGACCTCAACCTTATATAAACCTGAAATCTATCATTATTATACTACACCCCTGATATTCAATTATATTTCAAATAATCTAGTCACATTTTCCACTGTTACATTCTCCCTCCATAACCATTGGCTCTGCAAAATCAATCAGCAATTTTCTGTAGGAGCGGCATAACAGAAACAAAACGGTGCCTTCTTATCTGTGAAGGGTGCATCTTGCCGGGTTTGGGCTGAGAGAGTGTTTTTCCCCTTTCGTTGTGCCATAACAGATGTTTTGTGTCAATAACCATTTTATTTTTAAAGGAAAATACCAACATTTTTGGAATTATACAATTTTTCCGACTTACCCAGACTTGTTAGTTTAATTAAAATTTTTGTGCATTCACTGGCTCAATTTCCATGTTAGCAAAACGCGTTAGCTTCACAAAAAGACTTGAAGCCTACCTCTTTCAAAGTTAAGAAATAACTAGTAAGGAACTCTGTAAGGTGTCTTATTTACACAAGGTATCATGTGTATCTGAAATAATTGTAAAAACGAGAGACCTTGTATTCGGAGAAGTTCTACCTTTTAAAACAATTTTCAGAAGATGTGCTGATTACTGCGCTCAACCAGCGGAAGAGGTCACATGTGTTCAGCAGTTATAGTTCCAACCATCTAAAGAGGGGTTATAGACAATACTCACATGCAGCCCATAACCAGATGTATCATTGGAACGAGAAAACGGGGCAGGTGGGACACCGTCTTTGCGATGAGACCTTGATTACCCCAAATTCAGAAAAAGAAAATCTGTTAAACAACGGACATTTATTTCTATAAAAACAAAGACATCTAACACAATTACACACCAGCACTTATTTCTCAAGTATTTTAACTTTCATCTTTCTTTCAAAGGTGAATGAATTCAAGCAACGAGTTTGCCCATCTGCTAGCTGTCAACTGCTTTTACCCTCCATGATTCCGCATTCCTGAGCAAAGTTACACAAGTTATTGAACTGAAATTCCATGGTCTAATGGTCTTAAGTCCAAATTCCTTCAGAAAAATGCTTTAAATTATTGATTTGCTGGGAAATTGGCATTTAAATTACCTGTAAATTATACCTGGGCCAAATATACCTTAGCTCAGACTTGGAATTGGTCCAATGTAAAAAGTACAAACCAAAGGTATTAGGCATCCCAGGCAGGCTCAATCAAGCTCTCAAAGTTAACATGAATTAATTCATAGACCGATACGCATTCAAGCAAGTGCCTATGTCCTGGAAGGTATTACTCTAAAGGCTAATACCATCCCAATGGTGAAGCAAGGTGTGGGCAGCATCATGGTAGTGCTTCTCAGTAGCAGGGACAGGAAGACTGGTCAGAATTGAGAGAAGGATGAATGCAGCTACATAGAGGTCCTTGAAGAAACCTGCTCCAGAGTGCATACAACCTCAGATTGGGGTGACGGTTCACATCTAAAAAGATGTTTTTAGACGGGCAGAAATGGCAATTGTATCCATTTAAAACTAACACAATAAAAAAAAATTACAACACAATAAAGTGTGAAGGGGTCTGAATACTTTCTGAAAGCACTGTCAACACCTGCCAGCCAAAAACAAGAGTTAATGTCAAGTTTTGGACTCCCTAGGGTTCTGTGAGGTTGATTGCATGCACGTGCGACTGCATGCCCCAGCAGAGAACGCTCCGATATACAGTACTGTGCAAAGATAAGATTCTTTCAAAAATAATTCAATGAAAGGTCCTAAATTAATTAAGTAAACCTATTCTATATCTTACATTACATTTGAGTAATTTGGCAGAATAGTTCAACTGAATCAAATCAGTATTTTTTGTGACCACCAGCGTTAAAACTGCATCACTTCTCTGAGATATAGAACTGCAGGACAGTGTTGGCTAAGACAATCAGCAGAGAGGCTGTTCCAAGCATGTTGGAGAACTTGCCACAGTTCTTCTGCAGACTTTGGTTGGCTCCTTGCTTCTGATCTCAGACAGCCTTGATCAAGTTTATGTAAAAAGTAGTCAATTGCTTACAATATTTATGTTTCTTTTTTAATTAAATACAAAAATGTCTCTGTAACATTAAATCTTTTGGAAAATGAATATTTGGAAATCTCAAATGTGTTATTTTATACTAACACACAAACAAATTTATATAATAGAGTCTAGGGTGCCTGTGACTTCCGCACAGTACTGTATGTGATGCAAGGTGCAGGGCATGGGCATAGATTAAAAATAAACAAACTAAACCTAACTTTACATCAAAACAAATAAAACTAACACATAAGATGAACAGCTGTAAACAGGTAAGCTAGATGGGCATCTTTAAAACAGTCTAACATTTTCTTCCACTGATGACTCCGCCATGTCAGCTAACTCATGTTTTTTACTGGCTTTGTATTAAAGGGGCAGTTCAGCCAAAAATAAAAAGGACAGCATTTCAGCTGGAGTGCTACATATCCATCCACCTGGGGTGCAGTACAACACAGTTGACACTGCACCTCAGATTACTAGCATGCTTTGGTTGAGACTGTGTGGACATATACAGTTGGTAAGGCTCATCATTTTTGGATTTTATTTTTCATTAAAAAAACAAAAAAACAATGCAAATTTCCAGGATAAATCTTTCCTTTTAATTTTAAGCATCGTCCTTTCTTTTAACCATAGGCAAAGCCCCATTTCAGTAACATTTTGTCAGAAATTAGTGCCTGTATCACTATAACTTTGTAGCAATTTAAGATTTCTCTAAATGGTTTTCTATTAATAGAATATGGTGGTAGCGCATATTCACTTGATGTGATAATGTCCTGCAGATATCTGCACAACAATCAACATGAAATCATTACGTTTGCCAAAGAGTAACGTTATTAAGCCATGCTATTCACTTGTGGAAGTCTAGCGTATTAGACCTAATGATTAGTTAAACTAACGATTTCTAGCATAAAATCACGAATGGTGGAGGCTATTAACTGTGCATGAAGTTGGACTATATTGGCAAGAGTTTTCCATTGCACTAAATCGAATTAGATCGACACTAATCCACCTCTTGCGAACAAATTAGTCAAGTGCATCATATGCCAAATGAAGTTCTTTTCCATTAGCTTTGTCAAATTAATTTCCAATCAATCCTTTTAAACAGTTAAAGCAATAACACTAACGGTTCCATGCATATATACTATTTTACAATACCATTGTTTGAGCAACGGGTCCTTGTTATGACATGTACGGTGACACAAGCATGGGGGGGACCTCAACTACGCACAAGAAGGTATTTTTTAGTGCCATTACAATTGGCGCCTTTGAGGTCAGAATGAATTGCTGTGGAATCTCAGTGAAACTATTTGGATGGATATATACCACTCAGGGAATATAGCTTTATTTTATTTTAGGGTGAACTGAAACTTTAAGATAAGGCCTTCGGGTTTAGCAGCTTTAAATATTTTCATTTTGTAATACAGTGATTTAACAGGGAAAAAAAAGGCATTGATTATGAAGAGACAGATTCATTCATACAAGTGACCCATTCTATCATAATCAGTCATAATTTGCAACAGCCAATTTCACAAAAATCTATGGTTTAGGCTTTCGGCTTTCATCTTCATTTTGTCAAACAATATCTTTGCTTTCATAATCTCCATATCTTAATGCCGGACAGTAAAAATATAGTTTTTAAGCTTTTAAATGCAAGATGTCAAAGTGTACAACGGAGTAACAAACAACCACATCAGCTGCCTTCATTGCCACATGTTAATTTATTTGATTTCATGGTCTGTATGCAATAATGTCAAGAGTAAATGTTCAGACTAAAAATCTAGTTTTAAAGGGTTTATACATAAGATGATAAGCCCAGTGTCGGTAGTCTCCCAGGCTCACGTAACTCTCGGGATGATACTTTGAAGCAATATTTCTCTAAAACATTGTTTGTTGGTACTGAAACTGCAATGCAAAATACAACACCCTTGATATCTGGAGGAGAGATTGGTATCGTGAGGAAGCTTACATTCTCCTCATTTGAGTAGTCAAAATACAAACCCTGAATACATTTTGGGGTCAAAACGACTGATTTGATAGAGCAGGTCACATATTTCATGAAGTGGTATAGAAGTACCTGGTATTTTCTTCTTCAGAGTTGGAACTCATCTCTGTAGTGCCATGTTGCTTGTGCTTCTTTTGCTTCCTTTTCTCCTTCTTCTGCTTGGTTTCCTTTTTGTCCTTCTTCTTCCTCCTCTTTTCTTTCTTCTCAAGATTGTGCTGCAGCTGTGAGATAGAAAGAACGACTGATATGCCAAGATGGAAGGGGAAGCCAACTTTGTGTTCTGATAAAACCAACAAGGAGAATTTGTCATCCTTCCATAAGCTGAAGCTGAAGCAACATTGGGTTACGTACAGTCCCCTCCAGAAGTATTGAAATAGCAAGGCCAATTCCTTTGTTTTGGCAAAATACTGAATATGTTTGGGGTTGAGATAAAAAGATGAACACGAGACAAGAGTTCAGAATTTCAGCCTTTATTTCCTAATATTTACACCTAGATGTGTTAAACTACTCAGAATATAGCACCTTTGGTATCAGACCACACAATTTTCAGGTGGGCAGAAGCTGGAACTGAAAGACTCTTAGCTGGCAACAGGAAGTGTCTGCAAGCCGTTATAGTCCCCCAAGTTACAAAGTACTGCACAGGCCCTTATTCATTTTAATTATTTTGACACTAAAAAAATGTAAAAATAAAAATAAAAAGCAATCTGGCTTTTAAATTTGAAGAAAACGTTTTACTCTGTACCATCTATTTAGGTTTGCATGTGTTCACCAAGATATTAATAGTAAAATACTTTTTGACCATAATCTACACAACTGTAGATTTTTATTTGAAAATGTAAGATCGATTCCATTGAATCATGATTAAAACACTTTTTAGTTTACAGCACTTTTGTGCATTTATTTTAGGGTGCAAATATTTTTTCACATTCAAACTAATTTGAATAGGTTTACTATATACACATACATTTTAAAAAATTAAGAGATTTAAGGACAAAATAAAAACTAAAAGTACAAGAACTAGTGGACAACTTACCATCTCTTTAATTTTCTTCATTTTCACTGGGTTGGTTAGAACTTCCCGCTTTTTTTCTTCTTCTCGCTTTCTTTTAGCGTTATAGAAAAAAATGGAAGGAGATAAGATAACGGAGTTGATATAGCACACAATGGAGAACACATTATATTATGTACAGCTTGCATCTTCACCCATTTGGAGGATGACTGAAAATGCCACCCACCAACCCACCCATTTTGCTCATCCACCTTACACATCTCAACTACAAAGAGCAAGTGCAGACAGTGTGCAGGGGCTCATTTTGGTCACACTTTACAATAATGTTACATGAAAAGACATGAACTAATGATCAGTCAAAAGTACCAGTCAAAAGTTTGGACACACCTTGCCTTTTTCTGGATTTTTTGATTAATGTATTATTTCCACTGTTTGTGTTCAAGCAATTCATATGTGGTCAAAATGCAGATTCTCATACTTTATTAAACCATGTTTTATAAATTTTGGTTGCACCATGTAGTAATTACAGCACTTTTTAAACATTGCCCCCCCATTTCAATGTTTGAGACAATTTAACAATGTCCAAGGTATCAGATGAGCCTCAAACCATCCTGCTGCTGCCAGATATGCTGTAGATACTACAAGAGACATTTCTCCTGACTAATTTTCCTGTTGAACTCAATGGAAGAACTGTTCAGGAGAAACAACCCTCAAAGTATCTACTGTATATCTAGTAGCAGCACGGATGTTTGAGGCTGGTTTGATACCTCGGACCCTTGATGACTTAAAGCCATGTAGCCAAAAAATGTGTTCTATACTGTATCAGCACAATTTGCAGCCAAATCTAGTCCCACCCCCCAATTCCCATAGAGATCTATTCAAATGCCAAGAGTTATAGTATTGCTTGTTGGACAACCTGAGAACAAGATAACCAGACTCTGGTGACATTGATAGGTCACAGACCTATCAGATCAGGAAGTCATGCTATGCAATGGACATGCAAAACATGACCATTTTATGGACATTTGGCCCTGTAAAACCTCCTGACCAGCTTTGTATAAACTAAATTTCCATATGAATTAATTGTAAAAACAGCGCTCAGGTCGGCATTTGCAGATTTCAGCACTGACCGATTTAGCCACAAGGTCGGACATCCCTCTACTATTACTCTCTGGCTGTAAACAGTAGTCAAATAATTTCTAGTAGCAGTGATGTCATTCATTTTACAACTGATGCTGAGGGCTACATGTTTCAGACATTGAAAGGTCATGGACAGGAAGAGAGTGAACGCAAGTTGCTGAAGACATGCATTCAAGATGGCAAACGTTAGTTTTTTTCCTGTTCGATACGAACATTAGCTAAGGATAGCCAACACTTTGAAAACGTAGTGCGTGGCAAACTAAAATGGCTGCTGACGGGGAAAACGCAGAGAGAACAAAAGTTCTGTTATACATTTTAATCGGTATAATATTTGTTCTTCCCTTAAAAAATGGTAGGCAGCTGGCATTGTTAGACCGAAGTCGCATCGATTTGTATTAAAAAGGCGTTGGTGCCAAACTAAATGGAATGTTCATTTAAAATGTTTCAACAGTGACTGTTTGCTGCAAACATAGTTTGCTGTGAACATTTGCGGTTTTGAACACACGTCAGTTGAGAGCATAGCCATGCATTAGGGAGGGCAAAATGGAGCTTTAGAATGTATTGTTGAGTTCTGTGTGTGCATGAGAACTCAACAATACATTTCTCACAGAAAATTTACTTTGTCCAGTTTTCTACTATAACACAGAGGAGGAAAAAATTACTAGTAAGTGCTAGTGAGTTGGTAGCCTTTAATGATCCCCGTATGAGGCTAGCATGATGTAGCTAGTACAAGCCAATAGCAATAATGCCTGAAAAATGTGTTGCTTTGTGGCACTTGGTCATGCAGTCAAAATGAAAGCATTCGATTTAAGTCAATGGCTCCGAAAATTACATCAGGAGGATACATGGTTATTTACTACCTAAACTTTGGCACACGCTCCAAAGTGTTTGGAGAATGGAAAATGATTGGAGCCTGACAAGTCTATTATCAAAATCCATTGAAACAATTCACAAATCACCAGGGACTTTGAACTTATAAGGGAGGGACATAGCGAGCGTCCAAATTCTGACAGTTTGAACTGCCACCAACTGCCATATATGAGTGTGGAAAGTCACCCAGTAAGTGTGGCTGCTGAGCACAAAATAGATTTTTGCCCATTGACTTCAATGTAAAAATGCATGCGTATCACATCCAACAAATGAGTAAAAAAAACAAAAAACACTTGACTTTCCATAAGAACAATCTGTGCAAAAACGTAGCAGAACAAAAATATTTCTAAGTGGCAGCTGATCGGTAATAGGCACTTGGCCTTGCTGCCATTTACCAAACCAGATATAGGATATGCTGTGAATGCAGTCTTGCTAGTTAAGTCAGCTAGCTATGTAGCGTTGCATATTACATTTTTTCTTTACATTACCGTTCATTCGGCTCGGGAACTGCACAAAAACTTAGGTGCAGCGCCTAAGTCTTATAACGGCAGGGGAAACCCTGCGAGTGGCAAGGTATGGTAAGCTAAAGTTGAAACAATGTTGTGCAAAGTGTATTTGAAGTTTCAAGAGCCTTGTGACATCAGCTGGAGATGCAGCAGTTCAGCTGCAAGAGAGCATTGTGATGTTACAAGGATCCATATTCCGCCATTCATTTATGAAGGTATTTAAAAATGAAATATCTCGAAAATTATTGGGAATTTCGAAAAGCACACAAGGCAGATGTTTCCCGGTTGGTTTTGTGTCAATATTTCAAAAACTGTGGGAGGAGGTAGCGGACAAAGATCTGGCGGAATAATAAAAGTTACAATTTGGATAACAATAGTGTGACTTGCAATCACACTACAAATGAAATATACACACCTTAAATTCTTAAATATTTTTAAGGACCAAACTGATCATTTATGCAAGTTATTTTTCTGGGCAATCATACCACTAGAGCTTTTGATTGAAAGGTCACTTTTAAAAAAGTAAGTAAATAAATAAATAAATAATTATACATATAAAAATATATAATTATTTATTTTATTTAATTTTTTTATTATCGAAACCAAAAACCGTGATTACTTTCAAACCGAAACAAACTGAAAAACACCAATCGCTCAGCACATCATTGAAGTAGTGTTAGATTTGGTTTCGATCTTACTGAATTGCAAATATCATAAAACCGTTTTCATTGAACTGAGCTGATTTTGTCCTTTGGACAACAAGAATTGTTGTTACTTCTCATGCAACAATAAGTAGAATGTTTTGGATAACACTATATCAACATTTTAACAGTATGTCTCTGCTTAATGCATATACCTGTGCAATTACTGCACTTTTACTGATTGGTTTTAGATATATAAATAGTGACTAACCTAATGGCAAAAAGTGGGTCCTCTCGGATCTTGGTGGCCAGGTCAAGGGTGGAAGCAGCGGTGGTGGGGCAAAAGATGGAGCCTGGAAGTAGACCGGTTTGTGCAGATGGTCCACTCTCAACCTCCTCATACTGCTCAGTGATCTGCTTGTCAATGGGGCGCCCAAGTAGGTACTCTTCCCTGGACACCTGTCCTCCTGGTCCCTGGTACATCCAGTCCAAGCGGTCATGCTTCTTCCTGAAGGGGAGAACATAACAAACTTTCTGTGAAAAATAGGAATAAGGAAATCAGCACAAGAAAACATATGTCGGAAACATATTAATGAGATGGGAATGCAGATGAGAAAGAGACACATAAAATAAGAAGTGTAATTAAATGATTCCCTTAATGGACAGGATTTTTAATGGCAATACTTACTTCAGAGTGCCCGTTTCCTGTGCATATCTGGTGATTTCTTCTCGAGCCCGCTCTTCACATAACTCCTTCTGTAGCTCTTCAATCTTCTTGCGTTCTGCCTCATGCCGCTGCTCTGCCTTCCATACTCGCTCAATATTTTTGAGAGTCTGTGGATGCCAGCTCTTCTTCAAGTTCTGTGAGAGAAAGTTTTTAAGATGTATTGCAAGACTAAATAAATAAATAAGACTGGCAAACTTTAAATGGCTTTACCAGTAAAAAACAAAATGAAGTATGAAGCTCAAGTTTTCAGAAATTTTTCATCTCATTGTCTACCAACACACCAAAAGAGGAGAAAAATTGTGCTATGGTGCAAACTCCTGGCCCGTATACTCATACATTTTATTGAGCACTCTTATACATAGCCAGTGAAACAGCAGCAGTGAAGTCCCCCTTAGAAAGCCTTAGAGCTTTGTTTTCTTCTGTTACAGGTCAACCACTGAACCTTTATATGAAAACTGATATTGACCGGGCATCATATATTTTTTTAATGGATGCCATGTCATCTAAGCCTAGGTTAACCCCTGCGCAAAAAAGAATGGGTTGCTATGGCCGCTTGTCCTCCAACACCATCAAGGAAACTGTCAAGAACGATCCATAGCTTCCAGGTTGACAAACATAGTTGTGCCTCAAGATGCATTAATAGTAGAATTAACAGGTATTGGATTGGTATCAGTGAGTCATGTGACCGGAAAGGTATTTAAATATGAATATAATAATTGAAATGTTCACCAAAAATCAAACATCAAGTCCCAGGGGAATCCAAGAGTTGTGCCTTCATCTCCATGTACCCCTGATTATTTCCTATTGGTTTGGAGTCAGTGGGTCATGCTACCTGGTAAGTATTGAAATAAAGATAATAATTGAAATATTTGTTTAAGAAAATAATAATAATAACCATAATAATATATATTTTAAATAAAACGTGAACTCCTGTGAGGATCCAGGAGTTGTGCCCATATGTTCATGTCCTCCTGATCCTGAACACGACCCACCAAAGAGAAGAATTGTTGCCAACATATAAATATTATTTTAAAATAAATAACGGACTTAATGGGTTAATATGTTGTGACTTGATGATGGAAAGTCTCACGTCATAACGTACTTCTCCTGGGATGAGTTATAATTTCGAAGCGATTGACGAAAAGGTTTCGTAATATTAAAAGTGGGATAAAATAATTGTGCCGCGTTCTCTGAGCTGCTCATTACGAAACAGCTATTTTGAGCACCGTGGCCTGTTTTGTTGAAGAGCTATTGAAGTACGAAAATCGAATATCGAACATAACTAACCTAACTTATTTCTACGCTTGCGGGACAGCATTCCTTATGTGAAAAGTGCTGCGACTAAAGCAGGTATATTCGCTTTGCAGGCACATCCGCCCAGAATGGAAACAAGTCAGGATTCTTCACGCTGAAAATGCTGCCAGAGCAACGTAACTTACAAATACATCAATGGCGCAGTTAGGATACAATGGCCCATACCAAACTGCGTTGCGTAGTGAAGCGTCTAACTTTTATCAGACATCTATTCAGCATCAACAGTTAAAATAAACAAGCAAAGAACAAGTCGTGTTTACGAAATCCCAGCAGCAGATACATGATTACCTAATTAACTACATAGATAGCTAGCAAGCCATTTTGCTAGCAACCTTTCAATGGAACACTGGGCTACCCGTTAGCTAGCTAGCGGTGTTGTTTTTAGTTAGTTAAGTATGTGTATTCACAAAACATAGAATGTATAAACATTTTAAACACTTACGAGATCACCTCCTCCCATAGCCTTGCAGATTATATTACCACCCTTCAAAAGATTAATTCGATTCTGTATTATTTCTTCTTCACGGTTAACGTGCGACGTCACAGGAACGCTTTTTCTTCTTTTTCTTCTTCTTCGTCTTCTTCGTGAGGTTTTATGGCGGTTGGCATAAAACTTCTTGGTGCATTTACCGCCACCCACTGGAAAGGAGTGTGGATCAGGATTCTCTTTCCTCATATAAAAAAATAATAATAAAAATAAATAAATAAATAATAATAATAATAATAATAATAATAATAATAATAAAATAAATAATAAAAACAATAAATCCTATTTATCAACCCTGTTCTTCTCAAGAATCTAAACACAAGTAAGAAACACCCGCCACCTGAATCTCCCTGCAACACTTCTGCCAAATCCCATTCTACTCCCTTATCTCTCAACTCTTTGATCAATCTTTCTCTCTCCAAGTTGTACTTTGGACAAGTTAGCATTATATGCTCTACCGTTTCTTCTTGAGAGCAGAAATCACATCTCCCACTGTTGTGATTTTCCATTAACCTTAATGTATTGTTTAGGCCAGTATGTCCAAACCTTAATCTTGATATTACAGTCTTCTCTCTTCTACTCCTTCCTGCCTTTCTCACCTTTCCAACTCTTTTTTGGATTTCATAAAAATGGTGTCTTCTCCTTTCATTATCCCATTGATTTTGCCATCTCTTCCTCATTTAATTTTTAATCAAACTCTTAATTTCTGCCTTACTAAAGTTTGCCCTCATTTCTATATTCTCTCTATTTGTTGCTTTTTTGCCATATTTATCAGCAACCTCATTGCTTTCTACTCCCACGTGTGCTGGTACCCATAAAAAACAAACAATTAATCCCATCCTTTGAATTCTATATTATGTCTGTATTATTTCCAATACAATTTCATGTCTACATGCCAAATTGTTGTTTCTTATATTCGTTAATGCTGCACTGGAATCTGAACACATAATTACTCTGAGTGGTCTTACTTCCTCCATGGAGGAACTGGAAAAGGAACAGTTGGACTTATCTTCTTCTCCCTAATCTCTATTTAGCTTGTTTTTCGGTCAATGACCCACCCAAAGCTCTTTATCTTTCTTTTTTCTTTTTTCCAACAAGGCTCTAGTGTACTCTGAGTTGGATGCTGATTGCTATGACCTTGTAAATTTAACCAATAATAAAAATAAAGTTGTGTTCTTCTTAGATTCAGTGGTGCTTCTCCCATTTCCACTTGCAATGCTGCTACTGGGGTTGTTTTAATTGCACCACAACATAATCTTAATGCCTGACATTGTATTACCTCCAATTTCTTGTCTGCTGCAGATCCATATACTACACACCCATAATAAAAAACAGATCTGATTAAACTTATATATAGCTGCCATTGCTGTTCTCTCTGCACCCCATTCAGTTCCTACTAAACACCTCATCACATTCAATACCTTTTTACATTTATCGATTATCTTCTGAAAGTGGACTGCCCATGTTAGTCTCTCATCAAACCATAAACCAAAAAATGTGTAGAATTTTACCCTTTCTAACTCTTTCCTATATAATCTTAGATTTAATTGGTTCCCCATCTTCTTCCTTGTAAAGAATAGTGATTTTGTTTTCTCTACTGAAAATTTTAAACCCCACTTCAATGACCCACTTCAATGAAACTCAAAATTGACCCAAATGACTCCATTCTTCTACAAGGGTAATAATACAGTAAATCCTCAAATTGTGTCCGACATTCTATTTGAAGCCGGGCCTCGGATAATAGCCGGGGGCGTGGCCGATTCGGACAAATAAAAGCTGGCCCCCAAATACAACCAGGCAAAATTAAAACTCAATTTAGGCTACTTGGCTACGCAATAAGGTTTCCATGTATTTACAGCACAGCGCACATTCAATGAATGAATGAAAGTGGCTGCCTTGGCTCGCAATAAACAGATGGGTGGAAATCCCGACACTCTTTCAACTACATAAAACTTAACAGTGAACCATCAAATACCCCCCAGATTTCAGTGCCCGTCAGTCCCAACATTTAGCAATAGAATCAAACAGTCCAAAAGTAAATTAAATCCCAAACCAAAGCGAAAATCTTTTGATAGCCTACCGGTATGCTGCTACAAACGAAACACCATGTCTCACAATAAAACGCACTTTAGGAAAAAAAGATCCTTAACTTGCTGCTATCTACGCTAATTTGTTATTGTTCATGAAGGCGTGTCTGGCAAGTTGTTATTTTATGGATTCTGGACTTGCATGTGATTTATTGTGTTTGAGAATAATTGCAATAAACTAAGTCTGTTAAGACTGACACTATGACTTACCAAACTGTGTTTCCTGATTAGCCTACACTAATTGATTTCTGAACGGTTACAGGAAGTGTTGAACAGTGTTGGCCCACTTTAAGTGTAGCCTTTTACTTTATTTCTAAGAATAAAATTCTACAACAGAAGCCTAATAAGAAATAAAGGCCTGCCTCGAATACAAGCCTGCCCCAAATAAAGGCCTTTGCTTTGTGCAGCCTAAGTAAATAAAAGACCCCGAACACAATTTGAGGATTTACGGTAATTTATTATTTGAAAACTCTCTTCCTTGATCCAAATCTTGACTCCTATATATTCTAATTCTTTCCCCTTTCCCAATTCTTTATATTGTAATCCTTGTTTTATAAATATTGCACATCCTCCTCCATTTCCATTTATTCTATCCCTTCTCATACACTCATACCCTTTAGTCAGAAACTTTAGCTTTGGTTTAAGCCAAGACTCTTGAATACAAACTACATCTGGAATTTTCCATTTGCTGCAGATATGCTTTAAACTCTTGTCCATTTGATACTAGACTTATGGCATTCCATTGTAAGATCAACATACTTGTGAAGGTCCTAGTGTGGCTGAATGTTGATTCAATACCATGTTCAGATCTGTTTGAATTTTCTCACAAGAGAGTCCCTTGATGTCCAAGAATGTTGTGGCCCCTTTTACAATTATTTTAATCTTTTCTGTATTGGTTTTTGCTTGATCAGAGCAGTTTATCATATGCCATAAATAAAATTAACTTATCCATATTCACATCAGCCTTTGGCCTTTCTATCTGTTCTACCCTCATTCTATCTCCTTAAGCTTGATAATTTCTCTCTGGTTCTTTTCTTTCCTCTGTTTTCCTCTGTTCCTGCTTCTGGATATGATATGTTGTTTCCTTCTTTTACTTGCTGAATTTCTATTGCTTGCTTCCTAACCTCATACCCTCTATATGATACACTAAGTTCTCCTCCACAATTGCAGCACTTCCCCATTCTCCATATTTATGATCCCCTCCTAACACTAGCACAACTTTGTTTTCCTTTACAGACTGCAGCAATATGGCCATATTTCTGGCATTTGTAACACCTCAGTGGTGGAGGAACATAAGCTCTCACACTAAAACTCATGTAACCCGAAACAGGTGAAACATCTTCCTGAAACTCCAACATGACAGACAGACTATCCACTTTCTCACCAAATCTTACAACCTTAAGTCTCTTGATTCCCTTCACATGTCCACCTCTTATGTTTCCTTTCAGTTCCTCCAAGTTTTCTTCAACTGGTACACCCGTTATTACCCCTCTCAGTAAGCTACCTTCTCCCAACATTCGATTATCGATGATCTCCTTCCCACAAATATTCTTAATCCTCAATGCCTTATCTCCCTGTTCTACATTTTTACAAATTATTAGTTAATGTCCATCTCGCAGGACCTTTGCCATTTGAATATCTCCAATCCTCTTCTTCAACGCACTAGTTAATGCAATAGGGCTCACAGTCCCCACTTCATTTCCCTGCTTAAATTTCACCACAACTTTGTATTTGACACTGATTACTTTCCTTTTAATGGAACGTGTTTCTTTATTGTTCTCCTCTGTGATTGTATCGTCAAGACCTCTTTTACCACTCACCACACCCCTATCCTCGTTTGACACACTTTTTCCTCTGCCTCTACCCAGTACTGTTGTATTATTCGTTTTTTTCCGTTCATCTAAATGCATATCTTCTTCTTCCTCGGAATTCCCTCCACTACTACCCGCCATCCCGATCCCGATCAAAGGACATATGCGTAGTTATTTAATATAAAGATATCAAGCTATGAGAGTAACCAAAAAAACAAAAACCAGCAAGCTACTTTCTGCTCAGTACCTCCGTTTCCTGATCCAGCGAATTCCTTCGAAAACCTTCACATGAACGCTTCTTCTTTTTCTTCTACTCTTAAAAACTATTCCTTAATAATAATAATAATAATAATGCATTTTATTTGTAGTGCACTTTACATTTGGAGACCAAATCTCAAAGTGCTACAGGGTAAAAACAGGGAATAAAACACCCAATGGCATGTATAAAATGTAAAAACTAAGAAAAAGCTTTGGTAAACAGGTAGGTTTTTAGCCCTCTTTTAAAAGCATCAGTGGTCTGTGGTGCTCTCAGGTAGTCAGGGAGGGCATTCCACAGGCGGGGAGCAGCCGAGCAGAAGGCTCGGTCGCCCATGGTGCAGAGCTTGGTCTTGTGGGGACGGAGGCGGTTGGTGTTGGCAGAGCGAAGGTTTCGAGTGGAGGGTTCTGGGGTGAGGAGTTCTTTGAGATAGGGGGGGGGCATTTCCATAGATGCACTGATGGGTCAGAAGGGATATTTTGTATTCAGTCCGGGAGGTGATGGGGAGCCAGTGAAGTGAGTGGAGGATCGGTGTGATGTGGTCGTACTTACGCACTCTCATCAGGATCCTAGCAGCGCTGTTCTGGATGTATTGGAGCCTCAGGAGGCTCTTGCTAGGGATCCCGATGAGAAGTGTGTTACAGTAATCCAGCCTGGAGTAGACAAAGGCGTGGACAAGTTTTTCTGCATCTGGGAGGGTGAGCGTGGGACGGAGTTTGGCAATGTTCCTGAGGCGGAAAAAGGAGGTTTTGCACAGGTGTTTAATGTGGGCCTCAAAGTTTAGGTGAGGGTCAATTTTCACACCCAGGTTGGTGACTATGGATGAGAGGGGAAGGACTTGACCGGAGAAAGAGATGCTGGTAATGGAGGATGAATGAACCTGGTGGGGGGTGCCAATTAGGATGGCTTCGGTTTTGGAGCTGTTGAGTTGTAGGAAGTTTGATTTCATCCACGCCTTTATCTCCTCCAGGCAGGTAGTGAGTGTGGATGATGGAGATGGTGACGGCGGAGCTGCAGAGGGGGGTGAGTCAGTCTTAAGGTACAGTTGTGTGTCATCAGCGTAGCAATGGAAGGAAATTCCATACTGGCTGATGACACGGCCGAGGGGGAGCAAGTAGAGGGTGAAGAGGACGGGGCCGAGGACGGATCCTTGGGGGACGCCACAGGTGACAGGATGGGTCCGGGATTTTTTCCCTCCCAAAGAGACGTACTCGGTTCTGTCGGAGAGGTATGATTCGAACCAATTCAAAGCAAAGTCAGAGAGGCCGATGGAGTGTAGACGGTTAAGGAGGATGTGATGGTCAATGGTGTCAAATGCTGCGGTTAGGTCAAGCAGGATGAGAAGTGAAGGGGAGCCAGCATCAGCCGCCATCAACAGGTCATTAGTAACCCTGGCAAGTGCTGTTTCAGTGCTGTGGGCGGTGCGGAAGCCAGACTGGAACTTCTCTGCAATGTTATTGAGTTGGAGATGGTCCTGGAGCTGTGCAGCTACCACTTTTTCCAGGACCTTGGAAAGGAAAGGGAGGTTGGAGATGGGTCTGTAATTGGCAAGGACTGCCGAGTCCAAGGTGGGTTTTTTGAGGAGGGGTGTAATGATGGCAGTTTTTAGAACAGAGGGAACGTGGCCAGACTGGAGGGAAAGGTTTATGGTTTTGGTGATCAGGGGACTTATGGCACAAATGCTTGATTTAACCAGAGCGGTGGGAATGGGGTCCAGGGCACAGGTGGAGGATTTCATCGTATTGATGATGTCCTCAACCTCTCGCTGTGTGATGTTGAGAAACAGCAGAGGCTGGGAGATCCCTGGCTGTGGGATGGCAGTGGGGGCAGGTGGAGTGGAGGGGCTGACGAGATGGGACCGGATGGTGTCGACTTTGTTTCTGAAAAAGGTAATGAAGTTATTGCACTGTTCCTCTGTGATGTCTGTGTGTGTGGGAAGTTGCGGTTTGAGTAGTTGGTTTATTGTGGAAAATAGCTGCTTGGAGTTGCCAGGGCTATTGTTAATTAAGTTGGAATAAAACTGTGACTGTGTGTCTCTGAGGGATTTCGAATAGGCGTTTTGATGATCTTTGTAGGCCATTTTGTGGACGGTGAGGCCTGTGGCCTTGAGGCGTCGCTCAAGGACACGCCCAGTTGCCTTCATTTTTCGCAGCTCGCGGGTGAACCAAGGAGCTGAGCGTGAGAAAGTAACCGTTCTTGTTTTGACTGGGGCGTGGAGGTCCAAGAGACTGGTCAGGGTATTATTGTAAAAAGCCACTGAATCGCTGGCTGATGAAAAATTTGCAGAGGAGAGGTGCTGGAGGTCCAAAATTAAGGTGTCTGTGTTAATGTCTTTGATGTTCCTGAAAGAGATTTGGCGCTTGGGCTTGGTGTGAGGGGGTGGAAATGGCAGCTCCAGTGCAATGACCCTGTGATCAGACACACCCAGGTTGTACACAAGGAGATTGCTGATGGGGGCAGAGTCAGTGATGACCAGATCTAATGTGTGCCCCCTGTTGTGTGTTGGGACGTTGACATGTTGAGTGAGGTTTAGGCAGTCCAGTAATTGTAGAAAGGCAGATGCAGAGTGGCAGGAGGGGGTGTCAACATGAATGTTTATATCTCCGAGAATAATGATATTGGCAGATGTTGTACAGAGGGTTGTGAGAAGGTCATGCATTTCTGGGATAAAGGCCGAGTTTGGTTTGGGTGGGCGGTAGATGAACAGAATTGTCGTGGGGGAGGGGGGTTTACATTTAAATGCTAGGCATTCGAATGACGAGTGGTTAGGCAGAGAGAGGGGGGACAACTCCAGATCGAAACGGTGGAATACGGCCAGGCCACCACCGCGGCCAGTGCTACGGGATTTTTCAATGTGTTTGTAACCGGGGGGACAAGCTTTATTTAAAGTGGTATAGACCCCTGGCTGTTGCCACGTCTCCGTGTGGCACATGAGGTCCAACCCTTTGCCCAGTATGTGGTCATGAATGAAAGTGGATTTGAGGTTGAGGGATTGAATGTTCAATAATTCCACTTTGACGGTAGAAGGAGTAATGAATCTCTGTATGGGGCGAAGAACTGTGAAATCCACTCCTCTTTTTCTGTGCAGCCTGTGCAGTGTGAAATCCCTTCCTGGGTCACGTTTCCATTTCCAGCTCTCTGCAATGACGTCAATCATATTTATTTACTCCTGTGCATGTAGGCTCTGCATTAGGGGTGGGCGATACTGCAAATTTCGGATTCGATATGATACCAAGTAATACTAAGGCCAGTATCATCAATACCAATACCGATACTTTTCGATTGATACAGGCATTTCTGCTTCCTTGGCATATTCCTTGGCACTTTGAGTTAGCGACACAACATCACATGACAGTTTTAATTTGTTCACAGAAAAAAATAATAATAATTCTTTCAAAATTAAGTGAACATCAAAAAGTGCACATTCAGGGGGTTAAAATGGGGGAAAACCACTTATAAAAAAAGTGCATTACTGTTCTGTTCAGAACAGTACCTGCAGTAACAAGGTAGTGCAAATTTTTTTTTTTTTATTAAGCAGTGTCAATTATGTCAAGCCTTAATTGCAAAAATGTTTATAAAAAAAAACATATTTCTCAACTCCCATTCTCGTGAGCTAAATAAGTCACGCATAAGGACATATTTCATTTATTTATTTATACTCCAATATACTCCATTTCATTTGGCAGTTTCCGGTTTGAGCTGTCAATGACTTGACATCTTCTTAAACTATTCTGCAATATTCCTGCTCACTGAAGTGTTACGGGACCGACATTATAAAATAAATGAAATATGTCCTTATGCATGACTTATTTAGCTTACAAGAATGGTATATATTGAACAAATCTAGGCATATGCTCGTACAGGTAGCCTTTCAAATTGGTGATAATTTAGCTACCTAGTGAACAAGGAAAAGCACTAAATTCAATATAGGCATGCTGCATGGACAAATTTTACTAAAACAAACTATCAACCTCTTGAATACGATATACCTGGATATACTCTGCCTCTTAAAAATGGTATCTCAGTGGATGTCTGTGTTCTTGGTGTGCTTCTTTGTGAATCTTCCTCCCTCTTTTTTGACTGACTTTCATCGTATTGATCGGGATGTTTTAAGTTTTAAATGTTTCAATAGATTCGTGCCATTATAGATTAGAGTGTTAGAGTGTTGCACTATCGTGCTGCATGTGTCACACACTGCCCTGCTTATTCCACATGCCATGAAGTAACACCACTCCATCCGGCCGTGGCGGTGCTACTGGTTTGTTAATTTCCCCCTCATGGAAATTCTCTGTTCTCCCCCTCTCTGACCTGTCCATATCTACTTTTGAATACCATTCTGTTGCAGTATCCTACCCTACTAACCTCTTTGTTGCAGTTGTCTATTGTCCTCCAGGACCCCTGGCAAGTTTCCTTTATGAGCTAGACATCCTTCTCAGCTCCTTCCTTGAGGATGGTACCCCACTGATTCTCCTTGGAGACTTCAACATCCACCTTGAAGCCTCCCAGGCTGCTGTCTTCCTATCACTACACTACTGCACTCCTTTGACCTCTCCCTGCAAAACTCTTCTCAAACCCAGAAGGCGGGCAATGTCCTAGACCTTGTCTTCGTGAGGAACTGCTCACTACCCCTCTGTATACATCTGATCACCACTTAATTTCATTCTCCCTCCCTTTTTCTGGATCACTCTATCCTCTTGTACTCCTATACACCAACAAGACCCCTCCCAACAAGACCCCTCCGTTCTGCCACTTCATGCCGTCTGGCGCCTCCCCCTCGCCACTCCTGCACTTCACGCTCACGACTGCTGTCTGTCCTGGTCCCACGGTGGTGGAATGACCTCCCGGTGAATGTCAGAACGGTAGAGTCTCTGACCTCCTTCAAGCGCAGACTGAAGACCCATCTCTTCAGGCTACACCTTTCCCTCCCCAACTCACCACCATGATTAGCCTTAGACTGTAATGGCACTTATGTATAGATTGTATAGATATTGTTACTTGTATAGGTATTATTGTTTTTTATTGGCTGTTGTATTGTTGTATTCTAGCTGCCAACTGTGGTATGCTAGTTTGAAAGTTGATTGTACTCTTCAAGGGTTCTGATTTTCTGTATGTTTACACTAGGACTCGGAACTGTACTGTCCTCTCAGGTCCTCTTTGCACTTGTTCTTGTGTTTGATTTGCACTTTGTTGTACGTTGCTCTGGATAAGAGCGTCTGCTAAATGCCATGTAATGTAATGTAATGTACTCCCTGTCAGCAATGGGGATCTGTGGCACAGCCTTGAACTGGATTGAGTCCTACCTTGAGTCCAGGTTGCCTGGGCTGGTACCGTATCGACATCTCGGCCCCTTGCCACAGGAGTTCCTAGGAGGAGGTCCTAGGCCCGCTTCTTTTCTCTCTTTACACTCGTTCCCTTGGCCCTGTTATCACTGCACATGGTCTATCCTACCACTGCGATGCGGACGATACCGAACTCTTCATCTCATGCACTTTGCACTTTGTTGTATGTCGCTCTGGATAAGAGCGTCTGCTAAATGCCATTAATGTAATGTAATGTATATGATCTATGACTCTCAATTTTCCAGAATTTTTAACAACTTTGCTGTTCCTGCTCCAGGAAAGCAATATTTTCCATAATTATGATGAAGCAATTGTACGTCCACAATGCTTGTAAACAGCACAGCTAATACGTAACTTAGTTTACTGAAATTAGGCAACCCTCTGTTACTCATCTAACCTTTAATGAAGAACATAACAATGAAGAAGAACACATAATGCAGTTGTGCTAATGTTTATTGGAAAATTCAGTGGAATAATGGATTAGGAAACATACCACATCTCCACAGTGCACCTAAAAAATGTGGGGAAATACAGTACTGTGCAAAAGTCTTAGGCACCTGTATAACACTCTGTACAGATCAGATTCTTTCAAAAGATAATTCAATGAAAGGTCCTAAATAAACGTACTACTACGTTTTACATTACACTTTAGTAATTTGGCAAAATAGTTAAAAACTGAATCAAATCAATATGTCTTCAATCAATAGGTTGTTCCAAGCATGTTGGAGAACTTGCCACAGTTCTTTTGCAGACTTTGGTTGGCTCCTTACTACTGATCTCAGACAGCCTTGATCAAGTTTTTATGTAAAAAGTAGTCAATTGCTTGCAGTAATATGTTACTTTTTTAAATGAAATACAAAAATGTTTTTAAATCTCAAATGTGTTCTTTTATACAAACACACACACAAAAGAATAAACATAGTGAAAAGAATTTAGTGAATTTAGTGAAAAACCATTACATCACATCAAGGTACAGGCCAAGAGAGGTTTTTTTAAAACCCAGCTTTCTTTTGGCCCCTTGAATCTTCCTGAGTGTTTGTAATTCTGATTGGCCGAGATAGGTATGGTAATGTTCTGATTGACTGCATTACCTCTTTAACATTTTTTCTGGCAAATTATGTAATCTGTGGAATAACTACATGGAAAAGTATATGAAGTGGATAACAATAACTGTGTCAAATGCAATGACTTTAGGGAAAATATGAGTTTGTAAGATTATTCTCAGATTATTCATTACTGAGTCAGTTTAGAATCTCAGATCCAAAAACATGAAAAACAAGAACATGATCTAATTCCAAATCAATCCCTACTTAACCTGCATGGACAGATTTTGGAATTTGAACGCTTGGGGAAGATGCAAAGGACTGGAAAGAACTTGGGTAGATGCAGCCAATTACAGTTTTATTGTTTATTATTATCCCCAAGAGCTGATTCAGTAGCAATCAGCTAATTTTTCTGTGGTCTACAATAATATTCAATACAACTACTGTACATTAAAACAGTGGTGGCCGCTGAGCTGGAAATTGAGGAATGTCCCTTTATTAACAAGTCTGCCAACAATCTGAATCATCCATTGGCAGATTAACACACAGCTTCTTTTTTAGGAACATTGAATGACAAATTCAATGTAGAAAAATCTGTTTTGATCACTAAGCACATATGTTTGGACAGACCTGGTCTACACGTATCCACAATTTTACATAATGTGCACAATTGTATGATGCAAATCAAAATAATCATATTACTTGTGTAGGGGTCCTCGCACGGGACTCCAAATTATGTAGGGTCCTCGCAAGGGCCGCCAAATAACGCAGGGATTTTATTCTCTACGAAACCGGGGCGCCAGTTAAACGTTGTGTTGCAGTATAACTGCGAAAAGTAATCAGTCTCATAAAATTACTGTTATCAGAAATATCCAACCACAAATTTAGTATTTTAATTAATTAAAATAACCAATATTAATGATTGAACATACCGATAACCTGAAGGTTGGAAGTTCTTCGAAAGACTGCTTTAACTCGGCTCTCATGTCTATGCGATTCCAAAACGGACACCGGGGTTCAATAAAATATATTTATTTATTTATTAAACACAGAACAGATAAACTAACGGGGATTAGTAGGGGAAGTTAGGGTGTGTGTGTGCGTGTGTGTGGGCGCGAGCAAGCGCGCGTGTCGCTTGAACAAAGGAAAGGTGGGAGTAGCTAGCTTGAGTAAACTAGAGTTCTGGGTGTGGTAATGAGTTAGAGTTAGCTGTGAGAAGGGACTACTTGCGTAGTTTTACTCTATATATGCGCAAAAGACGGCGAATCAATTCACGTACATATATATGTAGCTAACCAAACACATTACAATGGTTGGATGGTAAATATTGAAACACAGATTCACAAAAACAGTTAAGACTAAACTAAACACTGGCTATGCCTGAATGTTTGTTTTCTTACTGAGTCCATACGCATTGCTGGATCCAAAAGACATGCTGTCCTTGTAGAAGCGGCGATGGTGCTGTGAGTGGTGTCCGGGAGAGATGCGCAGGCTGGGGTGTTCCGCGAGGTAACTGGGTGTGTCCGTAGGCCTGGTAGTGCGCTGTGCAGCCTTCAGCCTCTGTCCGAGTCTCGGAGCAGATGAGCTGAAGCGAATGGCAAAAAAGGGTGCGTCGAAGAGAAGAAGCAGAAGAAGCAGAAGAAGCAGAAAAAGCAGAAGAGAGATCCCAAGAACATGTCTTGCTCTTATACGGGACCGTTTATTGCTCCCGCCATTACGGGATTGGCTGAACCAAGTTAGACGTCATTCGTGGTGGACGTCGCAGAATTTTCCTGTGGGAATGTGGAAGTTGTAGTCCCTACACTTGCCTAATAGTGTCAATTATGAGCACTGGATATATCTGAGGGTATTGAGTATTTTGTCAATTTATTGCTGTATGGTTATTCAAGGAATCAAGGAAAGTTTTTGTTTACCTTCTTTTTCAGCTCAGCAGCTACCACTGCATTAAAATGTGATAATGTCAAAACATACAGTATAGGCCAAATGTATTAGGCTACCTGTGGTTTTAAAGAAAACCTAAGGATAAGACTAAAGCAAATTTAACTACCACTCCACCGCCATCCCACCCTTCTACCTCCCGCTTTATATAATTAAGGCCAATGGAGGAGAGGCTTGCCTAAGATTATGTTTGAAGTAAAACACATTCTTGTGCGTTAACTTGGATAATGGCCTCATATTACTTTGGCCTGTACTGCACATGTTCATGTCACATACATAGTACTGCATATTCATGTCACATAGTACATGTCACATACATACATAGTGGGGCGACATTGGCTCAGGCGGTAAGAGCAGTTGTCTGGCAGTCAGAGGGTTTCCAGTTCAATTCCGTCCTGGGTGTGTCAAAGTGTCCCTGAGCAAGACACCTAACCCCCAAATGCTCCTGAAGAGCTGGTTAGTGCCTTGCATGGCAGCCAATTGCCGTTGGTGTGTGAGTATGTGTGTATGAATGGGTGAAGGAGAAGCATCAATTGTACAGTGCTTTGGATAAAGGCGCTATATAAATGCCTACCATTTACTATTTAAGTACATGTACAACATTACTTACACATTATACCCAAGGGTAGTGGTTGAAAATTTTCAGTTTTATCAGTACTGTACGTATGCATATGCCCCGTACGTACGGCCCGGTCTCCCCTTCTTGAGAACCTCCATGCCAGGGGTGACGATAAAGCACTTTCCCCTCTTCATCCTCCACTGGTAGCTTCTGTCACTCCTGGGCCCTCTCCACATTGCAGATCACCTTAATTGTTTGATTAGAGATTGATAAGATTACAGAACATTTACACAAGAATAAAAAATAAACACAAACATATTAAGCAGCCAAAAGTAACCTTTGTAATAATGTCTATAACAGGATACATCATCATACATGAACATAATGTCTGCCTTACTCAATACCATCTCATCCAGCTGCACAAAGGCCCCCACCGAATCTGGCTCAACAGAAGCTACTGTCACCTCTAGGCAGTCAGATGTTAGCTGAAATGACAGCATACGGCAACCAGACAAAACAAAGCAAGACTTTTAATTATTTGAACTATTACTGAGTTGAGATCCTTAATGTTGAGTCTGCTCACAACAACCACTGCTTCCTACCTGTAAAAAATAAGGAACATGCTATCTTTTCAATTAACCTTCTCAGTTAGATGAGAAATCAATGGCATTTGTGCATTCAGTACAAAGACCTTTGTCCTTACAGAGATAGGTGATGGACGTCTTTATTGTCTGTTTCATCCTCTCATCAAACCCGTTTGTCTGGGGGTGGTATGCACATGAAATCCAGGGCTCGATCTCTAGCTCCTCAACCAAAAAAGAAATTAGTAGGAGTCAGTCATACGTGATTCTGTTAGGTTTCGTGTTTTTCATGTTCTGTAGTCTGCCTATATTATTAGCATTTTCGTGTTTTTGTTACCTCCGTGCTCACCGTAGTCTCCCTGTCACTTCATTCATTTGTTTCACGTTTTTCACTTCCTGATTGTTTCCCCACCTGATTCCCATTCCCTCTCATTACCTGTGTATAAAAACCGCTCTGTTTGTGCAGTTAGTTTCCAGATTGTTATGCGTTTAATCCATACTCTCCAGCGTTTTCGTATTGACACCTGTTTTGACCTGTTTCGTCCCTGACCATCGAGTTTAGCTTATTCCTTCAGTCTTGTTATGACCCATAGTTTTTCGACCCGTTTTTGTTTATCGACTTTCGTTTCTGGATTGTGTTTCTGTTTAATTAGCCTGTTTGTTTTCGACCCATTGCCTGTGACCGCAACTATTCTTTGGATTATCTTCAATACATCTGTATGCTGGAGATTTGACCCTTTGCCTGGACTTACAAACTGCCTTATCCCTGCTATAACTGTTTGCTGGCTATTGACCCTCGCTGTACCAAACTACCGTGAGAAAATAAAGACCTTATTTTCTAAAGAACTTTCGTTGTGGTCTTCCGGGAACC
Source organism: Conger conger (assembly GCF_963514075.1). NCBI lineage: Eukaryota > Metazoa > Chordata > Actinopteri > Anguilliformes > Congridae > Conger > Conger conger. Next base: position 30,766,731 of record NC_083761.1, on the reverse strand, counting down.
CGATGTCCTACTGCCTAATCAAGAGCCACCCTAGCCCGAATGAGAACCCAAGCAGGTGGCGTCCACTCACCTCACCAACCTGGAACGGGTGAGATGTGTGAGAGGGAACATCTGCCTGTACTGCGGTGGATCTGGCCATTACATCCAGACCTGCCCGGTAAAAGACCACGCCCGTCAATGAAAGAGGGGGTCTTGACGGGCGCTACTTTGAACACTTCCCCCTCAAATTCAAGGTCGACCATAATGGCTTACATCTCCTGGGAGGGGGATCGAGAGTTGTGATCGACTCCAGAGCCGATGCCAGTCTGATTTGCCCTACTCCGGTCCATCGCCTGGGCATTCCAACCTCCACCCAGGTCCTCCACACTAACGCCATTACGGATGCACCCCTGACTGCAGTCGACACAGTCACTGCTCCGGGAGATCTCCAGGAACCACCAGGAGGAGCTCACCTTCTACGTCATGGAGTCTCCCCTTGGTCCGGTGATGTTGGGCAGACTTTGGTTACCCCAACATAACCCCCAAATCGACTGGGTCCGGGGTACCATCACGGCTTGGAGCCCCAACTGCCACCAAACTTGTCTCCTGTCCGCCTCCAGTCAACCCGAATCCTGCCCTGCCGTCTCAGAGAGCCCTCCTGACCTGTCTTCCGTCCCACCGGTCTACCGTGACATTGGGCGGTTTTTTAGCAAGTCCCAAGCCTGCTCCCTGCCTCCACACCGATCATACGACTGCCCCATTGACCTACACCCTGGCATCAAGAGGCCGACTCACCTAGCCTCTCCATCCCAGAGACTCTCGCCATGGAGAGTTACATTGGGGAGTCCCTGGCTCCTGGACTGATCCGTCCCTCATCTTCTCCTGCCTGCTGGGCTGGCTTCTTCTTCATTGAGAAGAAGGACAAGTCCCTCAGACCCTGCACTGACTATTGCTTAAATGACATCACCATAAAGAATCGTTACCCTATTCCACTCATCTCCTCTGCCTTCTCCTCCCTTCAGAAATGCCAGTATTTTACTAAACTTGACCTCCACAATGCTTATCACCTGGTCCGCATCCGAGAGGGAGACGAGTGGAAAACGGCCTTCAATACCCCAAGCGGCCACTACGAATACCTTGTGATGCCGTTCGGGCTTACCAACACACCGCCCGTTTTCCAGAACTTAATCAATGACATTCTGAGGGATATGATTAATCGCTTTGCCTTTATTTACTTCGATGACATCCTCATCTACTCTGTCACCCTGGAGGATTACATTCATCACGTCAGGCAAGTCCTCCGTCGCCTCCTGGAGAATAGACTGTTTATCAAGACCGAGAAGTGCAAGTTTCTTCACTTCACCGTAACCTCAAGTACTTAGGATCAGCTAAGCGACTGAACCCACGGCAGTTTTAACTTCTCACTGACATACCGGCCTGGCTCTAAGAATACCAAACCCAATCCCTTGTCCCGAATATACTCATCTACTCAGAACGATAAAGAACCTGCCCCCAGTACCTTAGTTGCCACCACTCAACTCACCATAGTGAGTAGGGTGGAAGAAGCACTTAAGGGCGTTCCTGTTCCAGACAACACACCTGCTAACTGCCTGTTCGTCCCCGAAACTGTCGGCCAACAAGTCCTGGAATGGGCCACACTTCCCCCTGGGGTCAGCCGCACGCTGGCTCTTCTGGGCCGCCGCTTCTGGTGGCCATCCGTCAGACCTGATACAACCAAATTTGTGGCCACCTATCCTGAGTGCTCCAGAGGGATGTCCAGAAATCAGCGGCCCCAGGGACTCCTCCAGCCGCTCCAGGTTCCACATTGGCCATGGTCTGGACTTTATAACCAGTCTGCCCATGTCCAAGGGAATGACCGTCGTCTTGACAGTGATGGACCGGTTTTCCAAATACGGGCACTTCATCGCATTACCTAAACTCCCATCATCCAAGGAGAGGGCAGAACTTTTGGTCCTCCACATCTTCCATCTACGGTGTTTATGTGTGTACAAATGTGAGGGATTCATCAATGATTTCACTCACTGTGTCACGTTTTATGCTTGTCATGTTTAGTTATCGTCCTAGTTATTTTATTGTCATGTCACGTATTATGTTAGTCTCGTCTCGCCACGTTTTTATGTTTTACTTCTTGTTACATTTCATTTTCATGTCATGTTATGTTTCATGTTTAGTTCTTGTTACAATTTATTTTCTAGTCTTGTCATGTCAGATTATATAGTTTATTCATGGCACAGTTCGTTTTGTTGTTTTGTCATAGTTTAAGTTTGATTCATGTTACGTATTCCAGTTCATTCAAAACTGTTTTCCAAATTGTTGCCTCTTGTTCGTCAGTGCACTTTTGTCACGCCATTGTCTACCTGCTACGATCAAAGCCTGTTTATTGACCAAAGTTATTTATTTCTGTTTTGTTGACTACTGCCTGCCTGTACCACAAACTCTTGCCTCTTGCCAGCTGCCAAAGCCCACCCCGCCTTCATTGAAAGACAGAATGAACTGAAGCTACAAGAGGCTCGTATAGCTGGTCAGTTATCAGCACTACAGCATGAAAGAGACTTGGCAGCAGCTATAGCAGAGGCTTAAGTTCTAGAAGCGGCTGCAGAACCTGACCATGGAGAGTGCAGTAAAAAGGACATTCATGCCCCAGCTCAAACTGCCATTCAACGCACACAAGATTATTTTGAATGTCACTCTCAACTGCCTCCTGAGGATATGGAGAGCTCCTGCCATACACAACATCATGACTGCCTCTCACTCAGCCTAATGTGGAAACCCAATTAAAAACAGAACACGACCCTACATCTCTAGGCATACAGAGATAAGTAATCGCTACTCACAGCAGATATGGTGTTCATGAAGCTCAGCAGCCTGACAGGTCGACACCAGCAGTTCCCCAACATGCCACTAGAGACAACAGCTTCTCAGATGCAAAGCAGTCTAAAGGCCAAAAGCAATCAGTGCGCCATCCCTCTCCTGCTCAGCCCCCCTTCCCTGATGCATGCGACTCCCATCACTCACAGCACTCACCTATGAATGACAAGACTGGTATGAGTGCTACAGCTCTAGCTATAGCTAGCTTCATTCCAACTGCACAAAATTCTTATCTGGACAAGCTTGCACTAAGCCTCAGCGAATGGTGACTAGAGGCTGTTCACATTTAATCAGATAAAATCTTTGCGCACAATTAGGTTCGAATTGGGCCTGTTTGTGTACTATCTGAAAATGCAATTCACGCATAAAGAGTTTGAGCACCTTGTAGCCTACTATCGACCGGCCAAAAACAGCAGAAAAAACGTGTAACCGTAACATAAACTCACCGTGTGCCGAAAACTAAGTTAGCTCAACAAGTTGCAATTTTCCTGGCCACTAACTCAAAAATTACTTCAGATCAGCTTTGGTTTTTGTGTGAGTGTAAAGTTCTAATTCCTTCCGTTTTCATGAAAACTTGGTACGAGTCATACACGCGATCAATTTCAGCATACAGTCACATGGTAATAATGCTCCACCGTGACATGGTGGTGGAGAAGCTGTTGCTAAAGAGAGGCAACGAACTGGGCAGGCTTATACAGCGGTGTTCGGACCATGGTACGCTAACACAGTCTTCCTAACACAGGGACGTTGTGCAGTCTTGTTTTTTGTATTTTTCTCTATAAATACATCAAAGTGTTTTAGTGTCTGGGAAAGTCAATGAGCAATAAACCACATTCCTCTTGTAGAAAAACTACAATTGAATGGATGTTAACATGGCGAGTTGAGTTTACGTTATTGGGCTATAAAAAAAGATAAATATTGGTAACACTCTTTATCTAGTTATGTAAAGAAAAATGCCATTGTTATAATATGGAGGTAATTTTTTTCATTATTTTCTTCTCTTTTTTTTGTCTGATGTGAAATAAGTTGGATGTCGTCCTGCTAGCTCATTAGCCAACCACTCATTGGTGTACCAACCACCAGTACTGGTCTTTTTTACAAAAAGAGGAGCCAAAAAGTGGAGTGGTGGCCTGTAGTGTAGTGGTTAAGGTACATGACTGGGACCCGCAAGGTCGGTGGTTCGATCAGCGGTGTAGCCACAATAAGAGCCGCACATCCATTGAGCAAGGCCCGTAACCCTGGATTGTCTCCTGCTTAGTCAACTCCTGTGCTTAGTCAGCTCTGAATAAGAGCGTCTGCCAAATGCCATTAATGTAATGTAATGTAAAGCCATTCTAAGCCATAAAAGGTGGTGTGCATTCAGCTCTATGACATTTCTGCTTTCCAAAAAATAAGTAACATAGACCAGGATAAAGGTAACGGAGAACCACCTTCCAACAAGTAAATACAATTTATTTAAATTTGGGGTAGCCTAAGCTACAGAAAAAGGCTGCAAAGAGTTCCAGTAGGCGACCGTCAACCATGCAAACTGCTGACACAGTGGTATAGGCCATACCAATTAGAAATAAATGAGCAGTCGTTGGTAACTAGCCAATTTAGTATACATTAGCTGTCCTTGCTATTTGTAACGTACAAACGCCATAACAATCTACAAAAAGAACAGAATGAACTTGTTCATGTGACATTTCATGTTCGCCAATCAAAGAAAAAACTGGCTGTTTCCTTTCCAGTTATAGTTCAGTTCAATGGGGTCAGGGGCTTGGAGACTTTTCCGAGCTTAAGCCACCCTGCGCCAGGCAGGGAGCTATCCCTACATGCCCTCCAGGGGCACTCCGTCTCCCATTGAAAATGAATGGAGGTGGTACCACTGTCCGCTGAAGCCGTCTTCAGTGTGTCTTTACCTTAAGGGGTGTATCGAGGACAAGTGGCATTCCAACAGCAAAAGGGGCATTTTGACAACATGTTTACAATAGCTTGACAGAAATTAAACATGCCAGTCAACAAATCAGCGTGACGTCACAACAGCAAAGAACTTACTTCCGGGTGGATAACAGCTCTGCCTCTGCTGCCTACTGATGTTGAGGAATATGAATAGCTGGCAGTGTTTTCCGTGTCACGTTGGAATATAAAAATAATTTCTGAAAACTGAATGAAATTGTTTTATTTATATGATTTATATGATCTGGCCTAGCAAGCTAATGTAACGTTAATATTAGCTGTCAGCACCCTCCCAACATTGTAGCTAACATTTGCTAGTCAACATCATTAACATGAATAACCAGTGCAAACTAGCTAGCTAGCATTATTGGAAACTCTATTACTGTAGCTAACATTACCACCAGTTAATGGAGACTGAGACAGACTTGGCTTTTCTCAAATCACTCAAGCGGAGCTTCGTTTATATTGCTCTCACCTTTAGAAAGGCAGTTCGGGCAGCTTCATCACTTGACCTCTTATTGCATTAGCAGACAGAAGTAAAAGACACATGTCGTTGGATCTGCTAGAACTTTAGCGTTCAAGCTTGGCTCTGATTGGGGCAAACACTTAGCAGCCAATGACCAATCGCACACACACATGACGTCACACACAAAGGAAAGGAGATAGACATACACAACAATTAGGCGGCCATGTACAGCAGATGTTCACTTTACAGTCACATTCACTCATAGCTGACCGGCTACAACGAGGGGCAGAATTGCAGAGGTGGACAGAGTACACAACTTCACTACTTGAGTTAAAGTATAGATACTCCTTGTCAAATATTACTCCAATACAAGTAGCTTAGTCAAAATATTACTTAAGTCAAAGTACTAAAGTATTTGCTTAAAAAATTACTTAAGTAAAAGTACTTCTAAAAGTAAATCTGAACTTTTTTTTAAAATCGAGTCCCACCACTAATTTGAACACATCATAAAAAATCAGTTTTTTTGCTTGCCTTGCTTGAGGACATCCTTATCTCTGGTCCGAGATATTTTGAATTTGGAGTGAAGAATGCCGCAGCAACCAGCTCTGATTGAAAAGATTTTTTACATACCTTCAGCTGCACATGTCAGATAGGCATCCAGTTGTTTTGTTGTTTCTTGTGTGTGTCCATGCATCATGCTGGAGAATAAATCATCTTCATCAGCACTTGAGTCAGGATGAGGCTGCCGCAGAGACTCATCATGGTCAGGGAGGCATCTCTTGATGTAACTGAGGCCTAAATGAGAAGAATAATAGTTTATGATTGTCAAAATTCATCAAGCAAAAACAAAGCAATAAGAAATTGATCAGTCAGTTTTTTTTGCTTGCCTTGCTGGTCCAGGATGTTTTGAATTTGGGGTGAAAAATGGCTGCAGCAACCAGCTCTTGAAAAGATTTTTTTTGCTTGTAATAAGAAAAAAAAACCTTGCTCCATGGACAGATTTTTCTAATTATTTCAAGTGAAAATTTGCTTGAAACAAGTGAAAATTGTCTAAAAACAAGTTACTTTTTAGGTGATGAGTCTTATTTTAAGTGTAATGAGATTAGGTTTTGACTTGAAATTAGACATTTTGATTAGAAATAAAACAAATATTCTTTGTAAGATTTTGAGTTTTTGCAGTTTATTTACCTATACCATAATGCAACATATAATGCAACATTGAGTGAGTTCTTTGGTTTGCTAATTAGCTTTTATCTTGCCAGTTCAAATATGTACATCACAACATTAGATTACCATTTTTAAACAAACAGGCTTTTTAACAAAGTCTAATGGATGAGCTTTGCCTCTGTTGAAATAACAGATGAGAACATTCTCTCAAGTTAAACTACTCAAACTGAAAGAAGCCCTTATTCAACTTCAACAGAAGTAGATTTTTGAAGTTGTGAGAATCAATTTGTCCTCTTCTTGGGCTGAAGATAAGTCCAGCTGCACTAAACAGCCTTTCGCAAGCAGCAGAAGCAGGCAGGGCTGTGTTCAGCTCGAGTGACAGAGATGATATGGCAGGGAAAGAGGTCAACATGTCCATACCTGTGAGAGAAAATATTGTCCCTTTGTGCACAGAGCTATAGATTTTATTTTTCCTGTTTCTACTAAATACATCTGTTTTGATGTTTCCCATTGAGAACTGAAGCTCTTGATATCTTTTTATTTATACATTTCCTTAACATACTGTCGAGGACCCGGCCCTAGGCCCCCCTGATGAGAGACAGGGATGGGTTAGGCAGGAATGCATTGTTAACCCCTCGCACACGCCATTGAGGTGGTAGCAAGAACGCCCGTAAGAGGATAAATATGCGGTTCAGAGCTAATGAGCAGCCCTAATTGTCAGCAGAGGAGTCTGAAGTCGGGGAACTTAGATTTAGAGTACTAAGGAGCAAGGTTAAAGGTCTGACTAAGGCCATGCATAGAATGAGTTCCAGCATGACCTTGGAGGAGATTCAACATGCTGAGCGAGCAGTCGGGGAATACCCCAACCCTACAGGGGAGGAGCATAATGCCTGGTTAAAGCAAAAAGATGAGGAAAACAATATAGATGATGGGGAAATGATAATCTGATAATTTATTGGATAGAGTCAAAGGACTGACTGTAGAGGAGTTGGGGGATGAATTACACTCGGCTATTAATTGGATGTCCTTTGTAGATTCCTTAAGGCGCCACAAAAAAGAGCACCTGAAGAATGTATTGAGATGGTGGAAACTCCCTATTGGAGGGGTATATGACGTCAAAGTTTGGAGAGAGTCCAAGGAGAGATTATGACAGGGAGATAAATAACAGTGATGAATAGGCTCATTAAAAAAGTTGCATAAGAGATAAGTGTCTTCCCACTTGGTATACTGGGGACATTTCTTATCAAAAAAGGTACACTTTTATACAAGTTTAAGGATATATAAGGAGTGAGCTTTTCGACGTTAGAGAAGAATTTCACTTCACAAGATATCTATGGGCTGTTGGAGAAAGAGCAACGCAGAACAACTATAATCAAGCTTGAGTGGCAATTATAATCGTAATCGATATTACTTGTAGAAGTAGGAAAAGTAGCACAGAAGTTCAACGTTATAAGTTTCCCATCATTTTTTTGTCTTTTATTTTTCAGTAAGATACTATATAAGGTAGAAAAAATGTAGAGAAGTTTTAGAGTGTTGATACACATAATATTCTAGGAATAGTTTCTTTTAACTTCCAGAAGGGGGAGCTATAGGATAAGGTAAAGGCCAAAGAGGATGGATATTTGAGGGGGGTACCTTGAATTTAACATCTGGTGGAAAGGTGAATTAGAAAGAGCAAAAGGGGTTATATGAACCTTCAATGTATGTGATTAGCAAACTGAAAGATGATATTTAACCTGTCAGCTGTATAACTATTCTTTTGATTATAATAAAGTCTGACTATCTGACTATAATCATATGTGAGTAAGGTTCTTTTAGAGGAATACAATGAATACAGGAAATCATATACCAGATTTGCCTCACACCCCTTCACTTCGAGACTGGGCTGGAAGTTCAGTAGAACTTACCAGGGCTCCAGGACGTTCGGAGTACTTGAGTTCGTCCCCGAGACACCTCCTCGTGGGGTACTGCTCGTGGGAACGTGAGGTCTGAGCTCGGCAAGGGGTCCGTGGCTCACAACAATTTCTTCAGCTGCACATGTCAGGTAGGCATCCAGTTTTGTTGTTTCTTGTGTGTGTCCATGCCTCATGCTGGAGAAGAAATCATCTTCATCAGAAGCACTTGATGAGTCAGGACAAGGCTGCTGCAGAGACTCATCATGGTCAGGGAGGCGTCTCTTGATGTAACTGAGTCCTAAATGAGAAGAATAATAGTTTATATAATTGTCAAAATTCATCAAGCAAAAACAAAGCAATAAGAAATTGAACAGTCAGTTTTTTTGCCTGCCTTGCTTGAGGACATCCTCCTCACTGGTCCAGGATGTTTTGAATCTGGGGTAAAGAATGGCTGCAGCAACCAGCTCTGGGTCAGACATCATTTTCCCAAACCTTTTCATCAGACCGTCAAGCAGGACATCAACAAGCGGTTTGCAGAATTGTGACACTCTCTCAAGCTTGGCAATGAGGGTTGTGATGGTAGGCAGCAGCCATCCCATCTGAATAGATTCTCCCTGTAGTATGTCGATAGCTTTGGCAACTGGTGTTCTGTACGGTGCAGAGAACCCAGACGCAGACCACAGGACAATCCAAAAATCGAAGTTTAATGTTCAGTGGTCAAAAGCCAAGAGATCCAGTACAAAGCCAAAAACGAAAAGCAAAAGAAGTCGAAAAAACAAGCGAGAGGTCAAAATCCAGGAAATCACAGGGCGAAGGTACAAAAGGGCAAAAACAAACTCGTAGTCAAAAAATACAAAACAACACGTCGAAAAACCAGAAGATCAGATGACCAAACAAAACAAGAGGGCAAGGCAGGTACGGAAGTCAAGGCAAAGGGGTGTCTATCAAGAATCTCTATAATTAGGCTTACACACAATCGGCACTTACTAAGATCAACGTTCTGACAAAGAAGCATACTGAGACAGAGGTTTAAATACAAGAGGGAAGGTGACAATCTAGGAGGGGCAGAGGAAAAGGTGGGCTAAACAAATAGACAACAGGTGGGGAAACATAATAGGGTAATAACATAATAACGGGAGGGAGACAAAAACGCGGACTGGATGCACGAAACAAAACATGTAAAACATACGGCTCCGGATTAGGGAGTAGACATTTGCATAGTTTGAAGACGTAGTGATAGTTAGAGACAGGTGCGAACACTTCGCTGAAACTAAACAAGTAATCAGGGATAGCATAGGGAGGCGGAGTTACAGAACAGTGCAGAAATACTAAGGGATAGCGTTAGTGAGTTAGTTACGTGAATACTTCTAAACTACCCAATAAAAGTGATTGCTAGTTAGTTAGTTAGACAGACAGTAAGTGTATTAATCGGATTAGTACTGTACAAAACCTAGATTAGTAGTAGTTAGTAAGAATCGTGCTTTACAACATTTAACTACCAAGAAAAAGCAGGAAGTAAGAATCGCGAGTCTTAGAAAAAAATGTTGAAAAACTACCGTAACCACCCGAATAGTGGGACACGCAGACAGGGGAGTGACTAGACTGGTAAACATTCAGACGCAGACATAACAGGGGAGGACAATGGAGAACTGTAATGGGAAACATAAACCAGGTGACTAAGAACAATGAATAATAAACAAGACTAAAACAAAACATACAGAAACATACAGAACAAATACAGAAACAGTACAACTGGAGCCATGGTGTTGGTGTATTCACCCAAAAATAAAATATCAGCTGGACTGTATCTAAAACAGATTCAAAAAAAAGAAAAAAAAGAAGGAGCATATATTAATCTTACATGTTAATATATAAATTGCAACATATCAGTTTACACAGAATGTGATGTAATAAAACAATCCTTTTCCTTTGGCCAAAATCATCTTCAAACAATTAGAAATAGAACGATAAGTGATGAGAATAATACATGTACCATTACTTTTTCTACAGCCACAGGATGCCAAAGAGGAAAGTATTATGAATACAGGTTCAGCATTATTAAGTTTTGTTGGAATAAAATGGAAAGCAAAACATGCAAACATTTACAACTTACATGGGCACATTGAGTGTAGCACAGACAGCTCTCATGGCCCCCTCTCCTTGGTTTCTGATGATTTTGACGATGCGCTCTACACCCAAATAAAAGGAGTTTACAATTTTCTCACGGATTCCATACTATGAATGTATGTCATTCAGTGCACCTGCCAAGACTTCAAATGTATGAGCACCCTTTAACTGCTTACCTGCAAGACCAACAGAATGCCTCTCAAAAGTGCCAGGTTCCAGCCAATGTGCTGTAACTCCAATAAAACTTCTCCTCCTCGCAGTCCAACAATCAGTTGTTGTCGCTATATATGCAGTCTTCTTCATTGCCTCTTTCACCTGATTCTTCATCACTACTGTAGCATTGTCAATTTTGAACAAAGCTTTGAAATGCCGGCTGTTCAACAAGTGCAAAAGGCTGGGAGCTGCGGTGGCGCAACAGGCTAAGACGCAGCAGACTCGCGGTTGCAGTTCGCTGCAGTTGCACACCGGGGACCGGGGTTCGATTCTCGATTCCCGGCCCATGTGGAGCAGCAATAATTGGCTTGCTGCTCCAGAGGGAGGGACTTGGCAGGGTTAGTAGATCGCTGCACAAAACAAGCACCTCGGGCGCCTCGGGATCACGGTTACAGCTTGGGAGGCGAGACGGCTTGAAGAAGGCGTGTTGCTCTCCCATTGGCTGCCGAGGGATGGGGTGTGGGCGGTGTATCTAATACTGGCTCTAATTGAATCAGACAGGGTCCAATTGGCTACCAAATTGGGAGAAAAAGGGGAAAAAATCGGATAAAAATTATTAAAAAAAAAAAAAAAACAAGTGCAAAAGGCTGGAGCCCTTGAACTATTAAGTTCAGGATTGCATTGTCAACAGTTTTCTGGGATATTTGCTTTGTTTCCTCAAGCTTTTGCTATTTGAGGTTTGAGGAAGTTGTCCCAGCCTCACTCTTTCTCTTGCAGGCAGCTGCAGTCAGTTCAGAATATTTTTGCATCTGACATCCATGCTTTCTCTACATAAAAAAGATTTTAAAAAGAGTATCTTTAGTGAGGCGGCCTGTAGCGTAGTGGTTAAGGTAAATGACTGGGACACCCAAGGTTGGTGGTTCTAATCCCGGTGTAGCCACAATAAGATCCGCACAGCTGTTGGGCCCTTGAGCAAGGCCCTTAACCCTGCATTGCTCCAGGGGAGGATTGTCCCCTGCTTAGTCTAATCAACTGTACGTCGCTCTGGATAAGAGTGTCTGCCAAATGCCAATAATGTAATATAATGTAATGTAAATAGGCCCTACAACAATGTATATTGACATTTATGGATAAGCAACTTATTGTCTAGTTTATTTTACTTATATCATGCATTATTGCCAAAAATGAGCTTGATAACCCACATCAAAGACAGCCCCCACCTCACTAACGCACACACACACACACACATACCTCTCCCGCCTTGGACTCTTGATATGAATAGTATAAAAAAGATGAACAGAAAGTCAGCTTAATCATTCAACTGCACTGCAACAGTTGCAATATTTTTTAAACCGTTTAAACTATGATACTACAAGCACAGACAATTACGTTTAAAATGTTCATCTGCAATTTAGCTAACAAATATTAAGCTAGCTAGTAGCGGTGTCTTCTCGCCATTCCGAAATATCGCCATTCCGAAGGTCCGCTATTCCGAAATTCCAAAGGTCTGCCATTCCGAAATTGATATTCAAGTCCATATATCTCCGGCGTTTCCTGCATCAAATTCCGACATCCTATACACCAAATTAACAGCAAAAATGTGCATTATCTTGATAACATGAATAATCACAGTCTGTGTCTGTATCTACAGTATAGGCATTCATAGGCTACTGAATACATTGCCATAACATATATTGTAATTTTCCATAAGTTAGCTATAGCCCCGCAAAATGTATCATAACCTTGTGTGCGACCACGGTAACATGATAGATAGATAGATAGTTAGACTGACTTATAATAATACTTATTTATAATAGCCTACATAGTGCAAAACTGTGCATATAATAACGTTAGGCTATAGCTACATGCGCAAAACTGCTTTTATTTAAATGATCTTGATTAGCCTATTTTCAGTTTTGGAATAGCGGACCCTTTGACAAAATAGAGAAGGGCCGCCATTCCGATAAATGGAGAGTCAATGGTCGGAATGGCGGACATTCGGAATGGCGACATGTAACCGCTAGTAGCTAGCTAGCTAGCTCCTAGCTGCTCAAGGGCCCAGTGGCTGTGCGGATCTTATTGTGGCTACACCGGGATTAGAACCACCGACCTTGCGTGTCCCAGTCATTTACCTTAACCACCACACTACAGGACATTATTGTTGAAATAGCCTAGTCGGCACTAGAAATATTTAAAATATTTAACAATTGAAGCTATAGGCCTAGGCCTAGGCCTACTCGTGAATAATAATATCTGACTCACCACTGATGTTAAAGAGGCCTTTTCCTGCTCTTCCTGTAGGCAAAGTCGTCAATGAGGTCTCCAAAATCCAGTTGCTGAAGTAAATCATTATCAAAGTCAAATTGTTCAGTCTGTCCTGAGCCATTGAGGTCCTCAGTCTATGTTTTATAATAGCCAATGTCGAAAATGATCTTTCCCCACTGGCATTGCTGACGGGCAACGTTAGGTATGTCCGGAGTGCTATGTCAACATAGGGAAAACACTTTGCAGCTGTCTCTCTTTTATTAATATAAGTAGGTTCCTTGGTGTTGGGTCACTGACTGCACCAGCTGAGAAACTGACTAATAGAATTAGTTCATCAGGAAAATCCTCATATAGATCGGTGTTATACTTGCTTTGCAATTTGAGGCTTGCTTTGTGTATTTCACTATTGGATAGATTCCCAAGTTGCGTGAGAAAACCGAAATGCCCGCATGTCTCCTTATAGGCTGCGTGTCTCTGTTGCAGAGCACTAACCAGTTTGTCTATTATGACATAAAATATCTCTATATGAAATTTGTCTTCACCAATATGAGCAGAGTCAGGCACACTGGAGTCATCTGATCAGGGCTTCCTTTTAGCCTGTCAAGTCGTAGCAGATCTGTATTCTTGTGACATTGACATCGCCTTAGCTTTGGATTCAAAGTAATTGAACTGGGGACGCAAATCTGATCCAAAGTTGATGAGTGGATTAATCAATTTCACAACGCAACATTCTGGAGGGCCATGCTCGTAGGCTTAAATCTTTGCAGTATTGTGTCCCATAATATAGTCAGAAATGCCGTTTCTAACCTATTCATCTATTAATCTCTTTGTGCCAAGGATGCGGACACAGCTCTCACTTTGGTTATACAGGGACCGGATGGCTTGTAACAACGCCCCCGGTACCCTATACTCCCGCTGTACCTCTCGCAGGGTTCCCCGGGGGACACGGTCGAAAGCCTTCTCCAAGTCCACAAAGCACATGTGGACTGGATGTGCAAACTCCCATGACCCCACCAACAACCCCGCCAAGGTAAAGAGCTGGTCCACTGTTCCACGACCAGAATGGAAGCCACATTGCTCCTCCTGAATCCGAGGTTCGACCGTCGGTCAGAGCCTCCTTTCCAGCACCCTAGAGTAAACTTTCCCGGGGAGGCTGAGGAGCGTGATACCCCGATAATTGGAGCACACCCTCCAGTCCTTCTTCTTGAAAATGGGGACCACCACGCCGGTCTGCCACTCTGCAGGTACTGTCCCCGACTTCCCGCGACACCGAAGAGGCGTGTCAGCCAAGACAGCCCAACAATGTCCAGAGCCTTCAGCATCTCAGGACAAATCTCACCCACACCTGGCGACTTGCCACTGAGGAGCTTTTTGACTACCTCAGCAACTTCCGCCAGCGATATAGGTGCTGATTCCCCCGAGTCTTCGGGCTCTGCCTCTTCCACAGAGGATGTGTTGTTGGGTTCAGGAGCACCTCGAAGTGCTCTTTCCACCACCCGACAACATCACCGGGTCAGCAGTTCTCCTCCCCTGCTGAAAACAGCCTGAGACAAGCCCTGCTTTCCCTTTCCTGGATGCCGCCCAGTGACTCCAAGAAGGCCACATACTCTGAACTCTGAAGTCAGAGCTTTCCCCCCAGCGACACGTAGTCGCAAAGAGGCGACCCTCTCGTTCCCCGGGTGGAACTCCAACACAGTGGGGGTGAGCCCAACTATAGCTAGTTGGGGCGACATTGCTCAGGCAGTAAGAGCAGTCGTCTGGCAGTCGGAGGGTTGCCGGTTCAATCCCCCGCTCGGGCTGTGTCGAAGTGTCCCTGAGCAAGACACCTAACCCACAAATGCTCTTGAGGAGCTGGTCGGGGCCTTGCATGGCAGCCAATCGCCGTCGGTGTGTGAGTGTGTGTATGAATGGGTGAATGGAGACGCATCAATTGTACAGTGGTTTGGATAAAGGCACTATATAAATGCCTGCTATTTTCCATTACAGATCCCCCTCCCGCACTAGCTCCGGTTCCTTCCCCAGAGGTGACGTTCCACGTCCCCAGAACCAGTCTGCAACGCCGAGGATCAGCGCGCCTGGATCTGCCTTTGCCCACCGCCCGTTTGCCCACCGCCCTTTGGCCACCAGACACTCGCCGACGAGCTCCCCTCCCGGGTCTGGCTCCAGAAGGGGGCCCCGGTTTCCCTTATCCAGGTGAGGTAGCTCAGTATTTGTGAGGTCGTGTCATGAAGTCTTTGAATCGCTCTTAGTCTGGCCCCACCCCTGACAACATAGCTCCCAGGATCACCGGGACACACAAACCCTTCTACCACGTTAAGGTGGCGATTCCTTGGAGAGGTCTTCACAGATAGTGGAAGATAAATATGACCCTTGTTGCTGTATTTTTTAATGTTCTCTGGGGAAAGAGTGAAATTGGCTGAGTAGTTCCAAAATCCCTAAATAATGGCCATTATTGTGAGAACCTAAATGTTCATTTTCTCCTCGGAATGCAAGGCCACATTCCGATAAAAACTGTATGACTGCCACAACTTGCCTCAAAATTTATCTCCAGTAATTCTCCTCGTCTTTGCACTCTTCCTTTAGCGTGGAGTCTATCCCATGCACCTGAGTACGAGCAAGCCAAGTGAGCGTGGCTTTTCTGTGTGGCTGGCCTACTTCATGCTCCTCCACCTGGCAAACTGCATGTTTCCAATCTGAAAAACCAGAATGAGTTTTTCCCCATTTCTGAGTATGTGCGTGAACAACGTTTTACTTAAGCGTTGTTTCAGATTTTTGTCTATTCTTTCCGATGCTGAAAACACACATCTTTGTTCTGACACAGTGTGGGGGCGCCATCGCCATCGCCATCGCTGTCTGTTAGTGTTATTAGGCCGCCGCCTACCTCTGATTCTTCCGCGTTGATATTAGCTAATACTAATGTTGAAATACCAGGCTCTTCGTCATGAACTATCTCTGATTCTTCTGCGCTGATATTTGCTAATGCTAATGTTGAAGTACCTGGCTCTTTGTCATGAACAACATCAGAACTTGTAGGCCCAGACGGCTGGCTTTGTGATTTAAAAAAATCGGTTAATTTTGGTGTCTTCTTTAACTAATCAAAAGCTCTCTCCTGTTTCTGTTGCTGAAGTCTTCTTTTTTGGGCCCCACTTTCATATTTCCGTTGACTGGACATTTTCACAGCTTAACTGTCTATACCTGCTAGTTAGCTATTATAAATTTGTTATATGGCGCTGGTTTACACCATAGAGTTTTAGTGGTTTACACTTGAGTGCAACATGAGAGAAAGAATAATGGGGAAATGCAGCTATGGGTACACTGAAAGGACAAAAGAGACCAAGCGATCATAATGTTTTTCAATCACAATAACGCAATTCCTGTTGATAATCATGCTTTGTCAGGGGGCCCACTAGTGGCTAGGACCTGGGTCTGCAGCCCCTGTAGCCCATTGTTTTAACACAGCCCTGTCCGGCTGGATTGCTGGACAAAGAAACATTTTCAATGCTGCTACTATTCATATCAATTATTTAATGAAGCATTTGACAAAGGGCCTGCAGGACAAGGAACCATGCTCTGAAACCAGTCCACTATTGCCTGTTCAACCAGAAAATGCTGCCTCTGAAGTACAGACAGCTCCATCATAGTTGCTATGGAAGATTCTGTTGGAAGTAGTTTCTGAAGCTGGAGACAACGCTGGGCCTCATTTATCAAGCATGAGCCAAACAAAATTTTGCGTAAATCCATCGAAAATGCATTTCCACAAATAATGTGGGATTTATCAAAGTTTCTGGACGTTAGTTTTTTCATAGGAGCCGAACCAACTTCAAATGTTCAAACAGTTGTAAAGCGTGTTTTGTTGTTTTATTATTCCATTAATTTATATTTCATTAACATATAATATGTATCATAATTATTTTATTTAGAGTGGCTTCCCTTATTTATTTAAGGGAAGTAAGCATGATGTGTCTTTCATGCAAGTTTCCTTGGCCGACCACTGCGTCTACGGTCCTCAACGTTGCCTGTTTATTTGTGCTTCTTCAACAGAGCTTGGACAGCACATCTGGAAACCCATGTCTGCCTTGACATTTCTGCCTGGGAGAGACCTTGCTGATGCAGTGTAACTACCTTGTGTCTTGTTGCTGTGCTCAGTCTTGCCATGGTGTATGACTTCTGACATTAAACTGTCTTCAGCAACCTCACCTTGGAAGCTGTTGGCTGTTTCTCACCCAGTTTTAAACCTCCTACACAGCTGTTTCTGTTTCAGTTAATGCCTGTATTTCAACCTACATATTAAATAGATGATCATTAGCTCCTGTTTGGTATAATTGGTTAATCACACACCTGACTATATGCCTACAAAATCCCTGACTTTGTGCAAGTGTACCTAGAAGAATTGATGCTGGTTTGAAGGCAGGTCACACCAAATATTGATTTAATTTAGATTTTCCTTCTGTTCACTCAGTTTGCATTTTGTTAATCCCCTGATCAGGGATTGATACACCACTGGAACGGCCAGTGTGCCGACGTCAGGAGCTAGGTAAAGTAATTAACGGCAAATATTTCCCTATGTCCGATTTAAATAGAGCCACACCTTGGAGAGAGCCGGGAGGAAGAGTCAGCACCAAGGCCAGCACCACCGGGGCGAGGCGCGTGCAGAATGCAAACCTCAAACCAATTCTGATTGAACAGGCACAGCTGAGCTGAATGAGAGGAGGAGAGCAGCACGCTACAAAAAGCCGGGCTGGAGAACAGAGCGGGGCTGACGACAGAGGCGGAGAGAGGCGAAGCCCGTGCGGACTAAAGAGTTCAGCCTAAAGACGAGTGAGCCACCACTCGGAAAACGTGGCAGAATTCCGGGAACTTAACTCCGAGTCTCACGTGAGCATATCTCTCCTGCTGCAAAGCCAGCTAACCTATCCCGCTCTAAATCCTAGACGGAATCCCCTAAGGAGGGCGGACAGGCTGTGAAGCGGACTACCGAGGCCGGGGAGACAGGGAGGCCAGGAGCTGCCCAGCCACGAACAAAGACGGATGAACGCTGGATGCCGGCGTTTTCCTTTTTTTCCAGTGTTCCTAATTTTTTGCCCGTTTATTTTTATTTTTGAATGGAACCAAATTTTTTGTTCTGGAAAATCAAAATGTGTCACTAAGAAAAATAAAATAATTTTTGTTTACACCTTTTGCTCTCTCTCTCTCTCTCAACCAGTGGGTCACCACATACTGTATTTATTTATGCTGCTGGAGTAATGCGCTATACTAATAAGGCTATACATGAGGTCACATATTATTGGACATGTGGCATTAATCAGCTTTGGATTCATCAATGAGACAACCATAATACATTTAATTATAGAATGCATCATACAACACTTGCATCATAAGGTATAAAGCAGCCCTACATGTATGACTTAGCTAACAATCATCAGTTTATTTTTAATTCAAAAATCTGGGAATTGTTCAGGTTTTATATTCAATTTTTAAAAAAGAGTGACAGTGAAAGGTTGGATGAAAATTGGATGAAAAATGTGAAATGAAAAAAATCTGGTTATAATAATGCAAATGGGATACGTCTTTTATTTAAATTTTAAACATTGTCCTTTCTTTTAACCGTAGGCTTTGTTAAAGGTACAATAGGAAAGATTTTTGTGTTAAAACATTGTAACAAGACCATTCCTATTGTTGAAAAAGGCTCTGCCTATATAGTCCTTAAATTATTGTTTCAAAATATACAGTTGACGGGCCAAAACTATCCAGCCCCCCTGCAACCCTGTTCAGGATAAGCAGGTTAAGATAATGGATGGATGTATTCTACGTGTCGCGCTTCCATGTTTTAGTACCCTCCGTGTACACACCATAGTCACCCTGTCAGTTTGTTCATTCTTTGTCATCACCTGTGTTTTCACTTGTTTCCCCACACCTGATTGTCCTTTTCTGTTGTTACCTGTATTATAAAAAACCCTCGTTTTGTATTGTTCGCTGCCAGATTGTTATGTGTCTTTATCATACTCTCCAGCATTTTCTTCTGTTACGACCCGTTTCTTTTTTCTTTTTTTTTTAACCATAGTTCGACCTTTGTTTTTCGGATTGTGCATTTGTCTGCTCTGCCCGCTTGCTATCAACCCTTCGCCTGTGACCACAACCCCGTTATAGATTCTCCTTACTGTTCCTGTTTGCTGCTGTATTGACCCATTGCCTGGACTCTGCATTACGAACTGCCTTATCCCTACTGAATCTGTTTGCTGGCTATTGACCCTTGCCCGTTTGACTCACCCTACCAAAATAAAGATTCTGAAGGAACTCTTTGCCTGCTTGATTACTGGATTGCCATGGGTTTGCTTATTCTACAGAAACATTGTACAGCGGCAGAATAATTCAAGCTCATTGATTGAAAATCGGTTCTAATTGCCACAGCCAATGGCGTGGGACCTTATTCTTATTCTGATTGTTCCTGTGTAGCTGCCAAAATGGCAAAAAAGCTATCACTGAAACTCTGCATATTATTGCCTATTATCAAAGCGAAGATTACATTTCTAGTTATAAAACAATATCAGTTCGCTATTGGTAGCAACAAGCAATAGTTAGCTCAATAAATTTACAAATATCTACCTGAGGCAATAGGAACATAGACGTGTACCTTTGTAAATTCGGCAAGCAAACTAATAGCTAATTCGCTACCAATAATGAATTGGTATCGTTTAATAACTAGACATGTATTCTTCGCTTGGATAATAAGCAATAGTATAGCCTACAGAGTTTCAGTGATCACTGGAGTGCAATGTGGGCAGCTACATGTTCCTTTTATCTCTTTACATGTTCAATCATGCATGTTTAGTTAAACCTTTATTTGTCTCAAACTGTAAGTTGCAGTTGCATCGTATGTGGTACACTATCATACCTTAGTTATATAGCCAGCTAGTTCCACAGCCAAATAAGTTGCTTGCTCATAATATAGTTGGTTAGCTAAAGTGAAAACTTCAAAAAGAGAAAACATATCAATAGTATTGTGCGGCACACTAAAGTCAACATTTCATAAAGTCACCTCTTCAGCGAACATCTTCTTACTAGAACACTACGGCAGGCTTGGTCGCGTTTGCCACCGTCAACTTTCCAAAACAGTGCATGTTGTTGTTTGAGGGTGTTTGTTACTGCAGTTCCTCTCGAGACCGTTAAGAGTCCAAAATTACCTATTGTACCTTTCATAGAACTGTACATTTGAACATGGACGACGAGGATTGTCCGATGTCGTTAGTAACGACAGCCAATCACAGTCCGGAGCTGGACGACAGGGAGCTGGAGGAGGGGAATTTGTCGGAGGACGTGGAATAGCGTGGCCCGAGGAGACAGACGGAGGGGCAGTACTCACGCCAGACTCGAATCGCGACTATTTATTGAGCATGCGTCACGGAGACGGCCCAACGGACCTCGTTCTTCAACAAATTTGGGACCCGGAAAAGACGAGTGGGGGGAAAACTCTCGGTTTATAACCGACAAAGACTTCTTTCCTTAATAAACTGGGTGGCTTGGCCACAGAAACACACACACACAAAAACAAACAAGGTTTGGCTACGGCGTCTTCAGGGCTGTAGGGAGGCAGAAGGATGTGTTCTGTACAAAGCTGAAGGCTTCGCGAACTGTTACTGCCAAAAATAGCATCGAGTTACAAGCCCGCCGTAGTCGCTGATGTGACGGTTGACTACTGGTACAGTTCAAGTTGTTGCTCTATCATCGTAGGTCATCGGCACAAGAGTAGTTTCGCCAGCCTGTATGTTGCTAACAATGTAATGACCAGTATTTTTGTTTTAACCGCTTCAATTGATTATAATTTTGGCACCAACAGAGATAAACAAAATAGTTTAATCAAAAACAACAGAAGAGCCATAATGTCAGCTTATTACAGCTTAGAAAAAAAGACTTTTGCTTTAAAATAAATCTCATGGGTCTGTGCTGGAGCGTAATGTGTGGCATTATGCTAAAGCCGTGCCATCACAGTGGTGTTGGGGAGGACGGGTGGGGGGTGGGTGCATTTTGTCATTATCTGTCACTCCTCAGTTTTACCTCCGCGTTTTCAAAACAGTCAAACGCCACAGCTAGAAACCAAAGCCAGCTCTTTCAGTGGTCGACAGACGGGAAGTACAGTGGAGGCAGCCGTCATCCAGGCTCGGCTCCTGCCCAAACTTTAAATTAGCGTAGCTTAGCTAAAGGAAGCTTTCCGTGAAACTACCTTCAGATAAACTCTGGGATTCTGTCGCTTAGCCCTGTAGGAAGACAGCAGAAGGGTAGCCTCCAGCGGGAGGGTCCACCTGGAGCTGAGGATGAGACCGGACCAGGCCAGGGGGGGAGGGTAGAAGGCTCTAGAAGAACCGCAGGAGTATGGAGGTGGGCACATTTATGGGGGATGGCGCATGGTTCATGAAGAACTTTGACCAAAACAATGTTTGTGTGTGTTTAAAATGGAAATGCAGGCAGTGTTTTTTGTTTTTTTGTAAAGCATTTTAGTTTTTTGGTTACAGTTTCATTTCAAGATGTGTTATTGGTAATGGTTATGGTGTTGTCTTGTGTGTAACATATATTTTGTCATTGTTTCTACCTTTTCTCCAGAGCTGAAAATTAAGCAAAACCGAAAATACAGTAACCAAACATGAAACAAACTAGTAAAGCCAAATAATAATAATAAAAAATACAATAGAATAATCATATTAAAAAACAACAACAACAACAACAACATTAATATACATTATAATACACATGAAATCTGGCTTGGTTAGAGCAAAAATAAAGGGTATAGCCGTTTTAGAAAAGGATATCATTGGTGAAATGAAGGGACGGCCTGTAGCGTAGTGGTTAAGGTAAATGACTGGGACCCGCAAGGTCGGTGGTTCTAATCCTGAAATGAAGGGGCAGCCTGTAGCGTAGTGGCCTGTAGCGTGACTGGGACCCGCAAGGTCGGTGGTTCTAATCCTGGTGTAGCCACAATAAGATCCGCACAGCCGTTGGGCCCTTGAGCAAGGCCCTTAACCCTGCATTGCTCCAGGGGAAGATTGTCTCCTGCTTAGTCTAATCAACTGTACGTCGCTCTGGATAAGGGCGTCTGCCAAATGCCAATAATGTAATGTAATGTAATGTACATTTAAGATCTTCGCACAGGGACTTATACAAGAAATAGGCCTAACATTGCTATAATAATGACTTAGTCATTCTAATACAAAATACTTAGGAATCCTGTTTAATCCATAAAATAATGTACTTACAAGTACGATTGATTTCCTTAACAACCCCGACCGGAGAATGCAGCATGTTTGGGGCGTTATGGGTTTATTCAGAGCAGTAATCCAGCTTTGTGAAATGCCACCAGTTCGGAGCAGATACTGTAGCTAAAATGCTACATGCATCTAGCAACAACTGCAATAAGCCAACAAGGTCCACCAAGATAAGCGTTTAATGTTATAGTAGACCAACTGTTGGATTAACTAACATGAAGGACAGAGGTGTTGAGTAGTTAAATGTAGGCAAAGAATGGCTAGACATTAAGGATTTTCAGCCTTCCTCACACATTAAATGACATAACAAGCAAACTCAATTGCTAGCTACATTAATATTACAACTTGAACAAACAAATCAAGCTAATGGCAATCGCACACACATTCAGCACAATCCTCGTATCTACTTAGATGGCTAGTAAACGCATCCATCCATCCATCCATTATCTGAACCTGCTTATCCTGAACAGGGTCGCAGGGGGACTGGAGCCTATCCCAGCATACATTGGGCGAAAGGCAGGAATACACCCTGGACAGGTCGCCAGTCCATCACAGGGCACACACACCATTCACTCACACACTCATACCTGCGGGCAATTTAGACTCTCCAATCAGCCTAACCTGCATGTCTTTGGACTGTGGGAGGAAACCGGAGTACCCGGAGGAAACCCACGCAGACACGGGGAGAACATGCAAACTCCACACAGAGAGGCCCCGGCCGACGGGGATTCGAACCCAGGATAGTAAACGCATGTAAAAGTGAATTACTAAATAACTGAAATCAGTACCAGAAAAAAGTTAAATTTACCCAAATTTTACCTCTGGCTAAAATAATGTCCACAAAATCGTTACTGCATCAACCCCGTCTTTGGAGGTGCTGAGACTACAGGGACAATGCCTCAGAGTTCATGACACCTGAACCAGAACGTGGCCCACTTACTCCACCAGGTGGCCACGTTGGCTAATTCTCTGACCAGCACCTATGTCTCCACGCCTCAGCCTGTTCCTGCTCCAGAACTGGTCCGTTCCCGTCCTGAACCCCATCTGCCCCTTCCAAAGCACAACAATGGCGAACCCCGCAACTGCGCCTCGTTCCTATTTGTATAATGCAAGGTAATTGAGTCTGGAAGTGCTAAAGAGCCCGCTGACATCATCAGCTGGGAGGCAGCAGTTAAGCTGCAAGAGGCCATTGTGATGTCACAATAGTCAACATTCCTCCATTCATTCTTTATGGGAAAAGCCCACCAACTCTCCTGGACATTTTCCAGTTGGTTTGGTGTCGATATCTTGAAAATCTGTGGGAGGAGTAGCGGGACAAATATCTGGCAGAATAATGATAATAAACTTAAACTTTAAAGGTACACTAGGTAAGATTTCTGTGTTAAAACATTGTTACAAGACCATTGTAGATCCCTTCCTATCATTGAAAAAGGCTCACTGACATCTTGACTCACCCTCTGCCTGCTTTTAGTCCTTAAATACGGGTTTCAAAATATGACAGGCTGTCACTTTGTGCCAAAACATAATTCAAGCTTATTGGTTGAAAATTGGTTCTAACTGCCACAGCCAAGGCCTGGGACCTTCTGATTGTTCCCATGTAGCTGCCCAAATTGCACTCCAGACAAGCTATCCCTGAAACCCCGTATACTATTGCTTATTATCAAAGTGAAGACTACATATCTAGTTATAAAACAATACCAGTTTGCTATCTGTAGCAACAAGCAAATTAGCTAAGCTATAGTTAGCTTGACAAATTTACAAATCTACCTGAGGCAATACGAACATAGTAGCGATTGCACGAGCGTTGTGCGTTGTAAATTTGGGAAGCTAACTAGTAATAGCTAATTTGCTTGTTACTGATAGCAAACTGGTATTGTTTTCTTACTAAATAAGCAATAGTATACAGAGTTTCAGTGATTGCTTTCCTGGAGTGCAATTTGGGCAGCTACACATTCCTTTTATGTGTTCAATCATCCGTGTTTAGCTAAACCTTTATTTCTCTCAAACTGTAAGTTAGTTACATTATTTGTGGTAGACTATCATGTATTAGTTATATAGCCAGCTAGTTACATAGCCAAATAACTTGTTTGCTCATAATATAGTTAGTTAGCGAAAGTAAAAACTTCAAAAAGACAAACAATATAAATTGTCAACATTTCATAAAGTTTGGTGAACTTTTTTTACTAGAACACTATGAAAAGATGGCAGGCTCTGTCGCATTTGTCACTGTCAGCTTTCCGAAACAGTGCATGAGAACACTGAACTGTATAATAAAGCCTTATATTATGCATTATATTCATAGATTGTGGGAAGGATAAACTGTGGTTTGAGGTTGTTTGTTGCTACAATTCCTCTCTTGACCATTAGGAGTCTGAATTACCTATTGTACCTTTAAGATAACAGTCGTGAGAATTGCTTTGCAGTTACATTAATAATAAAAAACGAAAGCCCCAGACACCCACAGGTAAGTCATTTTAAACCAGCCTCTTTCAAAACTATTGTCAGGTCCAGAATTATTGCCACCCTTGATGAAGATACAGTGGCTTCAGAAAGTATTCAGACCCCTTCACTTTTTGCACACTTTATTGTGTTGCAGATTTAGTAGATTAAAATAGCCAATTGCCAATCAATCTACATTCAATATCCCACAATGACAAAGTGAAAAAATGTTTTTATAAATTTTTGCAAATGTATAAAAACTAAAAACTGAAATCTCTCATTTATATACAGTTGTGTTCAAATAAATAGCAGTGCGTTAAAAAAAGTGAATAAAGTGCAAATATTTCTGAATAGCTTTTAGTTCCATATTTGAAATGTAGTGGGAACATTATACATTCAATACCAAATCAAAGCATTCACAAATCTGATCAAGTCTGCGTTATTCTTTTACAGGAAGCAAAGAAAAGGAATATTAATCTGTTCAAAGAAATGGTTCAAATTTTTCTCTTGAAACTCAAACATTACTGTATAAACTGAAGACATTTTCTAAGATTTAACTTCACTTTAAATCACTAATATTTAGTTGCATAACCATTGTTTTTCAACCAAATTCTGGCACCTAGAAACAGGTATTTCTGCTCAGGATGAACAAACTACATTCCATGGTTCCTGTGAATTTTTGGGTTTTGCTTCAGAAACTGCATTTTTAATGTCACCCCACAAGTTTTCAATGGGGTTGAGGTCGGGAGATTGAGATGGCCACTCCATTACCTCAATCCTTTTTGTCCGGAACCAAGATGTTCCTCACTTACTTGTGTGTTTGGGGTCGTTGTCTTGTTGAAACACCCATTTCCAGGGCATCTCCTTTGGCATACGAAAATAACAATTTTACTCTCATCAGTCCACAGAATGTTATGCTATTTCTCTTTTGGCCAATCAATGTGTTTCTTGGCTAATTTTCAACCGATTCCGCACATGCCATTTTTTCAACAATGGTGCTTTACGGGGGCTTCTTCCTGATAGCTTAGCTTTGATCAAATGTCTTCTGACTGTAACAGCACTTACAGGTAATTGAAGATCATCTTTGATCTTTCTGGAGCTAATGTGTCGTGAGCCACGGACCCCTTTCCGAGCTCAGACCTCACGTTCCCACGAGCAGTACCTCACCATGAGGTGTCTCGGGGACGAACTCAAGTACTCCGAACGTCCTGGAGCCCTGGTAAGTTCTACTGAACTTCCAGCCCAGTCTCGAAGTGAAGGGTGTGATGCAAATCTGGTATTCGATGTCCTGTATTCAATGTATTCCTCTAAAGAATCTTTATCAAATATGATTATAGTAAGATATACTTTATTATAATCAATCAAAAGAATAGAGTTATACAGATTACAGTGTAAATATCATCTTTTCAGTTTGCTGATCACATGCAAGTTACATATACCCCTTTAGCTCTTTCTAATTTACCTTTCCACCATGATGTTTAAAAGTCAAGGTACACCCCTCAAATACCCATCATCCTCTTTGGCCTTTACCTTATCTTATGGCTCCCCCTTCACGGAGATAAAAGCTACTGAACTTCCATTAATACAATGGGTACGAACACCCCTAAAGTCTACTACTTATTTATATCGTATATAGTATCTTACTAAAAAATAAAAGACATAAAAATAAAAGGAAACTTATAATGTATTACTTCTATGTACTACTTTTCCTACTTTTACAAGTAATATAGATTATAATTACCACCCATGCCCTAAATATAGCCATCTCGTTTTCTGCGGGATTTGATCCCTCCGCCTTGCTGTTGATGAGCTCTTTGAACAGCTGCATTGGTTTGGGAATCTGGGGCAGGATCAGGACCCAGACTTTCGAAAGACGTGACTTTGCACTTCGTACTTCTCCTGCCTGTTGTATGGGATGTGCACTGGTATGTCTTCGAACACGTCGGGGGTTTTGCAGTGCAGCCGCAGCATGTGCCTCTCCTCACTGACACTGAGGTTAGGGGGGGAGGTTTCAGGTTCTTGCGTGGGTCCAGCAGGAAGGTGTTCTGTAGCGTGGAGGAACCCCGCGTCCCGTCTGTTGGCCTCCAGGTGCAGTTCACGGCTCCAAGCATGTCGTAAAAGCCCTTTAACTCTTTCACCAGCTTTTCTGTATGATGAGGGATGCGCATGAACACCTCTTCGACATCAGTCCCGCTGCCACAACTCTTGGGCTAAGTCTGCACCACGTACATCACTCTGTTCTCCATATCCAGATCCTGGAGTGGCGCGCAGAGGGAGCGCGCCACTCCAGCTTGACTACAGCTGTCTTGCGTTGCTCTCTCTTCAACAGCCCTTAGATATCTTCTGAAGCAAAATTCTAAGATCCTATCCTAAGGTCTAAAAGCTTATTTCTTATATATCTTTTTTGCATACAAAAGTGTACCTTTATGACAAGAAATGTCCCCAATATTTCAAGCGGGAAGACATTTATCTCTTATGTAACTTGTTTTTTAATGACCATATTCATTATTTCTGTTCCCACTGTCATTTTCTCATACCTCAAAAGAAATTTCCCCAATACTTTATCTCATGTGCCCCTCAGGTTTGGGAATTTCCACCATCTTAATATACGAGTGGAAAAACACTAGCTTTTTTTGTATTTTTCTTAAGGAATCTATTCATCACTGGTATTTGTCTCCCTGTCATAATCTCTCCTTGGACTCTCTCCAAACTTTGACTTCATACAAGCCAGAAGTTAGTGCCCTCCACCATCTCAACACACTCTTCAGGTGCCGCTCTCCGCGGCGCCTTAAGGGATCTACAAAGGACATCCAGCCAATAGCTGAGTGTAAATCATCCTCCAACTCTTCTATAGTCAGTCCTTTGAATCTATCCGATAAATTATTTGTGCTATAATCAGGAAGGCCCTTGAAGCCTCTTAATATTCTTTCGGTATTGACATCCCTTCCGTTTTCCTTATTTTTTTTCTTTAGCCAGGCATTGTGCCCCTCCCCTGTAGGGTTGGGGTATTCTCAGTCAGAACTTTAACCATGCTCCTTAAAACCCTAAATCTAAGTCCCCCGACTTCAGACTCCTCTACTGACAAGTATGGCTGCTCATTATCTCTGAACCACATATTTTTCTACTTACGGGCGTTCTTACTACCACCTCGATGGCGTGTGCGAGGGGTTAACAATGCATTCCTTCCTAACCCATCCCCCGTAAATGTCTCATCAGGGGGGCCTAGGGCCGGGTCCTCGACAAATGAATGGCTGAATCTTTGCCATTCTGACATTCTGACTGACCTCTGCTGGTGGAATGGCTGCGCCTCTACTGTTCTCGGCTGCTTGTCGTCTCCGCTTGCTGCCGTGTCTGTTTGTCCTGTCTCTGTTCTTGTCAATATGTTTGCAGAGTGTACAATCTATCATTACCTATGATCATCAAACACTACTTGAGATTGGTGCCTCGGTAGTGGATTCATGCACTCGTCACCCCGAGGAAAGGATTTCTTACCGCATCCCTGAAGGAACTTGGGATCCGCGCTGCAATCGCCTCCGTGGCAAGTGAGCCAGGAGGCGGGGAAGACGTGCAGGGGCCTCGGTGAAGTTGAGGAGGCCCGCCCGCTCTTGTTCACTCTCGGCACCCACTGGCAGAGTGTTTTCCCGGTGTCTGCGGCCGTTAGCTCGGGCAGCTACAGTAGGCGGAGCTGCTGGGCCTGAGTTCATCAAGTTGGCGTTGTTAAACGCTCGCTCAATCGCCAACAAATCATTCATTTCATCTCCAAAGACTTGGACTTTCTGCTTCTCACAGAGACTTGGCAAAAAAGCGAGGAATATGAATCTTTTAACGAACTATGCCCACCAGAGTGTTCTTTCACCTGCGCCCCCAGGGCCACGGGTCGAGGTGGGGGTCTAGCCGCGGTGTACAAGAACTGTTTTTCAACTCGGAGGGTGAGCTCTGGAACTTTTCCCTCGTTTGAACTGTTGATGACTAAAGTCGGACGTTCTAATTCGTTTTATTGTATTTTATTTTATCGCCCTCCTGGTGCAAACAGTTCTTTTCTGTCTGATTTCAGTGACTTTTTAGCTTCCATCATAATGCTTGGAGATTTTAATGTGCACGTAAATGACATCACTGACAGAATTGCTGTTCATTTTCTTAATGTCACTGAATCGTTTAATTTTACTCAACACGTGTCCGGCCCTACGCACATTAGGGGTAATACGCTGGACCTTGTTTTCACACTTGGTTTAGACATTGATAGCGTTTGCATTGAGGAGCTGCTTGTGTCAGACCATGATTGTGTATTTTTTAATTTATCTTTTCACACCGATTGTCAAACCGGTAAGTGAGTGAAGTGCTCGCACATGTTAAATCGTTCTTCTGCAGATAAATTCTCCACTGCTTTCGACAGTTGCGTAGGTCTAGTGCAGCCTCCGCATGTTAATGTTGACTGTTTGGTCCGCTCTTTTTAATGCGCGTTGCTCCGTCATTTTAGATGAAGTCGCTCCCTTGAAAACCAGATCTGTGCCCTATTTAATTTCATCCCCCTGGTTAAATGACGATATTCGTTGTTTCAGACGCAAATGTCGGAGAGTGGAGCGCTTGTGGATTTCCACCAAACTCCAGGTTCATCGCATTTACCTAAAGGAACTTTTAGCTGAATTTAACAGCATGGTTAAGGGCACAAGGGCCAAGTATTTCGCCAATCTTATCTCCTCTAGTAGGCAAAGTCCTTTTTGACACAATTAATAACATTGTTAGCCCTGCACTGGGACTGCAGTAATTTTCTTTCGTTTTTTGTGGACAAGGTCGCTAGTGTCAGGTCTAGAATCATCCCCCTTTCCTCCACCCTTCCTGTATGTCCTACCCAACAGTCTATTCTGAGTTGTTTTTCTCCCATCTCCCTGCAAGACCTAACTGATCTAGTGAGCTCTATGAAATCTTCCTCCAGCCCTTTAGATTCCTTTAGGAATCTGGTTGCGTCCCCTCCTATTTTAAACAGGCAGTTGTCCAGCCGCTCCTTAAAAAACCTAACTTAGACCCATCTCTTCCCAAGAACTACAGGCCTATATCCAAGCTGCCTTTTATATCAAACATTTTAGAAAAAATAGTTGCCTATCAGCTCACTGATGTTTTAAATCACCACAACATTCTTGACAAATTCCAGTCTGGTTTTCGCCAGAAGCACTCAACAGAAACGGCTCTTCTCAGAGTTTCAAATGACATTATGATGTCCTCTGATGCTGGTGACTGCTCTATCCTGGTGCTGCTGGATCTCAGTGCAGCTTTTGATACTGTGGATCACCGCATTCTGATAGATAGGCTTAGTAAGTGGGTGGGTGTCTCTGGGAGCGCTCTAGATTGGTTCTCATCTTATCTCTCTGATAGGAGTTTTTCCGTGGCTGTTGGCCCCTACAAATCTGAGTCTGCTGCCTTATCCTGTGGTGTCTCTCAGGGTTCTGTTCTGGGTCCGATTTTGTTTGCTCTGTACATGCTTCCTTTAGGTGTCAATATTAACAAATTCAAAAGGTATTTCATACCATTGCTATGCAGACAACATTCAGTTATATCTTTCTTTTAAACCTGGCAGGATTGATAAACTTAATCTACTGCATGACTGTTTGTCTGCTATTAAGGACTGGATGGCCAGTAATTTCTACAGTTAAATGCAGACAAAACTGAAGTCCTCATCATTGCTGCTGATAATATTGTTTCTAATGTTGTAAATTGTATTGGGTCTCTTAAATCAAATGTGCGCTCGGAATTGAGAAATCTTGGTGTTATCTTTGATCAGGCTATGCATCTTGACAAGCACATTAAGTCTTTGTCCCGTACATGTTTTTTCCACCTTAGAAGCATTACTAAACTCAGGTCTATTGTATCACACGCTGAGCTGGAAATGATTATTCATGCTTTTATTTCATCACGCCTGGACTATTGTAACTCGCTTTTTACCTGCCTCAGCAAATCATCTCTAGACCACCTACAACTGGTCCAAAATGCTGCTGCCAGGCTGCTGACCAGGTCCAGGAGGTAATGTCATATCACTTCAATCTTGGTCTCCTTATACTGGCTACCTGTCAATTTCAGGATCCAGTTCAAGGTTCTTGTCATCACATATAGAGCCCTCCATGGTCAGGCACCTGCTTACCTTCATGATCTCCTTCACCCATATATTGCCAGCAGGTCTCTGAGGTCTTCTGACCAGGGCTTACTGGTTGTCCCTCGCACTAGGCTCAAAACTAAGGGGGACCGAGCCTTTGAATCGGTGGCACCTAAATTGTGGAATTCTCTTCCACCGGACTTAAGAGCTGTGGCGTCTGTGGAAATTTTTAAAAAGCAGCTAAAGTCACATCTTTTCAGACAGGCGTTCATCTAGCCGTTTTTGTGACTGTATTTCCATTTATTTCATGTTCGTTTATTTGTGATTTGTTGGTTTTATTGACTGTTGTTTTATGTATTATTATTGTTATTACTTATTTATTTATTTATTTATTTTTGATCCTGTGAAGCACTTTGTGACTCTGTCTGTGAAAGTTGCTATATAAATAAAATTTACTTACTTTCTTCTACGATCCATTTTAACAGTAGTTGCTCATTTTCTTCCAATCTTCAATCAAGTTTTTAATCAAATGATGTTGTTCCTCTGAACAATGTTTGGAATGGCCATTTTACTAGGCAATTCAGAAGGAAATATATTTGAAACATTTGCTTACCTTCTTCCTTAATAAAGGACAACTAATGACACCTGTTTTTCACAGAATTAATGAATTCTCGAATGAAACTCCACACTGCTATTATTTTGAACTCGTCCCTTCAATGAACACGCCCAGTCAATTACTCAGAACAAGCAGCGTGCATGTCATGACAGTTGGGTCTGTTGTTTTTATATTAGACTACTACATCTACAAGTTAATTATTTGCCATGCAGAAATATCACTACTGCTAATAACAGTGGTTCATCAGGTTACTGATGTCGTACTGCTATTTTTTCAACACGACTATAAGTATTCAGCCCCTTAATTCAGTATTTTGCACAAGTTCCTTTGGCAGCCATTACAGCTTTGAGTCTTCTTGGTTACAAGCTTTGCACACTTGTATTTGGGCAGTTTATCCCATTCTTCCTGGCTGATCCTTTTAAGCTCTGTCAGATTGGATGGGAAGTGTCTGTGAATTGCCATCTTCAGGTCTCTCCACAGATGCTCAATGGGGTTCAAATCTGGGTTTTGGCTGGGCCACTCAAGGACAATCAGACTTGTCACTTAAGCCACTCCAGTGTTGTCTTAGCTGTACGCTTTGGGTCATTGTCATGCTGAAAGGTGAACTGTTTTCTTCAAGGAGTTACATTTTTGTCTCATCAGACCCAAGAATATTTTTGCTAATGCTCTCAGTCTTTTAAATGCCATTTGGGAAACTCCAAGCGGGCTGTCCTATGCTTTTTACTTGAGTGGCTTTCGTCTAGCCACTCTACCATAGAGGCCTGATTGATGAAGTGCTGCTGAGACGGCCCTTCTTCCGGCCGGTTCTCCCATCTCTGACTTCCGAAGCTCTGTTCGAGTTACCTTTGGGTTCTTCATCACCTCCCTGACCAAGCCCCTTCTTGCTGGGTTACTGGGTGGTTCCAAACTTCCATTTCACAATTATTGAGGCCACTATGCTCCTGAGAACACTTATGGTTTCATACCCTTGCCCTGATCAATGCCTTGCCACAATTTTATCACGGAGGTTTACAGAGAGTTCATTGGGCTTCACGGCTTGGTTTTTGTCCTGACATGCAGTGTGAATTGTGGGACCTTATATACACAGTTGTGTACAATACAGTATGCAAAGGTGAAGGGGTCTGAATAAATAAGACCACTGGTCGGACATTGTAATCCAATGCACTTTATTTATGATCCTACAGAGTTAGCAAAAATATTTAACATAGATTTTTCCCAATTTCCTCATTGTGCATGGGGACAATGTACATGCCAGGCACGTTTGCACAGATGATTGATACTTTTTTGTTTATTACCCTTAATGCTTTTTCTGCTGTTTCACCATTCATTCAAACAATTGATGTTTTGCCTATTTTATACAGTCTTTTCCCTAATTTGCAGGACTGATTTTAACCAAATAAGTATAGAAGATGCATACATTATTTTTTTCTTATTCTACAGTTTATTAGTACAGTTACCAAAATGTGCAAAAAAAAAAACAAAAAAAAGAATATATATATATATATATACATATATATATATATTTCCTGACTGAAACTGGGATTGACCCCCCTCCACCCATCATTCAACAATTTAAAATAAATTACTGCTTCTTTGCAGTTTTCACATAAATGTATAGAAATATGCAGGGTATCAAGAAGAATATTGTAGACAGATTAATAAAACCGAAACATACAAACATTCACAAGCCTTGAACAAGGAGAGAATGAGTTGGCTCTCACTCAGCCCTTGGTTTCAAGTCCATTGTGGAGGATGACTTCCCATGTTTCTTAGATGTCCTGTTATTATATCCGAAGTAAATGGTGGTGACCAGAAACACCAGTCCCAGTATCAGGAGGACCCACTGCCCCACTACAGCTCCAGCAGTGTCCACACTCATCCCAAGGAAATCCACTGTGTCTTCTGTCTTACCTGATAACGTGTATGAAAAAAGTTTATTAATTTTGCCCAGACACCAGTGGAAGACACATTTCTCACAAAGGATAATTACTGATTATCATAAACAAGAATAAACAAGAAATCTTTCCTGAAGAGATGGAAACGAGTAAAGTACAGATCCCACCAATATAGCTTCTAAAATAAATTATTCAAGTAAAGGGTCCAGATGACTAGATTGCGAGTAGTGGGTGGTTGGGGTTTAGACTTACTCTGTGGTCTCCAGTCATAATCAGGCCAGCCCAGCTCTTCTTGATTTTTTTTGTTCTCCTCTTTCAGCCATGTGCTGAGAGGCTTGAAATACTCCATCAATGGCAGGGCAGACATGTGAGGCTGACCTGTGATCATGGCCATGGCCTCTGGCCATGGCTTGCTAAAGCCCAGCTTCATCACATCACTGCAGGAAAGACAACACAGGTATTTGTACAGCACTCTGTAGCTGCCAACATAATTAACGCATTTGTATGTAAGCTTGTCAGAACAGGGATCTATAGTAGGTTGATAGGTTGCTGATAACATGGCAGAAGGCCTTTGTTTAAGTGAATGTCTATAGTCAACCCAGTACCCCAGACAGTGGTACAATTTCTGTACTCCAGCACATTGGATTTGAAATGAAACAATGATTATGAGGTTAAAGGGCAGACTGTCCATTTTAATTTGAGACTGTTTATATCCATATCAGGTGATCTGTGTAGGATTTTCATCCCTTCTTGCACACCCAGTGTTCACTTTATTAGGTGATTGGCTGATTAAATATTTGAATGAACAATAAACACCCACATACGATAATTTAATATGTATCATCATGCAATGCTGGTTATGCATCTCTCCCTCAATGGAATTGCATTGTGGCTATCACAGCCTATCCATTTGAGACATTATCAACAGTTGAGACATTATCAACATTCCACTCAGGAAACACTCTTTCTGTATTTCACAAATATTCGTAATGCAAAAATGAAATGGGCAGCAACTCGACATTAGCTTAAGGTGAATTTCATTCCTCTTTAGCAAATGCCAACAACAACAAAAAGACTTCTCTCAGCCTTAAATTCTGCACTTATCATTGTAAAGATGGTTGATTGTACACTGTAATCATTTGCATTAAGCTTACGTTAAGAGACTGCATAAAGGAAATAAATCCGAAACATTGTAAGATTGCCTGAGCTAAATACCAGATCATGCACACCACATCATGATCCGCCATGTAGAATGTCCATTAAACTAAACTGTCCATGATCGTCTGCTTTATTTTATGTAGAGAGGAATTGGCACAATTGTAATATTTTTCACTTCTTATTCAATTACTCATCATCATGTCTTGGAAGAAATTGATTAGAGCGAGTGCTAAATTGGACTGAATAAATGCATGGTCTACATGGAATATACAACGTTACATTAAAAGTTACTGTGGCTGATTCATTTTGAACAGGCGGTTGGAACTAACGTGCCCCGGCTGCACCAGTAGCCTATGTTGCATTTACATATGAAACGAGAGGACAAATAAAGTTTATTGTATTAATCGCTGGAGGTAACTGATTCCCTCCAGACAAAATCAGAGGTACATTAAAAGGTCTTACTGTACTGAAAAAAAAACTCATTCCCTTCTAAATGCTTTTACAAAGATGGCTTGCTTACAATAGCTGAGCTTATTTCTGCTCTCTGAGTGATATTTCACCAGGTGGTTTATATGTGTTATCCTCCTAAATTAACCTTACTTTTTATCTGGAGTTGTGTTTAAATAGAAACAAATGAAAAAGGGCTGCCCCACTACTATCAGAACCTGCAAGTATGTCAGACCACTGTGGATTAGTGTGCAAATACATGGCAAGTGTTTTTGTGTAGGAAGAAAAATTCAACCAATCAGACAATTTTCTCCAGTCTCTGGGGTGAATAGATCCTCCCTGAGAGTATTCTATGTCCTTGATAGAATACTCTGACCATTAAATTGAATGAGAGCATACTTTGGATTGACAATTTGATCAGCAGATCATATGGATTTGTTGTCAGTTGGCACGTATTTCACGTATTTCAACGTATTTCTCAGTTCAACATAAGAATCTCTACTGCTGAGATTGCTTGTCATTTGGGATCAACAAGGGTACCTGGAACTGTGAAGGGCATGATAACCTAACTGTAAGGCTGCACAAAAACACTAAAACACAGCAGGCCATCTTAAGGCAATGATTACAAGGAAAACCTTTGGAGACACAAGGATTGACCTACATTGTGATGACTAGAGATGGAGGGAAACAACGATGCATAACAAAAAAATAAAGAAAAAGGGACATTTCGAAACATCTGATCCACTGTGTTATCTGATCCACTTTTACTTTACGCTTTTAATGACATTTTTGTAGATGTGCTGTTCGAGAACACTTCATTTGACATGCAGTTTTGTATGGCCAGGTGGATGAGTTTTGCATTTGCGTTGAGGGGCAGAGGGAATGTTTTGATCACAGTACATGAAAAGACTGTGGGGGACACCGCTGTGCCAACGGGACGGAGAGCCCATGGAGATGCTTGGCCACACTACAAGAAGCTGCATGGAGACATTCTTGACAGTATTTTCAATGAAGTGCAGAAACGGTTTAATGATCCCAACATTTTTCCCTTCTGGACCCCCAAAAGTTCACCAGCTTTAAGACTATATTCCCTGAACTTCAGATTTACAGGGAAATAACCCATCTGACCTCCTTTTCTAAGATGGAGGGGTTTTTTTTTGTGGGAGGTACCAAAGGCCCAGTTCTGATAGGCACAGTTAGCTACTGCATTTTTTTATATAATGTATGCATCTCCACTGCAAGCATACAGTGGCACCCCTAATAAATCTTGCGAAAAGTGCTGTAAACTAAAAGATTATAGTAATTGACACATTCATTTTCTAACATGCGTAAAGTAGTAAGCTTTATTAATGATTCAATGGAATCAAGTCCTACATTTTTTTAAATAAAAAATTATTTCCACAAAAAACATGTTGCACAATTATTGGCATCCCTGTTTTAAGTCTGGAGAATTGTTTTTACTTAACCATTTCTGTGTGGATTTTCATGTAT
The DNA here is from genome assembly GCF_963514075.1 of Conger conger. Classification (NCBI taxonomy): domain Eukaryota; kingdom Metazoa; phylum Chordata; class Actinopteri; order Anguilliformes; family Congridae; genus Conger; species Conger conger. The sequence goes on along the minus strand of NC_083761.1, from coordinate 30,730,467 downwards.
GCTTGGAGTCATTGTCCTGTAGGACAATCTATCTACAGTCAAGACTCAAGACCACTGTTGTAATGTATGGTTATGTGCGTTACTGTTACCTTCCTGTCAGCTTCCTAGCAGAGGCAACCAGATTTTCACTGGTACTTTGTTTAATTAATTGGGCCATTGATCATAAATGGTACCCCTGGACCACTGGCAGCAAAACATCTCCAAAACATCAATGACCCACCGCCATTTTTGACAGTAGGTATGAGGTTCTTCTTGTATGCATTCCATTTTGCCGCCATACATGTTGATGGTGTGTATGGCCAAACCATCCCATTTTCGTCTCATCTGACCAAAGCACTCTCTTCCAGTCATAATTCCAAAGAGAATGATTGGCTTTATTGTGCTCAGTAAGGGCTGTCTTGGTGCCACTCTTCCAAAGAGTTTGCTGGTATAGAGGTACCATTGTATGTATTTTATTCTTGAAGTTTGCAACCATTCCATATGTTTTATTCCTTTTTATTATTGCACTTATAGTGATAAGTGGTATTTTTAACCATTTATATATATTTTTGTCCCGATTACCTGACTTGTGATTGTCAATTACCATTGGTGTTTTCTGATTTGCCAGTTCATGCTGATCGTTGAAGCGATTTTGTATGCTTGTTACATCATTTTTATACTCTAGTGAAATAGATAGTGATGGAATGACCCAATACAGTTATTTTAGACTGAGATTAACTCAATTTAAGTAAAATTGTATTGCCAATTTTACTTTGTTTGATTTTATTTACAATAATTGTTAGGGGTCAATTATTTTGACAAATGGAAAAAATTAGATTATAAGAAACACTGAAACATGAGAGTAAATGTATTGAAATAAAAGTGTATAGTTTTTCCATTTGTTTGAACATTCAATATCGATCATTATCCATGTTGTTTATTATATGCAGCCCTTTTTTCTCTTTTTTAATTAAGGGTGCCAATATGCTTCAGCCCAATGTATGCTGCTGTATTGTATCAAATAAAGTTGTGTACCTAACGGATCTCTTGCAGAGATGTTAGGTACACAATAATATCATCTGCATATAAAGCTTCCCTACCATCTCCTTTATGTTTTCATGCTGACGAATAGCTTCAGCCAAAGGCTCCATACAGTTGGAGTAATTTAAAATGAGTGCTGAATTGCAGAATTCAATGCAGAATTCTCCCAAGGATTATTGTGGATTTCTGCAGTAACTGGTTGAACAGTTTCACTCCATATCCTGTAGATGGCGATAATGTACCACAATCAATCACTGAAAATCCCAAGGTCTGTGACGTGTGGAAGGCAGCAGCTTTTAGATCGAGAGAAGTAACAGTGGCAAATTAGCTAGCTAGCTCAGTAGCATAGCTACAGATACATTTGATAAAAATATATTAAGAAAAACTGCCTGTAAAGAAGTATGCACATATAATCTGTGGTTATGGTGGATCTGAACCCGCTGACTGACCTGCTATTTTGGGCTGTCTTGGGCTCACTGAATGTGGAGTATTCTCAGTACCATGGATTCGCTGATTACAGAAGTACACAATTTCCTGAATGCTTAAAATGCTCACAGATTAGTAGGCATGCAGTAGGCTAGACAGATCTCACTGCAGTTTACATTTAATGTTGACAGTTTACCAAACAAAACCGTGGCAATTCGGGAAATAGTTGTTCTTAGCCCTGAAATTATTTGCTCAAAATTACCACCATCATTCCATGGTCAAAGTCAGTTAGATCACATTTTTTCCCCATTCTGATAGTTGAAGTGAACATTAACTGAAGCTCCTGACACTTATCCACATTGTACGCATTGCAATGCTGCCACACAATTGGCTGACTAGATAATCGCATTAATAAAGTAGGTGTAATAAAGTAAAAATGTTCCTAATAAAGTGCTTGGTGAGTGTAAGTTTATCATGTTAAAATATAACCTGTAAAATGTATTTAGAAGTAAAAAGTATAAGTTTTCTGTTATTGTTCGTTGTTTATTCTGTTCAAAATTGACAAGGAAAAGCTGATTGTCCTGGTAGAGAAACATATTACCCACAGAACAAGGGCTATATTACCAACAGTTTTACTCTGTAAAAAGACAACATTGAAGTATTGTTGCCTTTGCTGTTGGAGCTTCTCATATTTCATTGAAAAGTAAACTCAAGACATAGTTACTACAGTAATATAGTACCTAATTCAGTTTATATAGCCGACACAAACTATATGCCACAGAAGAGTCAAATGTAGCCGTTGTACACCGTGTGTGGTGTAAAATTGGGATAATTTGCAGATACATGTAGACCTTCTCTGCGTTTACACTATATATAGGCCATTCAGGACAAAGACCTGTGTAGGCTAGAAAGATATTTAAGTATAGGCTACTTAGCTACTTAAAACATAAAAATTAGAGGGCTATGTATAATGCTGTAATTAAGCTGGTGAAATCAGCAAGCAAAATGTTTGATTACAACATGCTTTTACCACCTGAAAAATGTTTGATTACAAAGGAGGTAATAAATGGCACATAGACAGAATCATTACAGAGGTGGAGCAGACCGTCTGCCTCTGTCGAGTCCATTTAAAAATACAAACAATCTTGCAATAAAACCGAAAATATACAACATTCCGAATTGATTGCTGGTTTAAACACCCATTCAGAATATGCATATTTCAACCAATTTGTTTTTATCATGGAAAATAATGCAGATATAAGAATTCATGCAGTTATTTTTCTTGTTACAATTGTACCTCACCTCTGCTACAAATGTCTTGCTCATACTGTATGTCTACTCTCCAATTTTAACATCTGCATCTGTACTAGCTATTTTACCTATTTAAAGATCTATGTATGTTCATCATATTGGCTCATCTCTTACTACAAATTATTATTATCCATCACAAGCCATTAAGTTCAAAGAGTGGATTTCAATTTAATTTCAGACACAAAACGGTCATTGCTAACTATTATCGAGAGCAATTTAAAGGTCCAAAGGCAGGATTGTAAAGGCGATTTGTTCCTAAATAAAAGCAGATGCATGTAATACTCACCCAATTAGTTTCCCTGCAGCCTTTGACTTGTAGATGTCGCAAGTGTGGAGTGGGCCCACGTGATTGGCTGCGTTACATAGAGCTTGGTGGAACTGGAACTGGATTATGAAGCTGACAAAGTACCTGAAAAGTGAACAGGCTTTGTTACATCTACTGGTCCATGTGAACACCAGGCGGCGTTGGGTCACTAATTTACTGCATGGTGCTTCATGTCCATCATCTCTCATTCTTAAAAGAAAGTTTATCCAGCAAATTTAAGTTGAGCTCTGCTAAGGAGGTACTAAGTTGTTCCTAGGGACTTACTAGGTAGTTGCTAAGGTGTTACTAAGCGATTGCTAGGGTATTACTGGGTGGTTGCCATGCATTAATTCAACAGCTTATTTGAGAGGGGTATTGTGTTGCTATTTGCATAATGCAAGTCAGTTGGTGCAATGAAAGTCTATGACTTTTTAGACTCAGGTCCGCTGAGCTACTCCCCACAAATGTGACCCGGCACAAGCTTCAGATACCTGTCTCACATTTGGTAATTTCACAGGGGAGGTGGAAAACATGACAAAGTCACTATCCAAATTGAGTTAATCCTCTTAGACCAACCAGGTCACCGGCAGGCAATAAAGCACTTCTCCTGTTTTAATGTTAATAAAACAAACATTTCTTAATGGATTTTTCGTCCATAAAAAGGCATTTTTATGCATTCAAATAGGGTAGGATTACCAGAGATCTATCTAACATGGTCCTGAACCTCTATTTTGAGGAAATTCCAGGCATTACCTTGCCATATTCCTGCCTATTAGTGATTAGTTTCACTTTGGCTATGAGGTAATCAATACCCTTGTGCTGACTAGTGATTCCAATGGTCTGCTGTGTGTGTTCTGATTACCGATGAAGTTCAACTACTTGTCTTTCTATTTAAGTCCCACGTTTCTTTGATTCAGGGCTTCTGTGTTGTTTTCCAATTCCCATTGCACATTATGTTTTTATTTTTCCATTTGTGTACTATGTGAGGTGTAGGGACTACAACTTCCACATTCCCACAGGAAAATTCTGCGACGTCCACCACGAATGACGTCTAACTTGCTTCAGTCAATCCCGTAATGGTGGGAGCAATAAACGGTCCCGTATAAGAGCAAGACACGTTCTTGGGATCTCTCTTCTGTCTCTTCTGCTTTCTCTTCTGCTTCTTCTCTTCGACGCACCCTTTTTGGCCATTCGCTTCAGCTCATCTGCTCCGAGACTCGGACAGAGGCTGAATGCTGCACAGCGCACTACCAGGCCTACGGACACACCCAGTTACCTCGCGGTAACTTCATGGCCTATAGCGAGTGGAAACTGGTGTACGCGGAACGCTACATCAGTTTACCCCTGCAAAGCTCACCAAAGAACAACTGCAACGTACATCCTTCCAGCAACCGAGTGGACCAGACGACAACGCGCGGCTAAGACGCCCCAGCCTGCGCATCTCTCCAGGACACGCATTCACAGCACCATCGCGGCTCCTATAAGGACAGCATGTCTTTTGGATCCAATGCGTATGGACTCAGTAAGAGAACAAACATTCAGGCATAGCTAGTGTTTAGTTTAGTCTTAACTGTTTTGTGAATCTGTGTTTCAATATTTACCATCCTACCATTGTAATGTGTTTGGTTAGCTACATATATATGTATGTGAATTGATTCGCCGTCTTTTGCACATAGAGTAAAACTACGCAAGTAGTCCCTTCTCACAGCTAACTCTAACTCATTACCACACCCAGAACTCTAGCTTACTCAAGCTAGCTACTCCCACCTTTCCTTTGTTCAAGTGACACGCGCGCTCACACGCGCCCACACACACACACACATACACGCCCTAACTTAACCTACTAATTAACCCAACTAAATTTCCGTTAGTTTATCTGTTATGTGTTTGTATGTTTGTTTAATAAATATATTTTATTAAACCCCGGTCTCCGTTTTGGAATCGCATAGACAGGAGAGCCGAGTTAAAGCAGTCTTTCAAAGAACTTCCAACCTTCAGGTTATCGGTATGTTTAATCATTAATATTGTTTTTTTTAAAAATAATTTTTATCCGATTTTTTCCCTTTCCCTTTTTCTCCCAATTTGGTAGCCAATTGGACCCCGTCTGATTCAATTAGAGCCAGTATTAGATACACCGCCCACACCCCGTCCCTCGGCGGCCAACGGGAGAGCGACACGCCTTCTTCAAGCCGTCTCGCCTCCATTACATTACATTACATTGTTGGCATTTGGCAGACGCTCTTATCCAGAGCGACGTACAACAAAGTGCATACCCATAACCAGGGATAAGTTCGCTGAAAGACCCTAGAGGGAAGTACAATTTAAACTGCTACCTGTACAACAAAGATAAGGACAAGGGCCATTTTTTTTTTCTTTTTTTTTTGAACAAACAAACAAACAGAGCAAAAGTGACCAAAGTTAACTATCCAAACACTGCTTACCTAGCCTCCCAAGCTGTAACCGTGATTCCGAGGCACCCGAGGTGCTTGTTTCGTGCGGCGATCTACTAACCCTGCCAAGTCCCTCCCTCTGGAGCAGCGAGCCAATTATTGCTGCTCCACGTGAGCCAGCCAAACTTGGCTTTTGGCAGGACCGAGAATCGAACCCCGGTCCCCGGTGTGCAACTGCAGCGAACTGCAACCGCGAGTCTGCTGCGTCTTAGCCTGTTGCGCCACCGCGGCTCAATATTGGTTATTTTAATTATTAATTAAAATACTAAATTTGTGGTTAGATATTTCTGATAACAGTAATTTTATAAGACTGATTACTTTTCGCAGTTATACTGCTACATAACATTAACTGGCGCCCCGCTTTCGTAGAGAGTAAAATCCCTACGTTATTTGGTGGCCCGTGCGAGGACCCCACATAATTTGGAGCCCCGTGCGAGGACCCTACAAAATCTGGAGCCCCGTGCGAGGACCCCTACAGAGGTATGTGACTGACGATAATCATTTACCTGTTTACCTGTTGTATATATTGGGCAGAAATTTTAGACAAATGACAGTTGGAAGACGGGATTCCTCTAGGAATTGAGACAATGTTAGCAGCTTCCTTCTGTCTAGAACCAAGTGTTAGAGTTTTGGGTT